>NC_092096.1:39480087-40681337 GCF_045679555.1 Salvelinus alpinus | reverse complement strand
AAGCAGTGGATCACTATAAGGTAGAATTAACACTATAACACCATCCAACACTATAAGTGTTGGATGGTGTCGAGGTTCAGTTTGGCGACCGTTTTGACCAGGACAGTCTAAACGTCCTGCAAAAGTTGGAAAGAGCTCATCTCACGGGTGAGTTGGATGAGTCTCTAGATCAGTACCCTGAGCTAAACATAGATTATCTTTCAGTGCAGTTGCCCCTCTTTTGCAACAAATACCCCTGTAGCAGCAGTGGAGAGGCAGAAGAGGTCCACAGGAGGCTTCCAGTGGAGGTGCGGGGGTTGTTTGACCAAGGTGAGGTGCTGATCAGAATTTTGTTTGTGGTGCCAGTGTCTTCATGTGAGGCTGAGAGCAGTTTCAGTGCACTCCGCAGGTTGAAGACTTGGCTACGGGCTATCTTGGGCCAAGAGAGACTGAACGGCGTAGTTGTCTGTAATGTCCATAAAGAAAGGCTGGACAGTCTCAAGAGGGAAAATATCTGCTAGCAATTTGTTCTATCCATTGAAACCCGCAAACATATGTTTGGTTCTTTTGTTCATTAGTTCAGTAGTGTGTATAGCAGTGGTTCTCAACCTTTTTAGGGTACTGGATCCCCTGCATATTTTGAGGCAAGGCAGGCAAGGTTTTAAGCGGTCCTCAGGGACCCCCATCCCCTCTATATTATATGTAAAGTTACTGGAAACCTTGTCGTACTGAAAACGTTCATTACACTTTTTTCTTTCACGGACCCCTTGCAATTACACCAGGGACCCCTGTTTAAGAACCCCTGGTGTATAGTATGATATTTGTTTTTAGTACATGACAGTACACTTACTAATGATTTATTTTATGCTATTTTATTTAAAATGGCATACTTTGTGTGACATGCTTGTCTATAGCTGTTGTTTGAAGAGTTGAGGCACTGACTGAACAATAAACAAGTATTTTTGAAGGACATTTTGGTTGATTTGTTTGGGTTATTCATTAAAGTAGTTCTTTCGCTTTTAGAACTACTTATTTTGAGCTTTTTGTTCTTGTAAAGCTATTGTAGTAGACTCAGGCCAGTGGCACATATTTAATGACTATATAAATGTATCAGAAAAAGGTAAATTCAATACGGAGACCAACTTTGTGATAGTTCTCAATGGAGATTATTTTAGATGAGATCGCACCATGCTCATTGTATTTACGAAAACTGCGCCCATACAGTGTACAGTACCATTGTCACCTACTGGCCTTTCTTGGTCTTGCTGGTTGTAAATACAACTACCTGCATACATACTGGACTGATAAGGAACACTGCTATAACATTATTATTAGTAGTAGTATTATAATTATTTAAATATATAAACAAGTTGGGACAACCCTTCAGTTAACTACCTATCAATTATCCAGTAGTAGTAATTATGGTTCCTCAATATACATTTAACATATTACAACGTAGGCTATGTGTTACAGCACTACTTTTGGTGTCCCCCTCTTGAGAAAATGTCATATAATTGTCCCCTCCAAAGTTGATATCAGATTTTCGCCCCTGGTAAATTGTATTGTACCTGTGAGGCACGTTCTCAATTAGCAAGGTGCTAAGGCGTTACAGGACTGAATCATTTGAATATGTTTGGTGGAGCGCGTCTTTGGCAACCGGACAAGAGGTGCTCTTTGGAAATTGGGATGGATACAAGCCGAATGCAGTTTGCACTGCAGGTAGGACTGTGTGAATTGTGAATATTGCAAAAGCCTCACGAGTAGACCATTTAGAAACATTTTATGGATAGGCTCCTTGGCTAATGAATGGCCAGGATAATAAATACATCTGATGCATTGCTGTCGAAACAAATTTCGTTCTCCCACTGAGGGCTTGTTATTTAATCACATGAAACGGATAACAAGCAATTGTTAAAAGGAAAATAACTTAAATGTTTCTAAAATATGGTCACTGGCATCAGCTAATCCCTCGTCCATATGCCCATCGTGGTACATGTAACGTACATGAGGGTTTTTACGCACATCCAAAATAATAACAGGAGCTGGCTAAAATAATTTAGCTCTGGTAATTAAGATTTCAAAGCGGTTTCATGAGCCAAACCCTTTGTTTAATTTGATAGTCAAGGCTATTGATAAAGTGGAAAAAACTGTTTGTGTTTCTAAATACGTGGTTTAGGGGCACAAAAAAGCACATCTATTTTGTTCCATGTGCATATGGCACTGTGTGTCACTGCTGGATAGGCGGCGCTTCAGCTGTCAAAATCCATGCCTTAACGGGATACTTTGGGATTTTGGCAACGATACCCTTTATCTACTTCACCAGAGTCAGTTGAACCAGTGGATACCATTCATATGTCTCTGTGTCCAGTATGAGCCTGGTTCCTCTCTAGCTTTCTTCCTAGGTTCCTGCCTTTCCAGGAAGATTTCCTAGCTACCATGCCTCTACATCTGCATTGCTTGCTGTTTGGGGTTTTAGGCTGGGTTTCTGTATATGCACGTTGTGACATCTGCTGATGTAAAAAGGGCTTTATAAATAAATAAATACATTTGACATTTGATTTGTAGAGCTGCTGGATAAGACAGAAGATGGAGAACCATTGCAGCATGAAATGTGGGAGGATGGGGGCATGGAGGCAATGAATGAGGTGGAAGAAGACTGGAGTTTCTTCAGGAATTGGTGGACACAATCTATGACACTGAGGGGAGCAAACAACATGGGTTACATAGTAAGTATTGCACAAGATAATAACACAACACATTATCAATGTTCCCTCTAAACTGTGCACAGCTCCCCTTCGACTGCCATGCATAAGAAATATCAGCGCATGCAGAGTAACAGGAGATTGAACTTCACTCAACTTTCTAGGAGTTTCCCCCTTTAGATAACACTACCAACGTTGCGATCTACTGTGGGAATTGAGCTCGAGTCAACGCAATATTAGCCCATTTAACATACTGAAACAAAACGAACTATGCAAGAGATTTTCTTGTAGGCACATCTCATCGGAGTAGCAATCGATTGCATTGACAAGCATAATTCAGGCCCCTACACTCTACACAGACCGGTGCACCATAGCCAATCAAAGCTGCAGTAAGCCTATATGCAAATAGATTGCCATATATGGATCTGTGCCATTCCGTTTACTGCATGAGCGGTCGCGAGTACATGCGCTTGTTTCGAGAACAAAGCAAGAGCTGCATGTAGCCACCTGTTCATATTCTTTGCTAGGTTGTGAATTATTAGCCCAGTTATATAGCAAATTTCTAGTCAACAAATGGGGGAGTGGTTGCTTCCTACAAGAGCACAAAATGTGTTGATTTCTAGCCATCTTTGAAAAGCAAGTCAGGTCAAGAGGTTTTTTTATGACTTAAAAGGGGCAGTGTTGTATTTTGAGTTGTCTTGAATAAGCTAAATAGCTAATACAATAAGCAGAGGGTAGCATAATTTGTCGGATTCTCTCTAATAATGGTATGGGAATAATAATGTTATTTCGTTTTTTCAAAAGTCTCATGGAATTTAGGCCTACATTGAACAACACATTTGCTGCTACTGTAGGTTGAACGATAGAACATCTACTTCCATGTTTAAATGTTATGGGATGCATTTTTCTCCATTGTTTTTGGTGGTAGGCTACTCTGGTAAGCGCACATTATGATACAATAGCCACAGTAGCCTAATTCGCCACTGTTAAAACTAACTTAAAGTGGGTACAGCAATTCACAGGGAACATTACACGTAACATAAACTTGATGCCAAGATTCAAATATAGATCAATGAAAACATAGCAAAATACTGTGTTTTGTATAATATAAACGCAACATGCAACAATTTCAAATGTTTTACAGTTCATATAAGGAAATGAGTCATCTTAAATAAATTGATTAGGCCCTAATCAATGAATTTCACATGACTGGAAATACAGATATGCATCTGTTGGTCACAGATGAGGTAGGGGTGTGGATCTGAACCAGTCAGTATCTGGTGCGACCACCATTTGCCCCATGTAGTGTGACACATCTCCTTCGCATAGAGTTGATCAGGCTGTTGATTGTGGCCTGTGGGATGTTGTCCCACTCCTTTTCAATGGTTGTGTGAAGTTGCTGGATTTTGGCGGGAATTGGAACACACTGTCGTACACGCCGATCCAGAGCATCCCAAACGTGCTCAATGGGTGACCTGTATGCAGGCCATGGAAGAACTGGGACATTTTCAGCTTCCAGGAATTGTGTACAGATCCTTCCGACATGAGGCCGTGCATTATCATGTTGAAACAAAGTGATGGCAGGGGATGAATGGCACGACAATGGGCCTCAGGTTCTTGTCATGGTATCTCTGTGAATTCACATTTTTGAGTGCGAAAACCTGAACATTTTGTTGTTGCTGTGGTATCATTTTGGTATCAAGTATAGTTTTTTCAAATTCTGCCCTCTAGAGGAAACACATGGCACTTCGAAATCTGCAATAAATACATTTTGCACTTGAAAGATTTTTCTTTGCTGTTACAGTAAATTTAACCAAATCAATGTAAGGACACAAGGGCATGCTACTTTAAAAGATAGCTAGTTATTATTAGCCTGGTTCTGTATGGAATGCAGGCACATTATGGGACACAGGCCAGGTCATTATCAATTATTTGGAAACTATCTAAAAAAAATTGGTGTGACCAAATCGTGTGCTGGTGCCACCACTGAAAGAGTTGGTAGCAGTGCCACCAGTGGAAAAGTGTAGAACCCTGCATACAGCTATTAATATAACGCATTGTCATCCCTACTGCCTCTCATCTGACGGGCTCACTAAACACAAATACTGTTTGTAAACTGTCTGAATGTTGGAGGTTTCCCCTGACTGTCCGTAATTTAAAAACAAGAAAATCATGCTGTCTGCTTTGCTTAATATAAGGAATTTGATTTATAGCATTTACTTCTCAAGTATGAGTTGAGTATTTTTCAACCACTGTACTTAAGTACATTTAAAACCATATACTTTGACTTTTCCACAAGTAGTGTTTTACTGGGTAACTTTCACTTGAGTCATTTTCTATTAGTATAAGTAAAGTTTCTTTACTGTTACTCAAGTATGACAATTGAGTACTTTTTTCACCACTGCTTTTACACAAGGGTGAAACTGAAATGTTAGTTTAATGTCGCAGGTGAATAAATACTTACAAGTATTATGTAACAAATCTGGAAATACAGAATTTGTCTTGTCTGTGAATTCTACAATATTTTTTAATTACAGGTGAATGCAAATATCAACATTCCATCAGAGGTATTTTATGAAGAATACCATATACACCTTTAAATATCACTTGCAGAGGCCAGTCAAATAACTCTGTGGCCTTATGTCATCACCTTTAATGACGATTTACTTATGCGTGACATGCACAGGCAGTCCCTTTGTTTACACCCTGGCCCCCTAAAACTCAGAATTGGACAGTGAGGATACAGTTATAATTTCTACACATTCCACAACTATGAGGGTGAAACCATGGTATGGGTTCTTTCAGCACCTGTATTCATATATGACACCTCACACTAGTCACCTGCACCTGAGGGGCAAGAGGTCATTTTCATTATATGGAGTTTACTGAAACGAGTGCTTTGACTCCGTATCTTACGGAAGAAAAGAGCTTCTGGATATCAGGACAGCGATCACTCACCTCGGATTAGATTTCTTCAACAACAAGCAGGACTCACACGATATTCTCCAAACACCCCACAGGGCAGACATCCCAATTATTCGCAAAAGGAAGCGACGCAAAGGACGAAGAGCCGGATGCCTCGTCCGGACCCGCAGAAGGCAACTAGGAAAGCTGCCGTTACCGTCAATATTACTCGCCAACGTGCAATCATTGGACAATAAACTAGACGAGGTACGATCACGAATATCCTACCAACTGGACATCAAAAACTGTAATATCCTATGCTTCACGGAATCGTGGCTGAACGACGACATGGATATTCAGCTAGCGGGATACACGTTGCACCGGCAGGATCGAACAGCACTCCGGTAAGACGAGGGGGGCGGTCTATGCATATTTGTGAACAGCTAGTGCACGAAATCTAAGGAAGTCTCTATATTGTGATAAATTGCAGGCCACACTACTTGCCTAGAGAGTTCTTAGTTATACTTTTCGTGGCTGTTTATTTACCACCACAGACAGATGCTGGCACTAAGACCGCACTCAGTCAGCTGTATAAAGAAATAAGCAAACAGGAAATCACTCACCCAGAGGCGGCGCTCCTAGTGGCCGGAGACTTTAATGCAGGGAAACTTAAATCAGTTCTACCAAATCTCTATCAACATGTTAAATGTGCAACCAGAGGGAAAAGAATTCTAGATCACCTGTACTCCACACACAGAGACGCGTACAAAGCTCTCCCTCGCCCTCTATTTGGTAAATCCGACCACAACTCTATCCTCCTGATTCCTGCTTACAAGCAAAAATTAAAGCAGGAAGCACCAGTGACTCGGTCTAAAAAAAAATGGCCAGATGAAGCAGATACTAAACTACAGGACTGCTTTGCTATCACAGACTGGAACATGTTCCGGGATTCTTCCGATGACATTGAGGAATACACCACATCAGTCACTGGCTTTATCAATAAGTGCATTGAGGACGTCGTCCCCACAGTTACTTTACGTACATACCCCAACCAGATGCCATGGATTACAGGCAACATTCGCAATGAGCTAAAGTGTAGAGCTGCCGCTTTCAAGGTGCGGGACTCTAACCCGGAAGCTTACAAGAAATGCCCTGCGACGAACCATCAAACAGGCAAAGCGTCAATACAGGGCTAAGATTGAATCATACTACACCGGCTCTGACGCTCGTCGGATGTGGCAGGGCTTGCAAACTATTACAGACTACAAAGGGAAGCACAGCCGCGAGCTGCCCAGTGACACGAGCCTACCAGACAAGCTAAATGACTTCTATGCTCGCTTCGAGGCAAGCAACACTGAGGCATGCATGAGAGCATCAGCTGTTCCGGACGACTGTGTGATCACGCTCTCCGTAGCCGACGTGAGTAAGACCTTTAAACAGGTCAACATACACAAGGCTGCGGGGCCAGACGGATTACCAGGATGTGTGCTCCGGGCATGTGCTGACCAACTGGCAGGTGTCTTCACTGACATTTTCAACATGTCCCTGATTGAGTCTGTAATACCAACATGCTTCAAGCAGACCACCATAGTCCCTGTGCCCAAGAACACAAAGGCAACCTGCCTAAATGACTACAGACCCGTAGCACTCACGTCCGTAGCCATCAAGTGCTTTGAAAGGCGGGTAATGGCTCACACCAACACCATCATCCCAGAAACCCTAGTCCCACTCCAATTTGCATACCGCCCAAACAGATCCACAGATGATGCAATCTCTATTGCACTCCACACTGCCCTTTCCCACCTGGACAAAAGGAACACCTATGTGAGAATGCTGTTCATTGACTACAGCTCAGCGTTCAACACCATAGTACCCTCAAAGCTCATCACCAAGCTAAGGAACCTGGGACTAAACACCTCCCTCTGCAACTGGATGCTGAACTTCCTGACAGGCCGCCCCCAGGTGGTGAGGGTAGGTAGCAACACATCTGCCACGCTGATCCTCAACACTGGAGCTCCCCAGGGGTGCGTGCTCAGTCCCCTCCTGTACTCCGTGTTCACCCACGACTGCATGGCCAGGCACGACTCCAACACCATCATTAAGTTTGCTGACGACACAACAGTGGTAGGCCTGATCACCGACAACGACGAGACAGCCTATAGGGAGGAGGTCAGAGACCTGGCCGGGTGGTGCCAGAATAACAACCTATCCCTCAACGTAACCAAGACTAAGCAGATGATTGTGGACTACAGGAATAGGAGCACCGAACACGTCCCCATTCTCATCGACGGGGCTGTAGTGGAGCAGGTTGAGAGCTTCAAATTCCTTGGTGTCCACATCAACAAACTAGATTGGTCCAAACACACCAAGACAGTCGTGAAGAGGGCACGATAAAGCCTATTCCCCCTCAGGAAACTAAAAAGATTTGGCATGGGTCCTGAGATCCTCAAAAGGTTCTACAGCTGCAACATCGAGAGCATCCTGACCGGTTGCATCACTGCCTGGTACGGCAATTGCTCGGCCTCCGACCGCAAGGCACTTCAGAGGGTAGTGCGTACGTCCCAGTACATCACTGCGGCAAAGCTGCTTGCCATCCAGGACCTCTACACCAGGCGGTGTCAGAGGAAGGCCCTAAAAATTGTCCAAGACCCCAGCCACCCCAGTCATAGACTGTTCTCTCTACTAACGCATGGTAAGCGGTACCAGAGTGCCAAGTCTAGGACAAAAAGGCTTCTCAACAGTTTTTACCACCAAGCCATAAGACTCCTGAACAGGTAACCAAATGGTTACCCGGACTATTTGCATTGTGTGCCCCCCCCAACCCCTCTTTTACGCTGCTGCTACTCTCTGTTTATCTTATATGCATAGTCACTTTAACTATACATTCATGTACATACTACCTAAATTGGCCCGACCAACCAGTGCTCCCGCACATTGGCTAACCGGGCTATCTGCATTGTGTCCCACCACCCGCCAACCCCTCTTTTTACACTTCTGCTACTCTCTGTTCATCATATATGCATAGTCATTTTAACGATACCTACATGTACATACTACCTCAATAAGCCTGACTAACAGATGTCTGTATATAGCCTTGCTACTCTTTTTTCAAATGTCTTTTTACTGTTGTTTTATTTCTTTACTAACCTACACACACCTTTTTTCCCGCACCATTGGTTAGAGCCTGTAAGTAAGCATTTCACTCTAAGGTCTACACCTGTTGTATTCGGCGCACGTGACAAATAAACTTTGATTTGATTTGAAGAGAAAACTCCTTACAGAGACTGAGGCCAGCGACAGGCCCTATGTGTAATGTTACTCAGCTGATATGTACAGGTATGCAGGTTTTTAAGCCCGATTTTAATCCTCATCTTAAATTAACCAAGAGGTCACGGAATACTCACCTGAGAGACATTAACTTTAACACTCACCTCTTAACAGTCCAGATCATAGCAAAGTAAGGAATTCAAAAAACTATTTGGTCTGGAATGGGCCCGGGCCGTTGCCAATCACCTACTCCAGGGATAGGCAACACTGGTCCAGGAGTGCCACAGGCACTATATTTTGTATTTATTTATCCGACCTGGAAACCTAGGCGGGTTTTAATTTAGGCAAACACTGAACTGGCCCGGTTTCCCAAAAGCAAAATTATTCGTTAGGATCAATAAGTAGCTAAGTGTGGTGCCTAGTTGGGATTAAATCCTGCCGTACCTCCGGCACTCTGGAACAGTTTCCTACCCCTCCCCAACTCCTAGACCCAGACCTCACGCCAACTCAAATAAATGACTAATCTGAGTCGAAGGAATTTTGGGATTATCAATAAATCTCCTGACAGTTGTGTGCTTTCAAGAGAAGTCAGAGGACTCACTAACAACCTTAAATGGAGAAGACTTGTCTGTGATCAGACACTCACACTGAAATCTGGGACTTCAGAAACAGAAAGCGGGTTGGTGGTAGTTGATAAAGTTGTATGCTTTAAATACAAAGTGACAGACAGTCAGAGACAATGGAAAGTGCCGATAATTCCAATGTTGCCGTAAATTGGTTTGTGGGCACTCACCTTGTAAATCCTCTGTGTTCTATGAGTTTCACGTCCTAAAGATCCCGTGTCTGGGTATTCCTTATGACAAAGACAATGGGGACATGATGCTATGCATTCTACAGTACCTTAGATGGGATATTACATGGTTGTATAACAGGGGTTTATAATCGTCGCTGTACAATGCTTTGTCAATACGAAAAATAAAAGACTTACCACTAAGTGTAATAAAATATGTCACTTTTAATAAAAACTGAACAAAATAACAAAACAATGTTAAAATAACTTGCATCTATAACACTACCACACATTATGCATCGCACACTTCATACAGTATAAGCAGCCAGACAACAGCAATTATTTACATGACAATATTGTTACACCAGAGGCACACCAGGGGTCAGTTTTCATGCCACACTTATATCAGTAACACACAGGGGGGCACACAATGCCTTCCAGCGGATGCTCATCATAAGAGGATATGTGACAGTAGGTTCTGTTAGATTGGAAAATAAGAGATGTGGACGGCTATTCAACGCTGGTGTAGATGACTTCTGAGCATCTGTTGAATGGCATTGGGCACACTTTAATAAACATACATTTTTAAGGGCTATTGCTGTTAATTCTCCATTGCAATGACATGTAAATGTAAATCATGATAGGAAAACCATGTCATATTCATTTAGTTATTGACCGTAGATAGACTAATGTATGGGTCTATTGCCTTTTACTCACAGGAAATAACTACTTGAGAGACAGTACATCAAATTTACTGTATGAATGTTAGGATTAAAATTGTAGGATTACATGCAGACATACAGATTAGGTCAAGTGAAAGCCATTCCTTTTTTTTGTCTTAATTCCACCCACTTCAGAGTATTAGTGGTAACTACTACTAGCATCACAGCTTGCTGGAATTGAGGTAGTTACTAGATAACCTCACCACTCAATTCTGAATTTCTTCAGTGCCTAATTAACATTATTTGCTTACTGAAATGGTCAATTAACAAATTACTAAATAAATCACTATGGACGTGTGGCATTCACAAGCTTACAGCATTATACCTATGTACACTATAAATCAACACTCGTAGAAGCAAAACGATTGAATCGTTAGAAGCGTAACTAACACTCACAGTGATAACGAGTAAACAAAAAAACAGATTTTCAGTAAATCGTTGTTTTGTTATGGCTTTTCATAGTAGTCGGTACTTTGAATTGTAGAAGCATTTCACATTCAACAGACAAAATTATTAAAACACACAGGTTTTACAATACAAACATATCATTTGGTCCATTTTGATAATAATACCTTACTATGATTGGCATATATGTTTAGGACAATAAATAGTTTGAAAGTGAAAAGACAATCTTAACTGTTTAAAAATGTATTTAAATCAAGATGGAGTTTAATTTCACCCATATTGCTGATAGTGCGACTTAAGTGCAATTACTAAAAAGAAAGTATGCGGACAATAATATTCAATCCATGAAATAGAATTGCCATTTTTCATACCAGTCAAAAACAGAAAATCCATTTGGGCGCAGAGACTTAAAATGTTTGCACTTAAGTCAAAAGAACAAACTACACCAGTCATGCGATTGGTCTGTCCTTCTCTATTATAATGAGATAGGGGGGGGAGATAATATGGACATTCAGCTATCAGATAGTATCGTTAGCGTAGATAGAATATGTGCATATGTGGTAGCTGAGTATTACAAGACGACTTTGTCATTTCCTGAAGTGGATGTAAGCTATAGACATACCAACACATTGAAAATCATGTCTATTCCATTCGACAACGCTTCAATTCAAAACCCAAGGATCAGAAGTAAATGTCATTCTCCCAGGAGTATTTGCAACCTTACAGTATGTACAGAATTAAAAGGTAACTGATCTTATAACTATTGAAGCAAAGATGTCAGCACTTCTTCTCTGTGTTATGTACATAATTCCCACCTTTCGATACACAGCAAGGGAATAGTAGTAAATCAAATGCCCAATATTTAAAAAAAAATTGTTCATAGCGCTACTTACACTGGATAGTTCATAAATGCTTAGAAGTTAGGGAAGAAATGTCTGTGATGGAAGACTTAAGATAATATTTCCGCCTCGTATAATTGCAAATTGACAGGTACAGTATATAGCCTAAACTATCTTGACCTAATACAAGGAATTTTAAATCAAAAATACTTTGTTACTCAAAGGCCAAAGCAAAATCACAAATCATTATATTGTAATATCAGCCAATCAATATGTATGGGTCTACAAGACATGGCAATCGTATTTCTATGAAATGAGACTGGCAAGGTGCTAAGCATGGCTGGTGAACCTAGCTCATACACTATTATTGGTCATTTATAAATACTGTAATATTGCCTTTCTCTCCCAAAGTATATCAACATCCTTGAAGTTGATAAAACACAAATATGACCAAAACAAAAGAATGAATCAGATGATGAACAAATAGAATGCAAACCGACATCTCAACTACACCAACCAAGCAGTACTAGATGAACTATAGCCTAATTAATTTTTTTATTTGACGGATGATTCTGAGAGGTGGACGCTCTCAACCTGCCATTTATGGATAAGAACAGGAAGTAGGAAGTGGTGCACAGGAAGCTCCCGCTCTGTGGGTTGACTGAGCGCGTCCTGTAAAATAATGGTATCTTGGAGCTCTTCTGGAGGCCGATGGCTGACAGCAGGCGGATGGATATGGGGAGTCTGTTGAAGTTAGTCGGAGAAGAGGCTGGCGAAGGACTGGCGCAGGCTGCGGATGGTCTCTGCCTTGGCCTCATCGTCCGTGGCGTTCCCTTTCAGGGTCTCAGTGAAGGTGTTGGTGAGCGACTGGGATTTGCTGCAAGGCGCGAAAGTGAGAGTGAGGCTGAGGCCTGAGGGGCATGCAACATGGAGAAGGTGGATGTATGTGCGTGCATTCATGCATGTGCATGTGTGAAGAGGGGCGAGGGGATCGTATTCTGCCAACTTCGCCACTGCACAGTTTGATCAACAGAGGCTGGCCAATGACACACACAATAGGGAATAAACTAGTGCACTTTGCTCTCTAAAGCCAACAACATTTTTACAAAGGAGCTTAATCTTAGAAGACACATGTTAATGTTTATTATAGCAAAGCCAACGAATGTACATGGACAGAAATACAGTCAAACTTTCGAAGTGTATCCGAGCCAGGAGGCAAACTGAGGAATGGTTGTGGAGAAATCTAGTTGCAAATTGCCCAACCGACAACCCCTTTGCCATGTACAGCCAATCCACATTGAACTAGGGAGGAGTTACGAGAGAATCAAAACTCAAGAGGTAGTTTCACTTTTATCACATATTATTATCTGAAGAGGTGGCTGGAGCTGAGCATCCTGTAAATGCAGGCCATTATTAACAGCCATTAAACAGGAACAAAAGTTGGCATGTCAGAGATTATAATAGAGTATTTTTGTAAACAGGAAGTGTCGAGCTACAGGAGCATGTACGGTAAAATCTTTATACAATGTCTCCATCTAGCAGCCGTTTGTGGCATCTGCACAGATCTGCCCCAAGTAGATATATTCCTAGTACTCACCCAGAAGGTTTTAATGATCAGACAGTTTAAGGTTTTCACAGAACTTTTACTAGAGATCTTGTACTTAGCACAGTAGATTTCTTTACAATTCTAATTAAGCAATAAGGCCCGAGGAGGTGTGGTATATGGCCAATATAAGACATAAACTGGGTGGTTCGAGCCCTGAATGCTGATTGGCTGAAAGCCGTGGTACATAACATCGTATACCACGAGTATGACAAAATATAAATTTTTACTGTTGTAATTATGTTGGTAACCAGTTTATAATAGCAATAAGGCACTTTGGGGGTTTGTGGTATATGGCCAACATACCACGGCTAAGGTCTGTATCCAGGCACTCCGCGTTGAGTCGTGCTTAAGAACAGCCCTCAGTCATGGTATATTGGCCATATAACACACCCCCTTATGCCTTAATTATATTCTTCTGTGGAGATAGTATTAGTATTACACACCCGTGATAACATCAGCCTTGATCATGGAAATTAGATTTGAGGCATTTGATCACTTACTTCAGTTGAGGAGGTTGTTTCTGGGTGCCAGGGCCGGTGGCGGCGGGAGGTGGGATGGGTCCTGGCTGGAAGGCCTGGCTGGGAGAGGTGTTAGCTGAGCGGGCTCGCTGAGGAGAACCCTGGGCTGACTGGGAGGGAGAACCAGAGCCAGAGCGATGCCCACCTGCAGAGCGAACACACACTCATGTTTCGTCTCAGACTCAAGGAACTACTATGTGTATTTCTCAACACTATCATAATATTCATATTCACCACAACAGCAATCAATTGTTGTAGCAATCAAACTGGTGATAAGATGTCGATGGAGGTCTCTTTACCTTGGGCCCTTCTTGGCTGGGTCGTCTGTGGCTGTGAAATGAAAAGCATTGAAAATGGACAGTAATAGTGCATGATGCATGGTTGGTTTGATATACTCCCTACACAAGGGCTTATTTGAAGCAATTGTTCATTACTTTTGAGATCGAATCTACATAATCAATTCAAATGAAAATCCATAAGTGTTACACTCTGGAGAAGAGGTGAAAGAGATTTACCTTCACAGCACTGGGCTGTGGTGTGTTGATACCAAGCAGCACGCTGCACATCTTATTGATCACTAGATCAGTGATCAGCTGCCTGTCCTCCTCCACGTGCTCACCAATCAGAGGCATGGAACTGTCCATCACCTAGAAGACACAGGAGAGGTACACCAATCAGAGTGAAGAACAAAACGGACAGTATAAGCAGGGATTCTGGACTGAGTCAATGCAAGTAAATGGAAAATTCACTGTAAATCCATTCAACATGATTGACTTCATTCTTGCCACTAGAGAGCGGTATTGTACATCTTATTTGAGTAGCTAGGCCTAATGAAGATGGTGAGGGGGTGAAACCATTACAGTTTTGATGTTAGAGCACAGTGATTAAAGGAGTCTATTGACCGCTGAAATGTGTATACAGTACTATAGGCATAAACATGAGAGATGTGACTTTATTATTTTAGTACATTTAGTACTTATTTCATAACTTATGGGTGGACACTGGATGTCAGGACATGGCACGGCCACATAGATAATTGACTCCGTAGCATTTCAACTCACAACACATGAGCTTTGTTTGAAACCATGTCCGCAAAGCAGGTGGCTCTCCACCGATCCAACAGCCATGCTTTCCTCCGCATGAGAGGGTTGTGCTAATGCCGCGCCAAATGAGAACCAAAACAAAGAGGAAAGCGTGTCTCACAGGCTGAGGGAGAGAACGGAGGGAACACTTTGCCAGCAGAATGCATGTGTTGTGTCCCCAGAGCGGTATCAGGACGCTGCACGCATTGTGGCCAGATCACACTGTAAACAGACAGAAGTCCTTTCATCCATGTGCCCCTTGTACACAGGCAAGTGTCTGTGTGTGTGTGTGTGTGTGTGTGTGTGTGTGTGTGTGTGTGTGTGTGTGTGTGTGTGTGTGTGTGTGTGTGTGTGTGTGTGTGTGTGTGTGTGCACAGCTGGGAGATGGGTAGAAGGAAGAGAACTGGGCGGGTGATGTGCCTGTTGGTGTTGCCCCTTATTCATAACCAGTGGTGTAAAGTACTTAAGTAGTACTTTCAAATATTTTTACTTAAGTAGTTTTTTGGGGTATCTGTAATATACTTTACTATTTATATTTTACACAACTTTTACTTCACCACATTCCTTTTTTTAATTTTGTAATTATTTATTTTTTTATCCCATTTTCTCCCCAATTTTCGTGGTATCCAATCGCTAGTAATTACTATCTTGTCTCATCGCTACAACTCCCGTACGGGCTCGGGAGAGACGAAGGTCGAAAGCCATGCGTCCTCCGAAGCACAACCCAACCAAGCCGCACTGCTTCTTTAACACAGCGCGCCTCCAACCCGGAAGCCAGCCGCACCAATGTGTCGGAGGAAACACCGTGTACCTGGCCCCCTTGGTTAGCGCGCACTGCGCCCGGCCCGCCACAGGAGTCGCTGGAGCGCGATGAGACAAGGATATCCCTACCGGCCAAACCCTCCCTAACCCGGACGACGCTATGCCAATTGTGCGTCGCCCCACGGACCTCCCGGTCGCGGCCGGCTGCGACAGAGCCTGGGCGCGAACCCAGAGACTCTGGTGGCGCAGCTTAGCACTGCGATGCAGTGCCCTAGACCACTGCGCCACCCGGGAGGCCCTTCACCACATTCCTAAAGAAAATTATGTACTTTTTACTCCATACATTTTCCCTGTCACACAAAAGTATTCGTTACTTTTTGAATGCTTAGCAGAACAGGAAAATGGTCTAATTCTCACACTTATCAAGAGAACATCCCTGGTCATCCCTACTGCCTCTGATCTGACGGACTCACTAAACACACGCTTCGTTTGTAAATTATGTCTAAGTGTTGGAGTGTGCCCCTGGCTATCTGTAAACAAAAAAAACAAGAAAATTATGAGGTCTGGTTTGCTTAATAAGGAATTAGAAATGATTTATACTTGTACTTTTGATACTTAAGTATATTTAAAACCACTTTTAGACTTTACCTCAAGTATGACAATTGGGTACTTTTTCCACCTCTGGACATAACCATAAGGGACTGGGACTGAGACTGGGACTGAGCCCTGGAGGACTGGCAGCTGCAGCCGGGACCCACTGCAAGCCAGGAGCCACTTCAAACGTGGTGCAGTGGCAGCCAGAGTACCGGTTACACCCTGGTGATTTATTGGGATATAGAATCATCTAGCAGATGACAAGGCTGCAGTTAGTTGCCCTTTAGTATTAGAACATGGAAGAGAGGTGTTGTTTTTCTCCTCTTTTATTGGGCTGCAGTGTTCTTTCCTGCTGCTGGTCTGGACACTGTGTTCTGGAATGGAAAGATTAAGGGTTGGAAATGGTGAACTCTGTACTCGGCCGGACAATACAGAAACTCCAAAGAGGCTATTGTTGTTTGTTTACTTTAGCTAAGTGATTTCTATGATAGTGTGCAACATTTTTTATGTGAAATGGCAAGTGCCAGATGTACGCCTAAGTATATGTGCCAAAATTCTCACACAGTTGTTAAACTATCCATGCAAACGATTTCCGTTGAATACTGCTAGTAATACATGGAACTTATATAGCACTTTAAGGACCCAAAGTCGCTTTACAATTATAGAAACGAAAAACAACATTAAAACAGGAGTCAAATCAAAACATCAGACTAAACATTAATAAATGTATCAGTGTATGAGGAGGGTTGGGATTTGAACCCAGTTTGGTTAAGTGGTAGGGTAAGGGTTAGGTACTGCTCAGTATGGTGAGGAGAGGAGTGTCTTAGTAGTGTATTTCTTTGCTTGTGTGTGTGTGTGTGTGTGTGTGTGTGTGTGTGTGTGTGTGTGTGTGTGTGTGTGTGTGTGTGTGTGTGTGTGTGTGTGTGTGTGTGTGTGTGTGTGTGTATGTATGTGTGTGTGTGTGTGTATGTATGTGTGTGTGTGTATGTATGTACAGTGGGGAGAACAAGTATTTGATACACTGCCGATTTTGCAGGTTTTCCTACTTACAAAGCATGTAGAGGTCTGTAATTTTTATCATAGGTACACTTCAACTGTGAGAGACGGAATCTAAAACAAAAATCCAGAAAATCACATTGTATGATTTTTAAGTAATTAATTTGCATTTTATTGCATGACATAAGTATTTGATCACCTACCAACCAGTAAGAATTCCGGCTCTCACAGACCTGTTAGTTTTTCTTTAAGAAGCCCTCCTGTTCTCCACTCATTACCTGTATTAACTGCACCTGTTTGAACTCCTTACCTGTATAAAAGACACCTGTCCACACACTCAATCAAACAGACTCCAACCTCTCCACAATGGCCAAGACCAGAGAGCTGTATAAGGACATCAGGGATAAAATTGTAGACCTGCAACAGGCTGGGATGGGCTACAGGACAATAGGCAAGCAGCTTGGTGAGAAGGCAACAATTGTTGGCGCAATTATTAGAAAATGGAAGAAGTTCAAGATGACGGTCAATCACCCTCGGTCTGGGGCTCCATGCAAGATCTCACCTCGTGGGGCATCAATGATCATGAGGAAGGTGAGTTATCAGCCCAGAACTACACGGCAGGACCTGGTCAATGACCTGAAGAGAGCTGGGACCACAGTCTCAAAGAAAACCATTAGTAACACACTACACCGTCATGGATTAAAATCCTGCAGCGCACGCAAGGTCCACCTGCTCAAGCCAGCGCATGTCCAGGCCCGTCTGAAGTTTGCCAATGACAATCTGGATGATCCAGAGGAGGAATGGGAGAAGGTCATGTGGTCTGATGAGACAAAAATAGAGCTTTTTGGTCTAAACTCCACTCGCCGTGTTTGGAGGAAGAAGAAGGATGAGTACAACCCCAAGAACACCATCCCAACCGTGAAGCATGGAGGTGGAAACATCATTCTTTGGGGATGCTTTTCTGCAAAGGGGACAGGACGACTGCACCGTATTGAGGGGAGGATGGATGGGGCCATGTATCGCGAGATCTTGGCCAACAACCTCCTTCGCTCAGTAAGAGCATTGAAGATGGGTCGTGGCTGGGTCTTCCAGCATGACAACGACCCGAAACACACAGCCAGGGCAACTAAGGAGTGGCGCCGTAAGAAGCATCTCAAGGTCCTGGAGTGGCCTAGCCAGTCTCCAGACCTGAACCCAATAGAAAATCTTTGGAGGGAGCTGAAAGTCCGTATTGCCCAGCGACAGCCCCGAAACCTGAAGGATCTGGAGAAGATCTGTATGGAGGAGTGGGCCAAAATCCCTGCTGCAGTGTGTGCAAACCTGGTCAAGAACTACAGGAAACGTATGATCTCTGTAATTGCAAACAAAGGTTTCTGTACCAAATATTAAGATCTGCTTTTCTGATGTATCAAATACTTATGTCATGCAATAAAATGCAAATTAATTACTTAAAAATCATACAATGTGATTTTCTGGATTTTTGTTTTAGATTCCGTCTCTCATAGTTGAAGTGTACCCATGATAGAAATTACAGACCTCTACATGCTTTGTAAGTAGGAAAACCTGCAAAATCGGCAGTGTATCAAATACTTGTTCTCCCCACTGTATGTGTGTATGTATGTATGTATGTGTGTATGTGTGTATGTATGTATGTATGTATGTATGTATGTATGTATGTATGTATGTATGTATGTATGTATGTATGTATGTATGTGTGCTGGGGGGGGGGGTCTTACGGGTAGGCCTTGTCAAAGAGGTGGGGCTTTAGGAGGGCCTGAAAGACAGTGATGGACTCCGAGTCACAGACGGCTGGAGGCTGGAGCAACCCTGGAGAAGCCCCTGTCGCCAAAGTGCTGTCAGGACTTAGTGTTGGTGAGGAGTTGGGCTGCAGAGTTTTTGAACTACTTGGAGCTTATGGAGAGAGCTTGAGTTGATGCCAGAGGGTAGTGAGATGCAGTAGTCAAGACGGGAGGAGATGAATGCATATATGAGGGTTTCAGCGACAGGACGGGAGAAGAAGGACCTGACCGTGGCAATGTTACAGAGGTGGAAGAATGAGGTTTAAAGAGCCTGTCTTATGTGGTAGTCAAATGAAAGGGTGGAGTCCAGGATGACGCCAAGGTTTCGTGCATAGAGGGAGAGCGAGACAGTGGTGTCGTCAATGGTGAGGGTGCCAGCTTTGCTGAGGGTGGAGAAGTTCTGTTTTATCACTGTTGAGCCTAAGGAAGTTTTGTTTTTATTGTAGAGGCAGGATTCAATGTTCGTCAGAGGTGGGTTGAGGAGGGATTTGGTGCTGAGGTAGATCTGGGTGTCATCGGCATAGAAGTGGAAGTCAAGGTTGATGTGATGGAGGATCTGACCAAGAGGGAGGATGTAGATGAGTAAGGGACCCAGCACAGAGCCCTTGGGAACACTCTGTATAACTGCAGCTGAGTCTGAGGTGTGGCCATTGAGGGAGATGTTGTGCGTCCGGTTTGTGAGGTATGATTGTAGCCAGGCTCTCCAGCCTGGTGAGGAGGATCTGATGGCTCACTGTGTCAAAAGTGGCAATCCGGTCAAGGAGAATCAGGATGTTGAGGGCACCAGCATCAGCAGAGATGAGGTCATTGATAACTTTGAGGAGTGCAGTTTCAATACTGTGGAGGGGCGGAAACCAGACTGGAGAGACTCAAACAGGTTGTTGATTAGCAGGTGGGTTTGTAATTGGGAGGCAACTGTAGGTTCTGGAGTCTTGGCAAGGAAGGGGAGGTTGGAAATGGGGTGGAAGTTATTGAGGATGGTAGTGTCCAGTCCTGGCTTTTTTAAGATTGAGGTGACTGCAGCTGTTTTGTAGTTGGAGGGGACAGTTCCGTGGGCGAGGGAGAGGTTGACAATGTGTGTGATATATGGACAGAGAACAGGCAGGCAGGCTTTGATGAGAACAGTGGGGAGATGATCCATGGAGGAAGTTGTAGACTTGGAATACATGAGTTTTGACAAGTTTTTAGATATAAGGAGAGTCAAATGGGGCAAATTCAGAGAGTCAGTTTTCAGGTGTGACGGTTGGAAGGTTAACAGGGAGAGGGGTGGCTGAGGGAGATTGATCAGTCAGTAATGAGTTGATTTTGGTGATCTTGTCCTTGAAAACCTGAAGGAAGGAGTTGCAGAGTTCAGTGGAGGGAGTAGAGAAGGTGTCATCACGGGGCTGAAGTAGTTTGAGAAGTAGGTGGACCTGGCAGCACGGAGGGCATCTCTGTAGGTGGAGAGGTGTAGTTTGTAGGCCTCAGCGTGGACAGTGAGGCCAGACTTCCTGCTCGCTTCACAGGGCATGGACCTCAGGGGTAAACCATGGGGAAGAGGAGACCGGTTTAGTTTGGAGGGGGGCCAGAGAGTTGAGGGAGTCAGATAGAGCAGTATTGAATTGGGCAGCTTGTTCATTAGGTGAGTTGGGGGTGTGGTCAAGGGGCAGGGCAGAGCAGATGGCATCAGAGTTGGAGGGGGTCAACAACTTTGATGTTGCGGAAAGAGATGAGGCGTTTGCCAGTGTTGTGAGTATGAGGTAAGTGAGAAATTAAGGATTGTGTGGTCAGACAGTGGGAACAGGGAGGGGAAAATATGAGTTAGGTTGAGGCCAACAGAGCAGACGAGGTCAAGTATGTGTCCATTGATGTGAGTTGGAAAATTGACATCTTGGGTAATATTGAAACGGTCCAGAACAGCAATGAAAACAGAGGCAAGTTTTTAGTTTGATGTGTCCACATGAATATTCATAACACTAAGCAACAGTAAGCAGGGGGGGGGTTGTAAGCAATGTATTCAAATGAGGAGACAGTAGGGAGAGACAGTTCAGTCATTTACAGACAGTAGGGAGAGACAGTAGGTTATTTAGATTTTAGAGTTGTACAGTACAGCGAGGCCACCACCACGGCTGGTGGTGCGGAGGTGACACAGGTAGCCATAACCAGCGGGAGTAGCTTGGTTAAGAGAAAATAAATCACCATTGTGCTGCCAAGTTTCAGTTAGGAGGAGCTTGTTGTCAGATATATGTTCATGGAGCAAGGGGACTTTTTATTGTTCATTGCTCGAGTGTTGAGGAGAGCAAAGTTAGTATTGTTGGGTCAGTTTCTGGATAGTGGTAGGCAGTCAAGGTTTACAGTGCCAGATGATGGTTTGAAATTCAAATGCTCCCTCAATTGTCTTTTTTTTTTAGCATGAAAAGCATAATTCCCATGGTTCCATGTGACTCCTATACGATGCAGTCAACCGGTCTTCCCAAAGACATCACAATCTAATCTGATACAAAACATATCTGCTATATGATGTCTGTAATATCACAACAAAGGCCAACATAAAGATATGCTATATGGGTCATTCCATTAAAAAAAAGTGCCTGCTTGCCTCCCTTTGATATTTTCAGTAGAAATTGTGTACCAATATTTAAAAGTCTGTTATATTAAATGAAGTGCCTTTTAATATAAACCACATGGAGAACTCAAATAAATGCAAATTTTAATATGTTTGAAAACTAGCTAAAGTGACAAAATTCAGCATTTTGTCTTGTCCCTTCGTGCATCCTCTGTGATTATAGGAATATTTTATCCCACTTAACCCCAAAGTATTTACCATTATTGTAAAGCCCTCATTATTTTGTTGCATTGACAAAGTCATTTCTGATGATTAATTTAATGTGATTACCGATTCTTTTTAAGTCCATCCATTATTTTAAGGTCAACCCTGTTACGTGAACTAAACTCTCGCTTTAATATGGTGGTACTATTCCTTTTTAAATATTTTTCAAAAGAAACATTTAATATCTAATAGTCAAATCATAGTGTAAAAGCAGGTGAGCTGGTTCTACTCTTTTTGGCCATTTCTGGTGTTTTGTGGTGGAAAACTGAGTGTGTCAAGTGTAACCCGTCAACGCTATTATTACCCATAGATTAGTCTCGTGTTGCCATACCTCCAAAATCATGTCGTTGACACCCCTCCCTTGGAGGGCTGGAGAATGTTGTATTGCAAAAACAGGTTTCAAGAACCCTCCCCCACACGCGCGTACAAGGGGGTGCTGTGTGTTATGTGCGTCACTGTTTTCCGTCCGGGTAGTTGTTGCTCATGCTAGTTTTAAGTGCTCGTTTTGAAGGTATCAAGTGTGGATTATATTTATTGAAAGTGAGTTATGCTGGTAAAGTCAAACGTCACAACACGTTCTAAACCACTCTGGTGACAAACACACTTTTGTCCTTGTCTCCATTCGTCCACATGGTTGCGCTTTGCTACCACCGACAATAATCGTGAAGATTGCCTATTATTTTGTTTTTGTAAGGACCCAAAAAACAGAGGCAGTGTGAACTGTATTATTAGCTAGCTTTGTAAGATAACTAAATTGAGGTGCTAGCTAACTTTACACACTGTTTAGCTAAGTGAATTAAATGTCATCAGCTAGCTAACTTTCTATTTGCTAGCTATCTTGACATAATCAGAGTAAATAAAAAACAGTCTCCAAATGCATTAGTAGATCACATCCATGTAAGAGCATGAAGTTGCCGCTCCAGCTGTCAGTAAAGGAGTCTCAGTGTAAGCTGCTGGATAGGGCAGGTCATATTGTGGGAGGACATTAAGTATTTTAAAAATTTGGGGGAAAATATATTAAAAATAAAACATACCTTATAAGTATTCAGACCCTTTGCTATGAGACTCAATTCAGCTTAGGTGCATCCTGTTTTCATTGATCATCCTTGAGATGATTCTACAACTTGATTGGAGTCCACCGGTGGTAAATTCAATTGATTCGACATGATTTGGAAAGGCACACCTGTCTATATAAGGTCCCACAGTTGACAGTGCATGTCAGAGCAAAAACAAAGCCATGAGGTCGAAGGAATTGTCCGTAGAGCACCGAAACAGGATTGTGTCAAGGCAGAGATATGGGGAAGGGTACAAAAACATTTCTGCAACATTGAAGGTCCCCAAGACTTCCATCATTCTTAAATGGAAGAAGTTTGGAACCACCAAGACTCTTCCTAGAGCTGGCCGCCAGGCCAAACTGAGCAATCGGGGGAGAAGGACCTTGGTCAGGGAGGTGACCAAGAACCCGATGATCACTGACAAAGCTCCAGAGTTCCTCTGTGGAAATAGGAGAACCTTCCAGAAGGACAACCATCTCTGCAGTACTACACCAATCAGGACTTTATGATAGTGGCCAGACAGAAGACACTCCTCAATAAAAGGCACATGACAGCCCACTTGCCAAAAGGCACCTGAAGGACTCTCATCAGACCATGAGAAACAAGATTCTCTGGTCCGATGAAACTAAGGTTGAACTTTTTGGCCTGAATGCCAAGCGTCACATCTGGAGGAAACCTGGCACCATCACTGAAGCATAGTGGTGGCAGCATCATGCTGCAGTGATGTTTTTCAGCAGCAGGGACTGGGAGACTAGTCAGGATGGGGGGAAGATGAACGGAGCAAAGTAGAGAGAGATCCTTGATAAAAACCTGCTCCAGGACCTCAGACTGGGGCGAAGGTTCACCTTCCAACAGGACAACGAGCCTAAGCACACAGCCAAGACAACACAGGAGTGGCCTTGGGACAAGTCTCTGAATGTCCTTGAGCGGCCCAGCCAGAGCCCGGACTTGAACCCAATCAAACATCTCTGGAGACCTGAAAATAGCTGTGCAGCGACGCTCCCCATCCAACCTGAGAGCTTGAGAGGATCTGCAGAGAAGAATGGGAAAAACTCCCCAAATACAGGTGTGCCAAGCTTGTAGCGTCATACCCAAGAAGAGGCTGTAATCGCTGCCAAAGGTGCTTCAAAAAAGGGTCTGAATACAGATGTAAATGTGATATACAGTTGAACTCGGAAGTTTACATACACCTTAGACAAATCCATTTAAACTCAGTTTTTCACAATTCCTGACATTTAATCCTAGTAAACATTCCCTGTCTTAGGTCAGTTAGGATCACTTTATTTTAAGAATGTGAAATGTCAGAATAATAGGAGAGAGAATGATTTATTTCAGCTTTTATTTCTTTCATCACATTCCCAGTGGGTCAGAGGTTTACATACACTCAATTAGTATTTGGTAGTATTGCCTTTAAATTGTTTAACTTGGGTCAAACGTTTCAGGTAGTCTTCCACAATCTTCCCACAATAAATGTGGGTGAATTTTGGCCCATTCCTCCTGACAGAGCTGGTGTAACTGAGGCAGGTTTGTAGACGTCCTTGCTCGCACAGGCTTTTTCAGTTCGGCCCACAAATGTTTTATGGGATTGAGGTCAGGGCTTTGTGATGGCCACTCCAATACCTTGACTTTGTTGTCCTTAAACCATTTTGCCACAACTTTGCAAGTATGCTTGGGGCCATGGTCCATTTGGAAGACCCATTTGCGACCAAGCTTTAACTTCCTGACTGATGTCATGAGATGTTGCTTAAATGTATCCACATAATTTCCCTACCCTCATGATGCAATCTATTTTGTGAAGTGCACCAGGCCCTCCTGCAGCAAAGCACCGCCACAACATGATTCTGCCACCCCCGTGCTTCACGGTTGGGACGGTGTTCTTTGGCTTGCAAGCCTCCCCCTTTTTCCTCCAAACATAACAATGGTCATTATGGCCAAACAGTTCTATTTTTGTTTCATCAGACCAGAGGACATATCTCCAAAAAGTACAATCTTTGTCCCCATGTGCAGTTGCAAACCGTAGTCTGGCTTTTTTATGGCGGTTTTTGAGCAGTTGCTTCTTCCTTGCTGAGCGGCCTTTAAGGTTATGTCCATATAGGTCTCGTTTTACTGTGGATATAGATACTTTTGTACCCGTTTCCTCCAGCATCTTCACAAGGTCCTTTGCTGTTGTTCTGGGATTGATTTGCACTTTTCGCACCAAAGTACGTTCATCTCTAGGAGACAGAACGTGTCTAATTCCTGAGTGGTATGATGGCTGCGTGGTCCCATGGTGTTTATACTTGCGTACTATTGTTTGTACAGATGAACGTGGTACCTTCAGGCATTTGGAAATTGCTCTCAAGGATGAACCAGACTTGTGGAGGTCTACAATTTTTTTTCAGAGGTCTTGGCTGATTTATTTTTATTATCCCATGATGTCAAGCAAAGAGGCAAAGAGTTTGAAGGTAGGCCTTGACATACATCCACAGGTACACCTCCAATTGACTCAAATTATGTCAATTAATTTGAGTCCCGTGTGGTCCCGTGTGGCTCAGTTGGTAGAGCATGGCGCTTGCAACGCCAGGGTTGTGGGTTCATTCCCCACGGGGGGGACCAGGATGAATATGTATGAACTTTCCAATTTGTAAGTCGCACTGGATAAGAGCGTCTGCTAAATGACTTAAATGTAAATGTAATTAGCCGATCAGAAGCTTCTAAAGCCATGATATAATTTTCCAAGATGTTTAAAAGGCACATCACTTTAGTGTATGTAAACTTCTGACCCACTGGAATTGTGATACAGTGAATTATAAGTGAAATAATCTGCCTGTAAACAATTGTTGGAAAAATTACTTGTGTCATGCACAAAGTAGATGCCCTAACCATCTTGCCAAAACTGTAGTTTGTTAACAAGACATTTTTGGAGTGGTTGAAAAACAAGATTTAATGACTCAAACTTAAGTGTACGTAAACTTCCGACTTCAACTGTATATATATATTTTATATATTTACTAGAATTTCTAAAAGCCTGTTTTTGCTTTGTCATTATGGGGCATTGTGTGTAGATATAGGGGAAAAACTAATACAAAATGTGGGAAAAGTCAAGGGTCTGAATACTTTCCGAATGCACTGTATGTTAGCAAATGTTGTATACAAAAAAATACAGTTAAACATCAGTGTATAAACCTATTACAATTGGATCAGGCCAACCCTGCTGGAGGTCTGCTGGGTGTCCAGGGTTCCGTTTAGTCCATCAATAACACACCCGATTCAACTTATCAAATCGAATGAGTTGATAATCAAGTGTGCTATTGCTGGGCTGGAATAGACTTCTCACCCAGTAGATCAGAGACCAGTGGTGCAAGGTTGGCCACCGCTGGTATGGAGTTTTTTTTGTTTACCTGATTTGGTGCTTTAGTAATAATAGCCTACTTGTTACTACTCAATTAAACATACGAGTTACCTTATTTGTACATTTTGAAGTGTTGATTCTTTACATTTGTCATTTAACAGACGCTCTGTTTCAGAGCGACTAATAAGAGCAAGTGGGGTTAATTGCCTTGCTCAAGGGTATTAACAGATTATTCACCTAGGCGGCTCAGGGATTCAAACAAGCGACCTTTGGGTTACTGGCACAACGCTCTTAACCGTTAGCCTACCTGGCACAGTGTAGTGTTTAAACTTGTTTTAATTGTTTAACTATCATTCAAAATGAATTAGTGTCTCTGCTGATTAATCACATATTACACTCCAGCAATAAAGAGGGGAAGTGGTTCTGTCTCTAATGTGTCTGTTGTATTCTCAAATTAACATTTCCTTTTTGTCTAGTTGTATGATCTCAAATCTGTTTTATTTGATTGTCACTCTCAGTATTCCAGCTATGTGAATCCATTTCGCAGCTTATCATACATAGGTCATGCATCGCCAATGCAGCCATAGGCCTACAGTATGATAGCAGCACTGGCCTAAGGAGATAACAAGTAAGTAACAGGAGATGAGCATTACAGGTAACATTTTATGATATTTATTTTATTCATTTTAGCAATGTTGCTTGCAAAATGATTGCAATTGTTCCCATAGCTTTATGTACAGTATCGTTGACCCTGGATGCAAACACAGCTAACGTTAACCTTTCAGGTCAATAATATGCTGTTTTCAGTTTTAAAAAATGTTGGCTTTATAATTGTGAGAGAAAGTGAATTAGCTAGTAGCTAGCTATACCTATGTAGCTTACAAGGTTAGTTGACTTTTCTCAAAACAAACCTCATTGTGGCAAGCTACTTCGTGTCGCTCATGCTAGCCTTCACAGCCAAATACAGCTCAGAAACGTCAATATTAAAAATATTGATATGGCCAGCATTGTAGACCATTTCTCCCATCTTGCTGGAGCTTTAGCTCATCTCAAAATAAGAGAAATACTGTGAAACCCAGTGTGCCACAAACATTCTAAAATGTTTTGTCACCAGTGGTTGTTTTGTAAAAAAAAAGAAATTGTCCTCGCACACTGTTGCTCCAACGGCATTCATCTGGTGAGCTTCCTTGGAGCTCCGCCCAAGCAAGGCATTTGATTGGTTTGATGTGTTACGAGGGATCACTGATTTATAATGGGTTCTGACCTCTCTTTAGCAGGTTTCTGCCATGGAACCTCCGCAGGCTTCCTGGAATACCCATAGATGCAGACTATAAATATTTTAACAATTTCATTTTTTTTGTGAAGCTTGCATTCAATTGCCACTCCCTCTTGCACACAACAAGCTTCCATTCCCATCACAAGGGGATTTATGGCTGATTTAAGATTAAATCGTCAACCCTGTGACTTTATTTGGTACTTAATAGGCACTTACTGTAGTAATTTCTGTATTTAACCTCGAGATCTGAATGCATGTCTTTATGAAATTGTTCTTGCTCTGAGACAAAATGTTAAAAACATGTTTTATGAAGTTACACTACTCAAAAGGCACCAAATTAGTGAAATGACCCACATGTTGAGATCAATACCAGTGGATTCTATATGAAGCGAATGTAAACAGCCATTACTTTTCATTAAATGGGAGGTGTCACCATGTGTAATGTCTGTCTGGAACACGAACAGGTTTCCACTGCCAGGGACGTGCAATTTTACTATGTTCCCATTCACACGAATTAAATTCCACCAAGTGAAGGGGTGTGTGTAATTTGGTGGGTGCTTATAAAACATGTGCATAGGTCTGCCATTATCAACGGTGACCTGTGGTTAAGTGCCTTGCTCAAGGGCATAGAGATGTTTCACTTTTTTCTTTGCCTCGGATTCAAACTAGCTACCTTTCAGTTACTGGCAAAACGCTCTAACCGCCAGGTTACCTGCCGCCACAGTGCGTGTGTGTGTGTAGAACTCTCCTTGTCAACATTGTTACGTGACTGTGTCAATGCTGTGGTCCCTGTCTCAGACCTCATGGGCCCTTCAAATAAGAATGCAGTGTGTCACACACAGTCTCAGGAGAGCCTGTGGAGATTTCCTGCAATAGCCACATTGGTTATAAGCCCTTCCTACAATTGGAAGAGAGAAAGAGGATGACAGATGTGTAGGTGGGAGGCTGGCCTCCACCCTAGAAACATCAGGTTAAGAGAGAATGTTGATGCATGTTAGAGAGCAGGCTAAATATGGACATCTCAGAGCACTGGGCCGTATGAGTCAGTATGGATCAAAGACAATGGGATGAGAGGAATTTTAAATCTAACTTCCCACGAGGGGATTGCACATAAATCACATTGGAGAGTGCTGTGTGGGATCTGTGATGAGGATGCAGATCGGAGATACCCTTCTCAACCATTTTGAAAACTGTTTATGTGCATGAGTAAAAGCTAAAACATCTGTAATCAAGGTTAAACGATAATTGAAAGCAAAACTGGTTTTGGTATGAGAACATTCCTTTTTTACCGGTTTTAATATAAACCCATTATGAAGAAGTGTTTATCTCATTTTAGCTAACATTCATGAGTGTTCCTAACTTCCATTGCTGTATTAGTACATGGTAATGTGTTTAGAGGAAAAGCACAGAGGAATCCATTGTATGCGTGTACTTAATTTCCTCCTTTCAGTGGTACAGTGAGTTTAATGACAAATTTAATAAGGACCGTTGAAGAATGCCAGAAAATGTGTTTCGGACAAAGTTACACTGTGGTAGATACATAAACAGAACAGCCTATAGTTCGCCATATCACAAACAGGTTAGCACTGAAATTATGTCTAATCACCCTCTGCAAATGGAAAAGTCTAATGATTTATGGAATGCAACCAAGAAAAATAGGTTAAATTGGCATTATAAATCAATTCTGTTGCATTTTCCATAAGATCAAAAGTATAGGTAACGCCTGATATATGAAATAAATTAACACTGGGAACAGAACTATTCATCAAAAACAGTGGCTTACAAATGGGTTCAGCTTGGCCTGCTGCACCAGGGACAGTTACTCACAACAGCTGCCAGTTGCACTGTAAATCAACTATGCACCACACACACAGGTGCGAGCGAGCACACATACATACAGTGGGGCAAAAAAGTATTTAGTCAGCCACCAATTGTGCAAGTTCTCCCACTTAAAAAGATGAGAGAGGCCTGTAATTTTCATCATAGGTACACTTCAACTATGACAGACAAAATGAGGGAAAAAAATCCAGAAAATCACATTGTAGGATTTTTTATGAATTTATTTGCAAATGATGGTGGAAAATAAGTATTTGGTCAATAACAAAAGTTTCTCTCAATACTTTGTTATATACCCTTTGTTGGCAATGACAGAGGTCAAACGTTTTCTGTAAGTCTTCACAAGGTTTTCACACACTGTTGCTGGTATTTTGGCCCATTCCTCCATGCAGATCTCCTCTAGAGCAGTGATGTTTTGGGGCTGTTGCTGGGCAACACGGACTTTCAACTCCCTCCAAAGATTTTCTATGGGGTTGAGATCCGGAGACTGGCTAGGCCACTCCAGGACCTTGAAATGCTTCTTACGAAGCCACTCCTTCGTTGCCCGGGCGGTGTGTTTGGGATCATTGTCATGCTGAAAGACCCAGCCACGTTTCATCTTCAATGCCCTTGCTGATGGAAGGAGGTTTTCACTCAAAATCTCACGATACATGGCCCCATTCATTCTTTCCTTTACACGGATCAGTCGTCCTGGTCCCTTTGCAGAAAAACAGCCCCAAAGCATGATGTTTCCACCCCCATGCTTCACAGTAGGTATGGTGTTCTTTGGATGCAACTCAGCATTCTTTGTCCTCCAAACACGACGAGTTGAGTTTTTACCAAAAAGTTATATTTTGGTTTCATCTGACCATATGACATTCTCCCAATCTTCTTCTGGATCATCCAAATGCTCTCTAGCAAACTTCAGACGGGCCTGGACATGTACTGGCTTAAGCAGGGGGACACGTATGGCACTGCAGGATTTGAGTCCCTGGCGGCGTTGTGTGTTACTGATGGTAGGCTTTGTTACTTTGGTCCCAGCTCTCTGCAGGTCATTCACTAGGTCCCCCCGTGTGGTTCTGGGATTTTTGCTCACCGTTCTTGTGATCATTTTGACCCCACGGGGTGAGATCTTGCGTGGAGCCCCAGATCGAGGGAGATTATCAGTGGTCTTGTATTTCTTCCATTTCCTAATAATTGCTCCCACAGTTGATTTCTTCAAACCAAGCTGCTTACCTATTGCAGATTCAGTCTTCCCAGCCTGGTGCAGGTCTACAATTTTGTTTCTGGTGTCCTTTGACAGCTCTTTGGTCTTGGCCATAGTGGAGTTTGGAGTGTGACTGTTTGAGGTTGTGGACAGGTGTCTTTTATACTGATAACAAGTTCAAAAAGGTGCCATTAATACAGGTAACATTTAACATTTAACATTTAAGTCATTTAGCAGACGCTCTTATCCAGAGCGACTTACAAATTGGTGCATTCACCTTATGATATCCAGTGGAACAACCACTTTACAATAGTGCATCTAACTCTTTTAAGGGGGGGGGGTTAGAAGGATTACTTTATCCTATCCTAGGTATTCCTTAAAGAGGTGGGGTTTCAGGTGTCTCCGGAAGGTGGTGATTGACTCCGCTGACCTGGCGTCGTGAGGGAGTTTGTTCCACCATTGGGGTGCCAGAGCAGCGAACAGTTTTGACTGGGCTGAGCGGGAACTGTACTTCCTCAGAGGTAGGGAGGCGAGCAGGCCAGAGGTGGATGAACGCAGTGCCCTTGTTTGGGTGTAGGGCCTGATCAGAGCCTGAAGGTACGGAGGTGCCGTTCCCCTCACAGCTCCGTAGGCAAGCACCATGGTCTTGTAGCGGATGCGAGCTTCAACTGGAAGCCAGTGGAGAGAGCGGAGGAGCGGGGTGACGTGAGAGAACTTGGGAAAGTTGAACACCAGACGGGCTGCGGCGTTCTGGATGAGTTGTAGGGGTTTAATGGCACAGGCAGGGAGTGGAGGTAACGAGTGGAGGACAGAGGAGCCTCTTAAAGAAGAAGTTACAGGTCTGTGAGAGCCAGAAATCTTGCTTGTTTGTAGGTGACCAAATACTTATTTTCCACCATAATTTGCAAATAAATTCATAAAAAATCCTACAATGTGATTTTCTGGATTTTTTTTCTTTTCATTTTGTCTGTCATAGTTGAAGTGTACCTATGATGAAAATTACAGGCCTCTCTCATATTTTTAAGTGGGAGAACTTGCACAATTGGTGGCTGACTAAATACTTTTTTGCCCCACTGTATATGCACACAGACACATGCGCGAGCACACACACACCCCTCTGAATTGTCTCTATTGTCCAATCCACAGCACAGACACACACATAAACGCATACCATATGGACACTCACACAACCAGCTCTTTCCTCTTCCTCCCATCCCTTCCCCTTCCAACCGGTCGGTCCATAAGCTGCCCTGTGAGAGGAGATAAACCAGGCTTGTCTGGAGGAAACGATAGGCTGGGCTGGTAGCTAGCTAGCTAACAAGCTAGAAACGAACAAAAGCATTGTTTAGAAAAGTTGCTTTTAGTTGCCTGGTTTTCTAGATTGACATATAGTAAATACAATCTTAAACGGATGGGTTTATTGGTGTTAAAATACACCAGTTATGCTATTTTGGACCACCAGGCTGCTGATGTCATGCAGCCTGTTTTTGTGTTCATACTTTTTCATAACGACAAGGACAAGTTGTCGGACGACAATAGAATATTCATGATGTCACTGCGACAAAGGTCTACAGACATGTCAATAGACGTAGTATAAACCAGCCTTTAGTCTTGAAATCCTTGGTTGTTTAGTACACTACCGTACTCAGTCTGTTTAACACATGGCCTCACATGTGAATCCTTAAAGAGATGGGTGGGGCTAAGGCTGAAGAGGGTGTGAACAATGCTGAATGGGTGTAGACAAAGAAGAGCTCTCCAGTAGGTGTACCAAATATTCAAGGGCCATTTTCTAAAAAGTAGGGTTGCAAGTTTATCAACTTTCAAAGCAAAATTACTTTCCCCATTGTTCCTCAACTGTAGTGTATGATTTACCATTTTCTAGCTCTGAGTCCCTACTTTTATCCAATGTAAAAAAAAACATGATTTCAAATTTCACTACATAAGACCAAATCGGGCCGGTCGGTCACATTTATCATTTAAATACAGTGCCTATAGAAAGTCTACAAGCCTTTGAAATGTTTCACATTTTGTTGCGTTACAAAGTGGAATTGAAATAGATTTAACTGTAAATGTTGTAATGTCGAAGTGAAAAGAAAATTCTACAAATCTTTACAAATTAATAAAAATTCAATAACTAAAATAGTTGTTGCATAAGTATTCACTCCTTTGTTTAGGCAAGAATAAATTAGTGTAGACATTGCATTTGGCTTAACAAATCACATAGTTATATGTTATATGGACTCAAACTGTGTGAAATAATTTTTTCATGACTACCCCCTGTCCTCCATACAGTACATACAATATCTGTAAGTTCCCTCAGTCAGTATTGAATTTCAAGCACAGATTCAACTACAAAGACCAGGGAGCTTTTAGAAAGCCTCAAAGAATAGCAGTGATTGGTAGATGGGTAACAATAACAAATCAGACATTAAATATATCTTTAAGCATACACAGACATCAAAGATGCAGTCATCCTTCTGAAATGAGCTGCAGGAAGAAAACTGCTTAGGGATGTCACCATGAGGCCATTGACTGAGGATGGATCAACAACATTGTAAGGACTCCACAATAATGACCTAAATGGCAGAGTGAAAGAATAAAAATACTGAATAAAAATATTGGAAAAATATTTCAAAACATACATATGTATGTGTTAGCAATTTATGTTATAATAACACAAACCAAAGCAAATCAGGGGGAGGAAAATAGGTTTATTCGAAGAGGACAAATCATACAGGGAGGTAGATTGTCATTCTCCCCAGTCCTCAGTGATGTTCTCTCCAGTGGTTCTGATCTCTCCAGTGGTTCTCTCTCACCAGAACAAAGGAACAGCATGCAGTTTTATTACCCAGCCCTAGTCTGTGGTTGACCAATTAGAATTCCTTGCAATAAAACTAGCCAATGGCCAAATAAGTATCCTATTTCAGAAGACATATTCCTCCCATGTCTCTGAACCATTGATCAATAATTCCCTATTACAGAAAAAACACTATTTCCATTGATCATTAGTACTCTATTGACTCTCGTCCTCTTGACCTCTCGTACTCCGTCTCTGTGTTGTGTATTTATCTTCGACATACACTTACATACGCAACAAGGCACTAAAGTAATACTGCAGAAATATACGGTAAAGGAAATAACTTTTTGGTCTAAATGCATAAGCCTTATGTTTGGGGCAAATCCAACAACACATCACTGGGTAACTACCTTCTTATTTTCAAGCATGGTGGTTGTTGCATCATGATATGGGTATACTTGACATCGGCAAAGACTGGAGAGTTTTTCAGGCTGAAAAGAAAACGGGATGGAGCTAAGCACAAGGAAAACCTGCTTCAGTCTGCTTTCCACCAGACACTGGGAGAGGAATTCACCTTTCAGAAGGACAATAACCTACAACATAAAAGCCAAATCTACACTGGAGTTGCTTACCAAGACGACAGTGAATGTGGTCCAGTTTACAGTCCTGATTTAAATCTGCTTGAAAATCTATGGCAAGACTTGAAAATTGCTGAATAGCCATGATCCCAAAAACAAAACACAGACAGAGCTTGAAGAATTTTTTAAAGAATAAATGGGCAAATATTGCAGAATACAGGTGTGCAAAGCTCTTATTAGACGTACCCAAGAAGACTCACCAGCTGTAATCGTTCGGAAAAGGTGTTTCTAACATGTATCGACTCAGAGGGTGAATACTTATCTAGTCAAGGTACATTAGTGTTTTATTTTTCATTAATCTTTAAAAAAACATATTTTGCTTTTACTTTGACAGAGTATTTTGTGTAGATCATTGACGGAAAATAACAATCAAATCAATTTTAAAATCGCACTTTGTAACAAAATGTGAAGACATCCAAGGGGGGTGTATACTTTCTATAGTAAGTGTACCACAACTCATTCCAACGATCTCTGTTTTTCAGTATGTCTGTGTCTGAGCCATCTTGAGTTTCAGGTTTGAATACACACGGTCCTCCCCACAGAATAGAACACAAAATTTCATCTCTATGGTCCTCCTTATATCCTCTCCTCTGTTCTGCCATTTGAACCAGCTGAGGAAATTTTATGAACTTCAGAAAAGTGGTGTTCCTCAAGTATCTATGACTTCATACAAACAGACAGCGTAGGCAGCCAGCTAGCCATGCCTTTGTTTGAATACAGATCATTGTGTTTGGTCTAAAGCGTAATTATTCTTTCATTGCTCTGACTCAGACTGATCATGCCTGATCTATCTCGGCTGTACCCTCTTTCTCCACCATCGCCCGCCAACTCGTCTGTCAATGCAATCTATTACTTGATGACTTTGAAAATGTTATCGCCCACCTGAGAAGTCTAATTTAATCAACATATTTCTGGAATTTACATGATCTTTCATCATCACCCATTGCTACTCACGCCCAGTTTAGCATACTCATTGAACACCACGTTGTCTGAACATCCTTCAGAATATTTTAACTACAATGTACTTCTAGCTGTACGTAGGTTGAGAAATATTTATTAGGCACACATACACTGAGCATGATATGGGCTGTGTGAGATGTGTTGTTGTTTTTTACTCTGAAGGAGAATTCCTAGAGTTACTGTCCCATTTGCTTATACAGTACACAGCGGTGACCGTGTTTTGAGCCCCACATTTGGGAAACGGGGGGGATTCCTGTTTTGCATGTTATTTTGGCATTCATATGTGTCACATATCAGTTTGCAAACAATGTAAAAAAAATATATATATCATCGAGTTAATAATGCTGCATACAAACATCGTCTATTTTTTTGTTTTCTTGAGTAAGGGAGCTACAAAATGCAGGTGTTTCACCCTAGCTCAGTGCTTTATGTGGTGGTGGGGCAAGCCAGCAGAAAATACAGAGCATTGCACCGTGATTGGTGCAGTGTTCTGTCATTCATGGGGACACTACGTCACCGACAAGTCTAAGGGTAGAGCTAGAAAATTCAAGCCCTTTGGGTGCTGCCATAAAGTTACATTAGAAGTGCCCATCCAAGAAAGCTCAAGGTCATTGGCTACAGATAAAATGACGTCAAATCACATATCTACAGTAGCTTTCAAAATCTTAGCTAGCAGTCATCATGAATCAAGTTGACAATCTACTGGCAAATCCTTTTTAATCCTTGTCATATGAAGAGAAGTAATGAAGAGAAATTATAGATAAAATGTATCGGTGCTCATCGACCATTGGACATAAACATTAAACAACAAGTTGGAAATCGTAAATTCAACAATGAGGGGTTTGGAAGGAATCAGTGGCCAACTGCAAGCATTGCAAAGCAATCATTAGCCTGCTATTTAGTGGCTTGGCTGTGTGTTCCCAAATCTAAGATTAAGGGTCTTTTTTTTTTTTAAGGGTCTCTAGTTTAAAATTATAAACATTCAACATTGGCCATTGCTGACAATGAAGCATGGTTTGTGCTGTGCACAAAACAACTCGGAACTGCAAAATCTCACTTTAGTGAGTTCAAGACAACTGGGAACTCGGGGGAAAACGAGCTACAACTGGGAAAATACGTTTTGAACTTTCATCCAACTCGGAAATGTAAATCTGGAACTCTGGCCTCTTTCTAGAGCTACGACCTGAAGATCACTGACCTCATCATGATTCAAACTTTTTTTTCTCTCTCGAGTTCCTAGTTATCTTGAAAGCACAATAAATCCAAAGAATGCCAGACTTTGATGACAAAATTTGCCCACGAAGAACCGCCGTGCCACCTTCCTGTTCAAGTGAGCAAAGCACAACAAGGTAAGTCCAAAAAATGTTGGGACTCACCTTGTTGTGCTGACTTGAACAGGAAGGTGGCGTGGTGGTCCTTCGTGGGCACATTTAGTCTTGTATGCTGCTGCATAAATGATGTAATATGCCAGGGAGATATGTATACTGTAGCTAAGAAAGTAATACTAAGTGTATGTTGTGTAGTAAGCTGTTAGTAGCCCATGTGCCTCACCCTAATAATTTAGTCTATATTCACCTCTTAATTTCGCCTACTGTTCTGACTTGTGCACATGTAGCCTATAACCTGTTTTTGAGAAATGTAATCATTGAATATTGTAAGAGCTTTCATTGTCTGCTTATATGCCCCCTTTATTTATCCTGCGGTTCTGACTTGGTGTACAGGGAGAACACTGTAAGAAAGGCCCATGTTCTGAATTCTGTTGCTGTACATTTCAAAAGTGCTGAACAAATAGTTATATTGACTACATCCGTCCTAGCTCTCTCATTAATGTCTTAATAGAAATTACATATTGCCTCTTATCCGCTTGTCATGCCCTTAAGCCATAGTTTGTACATCTCAATTGTCAGTGGAAACCACATTTGTTTAAGCAAGTCAGCCATATCAGCTATGTTTTTTTTTTAAGTCAGTAAATGAGGCTGAATAAACTTTCGCTGCCAGACAAGGCTCCGCTGATAGCCAGGTGTAGCAGTGGTAAGGTGTTGGGACTGCTGTTGAGACTGCTGTTGGGACAGCTTTATGTAGGCTCTAACAGTTTGTGGGCACCGTTTGTCAACGTTATAGTACAATTAATGTATTGTTTAGTGTTGTGTTGTGTAGTGGCTTTGCTGGAATGCATCCCACAATTTTCTGGGGGACTCATGAAGATTTACATGCTAAAATCGCCACTGACAGTACATGCTAAGAATGAACTAACCTCGATAATGTAGTCATTGCCATCTTTTCCGTGGACGGCTTTCACAGCACAGATGTCAAGTCCCCCGAACATCTCGGCACAGGAGTCCACCCACAGACGATATCTGGAACACAGCGACATCCACAAGTCATTGTCAATTACAAAACAGACCTTGGCGGTGAATCTAATTTACTTAAAGCCTGCAGGTATACTGCTTTATAACTTGTTTAACTGTTTGACATATCAGGATATCATTCTCTGTTTGTTTTGTTCTATACATATTTGAAAGGGGGAGGTGTTGTTAGTTTTCACCTCTCCTGCACATACCCTTTTCACTTGCCTTCTAACCTCTCATCACATTGTCTTGTATTTACTTGTTTGCAAATTAATAAACACAATAATACATCTATAAGCGTTCAGAATTTATTATAATAAGGCTTATCTGTTATATTATGTCTAACAAAGTGTCTATAGGCCAGCTTACCTGTCCGTCATAGCGATCTGTTCCAACATGGCTGAGCCTGTGTTAGCCTTCCAGTTGCCTGAGATGGACGTCCTCCTAGAAAAGGTGAAAATCAAGGAAATTAATCAGGCATTCAGCTATTCTCTGGACTGGAATGGAAAGCAATGGTCAGCTAGCTTAGTCATTGTGTTTTGTTTTTGTACAGTAGTTCTACAGAAGACCCTGGTGGGAAAATGTTATCGCTTAATTCTACATTGATGATGATTGCAATGTACGCCTACATAATGTTTGTGTCACGGTCAATTGGAGACGTGCTTTCATGACTGGTGCCGAGGAAACAAGTTGAGATAAGGAAGTCAATTCCACTCCTCTTAGTCAATCAATAATTGTTCAGATTGAGAGACATGAAAGTAGAAAGGGCATAGATTCATACTTTCATTGTTACTGTACATGGTGTTTTACATTTAATGCACGAGGTGTGTTGTATTCAAGAGGGTGCTGTTGAGCATTTGAAATTGAAGTGGCTGGTTACTCAGAAGATTATTTTAGTTCAAGCTAAGATTGAGACTAAGGCTGAATTTGCCCTGTGGTCACGGTCATATTGGCTGATGCTGTCACTTCCCTCTGGGAGACAGAATGGAATGCCAGTGCAGGGTGCAACCCTAGTTGTTGTCCCTGGGTAGAGAAGGACGTGCTGTGGTGTGGGTGAGCCCTGCACGCCTCCACTGACTGGGAAGGGTGTACCATGGGCCTCTTCCCACACTCACATTGGCGTGCAGGCTGGACTATTCTAGGGTCTGTCTATCAATCTCTTTCTCTCCGTCTCTTTTTTTGTTTCCCTTCATCCATCTCTGTTTCCATGTCTTTCTCTCCCCCTCTCTCTGGTAAAGTCATTCACATACAAGCCATATAGTTTCATTCTAGTCACAATCATTGCTGACATGTCCAAGTCACAGACAAAACCCAGTGTACACAGCATAGAGACTACATCATACTTACATGTAGGCCTTGTAGTTGTTGCCGATTTTCTGGATCCTGATGTCGTACTTAGACAGGACGTATGGCTCAGAGGTGGCATAGGTTCTGGCCAGCGCCACCACACTGGTAATATCCTGGAAGTCAAGTTCATTCTCCACTTTGATCTGAAACAGGAAGACGCCACTAATTAGTTAAACCAGCAGGAAGATATGCCTAATTGGTAGTTTGTGATGGTTAATTACCAAACACGCTATAAAAGCTATGAGACAGGAGCTGAAGTAGACTGATCGAATCCCACAGGAATGTAAATCCAACACAGACAGGATAATGAAAGCTTCATCTCTGGAAAATGTTAGAATTTTAGGAGCTGCACGTTTCTCACACCCATGTGAGTTCATCAGGTACGCAGTGACTTTATATACAGACAGTACAGTAATAATTGATTGCATTTATATTGCGCGTTTCCACTTACAATAGGTGCTCAAAAGCGCGTTACATAGTAAGGGAGTAAACTCACCTCTTCCACCACTAATATGCTAGACAACATTTTGATGGAAATGACAAACAATAGCTAATTCAATCGACCCACAACTTATCCAAAGAGAACATACAGTACAATTCTGTAGATTCCTTTTTGAACAGTAAATGCTAATCTGCTGTATCTTTTGTATGTAAACAGGTTTGATTAAATATTGATTCAATTATACTGACAGGCACACTAAGCCCAAAGACACCCAATTAGCAACCAGATATGTCTGTAATGATAAAAAGAGGGATTACACTCCAGAAACTGCCTTAGACCATGGGAAAAGGGGCAAAGGAGTAGTAGAAAGCCATAAATCAACAGCCTGTAATGTATAGCTATCTGAATGTTTATCACCCATATGATGTATGATGATAGCAGCCAGGGTCCTGGACATTCCCTTCATTGACTCATTATCATCCCCTCTGGCTGTTATCGTTGACACTATGATTCATCCACCATGCGGTGAAAGTCAGTGGGAACAGTGAGGGGCTGTCGTGGACAGGGACGGACTGGACTGATGCTCTCACTTTCCCACCCCCACCTCTCTCTCTTTTCAGCTCATCTCTTCTTCTCAAGTGAGATGGAGAAAGGTAAAGATCTGGCGGAGGAGTTTGCTCACTTTTTGGATCAGGCATTTCATTCTCTGTCATAACTACTCTTTAAGATAGCATCTTGAGTATGTTTGAGTATGTTTGACAGAGGTGGAGGTAGCTAGACAAGGGGGAAATGGTTTTCTTCTGTTCACGAGGAAAGTATTTGTGTACTTGGCTACCCACTGTGGTTCCAAAAGGTGTAACGCAATACCTCGGGAGAGCCAGAGAAAAAGGAGCCAAACCATGGTGTAAATATGAGAAGCCATGCAGAGAATAAGATGAACCATTGAGTAAATAAAGTAAACTATAATACTGGAAGCAGAAACCATAAGGTAATTAAGAGGGTATGTACTGGCAGTTGGATCAAGAGCTGGGTGAGGTGGAAAGCAATGTGATTCTGGACACCGCCCAGTTTCAATGGTTGAGAAATATTCTCCAGTGTCTGTTAAATCAGTCTACCCTTTAGTGAGCCATTTGTAACTTCCCCAACCAGGATTAACAACTCCATGCGATGGACAGGCTGTAAAGGTCTCTTTCGGAGATTTGATATCATAAAAAACAACAAAATGGATTAAAGTTAGAAGTAACCAATCATTAACTTTTTTTTTGCGGTATTCACCTTGTCATCCTAAAAGATTATGCCATAACATTTAATTTAGGCTACAGATCATAAAGAACTGTTTAAGTGAAAACACTCTGCACTTTATTACATGTAATCTAATAAGGGCAATAGGTTAAGCAAACATAGGATTTTCAGTTGTTTTAACAATATCACTGGCCATAGTCCTAGTCCCAATTCCACAACTCCAGATACTTGAATTTTAACCAAATGTCTTTTGTCAAGAGTCTCTCAGCTCAACTTAAAAGCCAAGTGAAGCACTTGAATGGCCTACATCCAGACCCTCTTCTCCCCCCAGTTCTCAGTCCTCTGTAAGGTCAGGGGGGTTAAGTGAGGTCCTGGTCTACAATGGGCCTATGCTAAGTGATCCAGAGAGCATGTGGGAACTCTATAGCACTCCAGGTTCCTGTAATGGAGGAAACCCAACCCAGCCCTTTATATGGAAAGGGGGGATGAAGTTATAGGAAGTGCTTCCCCCTGTGTACTGTGTGAACACACAGACTTGGCCCGGGAGGTCCTGTATTATATGTGAGGAGGGCTCCATTTGGGGCTAGTAATCACTCGCTTTGGTTGGCTGTTCACTGAACTGCATTGCTGTACGAAAGTGTATGTATGTATGTATGTGTATATACACATACATACATACATACATACATACATACATACATACATACATACACACACAGTTGAAGTCAAACATTTACATACACTTAGGTTGGAGTCATTAAAACTTGTTTTTCAACCACTCCACAAATTTCTTGTTAACAAACTATAGTTTTGGCAAGTCGGTTAGGACATCTACTTTGTGCATGACACAAGTAATTTTTCCAACAATTGTTTACAGACAGATTATTTCACTTATAATTCACTGTATCACAATTCCAGTGGGTCAGAAGTTTACATACAGTCAATTTAGTGTGTCTTTAAACAGCTTGGAAAATTACAGAAAATTATGTCATGGCTTTAGAAGCATTACCTTTAAATTGTTTAACTTGGGTCAAACGCTTCGGGTAGCCTTCCAGAAGCAGTTGTGTGAATTTTGGCGCATTCCTCCCGACAGAGCTGGTGTAACTGAGTCAGGTTTGTAAGCCTCCTTGCGCGCACACACTTTTTCAGTTCTGCCCACAAATCTTCTATAGTATTGAGGTCAGGGCTTTGTGATGGCCACTCCAATACCTTGACTTTGTTGTCCTTAAGCCATTTTGCCACAACTTTGGAAGTATGCTTGGGGTCATTGTACATTTGGAAGAGCCCTTTGCGACCAAGCTTTAACTTCCTGACTGATGTCTTGATGTTGCTTCAATATATCCACATAATTTTCCTTCCACATGATGTCATCTATTTTGTGAAGTGCACCAGTCCCTCCTGCAGCAAAGCACCCCCACAACATGATGCTGCCACCTCCATGTTTCACGGTTGGGATGGTGTTCTTCGGCTTGCAAGCCTCCCCCTTTTTCCTCTAAACATAACGATGGTCATTATGGCCAAACAGTTCTATTTTTGTTTCATCAGACCAGAGGACATTTCTCCAAAAAGTACGATCGTTGTCCCCATGTGCAGTTGCAAACCGTAGTCTGGCTTGACGGCTGCGTGGTCCCATGGTGTTTATACTTGCGTACTATTGTTTGTACAGATGAACGTGGTACCTTCAGGCGTTTGGAAATTACTCTCAAGGATGAACTAGGCTTGTGGAGGTCTACAATTTTTTTCAGAGGTCTAGGCTGATTTCTTTTGATTTTCCTATGATGTCAAGCAAAGAGGCACTGATTTTGAAGGTAGGCCTTGAAATACATCCACAGGTACACCTCCAATTGACTCAAATGATGAAAATTAGCCTATCAAAAGCTTCTAAAGCCATGACGTAATTTACTGGAATTTTCCAAGCTGTTAAAGGCTCAGTCAACTTAGTGTATGTAAACTTCTGACCCACTGGAATTGTGATACAGTGAATTATAAGTGAAATAATCTGTCTGTAAACAATTGTTGGAAAAATTACATGTCATGCAAAGAGTAGATATCCTAACCGACTTGCCAAAACTATAGTTTGTTAACAAGACATTTGTGGAGTGGTTGAAAATGACTCCAACCTAAGTGTATGTAAACTTCTGACTTCAACTGTGTGTGTGTGTGTATGTATATGTATGTATATATATATAGTGTGTGTGTTTCTAGCTTCCTTGTGTGTTTGCGCGCACCCTGTGGTGGTGCCACTTGCTAATGACCCACTTAGCTAATTGTTATGCTGCCTGCCCGGTGCCTGGGTGCACTGAGGCGAACAGTCACATGCTTGTTTTAATCCTTGTTGTTATTTACAATGGTCTTATCAGAAAAATTATCTTGGGTTTATGAGGCATGAGACGGCTTCTCTCCAGAGTTTAAAATGTTGTATTCAATGGAGGACGGAATTTGATCAAACATGGACTGTAGAACAACATGGTGAAACAAAGAAGAGGAATAGGATATAAGGATAAATGAGGATTTGCACTGCTGCAGACTAACACTTACAGTAGCATATCCAGGCATTTATGAGGTAACTAGAAGAGAGGTCTTCAGATCCTGACGCTGATCAGCTTGCCGATGCCCATGTCATTCCCACATCTCCTCCCTAACTCCTTATGAACATGTAAACCCCCTGGAAAAGCCCCCAAAGTCACTTCCTATCAGACACACTGTGAAATCATGGGTTGCAGCTTCACACCCTTCTCCACCTCCTCTCCAAGACTGATAGTCTGCTTATGGAAGGGATGTCATGCCATCATCACGCTCAGAGATACACTGAGAAGAGAGAAGGAGCCTGGTCTGTTATGTACAGCTCAACTCCTAACTGTACAGTATGTGATAGGTTAGCATAACAAACACAAACAAATCAAGACCAGACATGCAATGGTGAGGTGGAGAGATGAGCAGCCAGGGAGTGCCCAGACCTTAGTTGTGGTGGTGTGCGCGTGCGAATCAACGTCGCAGGGAAGCTTACCTTGCCAATGCCAGCGTGGGCATGGCCCATCTTGACCACCACCGGGAACGTTGGTGTTGTCACCTGGGAAAGAAGACCAAGTAGAGTGTTACCACAGTCTGAAAAACCACTGGCAGAGGAGAGAACATGCAGTATGCATTAATCCTAATACCAACTAAGTGGATGAAGGGTTTCTCTGAAGAGCAACTTTGATATCGTAAATGGGTAGCGTGTTAGGACTGTGAAGCAGGGAAAGCGTTTTAGAGCTACACTGAGGTCCAAATAATTATAACCAGTATCTAGCTATACCTAATTTGATTGACAAGGGCTCCAAGACTATGACTTGGCTATGATTGGACTGCGCTGTCCATGTGAGTGACTGACTACTAAAAGCCAAACACAAGTTCCTCCCTAAACTTAATTGCGAGGCATAGCTCAGACCTGACGTATGGTATAGAATCAAAACCTAATTTAAAGTGAAAGACTTCTCAAAGACCATTATCGAAGTACCACATTGAACTTAAAGCCTCCCAATTTAGGGAAGCATGAGGTATTTTCTGAAAAATGTTGGTTTATTACACAAAAGAGACGTTCTGGGAAACGAGAAAGAGCGAGACCAAAGCCACAGCTTCTTGGGATGGGTTTAGACAACCCAGCCCCACCGCAGGCGTCATGGGCTTTCTCATAGCATGGTGTGCAATGTGAGAGGAGGATGAAACGTCAACGGACGACTTCAAACGTGTTCATTAAAACACATTCTTGCCACTGATAGATCCCTTGATACCATTGTTAGATGGAAATGTAATTTAAAGAGAGGGCTTATCCAGTTTGAAACCAATTTCTAAATCTCCTATTGTTTGAAATGGCACACAGCAATGATATAGACTCACTGGAGAGTTTGCGTCATCGTTCTCTATGTAACAGCCCCCTTTAGTTAGATTAGACTGTATCAAAGCCATCACATAAGTTACATGCATTCCGACAAATGTACAGTTGAAGTCGGAAGTTCACATACAGTGAATTATTAATTTCAGCTTTTATTTCATCACATTCCCAGTAGGTCAGAAGTTTACATACACTCCATTAGTATTTGGTAGCATTGCCTTTAAATTGTTTAACTTGGGTCAAACCTTTCAGGTAGCAAATCCACAAGCTTCCCACAATAAGTTGGGTGAATTTTGGCCCATTCCTCCTGACAGAGCTGGTGTAACTGAGGCAGGTTTGTAGCCCTCCTTCCTCACACACGCCTTTAGCCTCAAATGATGTCAATTAGCCTATCAGAATCTTCTAAAGCCATGACATTTTCTGGAATTTTCCGAGCTTTTTAAAGGCACAGTCAACTTAGTATATGTAAACTTCTGACCCACTGGAATTGTGATACAGTGAATTATAAGTGAAATAATCTGTCTGTAAACAATTGTTGGAAAAATGACGTGTGTCGTGCACAAAGTAGATGTCCTAACCGACTTGCCAAAACTATAGTTTGTTAACAAGACATTTGTGGAGTGGTTGAAAAACAAGTTAATGACGCCAACCTAAGTGTATGTAAACTTCCGACTTCAACTGTATATTACACTAGGCAGACACTAGAGAAACCTGGTCAGTTAACAGTGTTATGGTGGTGTTAATAATATGGCATATCAAGTTGTGGTATGGTAAAAACAGTTAATTTGTCTAAGAAGTATTCTTCTGAGTACATTACCTGAACAACACGAATGGGGTGTGTGTGTGTAACATCACTTACATTGTTATTGTAATCTTACGGTACAATATAACATCAGCGTTATAAGGTGGGCCTGGGTATAAGACCACACTCCTCCTGGCACACTCATTTAGATAAGCAGAGGAGACATTTTCAGTCAGAGCAGAGGGCACACAGCCAGAGTACGCACACAGCTGTGAGCTCAGGCCTGACAGATCTGCTAGGGCAAAGGCATCTGCTGCTATCGTTTTATCCACCCCTCATCTGGCTGTCAGTGGACAGGACTGAACAGAACAGAGAAGATCCCCGTCTGGATGTTGTCTGGTTACTGTTCACAGCGCTCTACTCTTGGCTCATAGAAAGACAAGTGGACTCCTCAATGTACCTCTCAATTCATCATTTAAATTCTGAAGAATAAGCTACCTACCGATCAACAGTTCCTGGCCATTTATGGAAGGTAGCTCCCTTTGTGGTAGGTATTTCCATTTTTTTAAATGGAAATCTCCATCAATGCCAGAGAAAAGCACATTCACTAAGCCTCAGACGCAAGCTGAGTTATTTTGTATTCGGTACATGTGAGCTATGTAGCAGGGAGACACCTGATATAACATGTGTATGAGAATGACTGAGGACAGTGGTTTCCCTGTGGGGGCTTGTCCTAAAATGACAGAGGTGGTTTTGGGCGGGCAGATTTGTGGCCGCCAACTCTGTCTGGATGTGTAATCTGCAAATCTCCCAGTCATTCCCATCAATGACTCTGGCACCCCAATGGTGGAACAAACTCCCTCACGACGCCAGGTCAGCGGAGTCAATCACCACCTTCCGGAGACACCTGAAACCCCACCTCTTTAAGGAATACCTAGGATAGGATAAAGTAATCCTTCTAACCCCCCCCCCCCTTAAAAGAGTTAGATGCACTATTGTAAAGTGGTTGTTCCACTGGATATCATAAGGTGAATGCACCAATTTGCAAGTCGCTCTGGATAAGAGCGTCTGCTAAATGACTTAAATGTAAATGTAAATGTAATGTGGCAATGACGGGAGACACGGTGCAGGGAAGAGACCACATCCTATCTAATGAGGTTACACTGGCAGCAGGGAACATCAGAAGGAAGATCAAATAAGTCTGGTCACTAAACCTGGCATAAAACCATCTCAGACTGAGACGTGCTTATGAGCTTTCAGACGTGTACATTTTGATTTGTCTCAGCTTTTGTTTTCTCACAGCTGCATGAATTACTGTACTTGCCTTTCCTGTTCCCACCCGAAAACCATTAACAATGTGTTCAGTATGGTCAAGTAATTGAGAAAACACACACAAAATCTAATTAAACGGCCAGTGATTTCACCAGTCTAGGTTTGGTTTCACAACATGAGGTTGCCGTCATTTACAGTAACGCACCAGACGACCCGGTCTGGCACATACTTCAGGGAAGCCCATCCTTCGGGCCAAAACACTCAGTCATATATATACAGTGGGGAGAACAAGTATTTGATACACTGCCGATTTTGCAGGTTTTCCTACTTACAAAGCATGTAGAGGTCTGTCATTTTTATCATAGGTACACTTCAACTGTGAGAGACGGAATCTAAAACAAAAATCCAGAAAATCACATTGTATGATTTTTAAATAATTAATTTGCATTTTATTGCATGACATAAGTATTTGATCACCTACCAACCAGTAAGAATTCCGGCTCTCACAGACCTGTTAGTTTTTCTTTAAGAAGCCCTCCTGTTCTCCACTCATTACCTGTATTAACTGCACCTGTTTGAACTCGTTACCTGTATAAAAGACACCTGTCCACACACTCAATCAAACAGATTCCAACCTCTCCACAATGGCCAAGACCAGAGAGCTGTGTAAGGACATCAGGGATAAAATTGTAGACCTGCACAAGGCTGGGATGGGCTACAGGACAATAGGCAAGCAGCTTGGTGAGAAGGAAACAACTGTTGGCGCAATTATTAGAAAATGGAAGAAGTTCAAGATGACGGTCAATCACCCTCGGTCTGGGGCTCCATGCAAGATTTCACCTCGTGGGGCATCAATGATCATGAGGAAGGTGAGGGATCAGCCCAGAACTACACGGCAGGACCTGGTCAATGACCTGAAGAGAGCTGGGACCACAGTCTCAAAGAAAACCATTAGTAACACACTACGCCGTCATGGATTAAAATCCTGCAGCGCACGCAAGGTCCCCCTGCTTAAGCCAGTGCATGTCCAGGCCCGTCTGAAGTTTGCCAATGACCATCTGGATGATCCAGAGGAGGAATGGGAGAAGGTCATGTGGTCTGATGAGACAAAAATAGAGCTTTTTGGTCTAACTCCACTCGCCGTGTTTGGAGGAAGAAGAAGGATGAGTACAACCCCAAGAACACCATCCCAACCGTGAAGCATGGAGGTGGAAACATCATTCTTTGGGGATGCTTTTCTGCAAAGGGGACAGGACGACTGCACCGTATTGAGGGGAGGATGGATGGGGCCATGTATCGCGAGATCTTGGCCAACAACCTCCTTCCCTCAGTAAGAGCATTGAAGATGGGTCGTGGCTGGGTCTTCCAGCATGACAACGACACGAAGCACACAGCCATGGCAACTAAGGAGTGGCTCCGTAAGAAGCATCTCAAGGTCCTGGAGTGGCCTAGCCAGTCTCCAGACCTGAACCCAATAGAAAATCTTTGGAGGGAGCTGAAAGTCCGTATTGCCCAGCGACAGCCCCGAAACCTGAAGGATCTGGAGAAGATCTGTAGGGAGGAGTGGGCCAAAATCCCTGCTGCAGTGTGTGCAAACCTAGTCAAGAACTACAGGAAACGTATGATCTCTGTAATTGCAAAAAAAGGTTTCTGTACCAAATATTAAGTTCTGCTTTTCTGATGTATCAAATACTTATGTCATGCAATAAAATGCAAATTAATTACTTAAAAATCATACAATGTGATTTTCTGGATTTTTGTTTTAGATTCCGTCTCTCACAGTTGAAGTGTATCTATGATAAAAATTACAGACCTCTACATGCTTTGTAAGTTGGAAAACCTGCAAAATCGGCAGTGTATCAAATACTTGTTCTCCCCACTGTATATATATACACACATACACATATATATTTTTTTTGCGTGTGAAAGTCAGACAAGTGGATCATTTAGGGCCGAAGGCTGTCATGAATCACACTTCCCTTTCCTCCAAACACCTCTGTCACATTCTTAAATCCCCCCACCTCACTCAATTATAAAGTTGAGCTCAGTGGAACGTTGGGTCGTTGGCATGCAGACAAATAGATAAAACATTGAATTTTTTTTTGTTGCACCAGTCTGTTGGACCCATGGAATTTCCCACAAACTAAAGGGCAGCACTTTGAACTGAGGGGACATGAGTCATCCAACGACCCCGCCTTTGCAGGTGTCATCATGTTGGACGAGGCTAATTGTCACGTAACTTTTGTGCCCAAATAGCCATCCTTAGTGAATCACCACATTTATAATGGCAGGACCTAAAAAGTTATTTGACCACTATAATTGCCCAAGGATCCTTGTGAAGTAGAGGTCTGGGTCTAATATAATGTACAATGTAACAGTGGTACTGTAAAACATTTATCGTAAAACTTCAGATGTTGGTTGGCAATTAATAAAACAATGAGCGGCTAGACAAAAAGGCGATCTAAGAGAGCGGGTGAAAGGTCAAACAAAACACATTCTCCACAACATTAGCTAGGAGAGTGGCCAGATGGATAAGTACTTAGATGTACATTGTAAATAGGTACTTATCAAGCTCTGCTTCGAGGGGGTAGAGTCATTCTAAGGGGGCGCATCAATTATCCAACGCAACACATGGTGCATCCATCCCCGCATATGTATGATCTCTTAATTTTTATGATAGCCATTCAAAGCTGCCACATCAAGGAAGCGGACAGCAGCGAAAAGACTTACGCAGACGAGGAGAGGAGGAGAGCTGGGGGACCCTGACCCAGGCCGCTGTTCAAAAAGATCTCCTGGCATCAAAACCAAAGACAGCCTGTTCACATAAAACCCTGCTCAAAGATTAACTTGGCCTTGAGAGACGAACGAAGAACACACAAATAACTGACTGTAATCACACACCTGGCCTGAGTGGATTTGATCTGCCCCTTTGAAATCAGCATGGCAAAACCTCTCAACTATTCCCGTACTATATATGTATGTGCTGTAGTAACTTGAAACAGTGTTCTGTGGATTGATTAAACTTTTACAAAATCAATATCAAACCTGGAAGTTGAGGATTAATATTTTCCATAGAAATTTTAACAGGTGAGTGAATGGATGGTTAACTACATATTCCAAACCAGACTGTCAGAACATCATCTTGTTCATCAGGTTATTCAGTGGTTTCTCTGAGGTCTTTGATTGTGCTTGGTGTGGTAAACGCACAAGAGTTTGGGCATCAAGAAAACACTCTTAACCTAGAGCCAACCATCTATCGTCGCCATCTTCAGACCCACATGTACACTTTGTGAACTTCTTTGTAAGCAAACCACTACACTTCATCATAGCCAAGTCACTACACAAGATAAACGTGCCACGGCCTTTGTAGTTGTACTTCCAGAAAATAACTGAATTAAAAGTCGTAGACATAACACACCACTCCCAACATGATACTGGTATGACATACTGTTCCCAGAAGAGAGAGACCAGACGACACACCGTTTAAGTTGTATTTACAGTAATGGTAAGCCTTGTGCTACTGACGAGCCACCGCAAACTATACATCGGATGCTCAGTGTATCACATCGTAAGTCGTTAGACTGCTAATGGGGCATGATAATTATTGTCATGGAATTCAGGGTCATCTGGCTTCCATTGGGATCCATCCTGATCGGAGTGTGTTTCCATGAGGGAAACATCTGTCTGGAAAACAGACAGACTTCCATCCCCATTTTCAGGGATGGAAGTTTCCAGAGTGGAAGTTTCCTGAGAATACCGAACACCAAGTTTGTGATGGAGATGTATTTGATGGTGAAGAGTCTGAACACTTTGGCCAAGGCACCTGCGAATGGTTCATGGGTTTCGAAGAGAGGCAAGGAAGAAGTTAGAAGTATGCAATGTCCGTGGCACTTCGAATTGAGGCAATGGCTGGCCGTTCAGAGATATTTCAAAGTCATCTTCGCACATCTGCACAGTGTTCTGAGGAATACACTGACAAATGTTGAGAAAATATTGTGCATATGGATATGACTCATAACTAAGTCATGATTCAATATGATTTAATAACAGAACACGGCCACTACTTCACTCAGAGGCCATCTATTTTAGGTAAACACAGGTATGCGTGTAGGTTATGTCATACCCCCCAATGCATAGCCTAAGTAGAAGAATAGATACTACCACTACCAAAACAGTTGCTATTTCAATCCAACTTTGCTGTGGTGGTTCAGTAAGAGTCATGCAGCAGGGCTATTAGTGCTAATCAAATCACTAACCTAGCTACATTTCAGCTGGCGTCTACATTTGAAAAAAGTGAGAACCAACATAAATGGGACAGACAGAGCCTTTGGCAGTGCCAGTCCTTCAAAAACGATCAGTGCTGCAGGGCATTCCTCTCTGTCTAAAAAGGGAAAGATGTCACATTCCCATTTTCCAGGGTTAGGCTACGATACACTGGGTCTTTGGAAAAGCGTCTGCAGAAGTAAGGAGGCAATGTATGCAATTACACCCAGCAAAGTCACTCGATCCTGGGATCAGGAAAGCTGTGAACCTCTGGTCATTGGCCTCTGAGAGGAGGCATACATAGAGAAAAGATTGTTTGATAGAAAATGTCACTTTTATTGGAGTTCTAGTTCACAACATCATGTTTCTGCCCGAAAGGCCTTCAACAGATAGTTTGGACGAGGAATTGGCATAACCAGTTTACGCATCAGTTTCATTATACCTCCCATCAGTTTCATGTACACAACTTGACAGTTTATGTAATTACTCATACCTCTTCTTGTGATGCAGTTGTTGATTTTTCATGTTTCGATTGATTTATGATGTTTAGAAATTGCAGTAAAAGTTTCTGGAAAGTAAAAGTAAAATGTTCTTTTATGAGCTTTGTCCAGAAGTTGAACAATTTGAACGACTTTCCCAATTTCATGCAAGCCCATAAACACATTACATGACAGATTGCTGGGCGTTTGTCTTTGCACAGCTCTGATGGGTTTTTCATTTATACAATATGCTAATGAGGAGATGGGCAAAAATAAACATTCCAAAAGTCAATTTGGCAACGGGAGTTTGGAGCAGATGGTCGAGGTCCTGGTTGCTGATAGAACAGACGACTGGTATTACAAACTTTGTTTACTCAATTTAAAACTGGGTTCAACAGGCAATTTGCACTGAGAGGGTTTAGAAAGTTTAATTGAAAGTCAGAAGCAGGCCTTAAAACAGTTGGTAACAGTAAATGATCCACTTTTGCAAATAGGGTTAAGATGTGATAGGACAGCCAAATTGAAATACTCAAATTGAAATACTCAAGTGTCCCTCCAAAACACTAATCAACTAAGGGACTCTACAGTCACACAACAAAACCATTTAGTTGAGGGGGTGCGTAAGAGAACTGGGAAGTGTGTTATAGTGAAGGCCTAAATGAGGAGCAAAGGAAATGGTTTTGAACCCCCCACACCCTGCCCTTAAAAGCACCATTCCCTCTAGGACTAATACACTGTAAAAGTCAAATCCATATCCAGAGCCAAAGCCCTAAAGTGGCCCAATGGATTAACATCAGAAGGAAGATCAAATAAGGAGAGAATAAATAAAGTGGGCTAAGCAAATGAAACAAGGCCGGAACATAGAACAGGTGCTAATACTGTGGAGTTCTATAGGCCTCTGGAAAGTGACGGTTTCCTTCTCTATTAACATCTGTCCGGATGAGGAAGTACAGACCATAGAGTCAAGAATCCCTCCAGCTAGAAGGGAAACGAGAGAGTTGTTCTGACACAGCCAGGAGTCCCGGGACACACAGTTGATGTAGTAGATTGGTGTTGCCCCGGGAGATTTATTGAACAGGAAGAGAAGGGCTGTTGGGAAATCCACCACTGAGTGGCCACTCAAACGTAGCAGTCCGCCACTCAGAGTTAAATGGGAAAGCATGATGTAGCCTGATAACCTTGTAATGGGCCTTGCATGTTATTAGCACCTAAGGTGGTGTGAGATAAGCCTAAGGGAAGGGTTAGAGTACTCTCCTGAACTGATGACGTTGTTGTTACCAATCGTGCTAATGCTCACTTTAGGAAGCGTGGGGCAAGATTTAGAACTTGAACAAGCATGAAAATATGATTGGATATACAGTGCCTTCAGAAAGTATTCAGACCCATTGACTTTTTCCCACATTTTGTTACGCTACAGTCTTATTCTAAAATGTATTAAAATCGTTTTTTCCCCTGATAAATCTACACACAATACCCCATAACGACAAAGCAAAAACTGTTTTTGAAATTTCTGCTAATTTATACAAAAAACAGAAATATCACATTTACGTAAGTATTCAGACCCTTTACTCAGTACTTGTTGAAGAACATGTTGAAGAACATTTTGGCAGCGATTACAGTATAGATTCTTCTTGGGTATGACGCTACAAGCTTGGCACACCTGTATTTGGGGAGTTTCTCCCATTCTTCTATGCAGATCCTCTCAAGCTCTGTCAGGTTGGATGGGGAGCGTCGCTGCACAGCTATTTTCAGGTCTCTCCAGGGATATTCGATCGGCTTCAAGTCCAGGCTCTTGCTGGGCCACTCAAGAACATTGAGACTTGTCCCTGAAGCCACTCCTGCATTGTCTTGGCTGTGTGCTTAGGCTCGTTGTCCTGTTGGAAGGTGAACCTTTGCCCCCAGTCTGAGGTCCTGTGACTCTGGAACAGGATTTCATCAATGATCTCTGTACTTTGCTCTGTTCATCTTTGCCTCGATTCTGACTAGTCTCCCAGTCCCTGCTGCTGAAAAACATCCCACAGCATGATGCTGCCACCACCATGCTTCACCGTAGGGATGGTGCCAGGTTTCCTCCAGACGTAGCGCTTGGCATTCAGGGCAGAGTTCAATCTTGGTTTCATCAGACCAGAGAATCTTGTTTCTCATTGTCTCCAAGCGGGCTGTCATGTGCCTTTTACTGAGGAGTGGTTTCTGTCTGGCCACTCTACCATAAAAGGCCTGATTGGAGGAGTGCTGCAGAGATTTTAGTTAACTAGGCAAGTCAGTTAAGAACAAATTCTTATTTACAATGACGGCCTACACCCGCTAAACCGTAACCCGGACGACGCTGGGACATATGTGCTCAAGCCCAATGGGACTCTCAATCACGGCCAGTTGTGATACAGCCTGGAATCGAACCAGGGTCTTAGTGACGCCTCTAGCACTGCGATGCAGTGCCTTAGACCGCTCCGCCACTTGGGAGACATGGTTGTCCTTCTGGAAGGTCCTGCCATTTCCAGAGGAATTCTAGAGCTTTGTCAGAGTGACCATCAGGTTTTTGGTCACCTCCCTGACCAAAGCCCTTCTCCCCCGATTGCTCAGTTTAGCCGGGCGGCCAGCTCTAGGAGGAGTCTTGGTGGTTCCAAACTTCTTCAACATAAGAATGATGGAGGCCACTGTTTTCTTGGGGACTTTTAATACTAAAGAATATTTTTGTTACTCTTCCCCAGATCTGTGCCTTGACTCGGAGCTCTACGGACAATTCCTTCGACCTCATGGCTTGGTTTTTGCTCTGACATGCAGTGTCAATGGTGGGACCTTATATAGACAGGTGTGTGCCTTTCCAAATCATGTCCAGTCAATCGAATTTACCACAGGTGAACTCCAATCAAGTTGTAGAAACATCTCAAGAATGATCAATGGAAAAGGATGCACCTGAGCTCAATTTTGAGTCTCATAGCAAAGGGGCTGAATACTTAGGTAAATAAGGTGTTTTTTATTTCTAAAAATCTGTTTTCGCGTTGTCATTATGGAGTAGCGTGTATAGATTGCTGAGGATTCTTTAAAAATGTAATCCCTTTTAGAATAAGGCTGTAATGTAACAAAATGTGGAAAAAGTCAAGGGGTCTGAATACTTTCCAAAGACACTGTACATAAGCCCTCAAAAGGTTATTGTCATTTCTTGCAATATTAGCTCTACCCTCTGACCTATACTGTATTTCACAAGATTTATTGCCAAGTACATGTGATCATACACAAGGGAGTGCATGCATGTAGATGTTGGCTCTTACTCTACCGCACACCTGAGGAAAACAATAGAAGGAACAGGCAGCTCCTTTTGGAAAAAGAGGGGAATCTTCTGCAGACTACACAAAACCAGAGCCCAAATCTCAGGACAGCCACTGCTTTCAATGAGGGCCCCAGTACAGAGGAAGAAAGAGAGGGAAGGGAACATCAAGGGGGGAAAAATATATTTTGGAACAGCTGGATGCGGCACACCCTGGCTCTATTTATACCCGGCAGAAGGGAGAGCCAACTTCTACCGTAGAACGAGTCCCGGGCAGCTGGCCGCCTCGCTTTTGATGTCTCACTCAGACCAAACCCTGGCCTGGCAGCTCCATCCTCATAGCCCAGGGCTGCTCCACTTCCTCACCTGGAAAAGGGCTCCGTTTAGCATGGCAAAGGAAACGGTTTGTCTAGAGAACGACATCTGAGTAGAAGAGTGGTAAGGGTTCGCCTGGCCTGACCTCTTTTTTACCCAGGATGGGCTGGATAGGGCATACTATATAAGGAGAAGTGACAGGGAGTCACTCAGGGACAATGGGGCGCTACAAGGAATTGCAAGTGTGGTGTGAGGGTTTTGAGTGTGGTTTGAGTATATTGCTTCATGTCCAGTAAAGCAATAAATTGAGGGAGTCTTCTCAGTGTGCCTATACGCCCTGTCTCTAAAGACAACATTTATCATTATTGGGTTAGGCAAAAGCAATCTCAAGCTTCTTTCTCACGATCTGCACTTTGTATGCTGTCCTTTATACACAACCAAGTCTAATACTTTGCTTTAAAACTGAATTTACAGCCACCAATTCCCCAAATATATACAACACTTACAGCCACTTTATGACCAGTTGAAGGAATAAGACAAAAACACTGTTCCATTGTAATGGTGAGAGTAAACGTTTATCGAAACTCTAAAGGTCTATGACATATTCTCTCTCTAAAATGGCCAAGTTATCCTCAGTTGCCCAAACATCACTATCAATTTGAGGACATTAGTGTGAAACAGCACAATGTTCCCATGATGATGTGGATAAACGTTTGTGCAGGGTCTCCTGTGGTGCTGTAAATCTGGATTTGGGATGAGCAGCGGTACCTCACATAGCAGATTGTCCGGTAACACCGCGGTTCACCTAGTCCACACACACCCAACGGGCCATGGTCTGGCCTGGTTCGCCACTACCAGAGGAGGAGCAGAGGATGAGCCAAGCACAATGACAGCATGCTGATGGATAAAGGACAATACACCATAACTCACAGGCCACAGTAAGCCCCACACCCGCTTAGATCACCATTGACAATGGTTCAATGCTACCGCAAAAATGAAGTCCATGTGTTAGGGTTGCGGCATGTAAGCCATGTGTCCTTGTAAATGCAATACATAGAGCTACAATATCATCTATCTACACAATGTAGTGAACACATTCAGTGTAATTATAGTAGTGGGCAGATATTAATACCGTTCAAGTCATACAGTGCGATATCATAGTGACGACATGTTATGGTATGCGTATAGGGAAAACAGCAACTAATAGGGGTATTCCTGTGAAATCATGTCTATATTTAGGCTCCCACAATTCCCTCGGACATATGGTTGTCTCCACGCAGTGTGACCTCTACATCCGGTGAATCCACGGCCCTCCAACCTCCCTACCCATGAATCACTGGTCTCCAGTCCAACCACCATCCTTCACCGATTAGCTAAGCCCCCTCCTCCCACTCACCTTCCTTAACTGTTTCTGGGAAGGACTGCTGGTTAAGCAAGAGGAAACACACGTACTGACCCATTGTAAACTGCCAGTGGAATCCTACTAGAACTAGATGCCAATAAATGCATAGGAGCACAGTGCATTACCAGTACAATAACACACTGGTTGGAGATAGCAGGTAGCCTGGCGATTAAGAGCGTTGAGCCAGTAACCGAAAGGTCGCTGGTTCGAATCCCCATGCCGGCAAGGAGGAAAAATCTGCTGTTCTGCCCTTGAGCAAGGCAGTGAACCCCCAACAACTGCTCCCCAGGCGCCGACGACGTGAACGTCGATTGAGGCAGCTCCCCCCACCTCTCTGATTCAGAGGGGTTGGGTTAAATGCGGAACACACATTTCGGTTGAACGTATTCAGTTGCACAACTGACTAGGTATCCCCTTTCCTTCCCCTTCAGTGTCCCTGGCATGTTGCAAGGATGAGAAGAATAGTCAACAATATAAAAACACCCAATGACAGCGATTCCAGTTACTCATAATAGAGTGTACAGTTACTGGGTTTATCTTCTAGTTTGACAGCACATAGATCATTGGAATGGTAAACCTAAATAATGTCTAACAGCCCAGGCCTTTCAGTGGTCAGTCAATGAGACAGCCTTATGTGACCAAAGTAAATAGAAAAGTCATTTTTACTGTGCTCAGCCTGTTACCGTGACTACCCTGCATTCCCTCAGCCTCCTGGAATTCTAAGGAGCTATTTCCATACTGTCATGCGTCCTGTGTATCCCAACTGCTGTGCGGTGTCTCATTGCGTAATGCAACATAGTCATTTTGGGGGTTTCTCTGACTGATGGTTTGACAGTACACCAAATATGTACTGTACAGTATGCAAGGGAGGGAAGGGGGACTCTGGCACAGAGCAGTGAAGCGCTGTGGTTGTTACTTGGCCCTAGTGTGTCAGGAAGTCACTGACCGCTCATCATACTTTACCAGCTGGGAGCGGAAGTCCCACTGTGAGTGAGATGGAGAGCACAGGTCAGGGACGCGTTTCCCTTTCCTAGTAGTCAAAGGTCTCCATTGAACATGAACTGATAGCCATAATCTCCCTGTTAGCTAATGGGAACAGTGAACGGACAGTGGTTTCACCATAGAGATAGAATGGGTATCACTATCAAAAGCTAAGGAGCTGTCTGTGACATGACATCTTGCTTTGAAGATGACATGTTTTAAAGAGCGGTGTAGATGAATGAGCTGCTGAGAGATACGGAGATGAAAACGTTTCCGGGTCACGATAATGCTTCCAGGTTTCCTAGTTGACCTCCTAGAGGATAGGAAGTAGATCCTAGGGTAGCTTCACAATCATCTAAACAATGGGCATCACACTGTGCTGACAGATCAGAGATAGAATGCTTTGACTTTATCGCACGAGTGGCGGCTTCCTTTTATACTGCAAAAAACTGATAGCGACTCTACCATTTAAGATTATGTAGTCTTTTGTGGCATATCGAGAAGCCTGCCAGCATGACATTTGATTCTGGGTGACAAGATTAAAGATTGAAGCCCAACACCTATTATCTTCACTCACAAATGAAGTCTGACACCAGTTGACTGAATGGGGGTGTTTGTTTGACCTGCAGGACCAGACATCCAGGAAGTTTCAATTAAATAATCTCTCACTTACCCTCTATTAGTCTCACAGGCCTGTTTGGCACGCAGTGGAAATGTCTACCAATGTCTAAAGCCACTGTATGTGTGGGTGAGTTAGCCTAAGTGAATTCACTCAGGCCATTGTGTTTGGTTAGGGGGATGGAATGTAGTGTAAACTTGAGCGTTGCCAACCTTCATTGGTTTTACTACCTTACACGCTGTACATTGCTCATCTCATGTACTGTAATATTTTACAGGTCTTCTTTTAAAATAAACAGCAGTAAAGCAAAAAAGGGGGCCATGTCCCACTTAAGCACTATGGCATGTAGGAGAGGGAGTAGCGTAGGAGGACCAACAGGAAGGAACCCCAGTGAGTCATGCATGTTTGGATGCGATCCCCCGGAGATCCTCTCTCGGCGCTGCTATCTTTTCAACTTTCGCCTCTTCCTGTGTCTATTTAACGGCTTGTCAGTCGCATGAAAAGGTATTTCACCGCCTGGTCCCTTTTGTCATTACAGAACCACACATAGAGCCTTCAAACACCTCTTAGCGCACAATGCCTTCCCAGGCTCCCCGAAGCCTGGCTGGGCAGCTCGCACTAAATAACAGGCACTTTTTCTATACATAGATTTTTAGAGATGAGATTGTGCGCCTGCATTATGCTTACAGTATGTTGGCCTAATTAGGACAATATTTCCAGAAGGTCCTATGGCGTTTTTTTGTGTGAAGGACAGATGGGGTCATAAGGAAACGTCATGAGTGATATCACAAAGAGAGCATGCAAGGCTGCGCCTCCCTCCCCATGCCATTCTCTTTTGTCACAATCTTTTTATATAAAGTGACTTCAGAAATGTTAGATAATAACTATAAAAAGTTACATTGACAATGGCTTAAATCGAGGCCATGGTGAAATAAACAAAGACGTAATGTGGTTATTGGAGTATTTGTTTGAAGAATCCTCAGGGACGTCAGATGGAAATGGTGGACACCACCCTGATAGAGTTGAGAAGCTCAGTTAAAAGAAAATGATAAACGTCACCGCTAACTGCCCCCCCCCCCCAGAGAAAACGAATAAGTCTCCAATCTCTGACCCGACAAGGAATGCAACAAATGATGACGACTCCGTCATGTTCCAACCTGACACAATGGCTCAGAGGTTACGTCATTAATGGTTAACAATGGCCTTGCATATCTCCTGTTTTCTTTGGATGCTCACCATGAAGTTCTGACATGCCATCCCATCTGCATATAAAAAAATGTATCTTATAAAAACGTCGGGATTTAGAAATTCAACGGAGACACATGTTTTGGGGGACCAATTGTTGGTTAAAATCAATTCGCGGGGGCCTCCCGAGTGGCGCAGAGGTCTAAGGCACTACATTGCAGCGCTTGAGGCGTCACTACAGACACGGGTTCGATCCCAGGTTGTGTCACAGCTGGCCATGACTGGGAGACCCATGAGGCGGCGCACAATTGGCCCAGCGTCGTCCCGGTTAAGAGAGGGTTTGGCAGGTCGAGATTTCCTTGTCCTATTGCGCTCTAGTGACTACTGTGGCGGGCCAGGCAAATGCACGCTGACACGGTCGCCAGGTGTACTGTGTTTCCTCCGACACATTGGTGCAGCTGGTTTCCGGGTTAAGCGGGCATTGTATCAAGAAGCAGTGCGGCTTGGCTGGGTCGTGTTTCGGAGTATACATGGCTCTCGACCTTCGCCTCTCCTGAGTCCGTACGGGAGTTGCAGCAATAGGACAAGACTATAACTACCAATTGGATACCACGAAATTGGGGAGAAAAAAGGTCTAAAAATAAAAATCTATATACACTACAATTCAAAAGTTTTGGGTCACATCAAATTGATCAGAAATACAGTGTAGACCTTGTTAATGTTGTAAATGACTATTGTAGCTGGAAATGGCTGATTCTTTATGGAATATCTACATAGGCGTACAGAGACCCATTATCAGCAACCATCACTCCTGTGTTCCAATGGCACATTGTGTTAGCTAATCCAAGTTTATCATTTTAAAAGACTAACTGATCATTAGAAAACCCTTTTAAAATTATGTTACACAGCTGAAAACTGTTGTCCTGATTAAATAAGCAATAAAACTGGCCTTCTTTAGACTAGTTGAGTCTCTGGAGCATCAGCATTTGTGGGTTTGATTAGAGGTTCAAAATGGCCAGAAATAAAGAACTTTCTTCTGAAACTCGTCAGTCTATTCTTGTTCTGAGAAATGAAGGCTATTCCATGCTAGAAATTCCCAAGAAACTGAAGATCTCGTACAACGATGTGTACTACTCCCGTCACAGAACAGCACAAACTGTCTCTAACCAGAATAGAAAGAGTGGGAGGCCCCGGTGCACAACTGAGCAAGAGGACAAGTACATTAGTGTCTAGTTTGAGAAACAGATGCCTCAAGTCCTCAACTGGCAGCTTCATTAAATAGTACCCGCAAAACACCAGTCTCAACGTCAACAGTGAAGAGGCGACTCTGGGAGCGTTCAAAAAGGTGTTCATGAGGGGCTATAGGGTCATAGTTCATTAGCCTGGGATTACTCTGGCTTTGTTATATAAAACTCTCAACAGATCAGCCTCCACACACAGCGATATCTCCACTCAGGTTCCTGAACCCTTACATAAAAACAGAGGCGAGAAAAAACTGATTAAACTTAAATTTGTCTAATTCTAGAGATTGTAGCCAGCGTGAAGGATTTTACCAGCGCACACACTGGGTCACTTGAAAAACCCTTCTCTCTCTCTCAACTTCAGCATGAGAAGCTTTTGAAAATGAGGCTGGTTGTGAGACTAATGCCAATACGCAGAAGTGATTTGGAATGTCTTTTCAAAGGTATAAAAGGGTTCTGTGGTTCTCACAGAGGTGTATTAATAAGCATACACTGTTTTATACAACAGGTGCAAAACTGTCTAGAGGCCAAGTTTTTTTGGACTATATGAAAAGGTATGGTGTAAACAAATGGAGTTCATTACTGTCTAGAATTGAGCTTTGATCACTGACCAGAAAATGCTACAGAAGTTCACTGAACATAAATAGACATTTAGTGGTGAGCCTGAAAAAAAAAAAAAACATGTCTTTCTAATACACCCAAAGGAGACCTAATTTGTACATGTTGCTGTCACTGTTAACATTAACAAAACATGGTAATAACAAAATAAAAACATAAGTGGCAAGTCTCCCATTAATTATAATAAATAAATGCTCCTTGTATGTATGAAACATTACATCAGGCTCATATGGGCATCACTATAGTCCCTGTATAGTGTATCACATCCGACCGTGATTGGGAGTCCCATAGGGCAGCGCACAATTGGCCCAGCATTGTCTGGGTTTGGCCGGGGTAGGCCATCATTGTAAATAAGAATTTGTTCTTAACTGACTTGCCTAGTTAAATAAAGTTAAATAAAAGTTTTTAAAATATGGTTTTCCATTCAATGAGCAATTTCCAGCGTTTTTTACTCAGACTGGAATGTTTTAGGGCTGACAAAAGTGAAAAGGGGGAAAATAATATTTTGAAATAAAAAAAGACAAGCATTGTAAAGTCAATTCCAATATGTCATGCATCTGTTATTCTTGATGACATCGACGGCTCGAGTCCTGATTGGCTGTCGTGCCGCGAAATCTGGCGAGGTGGGTGGCGTTCTAGCGTCTCGCGCACTATATGTAATTTGTGACTCGCGCTCTGAGACCCAGTGACATGCAATACCCTGACCGGAGAGTACAGTTGGACATACCCACTGAAGCAGACAAGAGCTCAACTCGGGACAGACTTTGAATAACTATTCGGCGACATAACTTTTTGTTGTAAAGTAAAGACAGCGAGGGAGATTTTACGCACTAAAAATGCAGTCCCTCTGTCACCAACTGCTCAGCTTGCTGTTCGTTTTCAGCAGCCTTCAGATTCATGAACTCACAGAGGCTTGTTCGTGTGCTCTGTCGCACCCGCAAGATGCGTACTGTAACTCTGACATAGGTAAGTCGTATGGGTTATATGTTATGCCAACTAAAATATTTTCTCTATTGAAATGTACGTTTGCAGTGGTTTTGTGATATTCTGCATACATGGACTATATTAGAATAATAAACTGTTAGTATAAAGCGATGCAACTTTGTGGAACCTACAGTAATGGGTAAATCTCTGCCAAACAAAGTTATGCGTAAAATGGAACCATCACCTAAAAGCCCATTTTAAAACAGACTGTCAGAATATACCAGTTTGCAAGTATCAGATGGCTCGTAGGCTAACGGTTTACTACAACACACGCTTTCTGAGTAGTCTAAATAAATGCGTCATCTCTCAAATTAGTGAGTCAAGAGAGAGGAAGCTTTACTTTATTTCCCCTTGCTCTGATGAGAGGGAAGAGTTAAATGGGAACGGTATCCATGGAAACAGGTCCCACTGATCATAATGTTTTTCAGAGCTAAATGACCACTTGCTGAGCAATAAACCAGAACAGAACAGGCAGACAGTAGCCAGCCAAGGGGTTTTACTGCTGACTGAATATTGCACCCATGTGTGGAGGTTACCAATGGCAGATTTGAAGTGGAGACTAGCTACTGTTCTTGGATGCTCTGTTCGGTCTGGCTTTCCATAAGATGTAAGAGCCAAGACTTGGCTAGGAATGTTAAGCAAGTGCTCTTGCAATCAACTTGTTAATTCTACAGTCCTATTGGTATAGCATTGCCCTTCAAGTGTTTGTGCTCTTCTATGAAAGCACATGTTTACTTTCCAAAAGGGGGCTGATTCATTCCATTCACGCATTTGGTATAGATATGGAGTCAGCATTGGTATAATAAAAGTCTTGGTTATTGACTTAGGTGCACTGGTATTTTCTGTGTTTATTCCAGGTATATTTTCTTTTGGGGCTGGTCCTCGGACCCACTTGTAGCTGAGATTTCTTTGGGCTCCTGCTCTGAGGAGGGTGGCTTTGTAAAGCTTGTTGTACCACTGGGTCATGCATGCACAGGCTATGCCAGAATAACAATAACTCAGCTGTTGTTATCGAGGAATGCCAGTCCAACCTGAGCAGTGTTATTGGATAACACTTGTTAAGACCAGGTGGGTCCTGGCTCTCTGCTGTTGCTGCAGGAGACTCATTCCTGAAAAGGAGTAAGGGATTATTTGATAAGCCTGAGCAATAATAAGTGTTGTGGGGGTCTAAAGCAGGAGGGAAAGGTAGAGTGAAAGAGAGGAGTCCACTGGGATATACGGTATTAGGAGAACGGTGTGCAGCTCTTGTATTGTGGAACAGAACTGCTGGCAGCAGGCAGTGTGTGTGTGTGTTTGACCATCCATCCATCCACCCACACACACCTTTGTCAGACACAGCCATCAAACGTCAATTAGGGTAGGATAGAGTGGTCCAATGCCCCGGAGCGGAGGAGAAGTGGACATCAGAGCTGTTCCATGGGCGGAGTCTTCCTGAGGACACAACTATGATGTCATGTTTTTTTCTGCAGTGATCCCTAGTCCAGCCAGTGAACTATGACTCAAGCCTGACGAGGTCAGAGGAGAGAAAGCGATGTTGACTTTTCAACATATGGCAACGGTTTAAAAAATAACACCCTCACACACAAGTGGCAGGTTGACCATTCATGTCAAACACCAACATATTTATGCAAACATTTCCTCAGCATTGATGAGCATTGCCTCTTATTTAATTATAATTATTGGGGCTTATGCTAGTTAGTGACCTGGTTCCATTGTGTTGAAGATGGTAGTACAAATGTTAGTGTCACAAGCAGTCAGGTGTCACCCTGCCTTTCATGTCCCCTAAATTGGCTCATCCCATTGGCAAGGAGTGGAGCCTAGTGGGCCAGAATCTAGGGCTGGCTTTAATGGCTGCAAGTGAGCATTTGTGAGCTCCAAATTCCATTTCCAAGGTCTTGGTTCAGCCAGAAGTACGCCACGAATGCCTGTAGCGTGCACAGAACTAGGTATGCCTCTTCCCTCCCACTGCAAGGGACAGTGTCACAGAAGTCCCGATAAAACATAACACTGTAAACATGCCATAATGCCAAAGCCAGGATCACATTTCATCATGTAGATGACAACTGTAGAGCTATTTTTGCTCAATGAGCAATAATGAAGGCTATTGCATTCAGTTAGACAGTAAATGAAGATAGTGTTGGACTTCTGTTAGGATAGGGCTTTAGTGCAGTTATCATGAACATGTAAGCTTATGATGACTATTGCATAATTATTATGCAACTGATGACATTTTCAGGCAAGATTTCACATGTAAAATTCCAATAGCTCTTGTGTTGTAAGCCAACTGGAAATGGAGTTTGGCATGAACATGATGTTTTTGGACTGAGAAGGATAACAGTTATCTCCTGGCAACACCTAGAGTTAAGATGGATATTCTGATGTGTGTCCCCTGGGCATGTCCAAACAAACATGTGCTGCAGTCTTATCCAAAAAAAGCGCAAGTCAATTTTCTGGGACAAAACGCAGTTCCAAAAGCTTCACATGGCCTTGCATTGCATCACTTCACTGGGGTTTGATGAATGTTTTAAGAAAATGTCACCTTTGATAAACCTTAGTGTCAAAATACCCCTAAAAACATACTGTATGCAGATCTATACCTACAAAATATTCCTTATGAAAGATATGAGTTATAAAATGTGCCTTTACCCTCATCTCCCCCCCCATTTCATATGAACAGTACTTTCAACAAAGGCTGTTTATTTCGTCAACAACCTATTTTTCCTGACTAAAACTGATGAGACGAGATGCCCTGGGGGGAAAAAAACGAACTATTACAAATTACTTTTAATTTTAGTTGACAAATGTGCCGAGAATTCCCTGTGACATTTAATTTGACATGAAGCAAATTTTCATCAGTTTTGTCCAATTCCAAGCATGCATGCAGAATATTTCATGCTATCCTCTCATTGGCAGAATTCACATATTTCAGTAGCGCAGTCTGATTGATTGATCTCTCCCACACAGCTCCAGGCAATCACTTCAGTCACTCGTCAATCTTCTGAACTGATGCGAAGCCTGGACACTTGACTTGTAACTATCTTCAACTAGAAGGCCTGATTGGTGCTGCATAGATGGTTGTCCTTCTGGAATGTTCTCCCATCTCTACAAAGGAACTCTGTAGCTCTGTCAGAGTGACCATCGGGTTCTTGGTAACCTCCCTGACCAATGCCCTTCTCCCCCGATTGCTCAGTTTGGCCAGGAGGCCAGCTCTAGCAAGAGTCTTGGTGGTTCCAAACTTCTTCAATTTAAGAATGGAGGCCAACGTGTTCTTGGGAACCTAAAAATGCTGCAGAAATGTTTTGGTACCCTTCCCCAGATCTGTGCCTTGACACAATCCTGTCTTGGAGCTCTATGGACAATTCCATCAACCTCATTGCTTGACTTTTACTCTGACATGCACTGTCAACTGTGGGATTTTATATAGACAGGTGTGTGCCTTTCCAAATCATGTCCAATCAACTGAATTTACCACAGGTGGACTCCAATCAAGTTGTAGAAACATCTCATGGATGATCAATGGAAACAGTCTCATATCAAAAGTTCTTAATACTGGGGTATTGTGTGTAGATTGATTAAAGAAATAAAAATCCTCAATTTTAGAATAAGGCTGTAACAAAATGTGGAAACGGTCAAGGGGTCTGAATACTTTCCGAATCCATTGTAAAGTTTGTTCGTGAGAACTATTTAGATGTATACTTTCAGATTTTCTGAACTTACTTCAGTCGCGCATAAGAGGGAAGCTTGCACTACCTGGTGCAGGCACATGCGCAGATCAAATACATCACTGGAACGCCGATTACGCTGTTTACATGTCCTTATCATTCAAAAGATTGCTCAGAAAACCAGGTGTTTTAATCGGCGTATGCCTACTTCAATTATGGCCTCATGCCGATTAAGATAAGAGCAAGGTGTTTACATGACTAATGCCATACTCAGCCTTTTACTATAATCAGTTTAAAATCAAATTAGTGTGCATGTAAACATACTCAATGTTTACTCTCATGTAGGCAATTTTTTCTCTGACATCAGAAGCTCCATTTTCCCATGCGCGCTGTTATACATTCATCTCTGTTGCCGCTCTCGCACCGTGGTCTGCGAGTTACGGTTGCTTTTTCCCCCAATGGTAAAAACAAATGCTATTCGTTGAATATTAGGAGTACAGTAATACTTCTGGCATTTTTAAGCTCAAATTCTCCCCTTATCAAGGAAACCACTTATTTACCCCCTTGACGGTTGTGATGGGCAGAAAATAAGAGCTGGAAATTGTTTCACCTGTAGCCAAGGCTTTATTGCCTATATGGTTAATTATGTTTGGCATTGGATACAATCTACCACAATATCAATGTTGCCATCTAAGGTATACGAGGGGATAGTAGGCCTAGTTGGACAAGGCTATCTGAATGTGCAAATGATGGAAGTTAGGTAGCTTAAATATTAATTATTTAATAGAAAAAAAATGCACTGACTAAACTAGACTAAAATTGTCCTGAGTTTTAGTCGACTGATAACTAACGAAGGATGAAATGACAAATGTGATTAAGACTAAAAGGTATTTTAAGGACTAAAGCTAAATCTAAAATAGCCCAAGGGTTTTTGGCAGCTAACTATTATTTGAGGACTATGGTCAAACGGCTATGGTTTACACACACAGTGAATATCTAGATGTGGATTAAAACGTAAATGGTGACCTTAAGCTCCCCTCAGGTGTAATGCTGAGTGAGGAGAGGGACTAATTTCCACTGTAAGAGCCAGAGGTGAGCCAGAGGTGAGTTCAAAGGCTGCTCCCGTTGTTTCATAGGCCCTGCTCCAAAATCACTAGCAGCACCCGCTCTAATAGATGATTTAGATAGACATTCGGAATTGAGGAAATGAGGGTACAACAAAGAGGAAAAAACATGTCAAATACCAACTTCAAATAACCTGAGGGTAACTTTGCAATCAACGTAAGGAGTTCAACTAGGTCAGCTGATATACGTTCTCTCAATGAACCCTTCCTTGCATTTCTAGACAACAGTCAGCCATTTCCTGACAATTTTTTTCTTGCTGCATACAGACCGAGACAGAGAGATTACTTTTGGTGCACAGAAGACCTACTGGGCTGAAATTTTACTTGGTGACTGAAACAGCCCATTCACATTGGAACAGAGGGGAAGGCTGTTTCTCTAAAGCTTTTCATGCAGCAGATTAGCGTTTCGGTCGACCCTAGCTACACTTTGGCCCTGGTGTTTAATATCCCAAGGAGCTGAGCTGTCAGGAGCAGACCTTTACAATCTCGTACCATGCACCGATTCAATATAGAAGATTACTGCTGTGGGTAAGTGTGACTTGGCCTGGGATAATAACCTTGGAGAAACATGTACAGTAGTTTAGCCTGGTGTAAGCTAGTTCTCAGAGTGGTGAGGAGGGAGGTCCTCAAGTTACCCTGTCCTTTCTCTTGGGAGACCTGGCGAGGGAAGCAATGAGCTATAGTTACTATAGGTTGCAATAATGCAAAACCCAATCCTATTCTCTACTATGCTACCCATTTTTCTTCCCAACTGGCAGAGGGCATAGATGGTCCCATATTATGAGGAACATTATGTCATCTGGGATCAGCTCGGTGCGTTCAAAGCAGCTTGATTCCATAAGGCCAGCGTTCCTTCCTGTTAAAACAGGTCAAGAAGTCAAAAGGTGCCAGATTCCCTGAATGTTTGACATGTACACCCTGTTAGACAGGCATAGAGCGTTTAAGTCATCCCTTTCCTGCAGACCGCTTAGCTTCAAAAATCACCAGTGTAGTCCATGACTGCTTCTGAAATAGTACCCTGTTCCCTATATAGTGCATTACTTTTAAATCAGACCTACACATCCCATGTTGGTTAAGTTGCGTCCATCTCTTCGGTGAACTGGTGCGGACATTACTTTTCTATTCAGGTCAAGTGTAATCCCACTATGGGTGTTGTCAGCTCTGACACCTCGAAAAAGAGGAAGAGTACTTAAGAGAGTGGTTTCTTTTTTGAGTGGAGCACCCAGTGAGTGTGTCATACTAAGTAGCATCGTTTCCCCCCGCCCACTCAGATCATGTTCAGAATCAGTCTCGCTCTCCCTCGCTTATCACCACACACACAGTTCACAACTCTGGTTATACACAACCACATTATTTCCCCCTATTCTTCCCCTCTTCATATGACCATCTATTTCAACCTTGTCATGGTGACTTTTCCCTCATCACGCAATCTGTTTGCTGTAATCACAATTTAGCCTGAGGTGCCTCACAAGATTCACAGGCAAAATGTAAAGCAGGAGGAGGCTTAAACTGCTTGATTGAATTACATTCCCACTTGTGTTGCGATTAGCATTTGAATGCAGAGTTTAGTAATCCCATGCTTCGGGGAAGAGATACTGTGCTAAATTAATTCAATTACTTTCTCTGTCATACCCCAGTTACTTCTCCTTATTAAGAAAAATCCATTTACTTTCCACTGGGAATGTATGTCAAATCCACTGCAAAACATTAATATGCATGCGGCAGAAACAGCAGAATAGCACTCGCCTGTAATTGCTATTCGTGTGTTGCAGCACACACAGAGAGAACAGGTGGCACTAACTCTAGAGCTGCAAGAGATTTCTAGCTGCAGTGCCGATTACAGCTAAACTAACCAGTACTGATCAGGTGGATATCTTATGCAGTGCTTGGGCTTAGAATTGGATTACATAAACACTCACAACTTGGTCATTTCTGACACTGGGGCCCAGACCTAGCCTGAAGAGGCATATTGAAAGAACTCGGTGGTCAGGAGTAAATATAGCTAGCATTCTGAGATCTCCTTAGGGCCCTTCCCTTGGAGGTCAAAGGATCGCTGTAGGGAATAACACAAATCCTCTGTCTCACCAGCAGCTGCGGCCTTTCACACATTCCACCAGGCAATGACTTCGGCACCACCCAATTAGTGGTTGCCCGCCCAGTGGCGAGTGTATCCCGCCTCAAAGAGCGTTTGGTGTTACTGTTGGACTCTTGTTCAGTGATATGACCTATGACTCCTACGCCTAATAACAGTTGAAGGCTCAACGCAAAGCTCTTTGGAATTGGACTCTTATCGTTTTGGGTGGGGAAAGCAATCTTTGCAATGGAGTTTAGGTTTTAAGGGGAAGGCAGGTTTTCGGCTACTGGCTTCTGAAAATAGTTTAAGGGATCAGTGCATTATGGGGCGGCAGAGTAGCCTAGTGGTTAGAGCGTTGGACTAGTAACCGAAAGGTTGCAAGTTCGAATCCCCGAGCTGACAAGGTACAAAAAATTACATCAGTGAAAGTACCATTCATTTGACTCTGCATAGCAGAGACTGGTTAGGTAACAATGCTTTGAGGCTCATAATATGCGAGTTGACAGATTAATAGAGCAGATGTCCTTGGGTACATTGGCTCAAAAAGGTCACCAAGAACGCAAGATCACCTGAATAGGTTTAATATAATCGTTGCCTTCTACATGGATGTGTGATTCTCTAACAGCTATCACATTGGCTGATGCTCTATTAGAGCCACGTCATTCTAAACTGGCAGGTGAAAATGTGAGCTCCATTGAAGGTGTTGTCACCTCACCGGCATCTACTAGGAGACTTTTCTATTCATAAATCACCAGGATTACTGCTTTTCCTTTAGACTCCCTTCGTGTCTGGGACTTAAATACATACTATGACGCTATAAGAGAGGAGATGCGTTCTTGGTGACTTACATCCCTTCTTCACTCTATCTAGATGAGTGAGACGCACTTCCCTTTTCTCCCCCCTCACAGGCTCAAGAATGTGAACCTCAAAAGGAATGTAGAAAGAACATTCCGGAGAGGAAAGATAAACATCCCCACCGTTAGTTATGTCTGTGGCTGTCAGTCTGCGGGGAGCAGGTGATCTTGACTCAAGTCGACTGCGCCTGCATGTGGACTACCCTTTCACTACCCATTCTCCCCCGGGGGGCCCCAGAGCACTGATACAAGTACTCTGGGGAGGACCTGATTCACTGGCCTAAATGAGGCCTCGCTCGTAAGCTGATTTCCCCCTCACAATGGACCCACTTACTTTAAAAGGAGTGAAAGCAAACAAGGTGATTCCACAGCCAAACTGTGTCACCTAGCCGCTGTTTACATGAGGGTGAGCAGCACTGATAAGATCTTTTTCCACCCTGTGCTGAATGTAAAGAAAGGAGGTTGTTTAAACAGTGGCGACACATGGTTTTACGATACAGGGATAAGGCAGGAGGGAGGTAGTAATAAAGCTGTGGCCTCATTTTCATTGTCCTGAAGAAGAACTGCTTTGGCCTCAGTCAAATTCAAGTGCAAATGCTAGACCCTAGTCTTCTACTGGACTTGTTTGCCAAGCAGAAGCAATCCATAAAAATAAATGAATAGATTATAAACTGAGCCAAACCCTTACAAAATCTTCCATGGGTCTCTCTAGGGGCTGGGTTTTTAATAAGCTTTGGAAAAGCAATGAGCAGCCTAATGCATTCTAGGGTCCTAATCGGGAGGTACTTCTAGCTAAAGCATCTGTAAGGGTGATATGTTGAACACATATTGGACTTACTACTGTATTTAGGCTTCTCTTTTTGATGCTCACACAAACATCAGCCTGGCTCCAGATGTCAGGGACAGAGATGGGGACAAGACTTGCTCTGATGTGACCTAAATTCGGGAAATCATCCAATATGCTGCAGCTAGAGGCTTTCCAAGCTCTGTCCATTGCATAATTGACTAATTCTGTGCTTGTGTCTTGTCTACAGTGATCCGTGCCAAAGTGGTGGGCAAGAAGTTACTGAAGGATGGGCCTTTTGGTACCATGCGTTACACGGTCAAACAGATGAAGGTAAGCCATCATCGCATCATTCAGCCCGAGTTTTTCATAATCTGGCCCATACCTTGAAGAGCATAACTGCACTATGGGAAAACAGCACAAGGATATAAGAATCACTAACAAGCTCATAGGCTTTGAAACTAGGAGACCAGTTTTATCACTGTAGGCCTACTAAAATTATACAGTGTATGACTAGGCTACTGCAGCAGTATCACTTAAGTTATAGTGCTATCCCTAATTCTTATAACCAAAACATGAGTTCACAGATGCCGTGAAATGGCCAAGCTTTTCCATTAAGTGCCACAAGAGTATGTTAGAGGATTAGACATTGTTTTCATCATCACCTCTTTAACTCTTGGCCCTGTGGCAAGAAGGTTTGGCTAATCCAAGTTAAGTGTGTTTGAATATTTGTTTGGCCAAAGGAATCCAACGTAGTCGTAATGGCCTAAAGTATATAAATCATGAAGAGTGGGCTTTGTTGCCCCTAGAAACATTTTCCCAGAAATCCCCCGTTTTAGGTCCCAATGGCTCGCCTCTTTCACGGCTTGTCCTGTTATTTCCAAGAATAGCAGTGTCTAAACAGGGATTTCCTGTTGTTCCCAGACAAATAAATCACGACGGACCAAACACAACAAATCCCAGGGCAAACATTTACTTTGTCCGGCAGCGTTTGTGTTCCGCGCACCTGAACTCAATGGGTGGACCCACGGTTCAACCCCAAAGTCACGTCTTCATTATGTCCTGTAATTATGTTCATTTTCATGTTGTTAAATGATAGCATCAGTGGCCTCTCCCTCTACTACACTGAATTCTTGGAAGCAATATCTCATCATACTGCGTTTGTTTATTGTTGTGGATTCCTGACAACTTCGAGAACAACTCAATAAATCCAGTTGCGTCAGAAGCAAGAACAAGTGCCAGAGGTGTGATCTTCATTCCAGATTATAATCGTTATGACAGACTGTTTGTCATGGTCTGTTTTGCAGATGTACAAAGGATTCAACAAAATGCAGCATGTTCAGCACATCTACACCGATGCCTCTGAGAGTTTGTGTGGAGTCAAGTTCGACATCAACAAGTACCAGTACCTGATCACAGGTGAGTCACTATTCAACCATACAGTACCACTGATCTGAAAAGCAGCTATCTAATGTACTTGGCAGGCTGCACAGTTGTCATGGTGGTGCCAGAAACAATGTCTTTCCATTAAGAGCTATTAATAAGCAATAAAAACAGCCTCACGAGCTGCCTCAGAAGCACATTACCAAAAACAAATTAGCAAGGCAAGCAAGCACATCAGTGGAGTTGATGCCAGCTTGATCTCCCAGGCCTGTTTCCCTAACTCCCTCTCGGCAGCACGTCCCACAACAATGGCAGCGTTGCTAACAGCAGCCCCAGGTTTTTTTGGTTTAAATGCAACCCCCTCCTCCCCCTTCCTGAAGACTTCTTGACTGCTCTGTGACAAACTTTCCCACTATATATAACCTCCCGTCTGTGAGAGACGAAAGAGAGGCAGGGGGGCACTTATTTTTTGAAGCATTTCCTTCTCCTTTGGGGTGTAAACAGCAGTACTTTTCCCTCCTCTCTTATAATGAACAGTTCTAGCATTTCCAGTGCAGGCAGGCATTTATCAAGTTCATTCATTAGTTGTATGTACAGGATACACCGTCCAACGAAATGCTTCCTTGCATGCTACACACACATTTGTAATGTGTTTGTAGTAGGAATGCACCGTTGAAGTCGGAAGTTTACATACACTTAGGTTGGCGTCATTAAAACTCGTTTTTCAACGACTCCACAAAATTTCTTGTTAACAAACTATAGTTTTGGCAAGTCAGTTAGGACATCTACTGTGTGCATGACACAAGTAATTTTTCCAACAATTGTTTACAGACAGATTATTTCACTTATAATTCCAGTGGGTCAGAAGTTTACATACACTAAGTTGACTGTGCCTTTTAACAGCTTGGAAAATACCAGAAAATGGTGTCATGGCTTTAGAAGCTTCTGATAAATGATGTCAATTAGCCTGAGTCAATTGGAGGTGTACCTGTGGATGTATTTCAACACCTACCTTCAAACTCAGTGCCTCTTTGCTTGACATCATGGGAAAATCAAAAGAAATCAGTCAAGACCTCTGAAAAAATGTCTGGTTCATTTTTGGGAGCAATTTCCAAACGCTGAAGGTACCACGCTCATCTGTACAAACAATAGTACGCAAGTATACGCAGCCTTCATACCGAAGGATACGCGTTCTGTCTCCTAGAGATGAACAAACTTTGGTGCGAAAAGTGCAAATCAATCCCAGAACAGCAGCAAAGGACCTTGAAGATGCTGGAGGAAACAAGTACAAAAGTGTCTATATCCACAGTAAAACGAGTCCTATATCGATAACCTGAAAGGCCGCTCAGCAAGGAAGAAGCCACTGCTCCAAAACCGCTATAAAAAAGCCAGACTACGGTTTACAACTGCACATGGGGACATAGATCGTACTTTTGGAGAAATGTCCTCTGGTCTGATTAAACAGTTCTATTTTTGTTTAGCCATAATGACCACTGTTATGTTTGGAAGAAAAAGGGGGAGGCATGCACCCCGTGAAGCACGGGGGTGGCAGCATCATATTGTGGGGGTGCTTTGCTGCAGGAGGGACTGGTGCACTTCACAAAATAGATGGCATCATGACAAGGAAAATTAGTTGGTTAGATTGAAGCAACATCTCAAGACATCAGTCAGGAAGTTAAAGCTTGGTCGCAAATGGGTTTTACAAATGGACAATGACCCCAAGCATACTTCCAAAGTTGTGTCAAAATGGCTTAAGGACAACAAAGTCAAGGTATTGGAGTGGCCATCACAAAGCCCTGACCTCAATCCTATAGAAATTGTGGGCAGAACTGAAAAAGCGTGTGCGAGCAAGGAGGCCTACAAACCTGACTCAGTTACACCAGCTCTGTCAGGAGGAATGGGACAAAATTCACCCAACTTATTGTGGGAAGCTTGTGGAAGGTTACCCTAAACGTTTGACCCAAGTTAAACAATCTAAAGGCAATGCTACCAAATACTAATTGTGTATGTAAACTTCTGAACCACTGGGAATGGGATGAAAGAAATAAAAGCTGTAATAAATCAATCATTCTCTACTATTATTCTGACATTTCACATTCTTAAAATAAAATGGTGATCCTAACTGACCTAAGACAGGGAATTTTTACTAGGATTAAATGTCAGGAATTGTGAAACATTTAAACTAGTTTTTTTTGGCTAAAGTGTATGTAAACTTCCGACTTCAACTGTATATGTGTGTGTGTGGATGAGCGCATGTGTGCTAAGGTGTTGAGAGTCAGTGCAAGTGGTCAGTCCAATTCAAGTGTTTGGCAGTCCGATGGCTTGTAGATAGAAACTGTCTCTGAGCCTATGACTTGCTATGAAGTCGGAGAGCAGTTGAGTGAGACCTAAGGCCGTCATACTGTTTAGCTGTGTGTTGAATGTTCCCATCACTACGTCCCAAACCTGTAAACATGCCGTACGAAGCCAATGAAACATGAGGAAGGAAATCACCCCGGCAACCCAAGTGTGTTTATTGTGGCTGGGTGATGATGACATCACAGTCATCCAGGCCAGGCAGCAGCTCTAGCTCTGGTTTGGGGAGTGAGTCTGTAATTGGGTCTTGGGTCCCTGGGCCATACTGTATCAGGACTCAATTACAGGCATGTTAAATACGTCACGGCCTGATAGATTAGCTCCACGGGTTGAGCTTTGATCAAACCAGAGTGAGTGCACGGCCGCCTGATTAGCTTTGAAGAGGGATGCCGCACTAGCCTGGTCCCAGATCTGCTTGTGCTGTCTTGCCAACTACAATTTAGGAACAGGATAATGCAGCTCTCACCATTGTCTAACTTTGCAAGAGACGCCAATAATCCATATGGAAGTCGTTCTAAGAGTTGTGTGTTTGCCAGCTTTCAGCTCAGTGTGTGATGACAACAGGACAGTGTAGCACTAGCAATGGATACACTGTTACAAACAACCATGTTGTTTGAGTGTTAGCTGGCGGGCTACAGTGTAGGGTGAACCTGCCTAACCTAAAAATAACCTAAAAATAAAAGCCTAACCTAAAGATAGAAGCCTAATAGAAGCCTAACCTAAAAATAGAAGTTAGAAAACCTTTTGGAAATTCTCAATAGGGGTGTTGGTTTAATATGGGACCTTCTGTACAAGATGGTCTTACCATAGTTAAAAAGCTTTGAACCACTTGCTTGACTGGTGTATTTATACTAGGCGAGGTATGGCAATTATACAATTAGCCAAAAATAGGCTAAGGATGACATCTGACTCTTTGGACATCTGACTCTTTCCCATGACATTGGGAATATGACAAGAATTGTTTTTCAGTCTTCAGTTTTTTGGGGGAACAAACAAACCATTGTAATGAATGTTTTTTAAGTCATGAAAAGAAAAAAAATCACAAATGATGTAATGCATAACAAAAGCTGATCTGTAACCAACCCTCTCTCTCCCCTCAGGCCGCGTGTTCGACGGCAAGGTCTACACCGGGCTGTGTAATTTCAACCAGCCATGGGAGCGCCTCTCGCTGGCCCAGAAGAAGGGCATCAACCACCGTTACCAGCTGGGCTGCAACTGCAGGGTGAGTGGCAACAACTGCGCTCTCAGGGAGAATATGGATGAAGTGGCTCCCGGAGAGAATATGGATAAGATGGATATGTATAAGGAAGCTAAAGCAACCCAACAGCAGCAGAGCCAAGATGGAGGAGTAGGAGCCAGAAAGAGGGGCAGAGGCCAGGCAGAACACCCTGCTTACTGCAAAGCATACCATCCTGCTCTGAGCATCTCTGTTCCTCCATCTAGAAGACGTCTTACCACAGAAAATGACAAGGCACTTCATAATCTCCATATGTTATCGGATATTGGCTGTAGAATTGGGGGGAAATAATGTGTTAATTTTATGACTATAATAATTACTTTAGTGGCCTTGCATATATTGGGTCAAATAGATTTTGCTGATAAACTGCAACCAATTATGAAATCCTTGCCAAACCATTTAAAACTTTTCCCTCTATTCTTAAGTGTAGCACAATACAAGAATGACTATCAAAATATATACCAAATCATTATGATTGTAGGGACATACTTTTAAATTCCTGATAGTGGCTGAATGATATAATGTAAGGTTTTAGCTGTCAGGAATATGTGTCCCCTTTCCATTTTGGCATCATAACGGATAATACACATCCATGAATGTAACTGAAGAGACAGAGGGAAAGACGAGGAGAGAGAAAAGAGATTTATAATGATCTTTGTGAGTTATTCAATTTAACTACACTGGAATCACTTTCCCTGTTATTCCAAAGCCTGAATTCCGCGCTCGGTCGGACCCCCTTTATGCGGGACCTGCTCCTGTGCAGCTCCAGTCCAGGCTCATAAATATCCTACTGTACTGCATGGCTCCAGACACACCATCTGGTCTGCCCATCACCAGCTCCCGTCACCAGCAATAAGTGCATTGCCAGACAGGAGACCGGAGTAGCTACACAGTCCAAATGCTGGCTAACACCTTTCAAACTGCTCACACCCAAACTGCTTAAAGGGTTGTAATGTTAAGACACATTAGACGTACAGTGAGTCTTCGAGGCCAACGCAGAACAGTGGAGGTGAATGTATGATTGTGACCAAACATGGCAAGTCAGCATCAGGAATGAAAAACAAACTTGGACAGAACTCGCCATGGTAGAAGCGTTTTTCTTTTAGTTTATTGCCCATTTCAGTTCAAATGTAATCTTTAAAATCGGGAAGAAGAAAAAGAACAAGAACACAACACCTCATTGTGTGCACCCCTATGAACCAGCATGCTTACCGTCTGAGAAGACAACAGACCGAGGCAGTGCAGACACAGCCATCTCTGTGGTTTTATATCAAGTGCAAGAATCTCCTAGAGTGCGAACGTCACACTTCACCGACGCTTCCGCCAAAATCATTAAAACCAGTTTGTCATCCTTTGCATTCTTCAACAAAAGATGATTTATAGCTAAGGAATGCAGGAAGCATGTGAAAATAATCCGCTGCAGTGTATACAAAAAATTGGCGTCAGTAAATGATTAAAAAGCTAACTGTCCATAACATAGCCCCATGAACACCAGAACCAGTTAAACTTCACTGAAAACGCTTGCACCATAAAGAATGCGTTCAGCTTCACCCATATTCCTTAAGTTCTCTGCTGTTGATTCCTCTGGGTCGGTCATTCCAGTACACACAGCCTTTACTGAAACACCTCTTTGGATTTCTCTAAAACAGATTATTTTGTCAGTTTCTAATTTCTCACCTTTTAAAGACATTTGGCAGGCTATACAGTGCATTCGGAAAGTATTCAGACACCTTGACTTTTTCCACATTTTGTTATCTTAGAGCCTTATTCTAAAATGGATGACATTGTTTTTCCCCCCCTCATCAAGCTACACACAATACCTGTCTTATCAAAGTTGCACAGAAATAGGTTGGGCAAGATAGTCAGGACTTGCAGAAAAATCATGGGGCAGCAACAGCAAGAACTCATCTCTCTACCTGGGCAGAGCCCTCCATAAGGCGAATAAAATTGCGGTTGACTCTTCCCATCCACTCCACCCTGAATTCCAGCTCCTTCCCTCTGGCCGCAGGTACAGACTAAGGTGAAAAAAATAAATAAAAATAGGGCCAAGTACTCGTATTCCGAATGCAATACTGCAACTTATTGGACTAATTGCACTTGCACTATGAAACTGCACGTACCCTGCCCATTTGTTTGTAAATATCCTTTGCTATTTATTTTACATTTTTGGCGCACCTATATTTGGGGAGTTTCTCCCATTCTTCTCTGCAGATCCTCTCAAGCTCTGTCAGGTTGGATGGGGAGCGTCGCTGCACAGCTATTTTCAGGTCTCTCTAGAGATGGACAATTGGGTTCAAGTCCAGGCTCTGGCTGGGCCACTCAAGGACATTCAGAGATTTGTCCCGAAGCCACTCCTGCGTTGTCTTGGCTGTGTGCTTAGGGTCGTTGTCCTGTTGGAAGGTGAACCTTCGCCCCCCAGTCTGAGGTCCTGAGCGCTCTGGAGCAGGTTATCATCAAGGATCTCTCTGTATCTTGCTCCGTTCATCTTTCACTCTATCCCGACTACTCTCCCAGTCCCTGCTGCTGAAAAACATCCTCACAGCATGATGCTGCCACCACCATGCTTCACCGTAGGGATGGTGCCAGGTTTCCTCCAGACGTGACGCTTGGTACTCAGGCCAAAGAGTTCAATCTTGGTTTCAACACACCAGAGAATCTTGTTTCTCATGGTCTGAGAGTCCTTTAGGTGCCTTTTGGCAAACTCCAAGCAGGCTTTCATGTGCCTTTTACTGGCTTCCGTCTGGCCATAAAGGCCAGATTGGTGGAGTGCTGCAGAGACGCTCGTCTTTCTGGAAGAATCTCCCATCTCCACAGAGGAACTCTGGACCTCCGTCAGTGACCATCAGGTTCTTGGTCACCTCCCTGACCAAGGCCCGATTTGCTCAGTTTGGCCGGCGGCCAGCTCTAGGAAGAGTCTTGGTGGTTCCAGACTTCTTTAATTTAAGAATAATGGAGGCCACTGTGTTCTTGGGGACCTTCAATGCTGCCAAACCTTTTGGGTACCCTTCCCCAGATCTGTGCCTCGACACTATCCTGTCCCGCTCTACAGACAATTCCTTCGACCTCATGGCTTGGTTTTTGCTCTGACATGCACTGTCAACTGGGGGACCTTATAAAGACAGGTGTGTGCCTTTCCAAATCATGTCCAATCAATAGAATTTAACACCGGTGGCCTCCAATCAAGTTGTAGAAACTTCTCAAGGATGATCAATGGAAACAGGATGCACCTGAGCTCAATTTTGAGTCGCATACTGTAGCAAAGGGTCTGAATACTTATGTAAATAAGCTATTTGTTTCATTTTTTGTATAAATTTGCAAACATTTCTAAAAAAAGGTTTTCGCTTTGTCATTATGGGGTATTGTGGGTAGATTGAGATTTTTTTTAAATTTTTTAATCAATTTTAGAATAAGGCTGAAATGTAACAAAATGTGGAAAAAGTCAATGGGTCTGAATACTTTCCGAACGCACTGTATGTGAGAAGGAAATGAGAAGTTTAAAGGATGTTAACGGAATTGCAGTGCAATACAGATTTCTATCCCTTTGGTTTTCTCCTCCATTCCCTTTGGGAAACCACAAACTAAGTAGTGGACTTTCATTTCAGAGGCTAGCAATTAGATGAATCTTTGAACTCCACTGGCTTATCTACAGGAAAGTACATTTGAATTGAAACCATCCATACATTTTCATTCATCCTGTAGAGCAGGGGTGGGAAATTCCAGTCCCCGAGGGCCTGATTGGTGTCACACTTTTTCTCCATCCCTAGCAAACACAGCTGAATAATCAAATTGCATTCTAAACTGAAGATCATGATTAGGTGATTATTGGATTCAGGTGTGTTAGCTGGGGCAAGACTGACACCAATCAGGCCCTTGGACAGGAATTGCCCACCCATGCTGTTGAGCAAGGAGTATAAAATGCATTAGTTTCTAAATTGTAATATAATGAATTACAAAAAGAACTTGACTCACTCACCCTTTGCTGATTCGACCCAATTACCTGGAGGGATTTATACTTAAATAATTTTTTCTCCTAATCAATATCTTATTCTCCACAAATTAAGTATTGTGTCCAAGATTATGCATTGCTTCACCTTTTCCTGAAATGCTAATTCTGTCTTGGCCTTGTTCATTTACTGCTGAATGTAGACTCACTGTGCTTTGAATTGGTCAATATTTAAAAACAATTCACAGAAAATGAAACATATCCTAAAATCTGTCACATATCCTAAATCAGAATTTTTGTTAATCAAAAAGGATACAATTGAACTTTTTTCAAGTCGAACTGTAAAACACAGTGAGCCTTCACCAGTATGCTGTAGCATTACTCGATAAAATGTTCCTGCTTTACGGCTACATCTGTAGTTTCGCTTCTTCCCTCTGTAGATTAAGCCCTGCCACTACCTGCCCTGCTTTGTGACCTCAAAGAACGAGTGCCTGTGGACGGACATGCTGTCCCACTTCGGCTACCCCGGCTACCAGTCCCGGCACTACGCCTGTATCCAGCAGAAAGAGGGCTACTGCAGCTGGTACCGGGGGATGGCCGGCCGTGACAAAACCACCATCAACTCCACCGACCCCTGAGTGTAAACCACAACCAAGCCCCAAACCATAGCAACTTTCTTGAGTTTCTTCTCATCCTCACTCTTCTACACCTTTCCCAAACTCCACAACTCCGCCACGCCCCTCGTCAACCAGAGTATTACAGAACTCTTAAAACGCGACCACTCCCACGCCCTCTGACGAAATATACAAGAACTAAAATAAATCAGTGCCTGGCTGTCTCACAGAAGTAGCACTTCTGATGTAAACAATACCTTTTTTGTTTCATGCTGTACATTTCAGTTTCTCCCACCTTCCTTTTCCTACATTTCCCTAGCTATCAATGAGCAGAAATTAGACTTTCTTCAGAATGCAATAACAATGGCCCTCTAAAAAGCAATACCTTTTTCAAACCATCGTAAGGCTTATATTGGTGGGATGTCATTTCAGCACTGCAGTTTCAAGCAATGCATAATGGTTGAAAATGATCCTAATATTAAAGTATGGCGTGCAAACAGTATCAACAAAGCTCCTGCAACAATGTTATTCTCAACACAAGTTATGCACAGTAACCAGACACATTGTCACCAGTACAAGGGCAATGCCAACACGAGGTATGACCTCAGAAAAGCAATCTCTTCCTCCAGTCACACAAAGGTATTTAACAATGATTTTGAAATCACATGAAAGTGTATATGTATATGTTCACAGTTTATACTGTCAACATGTCTATTTATATGAATGATGTAATCTTTACCACCCTGACTGCTTGCACTGTAAAGTTTATTCTTGGTTGTATTAAATTTAGTCATTTAGCAGATCACACTATATGAATGCGTTGCTAATATCGGACGATGAATTGAGTATAGCTATATTTTCTTCTCTGTAACCACAACTAAGAATGACCCTAACAGCTCAAGCACAGGGAATTCTTAAATCTTTCACAGAGACATGAATGCAAATTATTTAATTTTTTTGCTGTATATGATAAGCTACAAAACAATGAACAGTTGACTCGACCGAAACCTCTGTAGTAGATTTATTTATCGGTGTTTGTCGAATCAGACAGTATCCATGCAAAACCTACAAACATCCTACTACAATAGCAAATATAGATAGATATCTATCTTTGTATCTGGCCAAAACTGTATTACCATCACTACCCTGTTTGGCTATCATGAAGGACCAGAATCCCAAATTGTGTTTGTAAAGCATTGACTTAATGTTAGTTCTGTGTTAGATCCGCCTTCAGCAGATTTTGAATGATGGTACTTTTGTCCAATCACAGTTCTCCTTCTGGTTCTCACGAGGTAAGGAACTTTTTTTCACTGCATCAGAGTTTAAAGCAGAGGTTCCAGACAAAGTGTTTTCAAAAATGTATACTCCATTTTTGTAAGTATTTTAACTATTTCAGATGAAACTGATGAAAATAACACTATTGTCACTAAACTCTTCTACTTTGAGTTTTCCAGTTCAGTATCTTCAGTCCATTCCGTCAGAAACAGAGATGCCTCAGCAGGAGTGAGAAGTCTTTGCCCAGTCTCTCAGCTCTGCCCACTTTTCCATTATGTTCAGAAAAGGCCATGCCAAGTTGGTGTTGAATAGAGTAACAGCCCTGACATGCCAGGTTTAGAAGGAAATCCACTAAACTATAGTTAGTCAATTTATTATTCATGTAATCTATTATAATGTGAGGAACTCAAATTAAATCTAAATCTTGTCTCCTCCATAAGGCACTTCTTACATGAAATGCAATTATTTCAGGCACTATATTTACAGAAAAAAAGATTGAGAGAATGATGGGCTCAATGGATGTAGCCCGATAGTATGTAGTCTTAATGTATCTCCATCCACTCCATCCTTTAGTAAGAATACTGGGAAGGTTCCTCTGTATGTTCAGCCTTCATTGACACACTTCTCTGGTTGTCAGTCTTGAGTTGTTTCCCTCTACCAAATCTCCCTCAACTGGTTTTGCAAGGTTCACTCTCTTTGGCCTTGGCATATCTGTATTTTTTTGTGGTTCATGTTTGTGTAAATATACTGTCTGCTTAACACAGAAACACTTGGTCAAGTCGATCCAGAGCGCATTAAAAAGGAAGCTGGCAAAAGGCTGTGTACCATGTGTGTGTATACACTGATTCCTAAAAAGGGGGGTGAGCGAACGTTTCCTTGTAGGGGTTGCAGAAATGTTTGACTTAATTTCTGTGTTTTATATTTTTATAATAAAGATTTAATGAAAAATGGACTATATGAGTTTGCATTGATTTCTTGAAGTGAAAGTAGCGCACCAGGTCATGATTCAAGCTCAGTATTTTATCACGGTCACAAGGCAAATTTGGACCTGACCTTTATAGCAATATCTTTGTGATATTATAAAACAATGTCTCATCAGGAGCTACACTACATAATGGAATTACACAGAATTGTTCCAACTTGCACATTCAACTTTGCATCAGTTAGATTACACCAGTATATAGGTAACACACATTAAATATTGCTTTATAAATACCATAATAATTGTTGATAACGTGGTAGCAAGCGCCAACAAGGATCTCACTAAGACACTAATCAATCCCACCTGTTTGGCATTGGCCTAGAAAATATGTTAATAAAAAAATGCCGAGCTGCTACACTTGATAGTTTGGAGCAACCTTAAGCCTACTTAACTACCACTGTCTCTCTAAAATCTATGGGGTTTAGTGTTGCACTGAGACATAACAAAATAATTGTTACGACTACTATGAGGACAACATTCTTTAAGTGCTCTGTGTTTTCGATGCCTGAACACCCATAAATTCAACTGACGGGGATTGGAAGCTACAACCACAGAATATGAAGTTGGGCATGATGCAGCCAGCACTCTGGCTGAGACATTTTACTGATCAGCTTGAAGGTTTACACGTGACGCCAAAGGAAATATTTTGCTTACTTTCTCACTGTCTCCCGCTTTTCCTACCTCAAATTAGACAAGTGTCACAAGGGCTATATCAAGATTATCTGAAAACATACAGAGTTCATACATTCCCTGAGTGCTGTGTCTATATGAAGATGGTAATGCAGTAAAGAGGAACACACATTGGAAACAGTGCATCGGGAAGGCGCTCACCATCTGTGTGTGGTTGGGGTAGAAGGTCTGTTCATTCAGTGGGAACTTCTCTGGGCCCAGGGAGTGGTAGAGCTTAATCATGTGGGAAAACTGCAAGCAGAAACAAAACACGAGACACCAATCTATAGTAGTTACTGTATATAGAAGGCAGGATAGAAAGTGTCTTAGACTACATCTGTAGTTATCTGGAATCTATAGCACCAAAGAAAACACAATCAGTGGATGTTTGCACTGATTTCAGACCGAGATAAAAATACAAAATAAAAACTGACACCTTGAAAGCTGAATGCAGCCCTATCCATTAAAAAGTTTTTCGGTAGAAACTTTGACCTCGAAAACATTCAGAAATTGTGAGAATTCTATCTTTAAAAAGGTAAGTTCCGGAATGTTTTGTCTACCACCACCAACATGTTTTGTCTGGGTTCTAAAGACTAGCCATGGTACAAATGTAACTTGGCCCGGCTCCAGTGCACCTTGCCTGGTAACATCTGTCCTGTTAAAACAGGGTGAATAATAACAGGTTTTACTGGAGGACCCTGGTCTTGCGGTTTCAGAGACAGGTGTTATGGCTCCTTTTAATAGCCCAAATAAATCAGTCTGCGGCTGCCACTAAGGGCTTCTTCTTTATGGTTAAGATGTAGGGGGTGATGGGAGGAAAGGAGGTAAGTAGGCAGGTTATGGATCACGCACCACCCAGGGTTTGCTGCAGAAGTTGTAGATGGAGAGCAGGGAGTTGATGCTGGCGACTCCCCCGTACTGAAGGCCAATCACCAGGCTCCTGAAGTCTTCGCCCGGAGTCATGCTGTAGGCATGCTGGCGAATCAGGACAAAGTCTGGCTTGAAGGATCTGGAGAAAGACAAAACAAAGTGGGACATGAGATAACGGAAACCAATAACATTCTTCGTTCCTGATGTCAAGGTAAAGTAAAAGGGCACATTCTACCATCCTGACTTTCACATCATCTGCTTCGCCGATTAACAAAACATTGATACAAACAGGAAGACCGCATCAATGTCAGCTAACATCTGTCCCACTGGGCACACGCTGGTTGAATCAAATGTCTCCACATCATTTCAATGAAATTACGTTGAACCTCCTTAGAATTGACGCCCAGTGGCGTGTGCCTCATTGACTGCTGATGACACTGCATTACACTGTAAAGACAGCCAACCTGTTGTCAGTAGGGCATTTTATAGACCTGGGTATTGATACAAATTTAGCTTGAGGTATATACAGTAAATTACAAAGATTGGTGCATGCATACTGTACTTCATTACTGACTTTGTCACTCAAGTTCCAGACCTCAAGCAGGCGAACTATAACGACAGTAGCCATCGTAGAGCATTTCCAAAGTCCAACACAGCAGCTGTAACTGCTCAGGGCCCAGACCGATAGTATCTGTCACCGCATTAACGCGTTAAGATTACATGCAGCTCACTATTTACAAGTTGGGATAAAAGCTCCATTATTCAAAGGCCGTAGGAGGAGGGCGAACAAAGGAACGCTGGTCAGAGAAGCTAATCTTCTTGACCATCTATCCAATTAACGCAGCCTAATCCCTCTCATTACAAACTGTTCTGGGAACAGGGCCAAGTAACCCATCAGGGACCCGGGAGGATTGTATCACGTCTGGCTATGATTAAGATAAAGAGGGAGAAAATTCCACTCTTTAACTGAAGGCAGGTATGCAGGGATGTGGGTTTTTTCCCCAAAAAGGTTAATTCAGCTTAGATTCAGGTAGGTAGGCTATCTTGGATGGATCTGTGCTGGCTGAGCTGAGGGATGTAAATTAAGTTCTCTGTCAGATGGCTGTCAACGGTTAGGAATGCTCGATTATTGTAATTTACAGTTTGGGGAATGGTACCATTTTGATGCATCCGTCTGAAGTCATTGCTTCGGCTTGATAAGCTGTTGAAAGTTATTTCCAGTGGACTTTAGCCGTTCTCAATGAATGAATCAATGTCTAGAAAGCTCTGGCAAAGGTACATGGTGTTGATTGAGTTGAGATTGCTATATTTACATTTTTGTCATTTAGCAGACGCTCGTATCCAGAGCGACTCACAGGAATGAGTGCATACATTTTCGTACTGGTCCCCCGTGGGAATCAAAACCCATAATCCTGGTGTTGCAAGCACCATGCTTTACCAACTGGGCTCACACACACGGCGCCATGGGAGTGTTGCTTATGTAAGACAGACGACCTGAGAACTCAGGACTCAGCGGATCAGTGAGAGCTGTCGTGGTCACGGCGACACGAAGACTACAGCTGCTCTCTTTAAAATGTTGTGCTCACTGCTCAGCCAAGGTGGCACTGGACCAAGGGCTCACTGCACAGCCACAGTAGTGGCACTGGACCAAGGGCCGATCTATTTCTGCATCTGTTTATTGAGGGACAGACTCATACAAACCTTTCGCATACCACGTCATACCAAGTGCCCACATCACATGCACTGGTATCTGACGCACCAGGTTTGTCGTTTTAATATAACTTCACTTTCACTTACAATATTGGGATGAGGTAGGTAGATTGGGTGGGCTATTTACAGCTGCAGTGATCGGTTAGCTGCTCAGATAGCTGATGTTTAAAGTTAGTGAGGGAAATATAAGTCTCCAGCTTCAGGGATTTTTGCAATTCGTTCCAGTCACTGGCAGCAGTGAACTGGAAGGAAAGGCGGCCAAAGTAAGTGTTGGCTTTGGGGATGACCAGTGAGATATACCTGCTGGAGCACGTGCTACGGGTGGGTGTTATCATGACCAGTGAGCTGAGAAGGTGGAGCTTTACCCAGCATAGACTTAGAGATGACCTGGAGCCAGTGGGTCTGGCGACGAATATGTAGCGAGGGCCAGCCGACTAGAGCATACAGGTCACAGTGGTGGGTGGTATAAGGGGCTTTGGTGACAAAACGGATGGCACTGTGATAGACGGCTAATAGCGGCTTATGTGAGCAGCCGAAGGCGTATGCTGCATGCACCTATCTGTACAACCTATTTACTGCTCATCATTAGCATAGAAGTGCAAGTTGTGATCATGCGATTGTTTTTAGCCAGGCAACAGCTAATAGCAGCATTGCCCTATAAAGCTACAGCATTAACACACTTATTCCAGCCATTAACTTTGTTATCAGTCTCCTAAATCGGAGTCTTCTGCCCGAATGATGCTCCCTGTGGGTTGTGAATCACATCATAGCTGTGTATTAAATGCATTTTGTGCTTTACGATCCCAAATCGCTCAGGCCCAGTGGTGATCACTTCACGGCTAATATGCTAATGCACCCTTTAAATTGTTCATCAGTGTTGCAATAAAGGGATGTTTAATGGGGACGGAGATGATGATGCCGAGATGCGAGGTAGGGATGTGCTGTATTTATGTGGAATTGAAGGTTCTGCTTTGTATTAGCCAAATGGAATTGGTTTCCTTAGGGAGAGGAGGTGAGCAGAGTGGGAGCTATAAACACAACAGATAAGGTCCCACACACAATAGTCCAGGCCATAGTCACTTCTACTGGGCGTCTTGCTGGTGCATGTTCGGAGTGTGTTAGAGATCAGTTGGCTTTGATGGTAACCATGGCAACTGCTTTAAATTGCAGCAAACTGTGGGCCAGGATTTATTGGAACATTTGCATTAATTGCCTTGGCTTTACCCCTTTATTTCTGTAAATTGGGCTTTCAGTGTAGATGCCGTTTCTGTATTGGTGCTGTGTTGAATCAGGGAGCAGATTGTCCCCATGTGTGTAGTCAGTGCTACTGGGGCAGGGAGGTAGGATATTATCATCGTGATAAACAATCACATTTGTGTCCATGGCTGTTTTCATCAGACCTTGATGCATGTCAGGGGAGGGGGACAACCAGTCAAACATGACAATCGCCTGCCATTCCATTCTCTAAGTAAATGTATCTTCCACATCTTTGACCTTTTCGTCGACACCTCTGGGAGATCTATTCTGAATTGCAATTCATGTACATTTATCCTTGTAATGCCCTCTTGCCAGCCTCAAAGGTCCACTGGTAGAGTAATCTCCATCCAATCTGTCTGACTCAGGTTGATAAGGGTAATACGGCTCAACCTCACAAAGTGTTCCACAAAGGTCACGCGTGTTGACTGCAGGGCATTGCTCAGAACAAGAGGACATTGTGTTATTGTGCACCCGTTAGGTCTACAAAGAGCGTACGTAAGGGACAGTTATCGCCACACACCAAGCCCAGACCAGCTTTGAAGAATGGATGGAGAATGATGGGAAAGGGAGAGTGAAAGAGCAGGGGGTGTGAGAGAGGTACATACGTATATCACTCACACTCTCACTCACTCTCTCTCTGAGCCGTTGCGCCCGCCCTGCCACTTCATTGGATAACGCTGGGCAGGTCTCTTGATAGCGGTCATTCAAATGCGAGGGCCTGAAGCTCATTGGCTAGAACTCGTGGGGGGGGGGGAAATGTAGGGAAAATGGTGCGCCACAGCTTCAAGAACACAGTCGCTATCAAACTAGGGATTTCAAATCAAATCAAACTTTGTCACATGCGCCGAATACAACGTGTAGACCTTACCGTGAAATGCTTACTTACAAGCCCTTAACCAACAATGGAGTTCAAGAAAGAGTTAAGAAAATATTTACCAAATAAACTAGAGTAAAAAAATAAAAAGTAACAATAAAATGGCTTTATACAGGGGGTACCGGTACCGAGTCAATGTGCAGTGGTACAGGTTAGTCAAGGTAATTTGTACATGTAGGTAGGAGTAAAGTGACTATGCATAGACAATAACAGCAAATAACAGTAGTCTGAGTGGCCATTTGATTAATAGTTCAGCAGTCTTATGGCTTAGGGGCAGAAGCTGTTAAGGAGCCTTTTGGTCCTAGACTTGGTGCTCCGGTATCGCTTGCCGTGCGGTAGCAGAGAGAACAATCTATGACTTGGGTGACTGGAGGCTTTGACAATTTTTGGGGCTTTCCTCTGACACGGCTAGTATATAGGTCCTGGATTTCGTGGCTAATTGAGCTAAGGCATTCATTCTGCTCATAGACTATTCATGTATGAACTACACATTGACACATCTATTCCCTGGGCGCCGAAGACGTGGATGTCGATTAAGGCAGCCCTCCGCACCGCTCTGATTCAGAGGGGTTGGATTAAATGTGGAAGACACATTTCAGTTTAATGCATTCACAGTTGTACAACTGACTAGGTGTCCCCCTTTCCTTTCCAAAGCGGTAGGTAGAAAAATTAAACACTGTCACCAAAGTACCGGAACATGTCTTTAATAACTACAAAGAAAGAGGGAAGTGAGGGAGAGAATGAGTACAGTAAAATATGCATTTTGGAGAGGAACATGTTATGGACCATTTGGACTATTCGGAGCAGCTAGGGGAGCGGTTGTACTGTAGCTAGCAGTCACGGTCACAGGCAGACCTGGCTGCAGCTCAGGACCATGATGGGCGGTGGCGCAGTCATGCGGTAGAGCCTGCCAGTAAAGACCACTGCTCTGGCCATGGTCCAGTGAGGAATGCACGCAGAGCTCCTAAGGAGCACAGAGGGTCAGAGAAATGGTGAATACACCTCCTACCCTGGCTAGAAAACACAAGACATACACTGAGTGTACAAAACATTAGGAACACCTGCTCTTTCCCATCAGTGTAGGGAGGAGACAGGTTAAATAAGGATTTGTAAGCCTTGAGACAATTGGAGCCATAGATTCTGTATGCACCATTCAGAGGGTGAATGGAAAAGACAAAATATTTAAGTGTCTTTGAACGGGATATGGTAGCAGGTGCACCGGTTTGAGTGTCTCAAGAACTGCAACGCTGCTGGGTTTTTCACACTCAACAGTTTCCTGTGTGTATCAAGAATTGTCCACCACCCAAAGGACATCCAGCCAACTTGACACAACTGTGGGAAGCATTGGAGTCAACCTGGGCCAGCATCCCTGTGGAACACTTGACACCTTGTAGAGTCCATGCACCCAACGAATTGAGGCTGTTCAGATGGCAAAAAGGGGGTGCAACTCAACATTAGGAAGGTGTTGCTAATGTTTTGTACACTCAGTGTAGTAGGTAAGAAACCGTTAATTCCAGCAAAAAAATGTGATCTTCGGTCTACATGACAGACAAATTAAGTCGTGCACCACTGTTAATATGAAAAGCATCAGATGTGAATTGCGGTGCAGGAGCGAGTCAGAGATATAGCACTAGTAAATTACCTATGGCAGAAAGGGAAATTTGTGTTATGAGTTAGTGGTTTAGGAGGGACCATTTGTATTCATGAAAACATTATAGAATTGGCATCAGGACTAATTCTGAGGTGTATAGTATTTGTATTACAGCCTGGTGGTGGTTATTTTGGGGGAAAGCATCCTCAGGTTTGTTAAGCACATGCCTGACTTCAGCGTGTCTGTCTGTGAGATGGATTCATTTGCTATGTTATAAGACTAACCCGTCTGAGGTATTAGAAGGTCTGATTGAAGTACAGTAGCAAGGGTCTTCAGTGGAAAAAAAGTGATTCAATTGTGTGTGCGTGCGCATGACATGTCGGTCTCAATTCTGGGGTCGATTTGGTGAACATTTGAGGTACACGCTACTTTACATGTGTGTGAACCTGTGTACAGAGTGTGTGTTTAGGTGACATGAAACCTCTGTGGTTGGTTTTGGTTCAGTAATCTACATCTGAGGTAATCTAAGGAGAGCCAGGCCCTGTCACACTGCGTGTGCCTCAGGACTCAAGAGGTTCAACCCTTTCTGTCTGGGTAGGGCTGGTTATGGTAGCTTACGGGACAGAGAATTAGAAAAAGAATAACACACTAATATCTGCTAATGCAATATCCCTGCTCCATCTATGAGACTGACTGCAGGTCTGGGGGGTGAGGACAGGGAGGAATGCAGAGTGAGGACGGGGCCCTGCAGTCAACCATGACAGGGTTATAGGAACTCCCTTCCACTGCCGGTCTGCTACAAAATAGTATGGCTCTGGATAAGCAAGGTGCATTGGCATTCAGTTTAGGTCTTGGCGCTACGCAATGCATGAACATACAAATGTAACAGCAGGTGAGCATGGTATGTACACTATGTAAATCAAAACCAAATCTACAGAGACAATTTGTTCTTGTCTCTGGAAGTGTTCAAGGACAGTGAAATCCACACGTCTCCAGGTATGGAGGAACTTACTGTGCTCAATTGAAGCACTTACTGTGCTCAATTATATCCATTTTCACAAATGTTTGTAAATGAGCTTTTATTGTTTATAGAAATTATGAAAGAGAACAGTGTGTTTCACCATCTAATCATGGCATAGGGTTGTTCAATGACAGACATTTGTTTAAATCACTTGGTTTCATAAATTTTTTTTTGCTAAAATGGTATACATTCGCCTTACTCTCAGAAAAATAAGTAGTACTGCTAGGTTTTACACAGTCAAATGTAACAAATAATTATAAAATAAAGTACAAATTATACATTTATATTATAATTCAATACAGTAATATGAGCTCTGTATGTACAACATTTACACTTGACAGTTTATACAAATAAAATCAGACAAATCTAAAATAGATTTACAGTTATATTTTACACACACACATGAAAGTACCCATAAGCAACCATTCTGAGGAAAATAAATAAATTGTGAAACATGTGGATATAGCGTTTTGGAAAGAAATAAATAAAACATTCAACCCTGTTTTATGAGCATTACTTCTGTCTGAACATTGTTAACAATTCCTGTCCTGCTACTTGTCATCGTTTCAAAATATGCAAATTGGTCATCTTTTAACATGATTGGATATCAAGGTAACTAAGGGAGAATGACCGACAGCACAACGGTCAACCTGATCTAGTCCTGTGGTAGCTCTCTGGTTTTGTTAGAGTCGTATACACTAGTAAATCGCTTTGCCAAAACATGCCTATGTTGTCCTTGGCATGCCTGAAAAGCACTTTGCGCTCTAAACACAGCTGGGTACTTACGCCACCCTGAGGGACCCCAAGCCAGATAAGACAGGCATAGTGAGGCCTCTGGGAGCTGTCAAACAGTATAACTGATCCTGCCCTCTATAACGGTCCTTCACTTGGCCTAAACCAGCACCTATAGTGTGAGTGAGGGTGTTTTCATTGTGCGTTGTATGCACATAACAGGTAAACAAGCGGCCATATTGAATCGCCTAGCCCAACCCAGGCAGACAGGCATTTGCTCATTCATTCAATCAGTGTATTGCTGCCAGCATGGCTGGGCAGGATGCTGTTACGCATTACCCTAATCACCTCCCTGATTGCATTTCAGTTCATTCATCACAGGAGGAGCAGGACTGTGGAGAAGAAACCTTTGGCTGTGCTGATCGGAGTCCTTTTGCTGTGGCTAATCATGCTCCATTGCTATAATCGTGAAACACTTTGCCAGACCAGTGTTTCTGCTTTAAGTTCAGCAGTTGGGCTGGAGGGGCTGGAGGGGCAGAAATAGCAAAACAAAAACGGGTGACGGCACGTTTTGGACGCCACTCTTGCACGAACGAGAACGCACCATATATGCTCAAAAACCTGCCTGCCTCCACGCCATGGCAGAAAATATCAAGGGCAGAACCACTTGAATTCTTCTAATAGCCAGGAACAGCAGGTCCTACTAATGTCATCATAAGAGTACGAAGTCATGTACGAAAGCGTGTATCTTCACGTTATGCTTTTTAAAAATCTAAATGTAAAAGTTGTTTGTGCTCCTATATAAGTACATGTGCAGTTGCATCAAAACCCACAGAGTAATAGTGCACTTGTTACAGTTTAGTTGATATATGAAAACCATGCACTTCTAAGAAGTCCCACTTGGATAAACAAGTCTGAAACCACAGAACTGTGAGAAAGTGTGCTGCCTTGATAGGCCAGTAGAGGGGAGGTGGGGAAGTGTTTAGGGAATGTTCCCTTGACACCCGTAGCCAGATGTCAAGGGTCAGCATGCTGAACGGAACATGGCCCTTCTTTATGCAGCCCTGCACGGACGGAACAGCAGGAGACCTATAAACCGACCAGGACACGCACGGACACAGAGAGCAGTTTGAGAGCCGTTCGAACCAACTACTCACATGTACAGTACGTCACACACACACACAATTTATGTTATAAAACATAATGCCTTTAATCTGAGGTCCTTAGGAAACATGCTGTTTATCCGATATGGTTATCTTAAGGAATGTGTCTCAAAGCATATAGCATATTTGTTTTCATTTAGTCTTCAGGCTAAGAATAAAATGGAACATTTTCACAAGTAGTCCTTATTAGCCTAGCTTAGGCACCAATACAGAATCGCTTAGACTGTACTAAATCCTGAACAGGCAGTGATAAGCTATACTACTGTATGGCATAGGGGAATGTGAGTCAAGCAAAGGACAACAGCCGTATCTTAATGAGGTTATCTACATTTTCCCACCATTGACTCTCATCACCCACATGAAAATCATACTATGGAATAAAAACTATAGTATTCACTATAGTGTTTCTGCAGACTCAACTGCAGTATTTACAGTTAACTTAAGTATACAGTGCATTCGGAAAGTATTCAGACCCCTTGACTTTTCACTTTGTTTGACTTATTCTAAAAAATATATATACACACTGCTCAAAAAAATAAAGGGAACACTTAACACAATGTAACTCCAAGTCAATCACACTTCTGTGAAATCAAACTGTCCACTTAGGAAGCAACACTGATTGACAATAAATTTCACATGCTGTTGTGCAAATGGAATAGACAACAGGTGGAAATTATAGGCAATTAGCAAGACACCCCCAATAAAGGAGTGGTTCTGCAGGTGGTGACCACAGACCACTTCTCAGTTCCTATGCTTCCTGGCTGATGTTTTGGTCACTTTTGAATGCTGGCGGTGCTTTCACTCTAGTGGTAGCATGAGACGGAGTCTACAACCCACACAAGTGGCTCAGGTAGTGCAGCTCATCCAGGATGGCACATCAATGTGGCAAGAAGGTTTGCTGTGTCTGTCAGCGTAGTGTCCAGAGCATGGAGGCGCTACCAGGAGACAGGCCAGTACATCAGGAGACGTGGAGGAGGCCGTAGGAGGGCAACAACCCAGCAGCAGGACCGCTACCTCCGCCTATGTGCAAGGAGGAGCACTGCCAGAGCCCTGCAAAATGACCTCCAGCAGGCCACAAATGTGCATGTGTCTGCTCAAACGGTCAGAAACAGACTCCATGAGGACTCCACGTTTGGCATTTGCCAGAGAACACCAAGATTGGCAAATTCGCCACTGGCGCCCTGTGCTCTTCACAGATGAAAGCAGGTTCACACTGAGCACATGTGACAGACGTGACAGAGTCTGGAGACGCCGTGGAGAACGTTCTGCTGCCTGCAACATCCTCCAGCATGACCGGTTTGGCGGTGGGTCAGTCATGGTGTGGGGTGGCATTTTTGGGGGGCCGCACAGCCCTCCATGTGCTCGCCAGAGGTAGCCTGACTGCCATTAGGTACCGAGATGAGATCCTCAGACCCCTTGTGAGACCATATGCTGGTGCGGTTGGCCCTGGGTTCCTCCTAATGCAAGACAATGCTAGACCTCATGTGGCTGGAGTGTGTCAGCAGTTCCTGCAAGAGGAAGGCATTGATGCTATGGACTGGCCCACCCGTTCCCCAGACCTGAATCCAATTGAGCACATCTGGGACATCATGTCTCGCTCCATCCACATTGCACCACAGACTGTCCAGGAGTTGGCGGATGCTTTAGTCCAGGTCTGGGAGGAGATCCCTCAGGAGACCATCCGCCACCTCATCAGGAGCATGCCCAGGCGTTGTAGGGAGGTCATACAGGCACGTGGAGGCCACACACACTACTGAGCCTCATTTTGACTTGTTTTAAAGGACATTACATCAAAGTTGGATCAGCCTGTAGTGTGGTTTTCCACTTTAAATTTTGAGTGTGACTCCAAATCCAGAACTCCATGGGTTGATAAATTTGATTTCCATTGATAATTTGTGTGATTTTGTTGTCAGCACATTCAACTATGTAAAGAAAAAAAGTATTTAATAAGAATATTTCATTCATTCAGATCTAGGATGTGTTCCCTTTACTTTTTTGAGCAGTGTATATTCCCCTCAATCTCCACACAATACCCCATAATGACAAAGCAAAAAGTCGTTAGAAATTTTTGCAAATGTCTTTAAAAAACTGAAATATACATTTACATAAGTAAAATCAGACCCTTTACTCAGTACTTTGTTGAAGCGATTACAGCCTTGTCTTCTTGGGTATGATGCTTCGATCTTGGAACACCTGCATTTGGGGAGTTTCTTCCATTCTTCTCTGCATATCCTCTCGTGTGATATTTCAGTTGCTTATATTTTTAGAAAATGTGACATTTCTTTCAAAAAAACTGTTTTTGCTTTGTCATTATGGGGTAGTGTGTATGAGGAAAAACAATTTAATCCAGTTTAGAATAAATGTGGAAAAAGTCAAGGGGTCTGAATACTTTCAAGGCACTGTATACTGTAGACCTTATGTGTCTTAATAAAAATCAACTCTGCATTGAGCTTAAAATGCTTTAAGCTTACGGTTTGATGAACTAAGACAAATGCCTCAAGAGTGCGCCAGAGATCTATATAACCAGATGAAAAAAATCCTTAACCTGATCCGAGCATTTTCCTCAGTCCTGCTGGCTTTTGCAGATTAAAATAAATATATATATATTTAACCTTTATTTAACTAGGCAAGTTAGTTAAGAACAAATTCTTATTTACAATGACGGTTAATAATTGCCTTGTTCAGGGGCAGAATTACAGTTCTTTTTACCTTGTTGGATCAAATCCCCAAGCTGACCTTTCGGTTACTGGCCCAACGCTTTAACCACTAAGTTACCTGCCGCCCCAAAACAGATTCTGCCATTACTCTCATGAAGTTGCCGGTAATAGGCAACAGGAGGAGTTGGCAACCTTTCTCATGTGGAATGCAAATGTATCTTACAATTTCTCCCGATCTGTGTGCCAGCTATGGTTTTCATTTACAAATTCTGGTGAAACAGTTTCATTTAATTTATAATAACATAGCTCAAAATCATTGTCATATGGTTAATCAAAATTCTATCCGATCTAAACGAAAATGATACAAACCCTAAAAAGTAACTTCTATTGCCATTGCCAACTATGTCAAAATAGCATACATAAAGCCAACGAATAAAAACATTGGAGCCTGCAGGTAGGAAATATCCCGATAAAAATAAATGTCCTATAAAATCACATTTGCAGACAGGCCATGTGTAGCCACAAACGTACATTTTTTTACCAATATTAACTTGTGTCTGCCCGAAGCTTGCACTAGCGAACTTGCAACATTGTATAAAATATTCAGTTTCTTGCAACAGTGAGCTCAGGACAGACACAGCTGTAAGCTATTTGCGCAAGGGATAAGAAGCAGTGCTTTACTTGGGCATGAGCTCACCAGAGCGGAGTACCGGCACCTCAAATGTTCTTCTGCTTGAGCCCGTTCCTCTTAAAGACAATTAGCTCAAAAGTATTGTGGAGCTCCTGCACCTAAACATAAAACAGTACTAGTACCCAAAATGAATACCGGAATCTATTTCAGTCCAAGTCAAGTACTGACAAGTAAATCAGGCAGTCCTATTTTATGACATTTCCACTGGATCAGAGCATGACATTTGACCCTTTCACACAGTGGTTATCTAAAGGGAGAGGGCTGGAAAGATTTTACAAACAAATTGAGGCACTAATGTTATTCTCAATGGATGTAAAAACAGACTTTGTGGTGAAGAAAACACTACTCTGAGAAGCTCCAAAGCTCATTAGTGGTGGTGCAGTAAGCCAAATCAGAAATACTAATCAGATCCCCAAATAGGCACATTTATTAGCCTACATCTGTGAACAGGCCAAGTAGCCTATAGGCCTACTTCTATGAGAAGGGGAAGACTGGAATAATATTGAATACATTAAAATAAATTACCATAGCCAAAGTAACAAACATTGTAGATTAGAAAAAATAGGAATTAAAGGTAAATGTATTACTGGTGACATATGTAATGGGGAATTGATATACACTAAAAATAAAAACAATTCACAAAATTAAGTTATGAAACAATAAATGTGCACAAATTGGCGGGAGAGAGATGTGCATCTGGGCGCATGGTCAATCTGATGTCTGCATTGGCCATGCAGCATTTACGGTAATATCAGGTCATTCATACTTCTCGGAGCAGTGCAGAGCTGTTTGTGTTAATACAGGATGTACTGCCAACATACCATCAACCAATCATGGCAATATGGAGCTATACAGAGCTCTCCACATTGTTACAAAATTTATGAGGCGCATAGCGATACGGTACGGAGATCGATTTGGCCTCACACCCTCCATATGGAGCCTCCGACCACATTTTCAAATCAAGCATATATTGGCTTTTAGTCTAGGCCTCCGCAATGGATTAGTTCACTGATATGGGCACAAGTAAATAAATAAACAAATAAAGAGTACAGGTCAAAAGTTTGGACACACTTACTCATTCAAGGGTTTCTTTATTTTTACTATTTTCTATATTGTAGAACAATAGTGAAGAGATCAATACTATGAAATAACATATGGAATCATGTAGTAACCAAAAAAAAGTAACAAATCAAAATATATTTTATAATTTGAGAATCTTCAAAGTAGCCACCCTTTGCCTTGGGTTGAGGTCAGGTGATTGTGGAGCTCAGGTCATCTGATCCAGCACTCTATTGCTCTCCTTCTTGGTCAAATAGCCCTTATACAGCTTGGAAGTGTGTTGGGTCATTGTCCTGTTGAAAAACAAATTATTGTCCCACTAAGCCCAAACCAGATGGGATGGCGTATCGCTGCAGAATGCTGTGGTAGCCATGCTTGTTAAGTGTGCCTTGAATTCTAAATAAATCACTGACAGTGTCACCAGCAAAGCACCCCCACAACTACTCCATGCTTCACGGTGGGAACCACACATGCGGAGATCATCAGTTCACCTACTCTGCGTCTCAAAGACACGGCAGTTTGAATCCAAAAATCTCAAAATGTGTACTCGTCAGACCAAAGGACAGATTTCCACCGGTCTGATGTCCATCACTTGTGTTTGCAAAGGGTCGGAAACATTCCAGTAAATTTCTGGAATTTTTCCATGGGAAGTTAAGCTCTGGAATTGGGGGAATTTTGTTTAAATTCATCAAAGAAAGTTAGCTTATAACATTGAACCTTTGTGGGTTACACATAAGGCAATTTTAGGTCTTGTGGCATATTTTGGTTAAACTATCCCCAATGCAATGGAATTGCAACCCTCTGCATGCACAGTGCATTCTTCCATCACATGTGCAGTGCACTCTTCCAACACATGTGCAGCTGATTCTCAAGATCTTGCACACTAATGAGATGCTATTGAGCCCACACTACTACACTTTGAGCCAAGGACTACATGCTTTCTGGTAAGTTTTGATTACAATAATGGGTGGGGTGAATATATTTTATATGATTTTTTGTTAACTAGTAAATAGTAGACTACAGCAAAGTGTGTTTAAATAATTTCTAACTTAACAATTTCTGCTAGTTAGTTTTTGCTCCATGTGGGTTTTAGCTTGCCAACTGTGTTAATTCACCTGTTTCCATACATGTTTCATTTTAAAACGTTTATCTTACAAAGGAGTTGTTTAATCCAACTGCTTAACTATTTATCTGTACATGGAATTGTATGTGTTTGTTTTAATCATTTTTTCCTCATCTTTACATGAAAATGCCACAAGCACCATCTGATGTGTGGAGACATTTCACTGCAGCTAATGCAGAAGGAAAATCTGTGTACATTTGCAAATACTGTGCCAAATCAAATGTGACGAACGCAACAAAGATGCAGAATAATCTGGCCAAGTGCATAATGTTCCCTCAGCGCTCACAACAAGCAACCTTTGACAAGTCCCTCTACTTGAGGTGAAAATTATGAATCAGACACCTTATCGATAGCTCATGGTCCTCCTGGAATCAGAAGTTTTTTTGACTCAATGGAGGAACGTAGTCAGAGAAATGCTGACGAATGTCTTGCTCGAGCTGTGTATGCAACTGGTTCACATCTGATACTCACAGGCAATGTGTATTGGAAAAGATTTCTGAATGTTCTTTGCCCAGCATACACCCCTCCAACCAGACATGCTTTATCTACTCATTTGCTGGATGCAGAGTTCAACAGAGTTCAAGTGAAGGTCAAACAAATAGAGAAAGCAGACTATTGCAATCATCTGATGGGTGGTCGAATGTTCGTGGGTAAGAAATAATTAACTACATCTCCACCCCTCAACCAGTATTCTACAAGAGCACAGACACACCGCTCTCTACATTGCAGATGAGCTGAAGGCAGTCATCAATGGCCTTGGACCACAGAAGGTATTTGCACTGGTGACAGACAATGCTGCGAACATGAAGGCTGCTTGGTCTAAAGTGGAGGAGTCCTACCCTCACATCACACCAATTGGCTGTGCTGCTCATGCATTCAATCTGCTCATCAAGGACATCATGGCACTGAAAACAATGGATACACTCTACAAGAGAGCCAAGGAAATGGTTAGGTATGTGAAGCATCATCAAGTTATAGCAGCAAGCTACCTCACCAAGCCATGTGAGAAGAATACGAGCACCACATTGAAGCTGCCCAGCAACACCCGTTGGGGTGGTGTTGACATCATGTTTGACAGTCTCCTGGAGGGGACGGAGTCTCCAAGAAATGGCCATATCACAGTCTGCCGATATGGACAGCCCCATCAAGAGTATCCTCCTGGATTATGCATTTTGGGAGAGAGTGGTAAGCAGCCTGAAACCTATAGCAGCAGCCATTGCACGGATTGAGGGAGACAATACCATCCTGTCTGATGTTCAGACTCTGCTTGCAGATGTAAGAGGAGAAATCCATACTGCCCTGCCCACTTCACTGTTGCTCCAAGCAGAGGAAACTGCAGTTATGAAATACATCAAAAGCGTGAAGACTTCTGCCTGAAGCCCATAACACGCCACAGCGTACATGTTGGACCCCAAGTATGCTGGCAAGAGCATCCTGTCTGGTGCAGAGATCAACAAGGCCAATGGTGTCATCACTACCGTGTCTCGCCACCTTGGCCTGGATGAGGGCAAGGTTCTTGGCAGTCTGGCGAAGTATACTTCCAAGCAAGGGCTTTGGGATGGAGATGGAAAATGGCAGTCGTGCCAACATATCTCATCAGCCACCTGTTGGAAGGGACTTTCTGGACCTGAGGTCCTTTCCCCTGTTGCCTCCATCCTCCAAATCCCACCAACATCAGCCACCTCAGAGCGCAACTGGTCCTTGTTTGGGAACACACACACCAAAGCACGCAACAGGCTGACCAATACAAGGGTTGAAAAATTGGTGGCCATCTGGGAAAATGTGAGGCTTTTTGAGTCTGACAAGCCATCCCCAACAAGGTTGGAAAGTGACAGTGAAGATGTTGAGTCTGACGTTCAATGTGAAAAGTCAACATTTAATTAAAGTTCAATTCGTAACAATTATTTATTTTTTTCCTATTGGAAGGAGTTAATCATTTACAATTATATCTACTTATGATAAGGTAAAAGGTTTACGTTTGTCTCCATATGATAAATATATCCAAATGTAAAATACATCTACATTTAAATGGTATTAATATTAATTCCCATACATTACCGTTAATTCCCATGGAAAGTTTCCACCTCTGAATATTCCCCAAAATGTGTAACCCTCGTCTCTTCTTCTTCTTATTGGTGTCCATTAGTAGTGGTTTCCTTGCAGCAATTCGACCATGAAGGCCTGATTCACACAGTCTCGTCTGAACAGTTGATTTCTTATTTAACTAGGCAAGTCAGTTAAGAACAAATTCGTATTTACAATGACGGCCTATGATGTTGAGATGTGTCTGTTACTTGAACTCTGAAGCATTTATTTGGGCTGCAATTTCTGAGACTGGTAACTCTAATGAACTGATCCTCTGCAGCAGAGGTAACTCTGGGTCTTCTTTTCCTGTGGTGGTCCTCATGAGCTAATTTCATCATAGCGCTTGATGGTTTTTGCGACTGCCCTTAAAGAAACTTTCAACGTTCTTGAAATGTTCCGGATTGACTGCTTATTTGAGCTGTTCTTGGCATAATATGGACTTAGCCCTATTTGATAAAATACCATATTTTGTATAAAACCCCTACCTTGTCACAACACAACTGATTGGCTCAAACACATTAAAAAAGGAAATAAATTCCGCAAATTAACTTTTAACAAGGCTCACCTGTTAATTGAAATGCATTCCAGGTGACCACCTCATGAAGCTGGTTCAGAGAATGCCAAGAGTGTGCAAAGCTGCCATCAAGGCAAAGGGTGGCTACTTTGAAGAAACTCACATAAAAATATTTTTTGATTTGTTTAACACTTTTTGGTTACTTCATTATTCCATGTGTTATTTATGCATGTAGAAAACAGTAAAAATAAAGAAAAACCTTTGAATGAGTAGGTGTGTCCAAACTTTTGACTGACACTCACACAGCTCTACTCAATCAACTAATTGGGGTTATCCCTAGTGTGAAGTGTAGTATTCTACAGAATTCTATAGTAATTAGTGTACTATTTTTCATGTGGGCATTAACTCTTTATTGCAGTCAATCCATGGGAATTGACTACATAATGCAGGCAAGCAATACAATAACCTCAGAGATGGACAGCCAGGCAGGCATCCACCTCCCAGACAACAAGCTACGACAGAAAGGCATGATACACAACAACCTGTCTATTCTAGCCACCGTGTAACCTTGACTTAACTTCAAACTACACATGGCTAGAACGTTTCCTTAACATTTCCTGTACGACTGCCAGATCCAACGCTGTAGTTTGTTTTATCAGATTATGTGTATACAAAGAAAAACATCCATTATAGAGATAAAGTATCGTAGCGATGCTAGCATAGAGCCGAGTAGTACATTACTAGCCTGATCTCAGATCAATGTTAGGCAGATGACAAGACAGCACAAACAGATCTGGGACCAAGCTAGTGCATTCCCCAGAAGTGGTCTGACGCTCCACAGCAGCATGCACCTCATCAGCTGATCTAATTTACTAAATCAGGACCTGAAACCCTGCTACATGAAGGAAGAGCGAGGCAGGTGGTGACGTCAACTCCCAAACTACCAGAAACACAGCTCCACTGCAGCCCACAGAGGAAGAAGTTGGTACGTAAAGAAGTCGTGAAGACTACTCCATTTTGGAATCTTGCTGCAGTATGGAACACAGAGCAAAATTGAGGGAATTCTGGAACTCTTAGAAGTAGTGTTTGAGCTGGGAGGAAGGATACACATGTAAAAACGTTGGGTGCGTCGATGCTGAACTTCTTTTCAGAGGTATTCAGACATTCTTTGCATGACAGTAATAGCCAGTCCTTGTCATATCATTTCCCACCGGCTCCATCATCTACTGTGACATCCCTTTTATGTGATAAAGCAAATGCGCGCACACACACACACTACTACAATGTAGCTGATGGCTGTTGAAGGGAATAACTGGAGCCATTGTCCGGCCCCACTGAGGCAGACTGAAGATGCGTGGGCAAATGCGTCGGAACAGAGCTATTGACTGACATACAGGGGCCGCTCTCATTACCTCTCTCCATCCATTTGTTACCTTACCTGACCACTTTGGTTCCTCCTCTTATGGCCTGCATATCAACCATACACCCAGTGTTCATGTACGAAGCCAGGTTGATCTCTGAGAACTCAGCCTGTGAAACAAGGAGAAAAACATCACGCTGAGTTACACATTCACTGGGCGATAGAAGTAACAAATTACTGTAAAACACTATTTACATGTGTATATAGGCCTGAAACATCAAAAAACAGTCCTCTAACTTTCAACATTAACATAAAAAGCCTTTCTGGCTTTCTGTAAACAAATATATATATATTTGAACTATATGAGTGTAAAACATTCCACGCACACACATGCACACTTAGATGGGCTATGTGTACATAGCCCATCTATAAATAGCCCAAACTACCACCTCTTCCCCTACTGTATTTATTTAGCTCCTTTGCACCCCAGTATTTCTACTTTGCACACTCATCTACTGTCAAATATACCATTCCAGTGTTTTAATTGCTATATTGTATTTACTTCGCCACCATGGCCTATTTATTGCCTTTACCTCCCTTATCTCACCTCATTTGCTCACATTGTATATAGACTTTCCTTTCCTACTGTATGTTTGTTTAACTCCATGTGTAACTGTGTTGTTATATGTGTCGAACTGCTTTGCTTTATCTTGGCCAGGACGCAGTTGTAAATGAGAACTTGTTCTTAACTTGCCTACCTGGTTAAATAAATAGGCCTCCCGGGTGGCACAGTGGTCTAAGGCACTGTATCGCAGTGCTAGCTGTGCCACCAGAGACTCTGGGGTTGAGCCCAGGCTCTGTCGCAGGCGGCCGCGACCGGGAGGTCCATGTGGCGACGCACAATTGGCTTAGCAGCGTCCGGGTTAGGGAGGGTTTGGGCCAGCAGAGATATCCTTGTCTCATCGCGTACTAGCGACTCCTGCGGCGTGCAGGACGCAGTGCAAGCTGACCAGGTTGCTAGGTGTACGGCGTTTCCTCCGACACATTGGTGCGGCTGGCTTCCGGGTTGGATGTGCGCTGTGTTAAGAAGCAGTGCGGCTTGGATGGGTTGTGTTTCGGAGGACGCATGGCTCTCGACCTTCGTCTCTCTCGAGCCCGTACGGGAGATGTAGCGATGAGACAAGACAGTAACTACTAACAATTGGATACCACGAAATTGGGGGGGGTAAACATTTTTTTAAATAAAAGGTGAAATAAATAAATGAGGGACCATAGAAACAGAGTTAATATAACGAGAAACCAAGTTAATGAGGTCACAATGGGTGGTAATACTATTTCTCTATTATATTATGGCAGACCAGCTAGATCTACTGTCTCTATTATATTAAGGCAGACCAGCTAGATCTACTGTCTCTATTATATTATGGCAGACCAGCTAGATCTACTGTCTCTATTATATTATGACAGACCAGCTAGATATACTATTTCTCTGTGAGGGGTGGGGTGGGAGAGAGAGCTTCGCAAGAGAGAGCGACACCGAGAGAGCGAAAGAGACTAATCAAGTTATCCAGAGTCTGTCTGTGGCCTCCCAGAGAGGACAGGACAGCAGAGGCCTTGTGACAGGGAGGGAGGCTTGAGCCCAGGCAGCTACTTAATGACTTGATCAAACTCCCAGGCAGAGCAGAGATCCTCTCTGGAAGGGAAGGGACACTGCAGCTTGGCCTGTCTGGAAGAGAGCTCTGGGAACAGAGGGACTAGAATGGGGCATTAGGGGCCAAGTGCCTCCATTGTCTCATGTAATTACAGGTTAGAAATAGATTTGCTCCAGAGATTTAGCTCCAATGAATCTGGTTTTAGTCTCTCACTTGCTGACCGTGTTCTCAGGACAGTACCTTGCAAGGGGACACGTGTTAAACGCATATTGTACCCAAATGTAATAAATTCATAGTAGATTCCAAATCTACATACATCCACTTCAGCCCAGACACAGGTCACATATATCATTAGCCATTAGTACATTTTGCTGCAGGGTAAATACTGCATAGTACATTCAGGAACATGCACAACGGGTGTGGCCCTTTGGGGAAACTTGGTATTGAGAGACAGCTACTTTCCCCATCCATGGTGAATCCAAGAGCATAATATCCAAACGCATGACATTCTCAATGTGTGGCATGTCTGCTAAAGTCAGGGCTGATAAAAATACACCAAATTTATGATTGAGAACCACAGAGAGACTGGCCAATGAATGATGCTGTCCTAAGCCAGGAATCAGGAAGGAATTTAAGTCTTTAAAATATTTTTTCAAATCATAATAAAATAACAAAATCACTGCAGTCATTTCAGTTCGGGATTGTTTTTGATCATATGCTGGGTTCATGTCTTTGATTTTGGCCTTGGTGACCTTGTTTGGATGTTGGTACCATAACAGATGGTACTCCAATTCGCATACCTCCCCAACAGATCCACAGATGACGCAATCTCAAATCGCACTCCACACCACCCTTTCTCACTTGGACAAAAGGAACACCTATGTGAGAATGCTATTCATTGACTACAGCACAGCGTTCAACACCAGTGCCCACAAAGCTCTTCCTTAAGCTAAGGACTCTGCGACTAAACACCTCTCTCTGCAACTGGATCCTGGACTTCCTGACGAGCCACCCCCAGGTGGTAAGAGTAGGCAACAATACGTCTGCCACACTGATCCTTAACACTGGGACCCCTCAGGGATGTGTACTTAGTCCCCTCCTGTATTCCCTGTTCACCCACGACTGCGTGGCCAAACACGACTCCAACACCATCATTAAGATTGCTGACGACACAACAGTGGCAAGCCAGAACACCGACAACGATGAGACAGCCTATAGGGAGGAGGTCAGAGAACTGGCAGTGTGGTGCCAGGACAACAACCTCTCCTTTAATGTGAGCAAGACAAAGGAGCTGATCGTGAACTACAGGAAAAAGCAGGCCGAACATGCCCCCATTAACATTGACGGGGCTGTAGTGGAGCGGGTCGAGAGTGTCAAGTTCCTTGGTGTCCACATCACCAACGAACTATCACGGTCCAAACATACCAAGACAGTCGTGAAGAGGGCACAACAAACCCCCCCCCCTCCACCCTTCAGGAGACTGAACAGATTTGGCATGGGTCCCCAGATCCTCAAAAGGTTTTACAGCTGCACCATCGAGAGCATCCTGACCGGTTGCATCATCGCCTGGTATGGCAACTGCTCGGCATCTGACCATAAGGCGCTACAGAGGGTAGTGTGAACGGCCCAGTACATCACTGGGGCCAAGAGTCCTGCCATCCAGGACCTATATAATAGGCGGTGTCAGAAGAAAGCCCATAAAATTGTCAGAGACCCCAGTCACCCAAATTATAGACTGTTTTCCCTGCTACCGCACGGCAAGCGGTACCAGAGCGCCAAGTCTAGGACCAAAAGGCTCAACAGCTTCTACCACTAAGCCATTAGACTGCTGAACAATTCATAAAAATCAGCACCAGACAATTTACATTGACCCCCCCCTGCTGCTACTCGCTGTTTGTTACCTATGCATAGTCACTTCACCCCCACCTACATGTACAGATTACCTCAACTAGCCTGTACCCCTGCACACTGACTCAGTACCAGTGCCTTGTTATTGTGTTACTTTTTATTATTACTTTTTTATTTTAGTCTACTTGGTAAATATTTTCTTCTTGAACTGCACTGTTGGTTAAGGGCTTGTAAGTAAGCATTTCACAGTAAAGTCTACACTTGTTGTATTCGTCGCATGTGGCAAATAAAGTTTGATTTGATATTTAGCGTCACTGAGGGACAAAAAGCTAATGAATCCTAAAGAAAAAAGACAACATTCCTGCCCTACTTTACTGTGAACATGCTTCCAACATGTTAGCGCTGTGGAGATGGAGACCAGTCACTGAGGAGGCCAGTCTACCCAGGATGGAATGGGAGGTGAGGGTTAGGGGTCAAAGGTCAAGAAGGCTGATTTCAGTCCATATACTGCAGTGTGGGATGTTACAGGCCAATGTTACAAAGTAGAGCTCGTCTTAAGCCCTCCAAGTCTTAGCTAGGTGCTCCCATTAGAGGAACCAAAAGCTCCCCAGAGACCAGCAAGATGTTGACCTCAGACTTCTAGCGGAAACATTTGTCCGATTTAACATCACTTTTAAGTAGAGTAGAGTAGAGTGAAACTAATGCAGGCATTTTAATGGGTTCTCAATGTGTCGTCCTGCCCCTTTTCCACTATGAAAAATTATAATTTGGCAGATCTGGTTGACTCCAAAACACAACATTACAGAGAGCGTGGTGGTGTCGTCATTTGTCATAAGAGGAATGTACATGGGCTCGTAGTGGGCCAAATTCAATAATTCACTATTCGTAAAGGCAACATGGTTAAACAATGAGACACCAATCTGAATAAACAAGGTACACAAAGTGCACAAAACATTAAGAACTTTCCATGATATAGACTGACCTGGTGATTCCATGTGAAAGCTATGATCCCTTATTGACGTCACTTGGTAAATCCCCTTCAATCAGTGTAGATAAAGGAAGGACTTTAAAGAAGGACGTTAAAGCCTTGAGACAATAGAGTCATGGATTTTGCAAGACAAAAATATTTAAGTGCCAAGCGCACTGGTTAGTATCAAGAAGTGCAACGCTGCTGGGTTTTTCCACGCTCAACAGTTTCCCATGTGTATCAAGAATGGTCCACCACCCAAACGACATTCAGCCAACTTGACAACTGTGGGAAGCATTGGAGTCAACCTGGGCCAGCATCCCTGTGGAACGCTTTCGACACCTCGTAGAGTCCATGCCCTGACGAATTGAGTCTGTTCGAATTGAGTCTGTTCTTAATGTTTTGTACACTACATGTATATTCAGACTGTGGTAGAGTCAAACAAGATGGGACCGACATTGTTTACCTGCACTAGTGTTAATACGGACTTTGTCAAAGTAAAGCCACAGAACGTCGTTAGAACATGTACTATGCAAATAGAAAAACAAAAGCCATCCGTGTAAGCATTGTATTTGGCCAATGAACGTGGATGACTAAAACTCCCCAGAACATGGATGACTTAAAGTTCCCATTCAGGCATTGTGAGTTCAGCCTCTGAAGTATTGGAGAAACATGAGCTTGTCCTCTAACCTGAAAAACACTCTGATACCTCACTGATGTGGCAATCTTGAAAAAGGCCAATCTGAAGAGACCATAACTTTCCTTAACTTCTAGTGTTTGTTGTTTGTGAAGCACCAGCATTGCCCTTCAGCTATCTGGGTCTCTGCAGAGTGGATACTTTGTAGGAAAGGATACAGGCAAAGGCCTCCATTTGTTTGAATAGAAAACAGTGTCTTCTGTACAGTTTGTTGCAACCAATATACTCCAGAATCTTAATCAAAAAGCTCAATTTCAAAATACAACAAATATGCCTTCCTTTCAACTCTGTGGCCAGCACAAACAAAAAGTATGGGAGTGTATGTCTTCCAGAACAATGTGCCAACTTAAGAAAACAGTATTTTTTTTTCTGTGAACCCCCCTCTATTTATTGTGTTGCGCTCACAGAGGAGAAGAGAGCAGGGGGCGAGTAAATGCCCTAATCTCATTTACGGGACAGCAAGGCGCCATTCAATGTGCCTCAAAGACACAACACACTGGAACTTGGCTCCCTTCCTCTCCTTAGCTCCTCTCCACTGATACCCGCCTCTCAACAAAACATCTGTGTGCTCGGCACAATGCTTTGCCGTCACCAAGAAAGACGTGACACACACAAACATCTACACACGCCACACATTCCAGTACACAGATCTGCAATCTGGCAAATTGCAATCCCTCAACAGAGGCCTACGTTGACATTTGCTGTGACCAGATAAAACCAGAAGAGTGGGCTAGTTTCTGGCAACAACCAAAAACTCTCCACAACTCCTGCTATTGGCTGGCTGGTGAGGCCCTATGTCATGGGACAGTTATGGATGAGCCATTTGTGTGACTGGGGCGAGTGCCCGGGACACAGGGCCCGTTTGACAATGCCATGGTTACCATCAGGGTAATAGATATTCAGTTGTGTGTTAGAGCAGCTCTCACCCTGGGAAAGGAAAACAGGACAAGATACATGGGAACTGCCTTCTCTCCCCTTTAACTGCACCCAGTGCACAAATCTGCCTTCCTCTAACCGCCACTGCTATCGTCATTGATGTCATTTAACTTCTTGACGCTAGGAGGCAGAATTTTTATGTTTGGAAAAATAACGTTCCCAATGTAAATGGCCTATTTCTCAGGCCCAGATGCTAGAATATGCATATAATTGACAGACTAGGATAGAAAACTCTAAAGTTTCCAAAACTGTCAAAATATTGTCTGTGAGTATAACAGAACTGATTTTGCAGGCGAAAACCTGAGGAAATCCAACCCGGAAGTGGCTCTTATTTTGAAAATTCCCTGTTCCATTTCCTGCCTATCCTCCATTTAAAGGGATATCAACCAGATTCCTTTTCCAATGGCTTCCACACGTTGTGAACAGGCTTTAGACATAGTTTCAAACTTTTATTCTGAAAAATAAGCGAGATTTATCAAAACGCGTCAGTGGATGGCCAGGTGTCCTTTGATTAGTTCATACGCGCGAAAGTTGTTGCTCGACATTTTCTTTCTCTCTAGTATTGATAGTTTACCGTCCGGTTGAAATATGATCAATTAGTTATGTTAAAAACAACCTGAGGATTGATTATAAAAAACGTTTGACACGTTTCTACGAACTTTACGTATACTATTTGGAATTTTCGTCTTCCCTTCATGACTGCTGGATCCTGTTGAATTCTGAACATAACGCACCAACCAAATGGAGGTTTTTGGATATAAAAATAATATTTATCGAACAAAAGGAACATTTATGTAACTGGGAGTCTCGTGAGTGCAAACATCCGAAGATCATCATTGCTGCTAGCTGTCCGTAATGTTTTGTCTAGTGATCGATAAACTCACAAACGTTTGGATTGCTTTCGCTGTAAAGCATATTTTCAAAATCTGACACGATAGCTGGATTAACAACAGGCTAAGCTGTGTTTTGGTATATTTCACTTGTGATTTCATGAAAATAAATATTTTTTTATTTGGCGCTCTGCAATTCAGCGGTTGTTTACAAAAATGATCCCGTTACAGGGATCCGTGCGCCAAGAGGTTAACGGTGGATCTCTGTTGCCAGAACAGTTGCAGTATTTCTAATGTATTTCTGATGCTGGTATCCAACATACCAAGCACTCCGGCCAGAGAGCCATCTTTCTAGGACTATTCTCTGATGCTGGTATCCAACATACCAAGCACTCCGGCCAGAGAGCCATCTTTCTAGGACTATTCTCTGATGCTGGTATCCAACATACCAAGCACTCCGGCCAGAGAGCCATTTTTCTAGGACTATTCTCTGAGTGCCTAAATGCGACTCACACCAAATAATGGCAACAGCTGTCTACCACAACCTTTTAATAGCCGAGGAACAGGATCTGAAGTACTCGTGTCCTAAATGTATTGTTTTTAAAACACTGGCCTCAAGAAGAGTGTTCCATGATTTAACTGATTAAAGTCTCTCGGGGCTCTGTAGTGTTCCATCCTTGTAGCGGTCTCGGGCAAATCTTCACTTGACATGGAGTTATGCATGTGCACTCTAACTTGTGCACGAATTCCTCGACTACCCGGTGCCCCCGCACATTGACTGTACCAGTACCCCCTGATTATATAGCCTCGCTATTGTTATTTTACTGCTGCTCTTTATTTGTGACTTTTATAATTTTTTTAGGTATTGTTCTTAATCTTAACTTCATTGTTGGTTAAGGCTTGTAAGTAAGCATTTTACTGTAAGGTCTACACCTGTTGTATTTGGGGCATGTGACAAATAACATTTGATTTGAATTAGTGTATGAGAGTGTTTGTGTATTTCAAAGTCTATTAGGCCCTCTGAACAGCTAGCGGAGGGTATAAATCAGAATGCTGAGAGCACTCTGCCCAACTGTACCACACACACAGAGCCCCAGGACAGCACATAACACACAGCAAGACTCCAAATATGCCCCCCTCATCTCCCTCTCTCCTCCCCTTCTGGGCCTCGCTAACATCACACAACGCTCATCTGAAATCTTTGGGAGTATTTTTAGAATTCTGCTAATGGGGTTCAGGTGCACAAGATGCCTTTCGCTAAGGTCAGGTGACAAAACTTGTAAACGAGAACTTTGGTGGTCTGGAGTAAAACCACATGCAAATCTAAAGCATTCTCCCAACATTCATAGCGTGATTAGTGATTTTACTCGAACTCCGCCCGCTTCTGCTGGCAAAAAAAGCCTGTGATTGATATTGACATCTGCAACAGTTATAGAACAATTCAGTCCTGTGTGAGGTGTCATGCTCTTAGTACACAGGGTACTGATAAACAAACTCCTAGAACTGTGGCAAACCCTCTTTCACAGAAAGGATTCTCTGCTGACCTCTTCATGTCTGAGCTGCATTTAGCCTAAACCGCCTGCTCCTCCCCCCTCCCAAGGGCCCATTATATCTCCTGTAAAAGAAACAGCCTGACCAGATATATACACAAAAGCAACAGTCGAAGTGGGAAACCTAAAATATCTCCTGGTGATAAAAATAGATGTGGGGTAGGCAAAGGAAGGCTACCATCTTGTGGTTTCTTTCTACAGCAGAAATTGACTGTTTACTTGGACTAGATACACTTCACCTCATTTATCTGAACAACCGTGTGCTGCATAGTAAGGCAGTGGAGTCTGAGGAGAGCAACAACCTTTCCATAACAGCGACCTTCGTATTGCCTATATAGGGCAGAGCTGCACTTGCTCAAGTTGGTCAAGAAAGGGCAGCAGGAGTCTTTGTACAGTTTGTCAGTGCTGAATATCAATCTTGTAACAACATCAACACAGATGCCCTGAACCTCTGGGGGAGGGGGGGGGGTGGGGGTGGAGACGTGAGGCGATTCCTAAGGGTACGGAAAAACAAGGCGGAGGGGAGCAGAGCAGGAATTATGTCCTCACTGAGGTCATAGGCCTGGTGAGCAGATGTTTCCCCTTCTGACCCGTCTAGAACTCGTTGGACGGTGGATGGGAACCCAGAGAAACTGGCTTTTATGCAGTCGCAATCGAACCTCCCGGACATTCTAATCACGTGATTTGCCCAATTACGTAAAATGTAATACTCCCTCTACTCATGAACAAGGGTTGCCGAGTACCAACATGCACCCAGTGGACGGCTATTATTCCATTTGGAATCATGTCCGTGACGTTAGCATCGCATTGACGCAGATGAAGCAAGCAAGCAGCCTTGGAAAAAAACATCACTCACAGGGGAAAGAAACTGAATGTCATGATCGAGATCCTCAGCTTGGCACTGCTTAGCCCCCAAGCAGAGAAAAGCAGCACACATCCAAAAGACTTCAAAAATAGACAAAAGGGCATTGTGGGAGATCGGGGGCAAAATAAATAAACATAAGCCCTGTGTATGCCCCTTTAGAGCACATCACCAATCTGAACACACACAAGTGTGTAGAGATAAGAGTGGGCACAGTCAAAAGGTGCTGGGTATCTTGGAGCACTTATTGAGAGATTGATAAGACTCCCAGAGGGTAAGTCAATGAGGATCTGGGCAGCACCTCAAGGCAGATCTGTGCCAAATGAAAACCCTGGGAACGAGTTCAGTTGGACGTGCCTGGCATGAGGCAGGATACCTGTGGTACCAAGGGCAACATCTGGCCTCAAGAAGGTCTAGCAAATCAGACACAGCATCTTTTTACTTGCTGAACTTGCAGCTTGGAAAACTATGGCATTGGGGGGGGGGGGGGGGATTTGTTCACACTCTTTTCATGCATCGTATACACTTACTTGCAGACAAGGATGAAGAAGCTAGCTTCACGCTATATGATAACGCTCATTCTTATGGAACTCGTGAACTTTAGGGAGCGCAATTGATTAATGTTCGGTGGGACCTAACTTTCAATTGATGCACTGCTCTGTTCTATTCATGCAACCCAGTGAAATATGAGCTTGAAGAGTATATGCAAGGACTATTCAGGCACAAGGTGACACCGATATAGAGCTTAGCTATAAGCTGAATATAAAAAAAGGCTCAGAGCTCCGTTTGTAATCTGCATAGTGCAATGTAGAGTGTGTTGAAGACAATTTGTAATCTGTGTTTAAGTGTTAAGGTTTTATACATGTCAAGGCTTCAAGAAAGTAAACCTTCAAAGCAGGGCCTCGGGCGTGTGGAGGACTGATTTTTGACATGCTCACAACTGAAATATTTTAGTGGGGTTGGGGAGAGGGGCATATCAAGAGATACACTATATATACACAAATTTGTGCACACCCCTTCAAATTAGTGGATTCTGCTACTTCAGCCACACCCGTTGCTGACAAGTATAAAATCGAGCACACAGCCATGTAATCTCCATAAACAAACAGAGGCAGTAGAATGGCCTTACTGAAGAGCTTAGTGACTTTCAACGTGGCACAGTCATAGGATGCAACCTTTTCAACAAGTAAGTTTGTCAAATTTTTGCCCTGCTAGAGCTCCCCAGTCAACTGTAAGTGATGTTATTGTGAAGTGGAAACATGTAGGAGGAACAACGGCTCAGCTCTGAAGTGGTAGGCCACACAAGCTCACAGAATGGGACCACCGAGTGCTGAAGTGCGTAAAAATCGTCTGTCCTCGGTTGTAACAGTCACTACGGAGTTCCAAACTGCCTCTGGAAGCAATGTCAGCACAATAACTGTTCGTCGTGCGCTTCGTGAAATGGGTTTCCATGGCCGAGCAGCCGCACACAAGCCTAAAATCACCATGCGCAATACCAAGGGTCAGCTGGAGTGGTGTAAAGCTCGCCGCCAATGGGCTCTGGAGTAGTGGAAACACGTTCTCTGGAGTATGAATCACGCTTCACCATCTGTCAGTTCGACGGACAAATCTGTGTTTTGTGGATGCCAAAATAACACTACCTGCACCAATGCATAGTGCCAAGTGTAAAGTTCGGTGGAGGAATAATGGTCTGGGGTTGTTTTTAAGGTTTGGGTTGGCCCCTTAGTTTCCAATGAAGGGAAATATTAAAGCTACAGCATACAATGCCATTCTAGACGATTCTGTGCTTCCAACTTTGCGGCAACAGTTCAGGGAAGGCCCTTTCCTGTTTCAGCATGACAATGGCCCAGTGCACAAAGAGAGGTCCATACAGAAATGGTTTGTTGAGATCGGTGTGGAAGAACCCTGACCTCAACTCCATCGAACACCTGTGGGATCAACTGGAACACCGACTGCAAGTCAGGCCTAATCGCCCAACATCAGTGCCCGACCTCACTACTGCTCACGGCTGAACGGAAGCAAGTCCCCGCAGCAATGTTCCAACATCTAGTGGAAAGCCTTCCCAGAAGAGTGGAGGCTGTTATAGCAAAGGGTGGACAGACTCCATATTAATGCCCATGAGTTTGGAATGAGATGTTCGACGAGCAGGTGTTCACATACACTACATTAACAAAAGTACCAGACCTCAATAGGCCTCTCCCTCTTTCTCTCCCTCAGCTATCAGACGCTGCTATGGGTAGCCTGTACTATGGGTAGCCTGTACACTGCCTGTGCCTCAGACTGGCACCTTATATGGCAGCAGCTGGGTGAAGAGCAGGAGAGAGCTAGCTAGGTTGGAGTTGGGCACAAGTTGAGTTCAGAGCAGAGTGAGAGACGACAGCACTGCAGAGCAAAGCTGAGGATGTAGGAAAGAGAGGAAAAGAGCGAGAGAGCAAAGGGGCTCTGTTTTTAACTGTAGTTTTCTAAAAAGGGGTCATCATCCCATTGATCCAACTTTTCACACAGGGATCGGGTTTCCTTCATCCTTGAGCTTTATGTTAGATGTACTAACACCCGGCGAGGGGTCCGGCTGGGCTGTGTATGGCGGGAAGGTTGGAGGCGGTGGGCAATTAGCATCTGACTTGTTACCCTGCGAGGAGGACTTCTGGGAAACAGCAGAGGGTCTGGCAAAAAGAAAGGGTTGTTGGGGCTAGGGGGGGGTTAGGGGGCTTGAGGGTGCGCCCCCCCATAGCGGTCCCTTCACTCTTGATTTAAGGGTCCTAATTAAGAGCCGCCACATGTTTTTATTTGGGTTTGCTCTCAGCAACGCCACAAACTGCTACAAAAAAGCAGAGCCTCCATATTTCACATCTCTTTTTTTTTTAAATCATGATTTTAACTCAAAACTCCAAGCCCCACCAGCCCGGCTACGGCCTCAATATTACTGAGAATGAGATGTGAAAACAACAGAGTGTTGAGCAAACAGACAGCCTATAAAGTCCCTGGTCTGGTCTTTTGTGGTTCGCTTTTTCCTTCTCCAAATAAATCCCACCACTTAATTTCAAAGACAACGACTCCGGTCTGCCCAATCGCTTGCGGATGTATGGCCAAGATTTTAGGAGGGAAATTAGATGTTATCTACCCACCGAAAATACTGTATGTCTAGATAGTTGCGTATTTTTGCATATACATTGACGGCATCTTTTCATATATATATTTTTTATATAAATGCCATTAAAAACTTCCGTATTTGTGCTACAGGGTTACGAACTGGTTACTACAGGGGAAAGTTGGTCTGACAAAACATTTGTAAAAGAGCTACCTGATGGGAGAATCAGAGAAACCATTAGGGATGTGTTAACACAGTGCAGATAGAAAATCGAACTACGGTCGTTGCTAGCTTCTGATTAAAATAAAAAAGCGTCGACTCAGAACTGTAAGGGACTGCTTCTGACACGAGTCCAGAAAACATTTAAATCCTCCCTGCATGTAATCCAATGCTGAGAAGACGAGTACATAAAAATAAAGTACATTCCATCAGGCAGCCAAGCACATACTGTACACACACAGAGCATGCCAACATGATAACAGGCTAACTGGGCCATGGGAGTAAAAAGTCTAATAAGTATGTAATACCTGCTGCTACCCAGCTGTTATCGCTCTCACATGCTATCCTAATGGTGCTTGAATAAAACAGCTTGGATTCCTAGTGGATGATGTGGTAAAAAAAAAGAAAAGAAAAAGTGATAGATGTGGGTCAAGTCAGTCACCCAGGAGTGGCATCAGCTGAGCTAACAAAACCCAATCCCTCATCTGAGCCATCTCCAGCCACATGGAGAAGTCATCAGTCCCTCCAGCTCTAACGCCACCAACCTGCTCCACCCGGATGTCGTACTCCCCGTTCAACTTCTTCCCTCGGAAATACTTGGCCCTGTGAGGAAAGAAAAATGGGAAAGAGACTAATGAGACAAGATCACAACTTTCAGAGCAACTTTCAGAGCTTAAACTTTCACCACACTGTCTAGGTGAGTTTCTAGACAGGAAAATATTCTCTACAGGCTTGAAATGACCCGTGTAGAGACGACTAGAAAAATAACTTCTTTAGTATCACCTAAATTCTGTATAATTATAAAAAGGTTTCTGTTGTAGTGGCCACCTGTGTATACCACTACACTTCAGTTTATTTCCACCAACAGAGAAAAGTACGTAGTCACAACAGTATGCAGTCAACAACCTCAGAATAATCAGTTCATTTGATTGAGGAAGGCTGAAACGTCAAGTTTTCCAAAATAGCTTGAGACCATTGACATATTTGTTTCCATGATTACAGCATTATGTGGTCCTTGTGTCGTACCACACAAGCAAACTTTCCCAGACTAAAAACCAGCTGAGCATCATAATCAGTCAGAACATCATATCTCCCACTTATTAGGCTCCTCATCAAGAAACAGCGAGCGAGAGAGATGGGAAAAGGGAGGCGGATCTCAAATCAAAAGTATATTACAGATATGACTCAATGCCCCTGAATAGGACTCAATGTCCCTGTACATAAACAGTAATGTCCTTTTTCTGTCTGAAAACCCATTTCCTGTTCCTAACCATGATATCCTTACAGGCCAGGCATCACTGGCATCGGCAAACACCATAGGCAGGAAACCTGATTACACTTTTAGACAGCCTTGAAACAAACACACAAGGAACAAACGAGGCAGAAACCGACGGGGATGTGTCGCTTTAAAAAGCGAAGGGGGTGGACATTCACATAAATCTGGACATTTCAGATATACTACCTCTCGTGCACACTTTTGGGCGTTAAGTGCTCTACGCTTATAGCTTGTGTCTTTGCCAACACTGTGGGTCCAGCCGGTGAACTCTCAACCCTAGCAGGCGTGGGCCAGTTATCAATCTGTCAAGGGCTACATGCTATCTGTTGGTGTGTGTGTGTGTGTGTGTGTGTGTGTGTGCGCGCTCTACATGCTGGAGGCTCCTGATCATTAGGGCACAGGCTGTTAAGGATTTAGAGTAACTGCCTCTAAACTTCTTTGGGATTGCACATTTTCTGTTCTCACACATTTTTGTCTTAGAGTCTTTTCAGTGACAGAAAAAACTAAAGTAATCCAAGCTTCTCGCATTCTTTCCCGTCTCTTCTTGCAACTTTCTACTAATCACTCCTTGCATGGCTGGCCCAAGAACAAAGGACATTTCATTTCCATAGTGGGGTGTAAAAAATACAATTAAAAAAAGTACAGGACCACCTGTGTGCACAGACTGCACAAAAAAAAAAAAATTGAACCCCTGGGCCTCGATAGACCCCCTTCAAGCTAATGAGCAGTCATTATGGCTGCAACATTTTAACAGTGGAATTAATAAATGTTCTATGAAAAATCACTTCTTGGGAAACATATATATATAAATATATATATTTATTTTTTATTAGTTTGTTACTGTTGGACAGGTCTCAAACCTTTTCTAGCATGAGAGCTACTTTTAAATTATGAAACATATTTGGAGTAACTCAGATAAAAAAAAATTGTAGCTTTTATAAGCACTCTGTATTTTCCTGAATGATATTTTCCTTGGTTTGGGATTTTTTTCCTCAGATTTTCACTCCAAAAATAACAATTATTTCTTAGAGAATTTTAAGCATTCTTTCAATGCCTAAATTACAGAAGAAAAAAATGTTAGGGTGGGGGAAAAAACAAACATTTAGATTTTTTTGATAACACCCTTTGATTGTGCATTTTATGAGATGTTTTTGTTGCTGTATATGTCATGACAGAGCTTGCAAAACAAATACCCATCCGATCGATACAAATAATCGTTATATAATCCTGCCAGGTAAATCTACTGCATCATTACCGCTAACTGGCTAAATGACAGACAAACACACACACCCTCCACACCACAGACACACAGGGCCAACATTGCTGGAAATTAATTGACAGTGTTACGTTTAGTTCAAATTGCCTTAAACTAACTAAGGATAATGTCAAAATGGATTTAATTGGACAGTAGCCAGGAGCTTAAGGTGTCTGATACTTGACAGTTTGCGGTAGAGTTCTCTTTCCCAGCCCAAATCAGACGGGGCCTGACCGCCCGGCCTTATACATGATAATAATAAAACGCTTAATTGTATTTAAAAAAGGCATGTGTGACTTGACTCCTATGCTGTGTAATGGTATGAATGATTGATTGTCGCAAACCAGCACGATGGCGCTGCTTTTTTCCAGAAATATTTGGCGAGCTACTTATAGCTGGGCTAAGAGCTATTGGTAGCTTGCGATGAACCTGTTGGAGACCCCTGCTACTTAAAAAAAAAACATTAAAGTGTTCAACACATTTTATCCTTGGACTGCATTTGTTACAACTAGGAAACAGAAAGCGTGTGTTGGAACTTGGTAACAGCTTCTTTCTATAACAAAATTACAATGAAATACCCCAACCACCAAGATGCTCAGTCAAATAATGAAAACATCAGTAGCCTAAACATGCGCCATGTGTGCTTGATAACTACTGAAAATCAGCACAAAAGCAATAATGGCATTATAATTAATATAAGGCTCGATATGACAGCAGTCAAAAATAGTAAATTGTCAGCTCATTAGAGCATGTCCATGTCACATAAACAAGGAAAGCTGGTGAATGTGTTGCTAATGTTGTTTTTTGCTTGAGATGTAGGGCCCTGGTCTCTCAATGACATTTTGAGCTGATAAATAGCATTGTCGTCGGCTTGTTCAATCCAAACGGGGCCGTCCCTCCTCTCCCCCGTTTCACTTGGTGGTGGCACAGGCATCTATCTGTTCAGTGAGCACTGTTCTGGATTTTTTTGCGCTTAGGCATCAAAGGTGTAGGTTCAGGCTGAGGCTTAGAATCAGCAGAATAATCAGAGATGTTGTGAGTCATTTCTTCCCCACCATCGGAGTCGTTTTTTCATTCAGATTTTGTAGCAATGCTAATGCAGCATGTGCATCCATTCATCTTGGTCTTCTTGCCATTTGAAAAGTATGCATGCTCTCACTGTGTACTCCAAGTAGGCCAGAGTAGACAGCTTGGATTCGGTGTCCTGATATAGTGCACATACCATTTTGAGATTAGAATAGATCAAAACAAAAAAAATGCCGGTCCTGTTTGGTGATTACATAATTATCTTTCGCTTCCCCTCACCTCATTAACTCACCCATTCTCTACCTTTCTCCCCCATGATACTTTACGTTGTTATATCTGTTCAATTGGTTGTTTCGGTAGAGTTTAGGTTCAGTTTCAGGCAATTATCGGGTGATTATCAACTGGGCATGGCCCGTTCAACTATCAGGAGAAGGCTCGGAGCAGGCTCTGCTGTCAGAAGAAACTCTCACCGGAGAAAGCATCCGAGTGAGCTAAACAGCACCTCTGTCTCTTACTATATGTAGCCTATGTATCTGATGCTGTCTGGATAAAAAGATTATGACATGCCATACTGTTTTTGTCCAGACAGCATCAGATACACATGAGAGGGGAGCTGTTGTTTCGCTCGCTCCGCTTATTTATAAAAAAAAATTAAAAAAAAAAAATCGGAGATTGATGCGTCTTTTGGTTAAGAAAAATACCTACAAAAATAATAAAAGTAACAAATAATTAAAGAGCAGCAGTAAAATAACAATAGCGAGGCTATATACAGGGGGCACCGGTACAGAGTCAGAGTGCAGGGGCACCGGTTTGAATTCCCCTTATCCCTGCTTTCTATATGCTGCTTAAGATCACCGATCTTCCAGCTGTTGAGCTGTTGACTATAAGATCCATGGTTATCCTTCCCTGTCAGTTAGCGGTGGACCTTTGAAAAAGTCTGACTTGGATACAGTAAAGACCAATGCTCTGTCACCCAGGGCCACACTTACCTTCACCATGACGGTAATAGAGCATGAGCAATTAAGCAAGACCAGGAGGCTTGCATATGTGCTAAAAATGACATGTTGTCAAGCCAAGGCATTCATTGCACAACTTGTCACCACTTCAAATGATCAATTAAATGTACGGTCAGTTGGACTTTAAAAAGTTCTGAGGTGAGCAGCCCTTCCCATGGTTCGAAGAGTAAACACCCAGACAGGATTTGGCCCATGTTCTCTACAAACACTCACTCTTAGTCACAAACACATTGTAAAAACATCATGCAGAGGAATACAGAATCTTTACCATGACACTTTTCCCCTCATTGCATTAGTCTCCCATAGAGCCAAAGTGAGTAATGTATTTTGACAGATGAAATCTGGAATTTGTCCTTTCTTACAAGTGAAAACATGGGTTACGCTATCTGACAATAAGAACTCACAGCCAGATTTTTCCCACAGCCGTCACAATTACCCTCACTTTGACAGCAGATATGACATCAGTGATTGTACTGCATTTACCAAAGAGCGGTTGGATAGAGTAATCTAATATAGGATCATTCAAGAGCCGGTACATTGTTCAGATTCAAAACAACTAACTGACAGTTTCTTGGCTTGCAGAATGTCATGTGGCAGGGCATTCTTAGGAGGGTGTGGCATGACAGGGAGCCAATGGCAAGTACGATAAGGAGGGCAATATGGTGAGAGAGAGGGACGAGGCAGTAATCAAGAGAAAGGGAATCCTGGGAATGAGAGATTCCGAAAGACGGTGAGAGAAAAACAGGTGAAAACAGGAGTGAGAGATCGAGAGCTTGCGAAAGATAGAATGAGAAATGGAGAGAGAGAAAGAGGGAAAGGAAAGAGATGAGTGAGAAACAGAAAAAGTGATGAGGATGGTGATGTGGGTGGTGAAAGCTGCTGTGTGTGTGTGTGTGCACCACCATTGTGCCGCAGTCAGAGTTGGAGGCCAGGCCTGTCAGGGGAGCCCAGCGTTTCCCCGGAGACCAGCAGCTTCTCCTCTGGTATGCTCTGGAGGAGATGTGGCCCCGAGGCAGAAGGCAATGATCGATGGACATGGGACACCCTCACCAACACTAACCCACAACTCAAAGACACTAATAGCTTGGATATACAGTACTGAGCTACTTGTTCTAATCCAACTGTCTGTGCAAACACCTCCCAAGAGGAGACATACATATTACAGTCATGTTCAGTCAGCTATGAGATTCTATTAAATATTAACAAAATTATAAAAGGTCAATTCAGGGCACTTAAAACTGTGGCAAAGCTACCACACATGTTGTAACACTGATTGGTATTTAATGTAAATCAAACCCATTTCAGAGAAGAGATCCTATCAGCCATCAATAAGCCATCTATCAGTGCATCATAAAAAAATACAACTAATTCTCATACTTGGCTAAGATATATATTTGGGTAATCATGGATCACTAAAGCTTTTAAAGTGTCAATGTCTGCATTACACCACATGATCCCAAGGCTTGGATATAGGTCAAATGGTGTTACAATAACTCACCTTAATACGGAATTAACCTGGTATTAAAGCACATCAAAACCAGATTAATGCACCGAGGTACCGACAGAGACAAAGCGAGAAAACATTGACCAATTTCACTAGTCCCATTTTGTCTACAAATGAAACCTGGGAGTTTGAAACCAAACAGAGCTACAGTTTGTTGCCTCCCATCAGACAAACATTGATCCTGAATTTACAAACACCGCTCTTTTCTGGTTGCCTGGTGGGAATGGACGACGGTCATCATAGGGTTTTATTGTGGTTATTTATCGCATGGCCGTTCGCCTGCGGTCCGGGGCAACCTTCTCCAAGCTATCCGTTTGTGTTGTTCGTGTTAAAAGTTTTTGCTCCAGATAAAACACTTGTGTTGGCAACCGTAGCAACAATAAAAGTGCCGGGAGATAGGATCAATGTTGATTTATGGAGATGCAGTAAAAAACACAAAGGCATCTGAGGACTATTGGAAAGCTTAGGCAGCCACAAAGTGAACTTTTCATGAACTACTGTACCTTTCAAATGGGAATCAGATTTAAAGCCCTAGATTTCACCTAAAACCATGATCTACTACCATACCTTAAGGGTTTTATGTAGCATCCATAGCAAGTGTCCTCCACTAAAATAAAGAGATGTAAACTTTCCTGTTGAATAAGACATCCATTTCATTTCAACCCCGTTTACCATCTGCACATCTACTGCTGCATATATTGGTGGTGGTGGACAGAATGGTGTTGACAATTCCACCTGACCCTGTTAAATTTAGTGTCTGCAAAATCACTAAATCAGAAACTAAATGTCGTGGTAATGGAGGCCCATTTAAACACTTCTGGAGCTTTAAGTTTCCCCTCCAACGCCAGCCAAGTACATGGAATAGAATGGAGACAGACGGTAGCAGGAGGGTTCATAGAGAACTGACATCTGTGGTAGCACTACACGGCCATCAACTCACCCACACGTTAAAACTGAAGAGAGAAAACTAGCATGCATAAATGTACATTTGTTTCACTGTCTTAAACAAATAGTGAGGAGGGGGAAGAAGAGGCACAATGAGCCATACACGTTGCCAAAGCAGCAGCCAAATATTTCACATTGAAAGGCTTTCACGAGTTGCACTTCTCTCTCAGGGGTATTGCTCAATGTTTAACTGTTGAGCTGCTGCTATTCTCCACTCTAACGCCCCCTTTGATATAGTAGCTTGGTCCCAGATGTGTTTGCGCTGTCTTGCCAACTCAACCACATCTGGGATCAGGCTATTGAAGTAGATTTAGATGCAATATGGTAAGGCAAGTCTATTGTACTGAATTACAGTGATTTAAAGAGATGATGATAAAAAGAGAAGAGCCTCAAGGGACAAATTACACCAAGTGTGTAGGTCTACATGAAAATAGGCCATGCTGCTACTACAAAGCTCAATCTGATGGTACACTGCTTACTCGATACTGAGTAAACAAGTTAATCCCCATGTGTTCGAAATGGAACGATTACAAAAGAATAAGACCATGTATGTGCCACTTGAACAGATCTGTATTGTGGTGGCAGATCATGTGTGTTCACAGGTAGTATTGAATGGTTAGAGGTAACCCAGGAAGCAATGCTCAGCACGGGTACATATTCTCTCAGAGTTTTCCAATAGGTTATCAGCTAGCGCCATCTGCTGTTCATAATGCAGTGTTACTCCACACAGAGATGCAGGGAATGTGGAGAAACACATCAGCGTCGAGTAGGTTGTGATCTGGCGGCAGGTGGACTACAGTGCCTCAGTGTGGTCAAAAATGAAACACCTTAGTTTTCATATCGTAATATGCCAATGCTGTTTATATCGAAACAATATGCATAAAAATACTTCAAGAACGATATTTATTACAGCCTTTTACCAGCCATTTCCACACGTCGCCAAAAGATAAAGAGAAGACCGCATGGTTGATACCATACACACAAACATAATGGTATGCTTAGTAAAGGATTCACTCAATTTCTCACTGACAGCTGAGCATTTGTACCGGAATACATGCACTTAGTATGTTCACTTATAGACCTAAGCTTAAAATGGACATGGTGCCTGGGCAAACGGATATGAACACAAAGGCCCACTACACTGCACAAACAAGGGACGTCTGCTATACTGTGTATAATAAGGTCAAGGCCAAGTTTAATGGAGACGCTTAATCACAATTCTTTTGATATTGTATCCAGTATGTTTGTTTTTATGTTTGGCCCATGTCTGCACAGAGGACCTATGAAACATTCATACTATTATACAAACGCATTTCTCTTCTCCTTTAGTCTGGTTGCGACTCAAAAGCTCTATAATACATCCTCAGTAACATGAGTCAGTCATCACATCTCCTACAAATAATTACACAGTGGGCAAAATATATATTTTTTTAAACACTGCTGAGTTGTCATAGGCAGAGTGTACTGTATAAAAAGCTGCAGTGAGCTCCTTAGAGAACAGAGTGATTGACTCAGCCGAGAGAATCTACAGTAGATACTGAGGGGCTTCTTCTGCACGGCTTAATTACAGCTACGCGATAAGATGAAAGGGAATGAGACATTTTGGGATCCCAGATGGGCTTTAAAAAGGAGTAGATTTAAGAAGGAGAAGATTTAAGTCCTGCACACTGACAGCATAGTCTGCTGGGACATAACTTAGTAATAATTCCGAGACCAGTCAGGCCTCTCTGTAGAACCTTAATGGAGAGCTGAGGGCAGCGGCCAAGTTCAGAGGGAGAGATATTCTAGTCAGACTTAACCCATAAGAGTGTAAGCCTGCGGAGGATGGTTCTACTAACCTATATGGAATTGTTTTAAGAAGGTCATTTTGCTATTTGATTTGGAATTTTAAGATCCCTTGAAGTATCCTCCAAAAATATTTGATGAAAAATATTTTTGGGGGCCTTACTGCTATTAGCCAATACAAACGCATTAAACAACAGATTCACTACATGGAACAGATGTTTCCCTCCCCCCAAAAAAAATAATGGAAGTTTGTTCTGAGGTGTCCTATATCTGTGAGATATATGAAAGATCAGGAAACATATTTGTAAAACATTTTTTTACACGTATTTACCCTCTCCATATATACTCCTACACATTTTCTTCAACTGATTCCGGGGGACCTTCAGACAAGTCTTAAAAGGCCTGTGGGCGTCCTAGAGCAAAACAACCTGCATGTACATGTTCGTGAGAGTCTCACCTTTCCACCCATTTCATATTAGTGTGTAGCCCAAACTGTTTGGAAGCTACAGACAGAAGTTGGCAGCTGGGTTGTACCGACTTCCGTCCCAAAACACTTGTGGGGGTCATAGAGCAAAATAATAATAGTTTGTAGGTCAAACAGTTCGGATGCTACAGACGATTTTATGAGAAAACAGATTTTTAGGATGTCTCATGGATTGAGAAACTGTCACCTTTCAACACAGATACGGAAGTACGACATCGGCGGATGCGGTGGATTTAGACGCATCAAAACAGATATTTCTAGCTTAAACTTTATGGGGATGTTTTTAATTGGGCTAATTTGATTTCCGCAGGGGCGCGGCCATCGACTCTAGGGGTTTAAATAGACCGCCAATGCAATGCATGATTGTTACTAGCATCTAACTGGTGCCATATCAGCTGTTCCCTTTCTGAACTGGTTTAGTTTTATTAGTATGACTAATGCTGCATACAAGAATAGACTTTAGCTATTTGATGGTAAATTCCATGTGCTGTCCAAGTGGGCAGAGGGTATGTGAAACACTGTTTAAGCACAGTGCTTTTCATGCCAATTCAAATAGGTTGTGATATCAAGTAATACTTGCAATGTAGCCTAGGCTTGTGTAATATACTGATTTAGTGGTCACTTTCATGGGAGAGAAACATACCAGTCTGTGTGCAGGTCGTCGATGACCAATAGAATCTTGGGCTTCTGAATGACAGGTTTGGCGGGCGCTGCTGCGGCAGCTTCTGCCACCGCCGCTGAAGCCTTGGCTGCTGCTGCGGCGTTCTGTGCCAACTGGGCGGTCTTCACCACACTGGAGAAGGAGGTGAGGAAACCCCCGGGGGTCGGGGCCGGGGACGAGCCTAAGGCCGAGCCCGAGGCCGGGACCTGTGGTGGCAGGCTGGGGGGCGTTCGCCTCTCTGTGGCTGGGGAGGCGGGATTGGAGGTGGAAGAGGGCGGGGTGGGGCGAGGCCCACTCTGCAGGTCCATCATGTAGCCGTTGGGGAGGTTGGCCACGAAGCTGCTGTCGGACAGACGCCTGCGTAGGTAGTTCATGGTAACTGGCGGGTCGGTCGTTCAGGCCAGCTGGACTAGGGTAGACAGTGGGATCAGAGAGAGACAGAGGAAGGAAGAGATTATTATTGTTACAAATTCATAATAATTAAAAATAATTTGTTTTCCCTCTGGCACAATACAACAAACTCTATATGCTACTGTAAATGTAAAAAACAAGGTTTCCCATATTAATTGCATTCGGAACAGAAGGAGTATGGAGCAGAAGGCAGCATCACTGACGTCAGCTTAGCTCTCATAGGAACACACTGTTCTATAAAAACGCAGCCAGCCAGCCACCAATCATTGATGAAGAACGAAAGTAGGAGTGCGCAACCCTGTTGGAACCACAGTGACAGCCTCAGACACATACATGAGCTACTGCCTTAGGTAGGTGGGGGATTCACATTCACAAACCTAGTCAAACACACCGAATGTATTTTGAATCTGAACAATGGCTTTGCATATTGAACAGAGATACTACTAATAGGCTCATGTTAAGGGGGGATTCTAGGTGGGATGGACTTGAGGGCCTTTATACAAGCCTACTTAGAGTCCCCCAATCACCTCATGCATTTTAAATCTAACCATCGACTATCTGCATATTAAACAGTTGGTACAGTACTAGGATAGGGAGTAGACTCATGTCAGGAAGGATGCAGGGAGGGGGGATGCACAATTCAAACCTGTTGTCTAAGGAGACTGTAGTTGCCTTAATACATTTTTGATTCTAACAATCTGCGTTGCATACAGAGAGGAGGTAGTGAGATACTGGGCTTGATCCAGAAGAACGTCACTCAGATCAGCTGCACTTACTAAGAGAATGATGTAGAGGTGTGCTGATTAGAGTGAGCTTGAGTTATGACACTTTGAATAAGCGCCTCATGAATATACACTGCTCAAAAAAATAGAGGGAACACTTAAACAACACAATGTAACTCCAAGTCAATCACACTTCTGTGAAATCAAACTGTCCACTTAGGAAGCAACACTGATTGACAATAAATTTCACATGCTGTTGTGCAAATGGGATAGACAAAAGGTGGAAATTATAGGCAATTAGCAAAAAAAGGAGTGGTTCTGCAGGTGGTGACCACAGACCACTTCTCAGTTCCTATGCTTCCTGGCTGATGTTTTGGTCACTTTTGAATGCTGGCGGTGCTTTCACTCTAGTGGTAGCATGAGACGGAGTCTACAACCCACACAAGTGGCTCAGGTAGTGCAGCTCATCCAGGATGGCACATCAATGCGAGCTGTGGCAAGAAGGTTTGCTGTGTCTGTCAGCGTAGTGTCCAGAGCATGGAGGCGCTACCAGGAGACAGGCCAGTACATCAGGAGACGTGGAGGAGGCCGTAGGAGGGCAACAACCCAGCAGCAGGACCGCTACCTCCGCCTTTGTGCAAGAAGGAGCAGGAGGAGCACTGCCAGAGCCCTGCAAAATGACCTCAAGCAGGCCACAAATGTGCATGTGTCTGCTCAAACGGTCAGAAACAGACTCCATGAGGGTGGTATGAGGGCCCGACGTCCACAGGTGGGGGTTGTGATTACAGCCCAACACCGTGCAGGACGTTTGGCATTTGCCAGAGAACACCAAGATTGGCAAATTCGCCACTGTCGCCCTGTGCTCTTCACAGATGAAAGCAGGTTTACAATGAGCACATGTGACAGACATGACAGTTTGGAGACGCCGTGGAGAACGTTGCTGCCTGCAACGTTGCTGCCTGCAACATCCTCCAGCATGACCGGTTTGGCGGTGGGTCAGGCATTTCTTTGGGGGGGCCGCACAGCCCTCCATGGGCTCGCCAGAGGTAGCCTGACTGCCATTAGGTACCGAGATGAGATCCTCAGACCCCTTGTGAGACCATATGCTAGTGCAGTTGGCCCTGGGTTCCTCCTAATGCAAGACAATGCTAGACCTCATGTGGCTGGAGTGTGTCAGCAGTTCCTGCAAGAGGAAGGCATTGATGCTATGGACTGGCCCGCCCGTTCCCCAGCCCTGAATCCAATTGATCACATCTGGGACATCATGTCTCGCTCCATCCACCAACGCCACGTTGCACCACAGACTGTCCAGGAGTTGGCGGATGCTTTAGTCCAGGTCTGGGAGGAGATCCCTCAGGAGACCATCCGCCACCTCATCAGGAGCATGCCCAGGCGTTGTAGGGAGGTCATACAGGCACGTGGAGGCCACACACACTACTGAGCCTCATTTTGACTTGTTTTAAGGACATTACATCAAAGTTGGATCAGCCTGTAGTGTGGTTTTCCACTTTAATTTTGAGTGTGACTCCAAATCCAGACCTCCATGGGTTGATAAATTTGATTTCCATTGATAATTTGTGTGATTTTGTTGTCAGCACATTCAACTATGTAAAGAAAAAAGTATTTAATAAGAATAGTTCATTCATTCAGATCTAGGATGTGTTATTTTAGTGTTCCCTTTATTTTTTTGAGCAGTGTATATTCATCTATAGTCAAAGGAGGGGGCTGTATGGGGGAGATAAGGCATGTTATGGCGTGGGTTTGCGGACTGTCAGACGCTGATTGATACAGAATTGGATTGTGTGGGTGAAAAAGAGGAGCGAGGAAAGGATATGACAAGGCACTGTGTGAAATCAAACCATTCAATTTTATAAAAGGCACTAGCTCAGACCACAGACAGCCTACCGGACTGCATAGCACTCCCAGGGGCATAAAATACATTAAACAATAACATATGAAATGTTCAATGGCAACTTGCCTGCACACAACATGTAGAATATGTTGCTATAGCTGCTGTAGCAGAATACTGCAGAGAACATGCTCCTCAAAAGGACATATGTTTGTTCATTTTTCAAACCGTGTCAAAGAACATGTTTAGCTCGGCATTAATGCCATTGACTTTGCAGGGACTTAAAGGAAAAGGAAAAGATTGAATACAATTAATACTGAAGCAAATAGAGGCATTGAAAGGTAACACAGATTACTCAGGGAGCTGTCCACTCTCTGTGGTGCTGAAACGGTTAGAGCCCATCCTTAGAGATCCATCAATCGCCACTAAAGGTAGGGGGAAATCCCCATCTTTACACCACTACTGGTGCATTCCCCCACTTTCTCACCATCCTTAAACCAGCCTTAAAGCAACTTTCCTCTCATCCCTCTGCACATACAGTATCTGATGCTATTAAAGCCTTAGGGACCAACCCTTTCTCTCTTTAAAGACAGACCGTTTCAACAAGCCCTTGCAGAAGTGAGGCTTATAAAACCCCCCAGGGCCCCAACTGATCACCTCTCTCATAGCCTTCTCTATAAACGACAGATGGTGCAGTACCAGTCTAGGCTCTAAGGCAGGCAGCAATGGTTTGCTAGGGAAGGCAGTAGTCTCTCTTCTGTAATTAATGGATACAGCAGGATAATGCTAGACTAAGGCAATGTTAAAGACCGTGGGGGGGGGGGGGGGGGGGTGTTGATGCATGGTGACGATAATAGGGTTGCTGCACCAGGGTGAGGCGATGGGCAGACCAAGAGGACCACAGGCCATGGGTAAAGGGGTTACCTGGGGTGGATTAGAAGCTCTGTGATCTTTTGAGTGAGTATCATAGAAGAATGATGTGTAGCACTGCTGAAGAGGAATGGTGCCCTCATACCCTCTGCACAAGGTAAAGGTGATTATCATGAAGACTCACAGAAATAGCCCTGAGGTGTTCTGGCAGAGTTCGTATGTGAAGGGTAGTGGATATGAAATGGCTAACTGAACCTAGAAAAGTACATCTTGCTTTCAAGTGGGTGGTAGAGAATATTTTCCATATTAAAAGCACATGCAGTGAGCAGAGGGAGCTTGAGCGTCTCCCTTCCGTGCATTTAGCATGTTAGCGGCATTACAGAGCTTGCATTATTCATGGCGGTCAATGTGTCGGAGATCAGGGATATGGAGCGTTATATATTGGGTCATTACTTAAATGAGGGGAAATCACGATGGTGGGTAGGAGTACAGCTGACTGGGACTTGAAAGACCCTAAGCACTGTGGAGGATAACAGTTGAATGGGAATTGCATTGCCTGTAACAATATATGTGAAAAATACCATTAATAACGAATTAACAGCAGCACATCTAAAAGCAATCTAAAAAGCAAGAGCATAACGATACAATGTGGTTTGGGCCTCCCTCTAACAATTCAGCTTTATATTAATAGCTCATCCAACTTTAAATTACACATGCGCACACTCATACCCGACCCGTACGTAGCACACGTTTCTGGTCCCCTAGTACTTAGTGAGATAACTGGCACAGCAGTCGCTTAGCAACCCGTTCCTTTTTTATGACTAGTCTAAAAGAAACTTGGCACGGGATCAGATGAGTGTGATGACATACAGTAGTTGTGAGTGATCACGATACGTCAACCACATGGCATGCTATAGGGTTACCAACAAAGAGTTAGCTCTGTTTTATTCTCACTAGTGCCATCTTCACCGAATACCTTTACCACCTTATCATTACTCATCATGAATATAAGGAAACACAGGACAGTGCATTCCGGAAAGTATTCAGACCCCTTGACTTATCACATTTACAGCCTTATTCTAAAATTTATTAAATAAAAAATGTTCCTCAACCTACACACAAAACCCCATAATGACAAAGCAAAAACAGGATCCAATAATTTTTTGCAAATTTATACCTAAAAACCCCCCACCTTATTTACATATGTATTCAGACCCTTTGTTAATAAGAGACTTGAAATTGAGCTCAGGTGCATCCTGTTTCCATTGATCATCCTTGAGATGTTTCTACAACTTGGAGTCCACTTGTGGTAAATTCTATTGATTGGACATGATTTGGAAAGGCACACACACACCTGTTTATATAAAGGTCCCACAGTTGACAGCGCACGTCAGAGCAAAAACCAAGCCATGTGGTTGAAGGAATTGTCCGTAGAGCTCCGAGACAGGATTGTGTCGAGGCACAGATCTGGGGATGGGTACCAAAACATTTATGCAGCTTTGAAAGTTTGGAACCACCAAGAACAATTTAATCCATTTTAGAATAAGGCTGTCAACGTAACAAAATGTGGAAAAAGTCAAGGGGTCTGAATACTTTCCGAATGCACTGGACTTTTGTTTTGATACCGACATTTGAATGAACAATTAGAGCATCTTAATTAAAAGCCTTAAAACAAATGTATTACATGGACTGGGATTACTATGTGTTTAAAATGTAACTGGCGTTAAGACTGCACTTACACAGGTAGCCCAATTATTGGCAAAAGAGCTGATCTGATTGGCCAAAACACCAATTAGTGGAAAAGATACGAATTGGGCTGCCTGTGTGAACGCAGTCTTAAACGTAAATCATTGTCCACACAGTAGGGGTGTGAACATTTAAACGTTTGAAGGAAACTGGGATCGTTAATGTGAAGCAAAAATTCCTTACTGAAAAACAATATTTATTTTTACAAAAGATATGCAGAGAAAGTCAAGCGATGGAAGCTAAATCCTGTATGGCAATACTTTGAGAAGTTAAATGAGAAGAGAGTGAAATGTAAACTTTGAGGTGGAATTGAGGTACAGTAATGGAAGTACAGGTGCAATGCTTAACAATCTGAAAGGGACCCAAACCGTTGCAGGCAGCACAGCTGCGAGGGCTGTGCTTTGGCAAAGTGGGTGGGGTTATATCCTGCCTGTTTGGCCCTGTCCGGGGGTATCATCGGATGTGGCCACAGTCTCCTGACCCCTCCCGTCTCAGCCTCCAGTATTTATGCTGCAGTAGTTTATGTGTCGGGGGGCTAGGGTCAGGCTGTTATATCTGGAGTATTTCTCCTATCTTACCCGGTGCCCTGTGTGAATTTAAGTATGCTCTCTCTCGCGGAGGACCTGAGCCCTAGGACCATGCCTCAGGACTACCTGGCATGATGACTCCTTGCTGTCTCCAGTCCACCTGGCCGTGCTGCTGCTCCAGTTTCAACTGTTCTGCCTGCGGCTATGGAACCCTGACCTGTTCACCGGACGTACTACCTGTCCCAGACCTGCTGTTTTCAACTCTCTAGAGACAGCAGGAGCGGTAGAGATACTCTCAATGATCGGCTTAGAAAAGTCAACTGACATTTACTCCTGAGGTGCTGACTTGTTGCACCCTCGACAACTACTGTGATTCTTATTGTTTGACCAAGCTGGTCATGAACATTTGAACATCCTGGCCATGCTCTGTTATAATCTCCACCCGGCACAGGCAGAAGAGGACTGGCCACCCCTCATAGCCTGGTTCCTCTCTAGGTTTCTTCCTAGGTTCTGGCCTTTCTAGGGAGTTTTTCCTAGCCACCGTGCTTCTACACCTGCATTGCTTGCTGTTTGGGGTTTTAGGCTGGGTTTCTGTACAGCACTTTGATATATCAGCTGATGTAAGAAGGGCCATCTAAATACATTTGATTTGAGCTGCATTGTGAATTCATGTGGAATTTTATTAATTTCTTAACGTTGAAAAGGAAAACCAAAAAAAAGGCAGTTTAAAAGTTAAGAAAATGTTTACATTCGTCACATCCCTAGTCCACAGATGCTGACACATGATAGTCCGGCATCCCATTGTGACCTACAGTAACTACATGCCTGAGACCACCTTACAAAATACCTAACTAATGCAGCGCCATGTACTCAACTTGAATGTGTTGACAGTTGGAGAAATTGCTTGAGTAGTGCTCAGAATTTGAAAAGTATGAAAGCCAACGGTCCAATATTCTAATAACCTGCTGTCCGTATGTGTACAAGTTTTGACTATGATAGATGCTTTCGTCCTTGATGGTAATGGATAAAGTCATTAATAGCACAAAATTCCCTGCTCAATTTCTGAAGGTCTTATGCATGAGGTGTTTTACACAGCATGTTTGGGCCGGGCTGGGCCTTTCTCTGCATGCAGCCTTGGCTTGGCAGCCATGAGGCACAAGCTCTACAAGCCATGAGGGTCACTACCACTGAGAAGCATTGAGGGAGTATGATTTAGTGCACCGGGCTATGGCCCATGACGTAAACGTGCAAAAGCAGTGAGGGAGGAGCGCCCTTCACAAATTGAACACTAATCTACACCGCTCGGTCATGTCGTCAACATGGCAGCATGATGCATCATTCAGAAGCATACATCTCACTGGGAAGGCTGACAAAGCGTTTTTTTTTTTTAAATCTAAAGACACCAATTTTGCATGTGGAAACACAGATAAGAGTCATGACACCTATTATCGCAGATTTTTCTGAATGGTTTCTGTAGTTAGAAACAGATAAGACACGCATTCCTGCAACATTATTTTGTTTAAAGGCAATTTGAACTCAAATTGATTGCACCCAAAATTGTCCATTTCAATTTATAGGATTCATATAATATTCATTAAATATAACATTCAACATCCAATTCGGGCTAAACCACTTCAGTCATTGTTAAGGAATCCAAATAAATGGTCAAAAGCCACCCACGGACCATCCAAATGGCCAGTATACAGTATCAGTTTTCTATGTTTGACAAGTAGTATTTAGCTGCGGCTTGGAGTATTGTTTACTCATACTATGTAATGTATTCTCACTGAATTTAGTGATGTTTTTTTCCCCTGCTCAGAGAAATGATCCCTGAAAGTTGCTTGCATTTCCCCCTCACAAATGAGTGTGAAGGTACCAGGTTATACCCACTAGGTGCCACTGTTCTTTCGGTTACTGCCACATCCTTTATCAATTTTCCTGGTGTCTTGTGTTTGTTAAATTGACCCTTTGCAACTTTGGGTAGAAAGCCAATAGCTATAGCTCATGATGAAAATGAATGGGGTGGTCATCTTTACAACTCAAGCCAGTCCTCCATGAAAGCAATTCAAACACACACAAACTGTCATTCGCTTCGGCTTAATCTGTTTCTGTTCTTCAGGTTTCTTTTCCAGGTGTTCGCTCTCAAATCATTCGTTTTTTTGGGGGTGTTCTAAGTCCACAACAATCCTTAAAACCATCAGGAAACCCATTTTCAAGTCTGGGAAAAATGTAAGACATTTTTCTTTTTGGGTGTAGTTACCCTTTAAAGCAAGTATGCACCAGCAATAGACAGTTGTTTGGATAGCAATGTTTTTGTAGAGCTCAAACACACAAGTGCATTCCTGTGCCATTTCAGAAAGTTGCATGAAAATATGAAATCACTGATGAATGTTGTTCATGTCTTATGATTAACTTGGTCAAATGAATACATTTTTTAATAAGTCCAATACATGGTTTTATAATTGTTGAATTCCGCTATAATTTTAATGATTCCATTCGCCGCTACTCAGATTTTATAGGGCCCTATGTATAGTGTTAAGCAATGGTATTGGTTTGGGTTTAATAATAAGTGTCACTAATCAAACAGATATTTTCAAAAGTTTGAATTAAAAAACATTTGACTTGTATGTAATGGTTTATAATTGTATTAATTTATTAGGATTGTCGAAACATTGGAGTCACTTGCCCATTTCTCCATCACATTTTTGGGCTTGTAGGAAAAGTCTTCATATGAGAACTGCACCATAAGGACAGCCCTCTTAGACAGCTGCCATTTGCTGGACCATTGGGAAACAGTTGGGTTAAAGCAATAGGTTGCTAAGAGGACAAACTGAATTGGTTTCATGGAGGACTGGCTTGACTTGTGAGGATGACCACACTATTTTCATCATGAGCAAAAGCTATTGGTTTTCTACCCAAATTTTCATTTAAAAAAAGTTTGATCCATTTAATAAACTCAAGAAAACTAACAAAATTGATTAAAGGGTGTAGCAGTAACAGCAGCATCTAGTTGGCAAAACCTAGTACCTTCACACTAATTTATAGAGGAAAATGCAAGCGACTTTAATGGCTAATTTCTCTGAACAGGAGAAAATCTCATCACCAAATTCAGTGAGAATACATTACATAGTATGAATAGACAATACTCCAAGCCACAGCGTGGGTACTATATTTATTGAATATTATATGAATCCTATAAATGTAAATAGACAATTTTGGTACAATCAATTAGCTTAATTTGTCAGAGTTCAAATAATCTTTTAACAAAACAATGTCTTCTCTTATCTGTTTCTAACCACAGAAACAATTTCAGAACCATCTGAGATGGTGGGTGTCGAAATCCTCTTGTGCTTTTTGAGGTAGAACCACATTTCTCGTTACTACACGTGCTTAACCTACATCACTTCACCATCAGTCAAAACTGGGCACCGGGCTCACGCCCGGGAGGAAGCCCGCTTCCAAAACGAATGCAATCAACACTAACCCGATTCACCCAGGGTAGGCCCGGGGCATTAATCAAATCCCCTCATTGTATCATCATCTCTCAGCCACCTAGAGACCACAGAGGGTGGTGACCTTAGATGGCCTATCAGCCTGCCACTACAGTGCCAGGGCTACACAACTATAGGCACAAACCACTTAACCAATCCATCATAAGCAACCAGTCCTGCAGTTAGGAGGCAGAAGAGGATACTTAAATATACCTAAATGCACATCAACAGTTTTCTCCTTGACTAAAGGATTTTCCATTCGTTTTTCATGGACTGCGATGTATTTGTTGTGTGTGTGTGTATAAAATACAGCTGAGGCATAGAAATGGATGACGTCTTTAAAAGCTTAATATTCCCTGCTCAATGTCTTTGTCTTATCCATGAGGTGTTCACACAGCGTGTTTGGGGCTGGGATGGGCTGGACTGTGCCTTTCCCTGCATGCAGCCTTGGCCTGGTAGCAGTGAATGAGGCAGTGGCTCAAGATGGTCAATCAGAGGCATGGCATCATCACCTCTCAGCCACAGAAAGACATAACAGGTGTCAACCTCAGATCGCCTCTCACTGCAGATGGCCCGTCAGCGGGCAAGTACACAACAGGCATCAGCATTTCTATATTTACTGCAAAAACTGCTAAATTGAGCAAATATCCAGATCTACAGCTTTTCATTAGACTGAACACTCAGAACACTCGCAGCTATCTCAAGGAGAAGCTATTTAATATTGAATGGTGTTTATTCACCAGATTATGGCTTCCTGTCAAGATCGTCAAGAATCCCACAGTACCGACTGTCTGTGGTACATAGCCAATTCTGTCAATTGAACATTTTGGATTCTCAGACGGACTAAAGAATCAAGGGGAAACACTGGCAGAGAGGATGCAGGCTACAGCTCACTAGCTATCTACTCAGTCACAGTCTGACGGCACATGCACAACGTAGAGTTAAAATCAGCAATGACAGCATCTCTAGACATGGATAGGATTCTATAGATAAAATATATGCATGTTCATACAGCCTTCAGTAGCTTAATAGACATATTACATGATGATGAAGTCTAGTTTCCTTCCAACTTGAACGAAAAAGAAAACAGGAACCATGACATTTTCAACAAGTGCGTTCACTCGCTCGGGCATAAAATAGCATTATTTCAGTATAGTTTGTATATCATATCATTTCGGTATACATAATTGTATAAAACATGCCAAATATGTTGATGCAGAGGTTTGGGATTCATTAAATACAAAGAAAATCTGATTGATAAGCCTAATTAGGAGCGCAGGTGCGTGTAACAATGTCCTAGCTGCATGCGGGAATTCCCTTTTCACCCCAAACCAATCAATAAATCACAAGATATTCATGAACAGGTCATTGCCGCACACCGTTACCGACTACCCCGTACCCCGTGTACTGTAGCAAGCAAACAGCCCTGACTGCAACGCGCTAATTAGCCTGCGCAAATAAATATAACCAGCGGCTGAAATACGCTAACGTGCTCGAAGTAACCGTTTCGTTTGTAAGGTGAATGATTATTTTCTGCTGAGAGCGGTGGACCGAGAATAAAAATACATGCACATAGACACCACATTGAACTACGGACAGCATCAATATTTCTGTAATGTTTTACCTTGGTATCTGGTAACACAAAGTGTTTGGATGATGCTCCCCTTGCGCTCGTGTCACAATCCTCACCAGCTCGCGCTTCAGAATCCACCAGTCTCCTTTGTATCCCACAATGCATGCTGGGAGCTGCAAAATGCATCCATTCCTGAGATCCCCTGGTTACCTCATTGGTCAATTAATTTGTGGTATTTAATAGCATCCCTCATAATTTGTTTGACTTGTGGAATATAAATATTTTATATTTCAAGGATGTGGCAGCATTGAATTTTCAGTTCAGACAAATCCAGTGCTGAGAGATAAGAAAGACTCCAGGTAGGTGTTTTATGGGCTACTGATTTCCAGGGAAGCCCTACTTCCTTGAAAACACACACACACACACACACACACACACACACACACACACACCACAGAAAAAAACGCAGAAAATATTTATATTAATTTGGAATCATATATCTTGTGTAGGCTTAATAAATATTTGAATTTCAGACAGAAGTAATCATTTCTGTTATGTATATTCTTAGGACACCGATGTTTTTTAGCCTATCCAGAGTCAGACCACAATCTCTTTATGGCAAATATTAATTCAATTACCTTTGCAAAATGATGCCCTCCACAATTGTAACATACTTGTTTACTGTCTCAATGCTCCCTATCCCATACACTCTTAGACAAAAAGGGTTCCAAAAGGCTTCTGCAGCTGTCCCCATAGGATAACCTTTTTTTGGTTCCATGTAGAACCCTCTGTGAAAAGGGTTATACATGGAACCCAAAAGGGTTCTACCTGGAACCAAAATGGTTCTACCTGGAACCAAAAGGGTTTTTCAAAGGGTTCTCCTATGGGGACAGCCGAAGAACCCTTTTTGATTCTAGATAGCACCTTTTTTTCTAAGCGTGTAGGGCCAGAAAACCTGTCACACAAGACTACACTTCACCACTACTTTCAATGATCATTCCGGGATTGAATGAGTCAAAGCTATAGCTCTCAAACTTAATGCCCTTGCTTAGTGCTGTGTAATAACTAATAATGACGCAAATTCCTGATTTTTATTATAAACATTTACATCTTTTATTTGTATAACGCCTCTTTTAGTAGGCTATATGAAAAGACGTTGCCTCATATTGGAAACTTTCCAGGGTGACTGGATTGGAAACTTTTAATTAATTAAAACAATGCTGACTGATTTAACTAAAGCCTAAATCTTTGATTGTTTATATGCTAATTCGAATTTAGTGAGCAGTTCCTTGCTCATCCTTCCAGGGAAAAACACAGTACATTCACAGATGCTGACTCCCATTGATTCCCTTAGTAAAGATATCATTGTCCCTATAAGCAGACTAATTAATTTCAGGCATAATACAAATATCAATTGCTTGTTGGGTTGATAACAGAGGCATTAGAATGTAACTATAAAACATTCAAAGAGTTCCAATGTCAATTGCATTTGAGCTTCATAGCAAGTCAGTGGTTTGAAACGTTTCAAGATCACAGTATTAGTATGATGCAAGATGCAGTGTGACTTACTCCCTTTATCAAAGTCATGCAGTATTTTTTTTTTAACGGCTTGAATTCGAGGGTTGTCATTTCATTGTGAGCGAGCTTTCAGAAGTTCAGTGACAACAAGAACAAACACTAAATTGATTCTGAATTTTTCAAATGCAACAACTATTTGATTTTATACCCAGCCTGCAACGTTGGAACGTCTGCCAAAGTTCAGCTTTAGATTTCAAAGCGCTTTTGACACCCAGCCCACTTATAATTTTTTTGTTGTTGTTGCGTCCACTGAAATTTACCACATCAATCAATAGTAGACCACTGCCAGAGGAGACTCTTTAATGAGCTTATTAGTTTAAATTATTCACTGCAGAGGGAAACCACGCTTTTTGCTCTTTTATTTGGATATGATATTTAGGAGTCTCTCTATATCCAGTAATTGATAGTCAAATGTTTTAGCACCTTGTACATTCCAGTATTGAGTCAAATTGTGTATGATGGCTGGCTCTGATGGAGAAAATAAGGTGTGTTGCACAGTGTCCAATGATTTGAATCAACAATGCCATTCCATGTTTAAATCAGCAGACACCTACCCATGTCATGAGAAATCACAGCGGATCCTCGTAGGAAAGTGTCATCCATTCCATAGCCATTAATCCTAAAGAAACCTGGCAGACTTCCAAGCCCTCTCCAACTTTCCTCTGCAACAACCTGCCTTGTCTTGGAGCAGACTGGGTTACTGTGAAGCACTTTGTGACAAATGTTTTTTTCAAAAGTGCTAATTAAATCAAATGTTTATTTGATTGATTGATTCTCTCTCTCTCCCTTTCTCCCTCTAACTTGCTCTCCCTACCTCTCTCTCTCTCCCACTCTCTCTCTCTTCTCCCTCTAACTTGCTCTCCCTACCTCTCGCTCTCTCCCTTTCTCCCTCTAACTTGCTCTCCCTACCTCTCTCTCTCCCTTTCTCCCTCTAACTTGCTCTCCCTACCTCTCTCTCTCTCCCTCTCTCTCCCTTTCTCCCTCTAACTTGCTCTCCCTACCTCTCTCTCTCCCTCTCTCCCTCTAACTTAACTTGCTCTCCCTACCTCTCTCTCTCCCTCTCTCTCCCTTTCTCCCTCTAACTTTCTCTCCCTACCTCTCTCTCTCCCTCTCTCTCCCTTTCTCCCTCTAACTTGCTCTCCCTACCTCTCTCTCTCTCCCTTTCTCCCTCTAACTTGCTCTCCCTACCCCTCTCTCTCTCTCTCCCGCTCTCTCTCTCTCTCTCTCTCTCGGTCCCTCTCTCTCTCCTCTCTGCAGCCCTTCTATGGTCTGGCGGCTGCTCTAAAATGGTTCCTCACCATCTTCCTGCTGTAAGTGTATCAGAGAGATCAGAGCAGCGTCATCAGCAGTACAATGACTCGGCACAAAGTAAGGTAAACACATCTCAGACCCCAGTGGGAATGGGCCAAGGAGAGAGAGGAAGGAGTCATATTTAATTAATATCTCATATCAATTCAGGAAAACCACACTCTACCACACTTGCAGACACATGCTGATATTGAGAAGTGCCCCGTGGCCAGCTACATGGGAACCACATCATTCTCCTATCCGCCCGGCAGCTGTAGCCGTCTCCAGGCCCAGTGGCTGCTAATCAAATGGTCCAAACAGGAAGGTGATGTTAGGGCCGGTTAAGGTCAATGGCTGTTTACTGTCGTACGATGGATGGGCTGACCAGCCTGCAAGGCACAGCTGTGTTTTCTACAGGATAGCTCTATTTAGCTGTTCTGCAAGTGGATGATGAGGTTAGGCATGGTATAAGGTTTTCGGAGTGTCATCCATGCAAGCTGATGAAAGAAATATGTGTCTAGAACGAGGCATTGCACTGCAGTATGACTTTTGTGATGTATTAAAATTATATAATTGTACAAGCATTCACATCACACAGTCAAACCACTGTACCATAAATACTGTACACAGGGGAAGGGACCGGCTGGACCACTTTCTAAAGCAATTTATCTCACAGATATGCTGGAGTGGGGTTAATATGTGAGGGAAAACAGTGATGCCTGACTGATTTGCAGCACTAAATGGAAAGAGCTCATTTTAGAGGGAGGGAAGGCCGCCATATTGATTGCTTTCTGCCAAATCTCATTTGATGAAGAGGTCCAGGCGGGAAACACTGCTGGTGCCATTTGTATCTCATTTGCTCAGAGCAAGTCTGAGTCACTGGGTGGAGATACAGTGTGATGGTGACAGAGGAGGAAACCCTCCGGAGAGGAAGGAGGGATTCATGGGAGGATGAGAGAGATGTTCATTATGCTCAACAGGATCAGCCTGAGGAAAGAACTGTTCAGAATCACTGATCTACAAATCACCTTGCATCAATATTGTGAGAGAGAGAGCGAGAGAGAGAGAGAGGTGGGCAGAGACACTGAGGGTAGAGAAAAGGCAGGAGAAAGACAAGCAGAACTCTAACTGCCCAAATTGATTAGAAGGTAGGCTGTTTTAGAGTATGTTTTCAAATTAAATGGATTGTCTAGTTAAGCCTACAATGACAGTGAATGAGTAAGGTTGTTTCAGTTAGCAGAGTGAACAGCATGTTATAACAGTTAAAAGTGATGGAAGTACATTTGCCTGTAATTGAATTGGACTCCATAATGGAAAACTAAGCTGAAATTGTGTATGTGCTGATACTCCCTAGAGATGATGAAAATGCAGCAAAAAGAGGGTACCGTTTTTTCAGATTGCCACTAGGGGAAAGCAAACACCAAATACTGTACATTTCAAAAGTATCTAATTTTAGGTAGAGGTGAACTAGGCAATGCAAAAAATTTAAGATGCAGTTATTACTTTATATTGACAAGTTAAATTACAACAATAGGTTGATGGGTACAAATTGTATCATACAATTGAATAGGCTCTCGTATGCTTTGGTCCAGACACATTTTAATATCTTTACAGACACGATTATAAAAAATATTTCCATAGAATCTAAAATCATGAAATCTATGTGCAGTCTTATGGTTAAAACATGTATTACTTGTAGCTTATATGGCTTAGAGACCCGTTTCATACAGAAACAGGTTTTTTATGGAATACTTGGTTCTTAGTGGTAAAATACTGCTTTTGGTCTTTGGAGTCTCCTGAGTGATTGTCATATTATCTCTTTGACACTAAAGAAGACATCGTCATAATCTCTGGTATGACATCCGGGCAGGCATTGCCAGGGATGCTGTTGGCATGGTTACCCTAAGAACAGGTGCTGTAGACCATTACTTTCTGGCTGATGTCATTGAGCAGCTGGCGTGCTGTTTTCTCCAGCCCGGCCAGCTGAACTGTCTTGGCCTCCAGAGTACGCTGGTTGGCCGCATACGACCTCTCCAACTCTGGAAACACACAGTGATGTCATTAGAGAGTAGGTGTGTGTGTGTGTGTGTGTGTGTGTGTGTGTGTGTGTGTGTGTGTGTGTGTGTGTGTGTGTGTGTGTGTGTGTGTGTGTGTGTGTGTGTGTGTGTGTGCACGCGTGTGTGCATGTGTGCGTGTGCAAATGCATGCATGCGTGAATTTACGCGTGTGCGTGCATGCTTGTGTCGTGTGTGTTAGCACGTTGGTTTGTGTGTGTGTGTGTGTGTGAGTGTGTGTGAACGTGCATATGTGTGCGCATGTGTGTGGGTGTGCGTGTGTGTGTTACCTCTGAGTCTCTGTAGTTTAACACTGGTCTGGGTGAGCAGCTCCTTGGCCTCCTGCTGCAGTAGCTCCGCCCTCTTCCTGGCGTCAGACACGCCCTCTGCCTTCGTCACCACCAAGCCCTCCACAACACTGTATTTACCCTTCACCTCCAAGTCAAACTCCTACACGCAATAAAACACACACACACACACACACACACACACACACACACACACACACACACACACACACACACACACACACACACACACACACACACACACACAAAGCAGAAAGCACATTGAGAATGGGTACCAAGATAATTGGCAGGTAAAATTCTGGGCTGTGTGTGTGCATGTGCGTGCGTCTATGTGTGTGTGTGTGTGTGTGTGTGTGTGTGTGTGTGTGTGTGTGTGTGTGTGTGTGTGTGTGTGTGTGTGTGTGTGTGTGTGTGTGTGTGTGTACCTGCAGGGCCTGCTCTGCGTCCTGCCTGGCGGTCTCAGACAGTCTCTCAGTGTGCTGTGTGCGGTGGCTGGTGCCAAGGCTGCTCTCTCTCAGCAGAGTCACGTCTCTCTCCAGCTGCAGCAGACGCAGTGTGGCGTTACTCAGACACAGCTCCGACTCCGCCATCTCCGACTCCACCTGTAAACACACAAACACATGTTAAAATGTATTCAAGCACAGACGCAAACACACACACACATGTATTGGTCTTCTATCCTCGTGGGGACCTATTTTCCCTAACCATAAGCCTAACCCTAATCTTACCCCTTAACCCAGACATGGGCAAACTACGGCCCGCGGGCCACATACGGCCCGTTAGGCTTTTTAATCCGGCCCGCCGAACTTGTCCAAATTATAGTAAAAACCTCATTTTTTTCCCCTTTCCCTGCAATGCCCACGTTTCCCCAATAGATGGCGCACTCAAAACACATTGACCGTTGTTGGAGTGGCGCGTATTTCTCTTTATTTCACTTTAATTTTCACTTCGTTTCACGTCACCATTAAGCGAGAATTGCCACAACAAAACTAACTCCAGACTTTGATGCACTGGCAAAAAAGGGAGACCAACAACACTGTTCCCACTGAAATGGTGAGTTTTTCTGCTGTGTTATGAAAAAATGCATATGGAAAGTTTGGAAGTGCGTCTTTTAATTAAGAGCAATGCGCATTTACGCACAGCAGCGGTACAGTAGCTTTATTAACACGCCGCACATCGCTCTTAATTTAAATTTAAATTTTCAGCTGCAGGTAGGATATTTAATACAGCCTATGTTTGTGTGCTTGGCAACGATACACGTGTACTGTTTGCGCGTGAAGGCGAGGGCGTCCGTGGCGAGTTTGTAGAGCGCGCGGTCAGGACAATCCATCCATGATTTTGCGGAGTTTAACACAAGTAGATATTATTGAGCTTGAGTATTTCGTTGTGTAATAATATGTTTTGAATGTTGAAAGTGATTCCATTTTTCAATAAATGTTGATTTCTTTAACTTTGCACCTTCGATTGAAACTTATTAAAAACAGACGCAATCTTGATAAATCACAGTGCGTATGTTATTTTAATCTATTTATATTTCCTCATCCCGGTATCTGCGAAATAGTATGTAAATGCCATATCTTGCATATTCCTTGAGACAAATTTATTAACTGATAAGGGCTATTTTTCACATTTGAAAGACAGTTAATAAATTGGGTTGTAGTGTTCTTACTGTGCTATGAGGTTTGCACACACTACATTTAATGCTTTAGTATATCCGGCCCAAACACTCCCTCCAAATGCTCCTGGCCCGGCCCCTCTGTCAAATTTTAGAACCCATTGTGGCCCGCGAGTCAAAAGGTTTGCCCACCCCTGCCTTAACCCGTAACCCTAACTCTTAAGCTTAAAATAGCCTTTGTTCTCATGGGGACATGGGAATTTTCCTTGTTTTACTATCCTTGTGGGGACTTTGGGGAATTTTTGGTCCCAACATGGAGTCACCAGCACACACACACACACACACACACACACACACACACACACACACACACACACACACACACACACACACACACACACACACACACACACACACACACACACACACACACATATACTCATTTCTCTATTTAGTTAGGTCAGGGTGTGATGTGGGGTGGGCATTCTATGTTTTGTATTTCTGTGTGTTTGGCCGAGTGAGGTTCCCAATCAGAGGCAGCTGTCTATCGTTGTCTCTGATTGGGATTCATACTTAGGCAACCTGTTTTGCCACCTTAGTTGTGGGTAGTTGTCTGTGTTACTGGCCTGTATAGCCCTAGTCAGCTTCACGGTCGTTTCGGTTGTTTCTTGTTTTGTTGGCGACATTCAAAATAAAGTGAAAATGTACGCCACCACGGTGCACCTTGGTCCGGTCATTTCCACCCTGACGACGTTCGTGACATGCACACACAGATGCAAGCACCACACATCACACAATACACACTTTTCGAGACCTTGTATGGAATGTGTATTTCTACAAAACTCCCACATATCTCTCTCTACAATGCATAGGTTGAAAACCCTAAAAACATGGGCTAATATAATAAAACTTATAACACAATCAAGAGAAGTGCCCCTGTGTGCTTAGACACAACTGAAGCCCTGGTCAGAGGTGACTTACAGATGTGATGAGGTCAAGTGTTCCCCTGGTGTTGTTGTGGGCCTGTTTGACAGCATCGATGGCAGCATTCTGAGCACGCTCAGTCGTTTCCAGAGCTTCCTTCACCAGGGCAGCTGTCTCCTTCATCTCAGACACCTCCTGACTGAGAGGAGATTGTATGTGAATTTGTTAATGTGGTTCTGTGTGCATTTATTAGGGAAAGGAGAAAGTCAGTTGTGCAACTGAATGCCTTCAACTGAAATGTGTCTTCCACATTTAACCCAACCCCTCTGACTCAGAGCAGCGCGGAGGGCTGCCTTTATCAACATCCACGTCTTCAGCGCCCTGGGAACAGCGGGTTAACTGCCTTACTCAGGGGCAGAACGACAGATTTTTACCTTGTCAGCTTGGGGAGTGTGTGTGTGTGTGTGTGTGTGTGTGTGTGTGTGTGTGTGTGTGTGTGTGTGTGTGTGTGTGTGTGTGTGTGTGTGTGTGTGTGTGTGTGTGTGTGTGTGTGTGTGTGTGTGTGTGTGTCTGTGTGTGTTTGTGTCTGCCTGCGTTCGTGCATGCTATGTTTGTGTGTACGTGTTTGTGTGTGTGTGTGCATGCGTTCATGCGTGCGTGCATCTTACCTGGCGGTGCGGGCCTGCTCCAGCAGCCTCTCTGCAGTGTGTATGTCGTTGGCACTCTGACTGAGGATGTCCTCCACGCTGGTGAGGGTCCCCACCCTGTCTCTGATCTCCTTGGTCAGGGCCTCCAGCTGCTCGGACGATGTAGGCATCTCCAGGGCCAACACCTCATTTGACACCGCTTCAATAACCTCCACTTTGGCACGGTCGTCTGTCACCGTGGAAACAGAGCTAATTAGACTCAAAGAGCCATAAACAGGTGATCTACCACAATCAATTACAATCAGTTCTAATCACAAGCATAACCAATCATGCACATGAGGAAAGAAGAGCTGGAGCCCTGATTGTCTGTGAATCAGTGATCATTTAGTTAGTCTGTACAGTACAGTGAAAGATTGAGGCCTGCTCTTTGAAAAATTTGTGTATACTCACTAGTGAGTAGGTCTCGTATCTCCTTGATGAGGCTGCGGAGCTGCTCGTTGCTCTCTTCCACTCTATCTCGGCTCTGGTTGGACTTCAGCAGCACCTCTTGAGCACTCAGCTTGACCTCGTCCGCACGCACATTCACCTCCCACACCTAGAGGGCGCCACAGGACATGTTAACTCAAACACAGTAAGGTAAACACTCCTCAACAGACCAATGCTTGTGCTGGAGCAAGCAGATATTCTATGCTCTTTAGTTACTATGATAATCATGTAAGATGACCTGACTATATTCATGTAGGGCTGAATCATAACCAAACATCAGCTGTATTACACAAAGTTATATGCGTGAATCTCAAAATAGGATTTGGCCCGGAGTGTAAAAAACTACAGTTCCCACCATCCTGGAGAGCTTGTCCACTTCCTGCACGGTGGAGAGGATTTCCTGGTCGAAGTCCTTTGCTGTTTTCAGAGTGCTTTGTGTCTGTGTGACCAAACCGTCACACCCCTCCCCACCACAGCGAAGGGTGCCGTCCTCCGACACACACCCCACCCCTCCACAGGGGGACGCAGCACACCCCTCCTCCCCCCCAGCCGCTCCACATGTCTGCACAGAGAGAAAACACACCAATCGGGTTAGAGCACTGTAAAACCAGGGACCAATTAAAAAGCAGTATGGTGAAGAAGTGCGATGATAATTGGCTACTGATAGGTCAGACTTACCTGCTTGCTGAGCTCTGATAGGTCAAGAGTGTTGAGCTCTGTGGCGAGCCTCTCCAGTCTCTCTGTGTGTTTCTGTTGTCTCAGGTCAAACTCCGCCTGGTTCTGGCTCAGTCTGGCCTCCGCTTGGCGCCGTAGTGTAGCCGACTGTTCCAAAGTGTTGTCAGGGTAACTGGTGGTCTGATTGGCACGGATCTCCGCCCTCTTAGACTCCAAGTGGGCCTTGGTGATGGTGTCCATCGCTCCTGCCACACACACACACACACACACACACACACACACACACACACACACACACACACACACACACACACACACACACACACACACACACACACACACACACACACACACACACACACACACAAGGCACAGGGGTGTGTCAGAACTAGTAATGATATCATGCATACTGTACCCCCTCTCTTTTCTCCCTCCTCTCTCACCCTCTATGTTAGAGTTCTTCACAGTCTTTATGTGGTCTCGAATGTCTGTGACTGTTCTTTCTTGCTCTTGGGCCTGCTTTCTCAGTGCGTCCAGACTGGCCTCGGTGTCGTTGGCATTGACAACGAGACGGGACAGGGAATCCTCTGAGACGTTCAGCCTCTCGTTCAGGCCTGCCACCAGCTCACTGTTACACACACACACACACACACACACACACACACACACACACACACACACACACACACACACACACACACACACACACACACACACACACACACACACACACACACACACACACAGAGAATAGTATTTTCATTAGAGTTGACATGGACTGATCATAACATCAAGCATCCAAACAGAACCCTTGGCACGGTGTGTTTCAATGTGTAAATGTGTGTATGCAGGTGCGTGTTTGTGTGTGTGTGCAAGCGCACGTGTTTGTGTGTACATACGTGGCCTGCTGCATCATCTGTTGTACATCTTCCATCTTCTGTATAGCAGGGTTGTTCTCTACTATCGCACTGATAGCATTAGCACTAATCTCCAGACTGCTAACGGTGTCTTTGTACGGCGCCGTCACCCCACTGGTCTGGAGCTCTGTCACATGATCCTTCAAACGCTGAGTCTGATTGGACAGTTCCCCTACCACGCGGTCCCACGCGGCAAAGCACTGGTGGCATCGTTCGCAGGCGGGGAACGTCCCATGGTACCCTCTGGCACACTGGTTACACCGGGGTCCAGACACACCCTCCACACACACACACTGGCCGGACGAACGGTGGCACTGCTCGCTGGCGATGCCACGCAGGTCACAGTCACACGCTGGAGGGAGAGGGAGAGAAAGCGGAAGAGGAGAAGAGAGAAAAGGGTTAAGCACATACACATACCTATAGTTGACTTGAGGTGAAAACAGTTGTGATGATGGAAAGGAAATGAGGGTACAAGGAAATGAACTCATAGTAATATGATAACAGGTCTGTGCCCTTTAAAAGCTAGGGAAAAAGAGGTATTGAAAAACGATATTATTAACGGCTCAACAGTCCTGTGCTGAGAGTAAATAAACCCACAGGTAGCCTTGACCTATAAACTCTATCCCCATTTTGACCCCCCCAGTCTGAAGCACAGCAGAGACAAGCCCTCTAACCTCTAGAGTGGAGGAGAGGAGAAGGAGAGGAATAGAGTGATGGAGTAAGTCACAGTGAAAGAATGTGGGGAATGGAGAACAGGGAAGGGTGTATATAAGCGGTTAGCAGCCATTACTGTTGCCTAAGCTTTTGAAGAGGGTGATTGATGCACCAAAAAAAAAAAAGATTCAACATACAATTATAAAGCAACCAGCTGACATTTGATGTACAAAACATTAAGAACACCTGCTCTTTCCATGGTATAGACTGACTATGATCCCTTATTGATGTCACTTGTCAAATCCACTTCAATCAGTGTAGATGAAGGGGAGGAGACAGGTTAAAGAAGGATTTAAGCCTTGAGACAATTGAGACATGGATTACGTATGTGTGCCATTCAGAGGGTTAATGGGCAAGACAAAATATTTAAGCGCCTTTGAACAGGCTATGGTAGTATGTGCCAGGCGCACTGGTTTGTACCAAGAACTGCAACGCTGCTGGGTTTTTCACACTCAACAGTTTCCCGTGTGGATCAAGAATGTTCCACCACCCAAAGGACATCCAACACCTTGTAGAGTCCCGAAGAATTGAAGCTGTTCAGAGTGCAAACGTTTGGAGTCTTGTACACTCAGTGTAGCTGAACCAACATATATTCTTAAGTTGAATTGTATGTTCACCCAACTTTGAATTTTAGGTTGAGTGAACATACAATTCAAGTTGAGCACGTATTCTACATTATTTGTATATTTCCCAGTGTAAAATGAACTCTTTATTACAATACATTACATAGGTATATCGTAAGGCCTTTCTTTGAGGGCCTAGTTACACCCTAACACGGTGGTCTGAAACTCCTGTTTTACAGCCTGCAAGTCACATTATCCTGGCTTGCAAAGTGATGTGTAATTCCTTTTGGAGTTAATCACCTGCAACGGCTGCCAAGGTAGTCATTCTCAGTTAGTCCTTTTTATCTGAGGACAGTTCACACACACACACACACACACACACACACACACACACACACACACACACACACACACACACACACACACACACACACACACACACACACACACACACACACACACACACACACACACACATACACACACACATACACACACTGCCTTGTGGCTGAGCCCTGCTTATATGGTCACCATGACCCAGAGTGCTCAGGCTTAGGACTGCAACCGCTATTGTTACACTGTCAACACAACCACATACTACTGATACCTACTGTGACGGTAGTGAACCTAAACATGACATGAACGGCTGACAGTAACATGAGTGACCACACCACTATACACAAAGGCGGTCATGAACAGGTAACACGATAATCACAGCCACACACGTGTGGTTGGGTTGAGCCTGTACCAATGGCCGTGACGTCTTAATTCACACACACACACACAGACGCCGTCGTCAAGCCTGTCACTTTAACCTCTGACCTCTTAAATCAGACCATGGCATGACCCTCTTAACCCAGACGTGGTGTCAATCCTCAAAAGTGTCTCTCTTTATCTCTCTCTCTTTCTCTCTCTCTATGTCAAACACACACACGCACTCATACACATACACACACATGCATGCAGTATACACACAGAGCGATGATAGGGCGAGGACAGCGCCAGGAGGCCAGACTAACTTTACAGGCAGTTTGGGAATGCTGCAGGAATTCCTAAGCCACAGGAATAAGACCATGACAGGATTCCCCTGATTGCTGGGAACATCTGCCTCTGATTCTCACATGAGCCAAGGAGTTATTCCCAGAATTTCACTCTCAAAATCTCTACCCCCCCCTCCCTCACTCTCTCCTCTCTCCCTCTTTCACTGTCTCTCTGAGGGTGTGCCAACTTCTATAAGACATACATTTCTCCAGATGCGGTGATTGATTGAAACTGGCCTGTTTGTCAGTCAGTTGTTCAGCAGACAATAAACCATGTAGAGATGTAGACAGGGAGGAGTAATTTAGAGCCAACTAACACCACACTGACACACACACACACACACACACACACACACGCACGCACACACACACACACACACACGCACACGCACGCACACACACACAAAACAACGGAAGCATGACCGCCACTTCAGTGTCTCCAGAGACATCCACTCTGCTGAAGTCTGATAACACACACACACACACACACACACACACTTCCAGCCCAGTCACTCATGGGAACCACCGGTCATGAGAACGAGACCGTGAGAGGCTGTTTACTCCAACTCTAAGAGACCGGTTCAAAACACACAGAACCCCTCTCTAAGAGTGTTTCTCCAGACCCCAGTGAATTCAGAGAGACCCACTTGGAGAGGAAGCAATGGCGCTCTTAGATACCCTGCTGCACATGTTTCAGCTTCATGATGTTTAAGGCAGTCATGGGAAGGAATCCCACACACATACTTTGTACTTTCTACTGCTACTCAAAATCCCAGCCAGAGTTACTTACCTTGACATTTGACCTCAGGGTCTCCCCAGAACTTATCTCGGCACTCGTTGCATTTTCTTCCCCCGAAACCTGACCTGCACGAGCACTGCCCTGACAGCTAGAAAACACACAACACAAGACAATACAAGACAACACAACATGTCAGCATTATGAACATGCAATATACCCTGAGTGTACAAAACATTAAGAACACCTTCCTAATTTTGAGTTGCCCCCCCCCACACACTTTTGCCCTCAGAACAGCATCAAATTGTCAGGCGTGGACTCTACAAGGTGTTGAAAGCGTTCCACAGGAATGCTGGCCCATGTTGACTCCAACGCTTCCCAGAGTTGTGTCAAGTTGGCTGGATGTCCTTTGGGTGGTGGACCATTCTTGATACACATGGGAAACTGTTGAGTGTGAAAAACCCAGAAGCATTGCAGTTGTTGGCACAAACCGGTGCGCCTGGCACATACTACCACACCCCGTTCAAAGGCACTTAAATATTTTGTCTTGCCCATTCACCCTCTGAATGGCACACATACATAATACTTCGTCTTAATTGTCTCATGGCTTAAACATCCTTCTTTAACCTGCCTCCTCCCTTTCATCTACACTGATGGAAGTGCCATTATTAATAACTTTTCATGTTCAAAATGGTGCACTCTCCTCAAACAATAGCATGGTATTATTTCACTGTAATAGCTACTGTAAATTGGACAGTGCAGTTAGATTAACAAGAATGTAAGCTTTCTGCCAATATCAGATATGTCTATGTCCTGGGAAATTGTCTTGTTACTTACAACCTCATGCTGATCGCATTAGCCGACATTAGCTCAACTGTCCCGTGGAAGGGACACCGATCCCGAAGAAGTTTTAACAAGTGACATCATTAAAGGATAATAGCTTTCACCTGGATTCACCTGGTCAGCCTATGTCATGGAAAGAGCATAATGTTTTGTGCACTCAGTGTACCATCTCCAGGTTAGAAGAGGGTCTTCTTGCTACACACTGTACAATGGACAGTGGCCTGTATTGTATACAGAGTTTCAGAGTAGGAGTGCTGACCTAGGATAAGATCCCAGGTCAAGATAAGTTTTACGTTAATACAGTGTATTGAAACTCATGGTATACAGGCCACATCAGGCCTGCAAGTCACATTTTGCTGGCTTGCAAAGTGTTGTGTAATTCCTATTGGAATCAAGCCAGAGTGGGGATATCCAACATTTGGAATTTGTATATACCCGTAACCTGCACTCAGAATAACTGCCAGGGTTGGGAAGACTAAGATATGAGACTACCTAAAGCAGGTTTTCCCAACTGGCGGCCCACGTTTCGCCCACCTAGTTTTCTGATCTAATTTTTATTTTTATTTTTTATTGTTGGACATAAAATATTGTAAAAACACCAGTAAATCAGCTCAAAGTGATTTTTATTTTGGAAATCTGTTCATAAATATTCACAATCATAATAAAGAGATATTTGGGATTGTATACAACTGTAAACAAGCTTTGAAATTCTTCTGTTTTAGTCAAATATTATTGCGATCAATTTGCAGTCTACAAATTATTTGTATTTATGTTCCAGGCCCCCTGACCATCCGCTTAAGGAAAAACCATCCAGTTGCTAAATGTAGTTGATGATCCCTGAGCTAAAGCATCTAAACTGAAGTAACCTTTTCAGTAACGGGTCAAATAAATCCAAGTAACAGATTGGATTAGGTTAGAAAATGTATGTTATTTATATTTGTGTAGCATAATATTAATTAATCAATTCACATGCAAAAACATAGATATTGAAACGAACAATTCTAAAAAATCTACCTGCAATAGAGCATGCTGGGAAATATGATAAAGATGGGCGTGGTTTTGGTTCAACTCTGGTTACTTACACCAACACTGGGGTTCTTTTACACCACTGAGTGTAAAAATGTTACATTGACAATCAACACCAGGTAACACTGGCCAATTGTGTGTGTGCTGTGTGTAGATGGGTTGGGTGACAACATGGGGTGTGGGGGTTGTTTTGGAAGGATGGGGTATTTTATTTTATTTAACCTTCATTTAACTACGCAAGTCAGTTAACAACAAATTCTTATTTACAATGACTGCCTACCAAAAGGCAAAAGACCTCCTGTGGGGACGGGGACTGGGATAAAAATATATATATAAATCACATATAAATAAAGGACGAAACACACATCACGACAAGAGAGACAACACTACAAAATGAGAGACCTAAGACAACAACACAGCAAGGCAGCAACACATGACAACACAACACGACAACAACATGGTAGCAACACAACATGGTAGCAGCACAAAACATGGTACGAACATTATTGGGCGCAGACAACAGCACAAAGGGCAAGAAGGTAGAGACAACAATACATCACGCAAAGCAGCCACAACTGTCAGTAAGAGTGTCCATGATTGAGTCTTTGAATGAAGAGATGGAGATAAAACTGTCCAGTTTGAGTGTTTGTTGCAGCTCGTTCCAGTCGCTAGCTGCAGCGAACTGAAAAGACGAGCGACCCAGGGATGTGTGTGCTCTGGGGACCTTTAACAGAATGTGACTGGCAGAACGGGTAAGGGTGAGGACAGTTGTGGCTCTCACCTCGTTGCACGACGTCCCAAAAGAGTGGGTTGGGTCACAGTCACAGGTCTGGCAGCCCTGTCCGCTTCCAATGTTGAACGTATCAGGGGCACAGCTGTCGCAGTTCTGGCCAATCACGTTAGTCCGGCAGGGACACTGGCCAGTCTGCAGGTCACAGTGACACTCCCCCGGGGACGGACACGCCTCCGACGTTGTGCCCACTGAATAACACATACACTCTGTGGAGAGAGAAAGAGAGTTACACACACACACACGCACACACACACACACACACACACACACACACACACACACACACACACACACACACACACACACACACACTACATATATACACACACTGTCTAACTGTACTCACTCCTGCAGCTCTGGCTGGCGGCATTGCCGTAGTAACCCAGCTTGCAGCGCTGGCAGCCATAGCCCTCGGTATGGTGCAGGCATTTGAGGCAGACGCCTGTGCGAGCGTCGCAGGACCCCGGGTCCAGCTGATCGATGTTGTCGTTACACTGGCAGGGCAGACAGCGCCCGCTGGGCACCTGGGGGTTACCATAGTGACCTGGGGCACACTCGTCACACCTGGCTCCTACGGAAGAGAAGGAAAGGTGAATTCCGAACTGTTTACACACACACACAGACACACACACACACACCTACAGTTATAGATCCGTAAGGAAGCAGAACTGTCCATTGGCTGCAGTGAGTAGTACAGTGCAGTCATGGCACAGGTTGTAAACACTCATAAAACAGTCATAGAACAATCGTAAACAGTCGTAAACAGTTACAGGCAGTGGACTGGCCTCCTGTTCCAGTGAGAGAGGTATCTGTGGGATCTCTCACACACTCACTGTCCCTGTAGTTACTACCTGCCCATTATGACCAGGAGCAGAGGGGATTCTGCTAGCTCTGTCATTTCAGGGAAAATGTGTACTAGGACTGGGAGAACAATGTATGACGTGTTGTGTGTGATGTGGTGTGTGTGTGCATGTATGTGTGTGTCTAACCTCTGTATCCAGGGCTGCAGACACAGACCAGCTGGTAGTTGTTGGCGGTCTGGTAGCAGCTGTCTGCGTACTGGCGCCCGCTCCCCGGCCCGTCAGGACACATGCAGGGGCGGCAGTGACCCCCCAAACCCAACACTGGGTCGCCATGGTAACCATCCAGACACCTGTAGGCACGGGGTAAGACATGATAAGAGGCACGGTAAACACTCACATACACACACACACACACGCTTGGTACTGATAAGAGGAAGCATGACAGTGAAATATGTAGCTGTGCCCTGCACTGTGGTTTGGTGTGTGGTATATTAGCTGGCTATAATTTGAATATGGTATATGGTATAATTTCACACAGTACCTTTCACACATGTGCCCGGTGGTGAAGGCGCGGCAGCCCTGGCACTCCCCAGTCTGAGGGTGGCAGTAGTCGCTGTTGCCATTGCACTGACAGGGCTGGCATTGAGGGAAGCCCCAGTAGCCTGGCAGGCAGTGGGCACACTGACGCCCTGACGCCCCTGGAACACACTCACACTGACCTGTGGCCTCGTGGCAGAAAGCGTTCACAGAGCCCGTAGGACTACACTCACAGCCTGGGGAGAGAGGCGGGAGAGGAGGGAGGGCGTAATAGGGAGAGGGGAAGGAGGGGTGGAGCAAAGAGGAAGATAAGAGGGGAAAAGAGAGTGGGAAAGGGATAAAAAAAAATACCACACTTTTGAAGTTGGAATTTCAACCGCAGTCTCAAAATAACCCTCTCCCTGACATTTAACCTCTAACCCCTGACCCCATGCTTGTCTGTCACTCACGTCTGCATCCTAAGGGGCTGAACAGGAAGGTGGCGGGGGCACAGCGGTCACAGTTCCTGCCTGCCACGTTGGGCCGACACTGGCACTGCCCGCCGCTGGGGTCGCACACTGCACTGAGAGAGCCCTGGGAGTCACACTGGCACGCTATAGAGCAGAAGGGAGAAAGGGGGGAACGGGAGATGGAGAGAGTAAAAGAGGGGGGAAGGATAGGGGAGGGGAGAAGAGGGAGGAGGGAAGATGTGTGAGAGAGAGAGAGCGAGAGAGAGAGAGAGAGAGAGAGAGAGAGAGAGAGAGAGAGAGAGAGAGAGAGAGAGAGAGAGAGAGAGAGAGAGAGAGAGAGAGAGAGAGAGAGAGAGAGAGAGAGAGAGAGAGAGAGAGCATAGCCTTGCTATTGAGAAAGGCCGCCGTAGGCAGACATGGCTCTCAAGAGAAGACAGGCTATGTGCTCACTGCCCACAAAATGAGGTGGAAACTGAGCTGCACTTCCTAACCTCCTGCCCAATGTATGACCATATTAGAGAGACATATTTCCCTCAGATTACACAGATCCACAAAGAATTCGAAAACAAATCCAATTTTGATAAACTCCCATATCTACTGGGTGAAATTCCACAGTGTGCCATCACAGCAGCAAGATTTGTGACCTGTTGCCACAAGAAAAGGGCAACCAGTGAAGAACAAACACCATTGTAAATACAACCCATATTTATGTTTATTTATTTTAACTTGTGTGCTTTAACCATTTGTACATTGTTACAACACTGCATATATATAATATGACATTTGTAATGTCTTTATTGTTTTGAAACTTCTGTATGTGTAATGTTTACTGTTCATTTTTATTGTTTATTTGACTTTTGTATATTATCTACCTCACTTGCTTTGGCAATGTTAACACATGTTTCCCATGCCAATAAAGCCCCTTGAATTGAATTGAATTGAATTGAGAGAGGAAGAGGGAGGAGGGAAGATATGTGAGAGAAAGAGAGAGAGTGAGAGAGAGAGGAATGCAGAAATGGAAGTTGTTGTTGTTGCTGTTTGAGTATTAGGAATGCTTCAGGAAGCAAATTATTGTTTATTAATGATAAACAGAGACAGACACACGGAAAACATGCACTCATAGACACACACACAAACATACAGACTAACCCCCCCCCCCCGTCCCATCCCGCCTCTCCACCGAACCCTACACAGACAGCCCCCCCCAGCCCTGTTTCCTACCCATAGCCCCCTGGTGTAGCAGGGCAGACACACTGAAGATGTAGTTGTTGCAGATGTCCGTCACGGGGCTCTTGATGACGCTCTGGCTGCTCTCCAGACAGCGGTACCTCTGGAACGTATCCCACGCCCCCTCGCCCTGAGAACCCTCAAACAACAGCAGCTCACGCACCCGCGGAATCAACACCAACTACAGGGAGAGAGAGGGGAGGAGGGAGGGAGGGAGGGAGAGAGAAGGGGAGGGAAGGGTAGGAGGAGAGTAAGGAAGAGACAGATAAAGACAGAGGGCTTGTCTTAGAGATAGTACAAGTCTGTTATTCCACACTCCATTGACTATAACATGACTAGTGTAGGGATGTTTTCCATAATGACTCGTGTGTTAGTGGAAACTACAGTTTATCAGACTAGATGGAGCGTGGTTTGTGACTGTTACTTACGGAGTCGATGAGCGTGTAGGGGCTTTGGACGTCACTGAGAGAGGAGTAGAGAGGCAGACTGAGACGCACCGTGTAGTTCCGCCCCTTCTCCAGACACACAGGCCTCGGGAGCAGCACATGTCTGAAACACACACGCAGAGGAGAGCACGGTTGAAACGGTAGAGGCGGCGTGCCGGTGTGTGTAAAGATGGTGTATGAAGGTGGAGGCAAGGGTGCATTGTAGGGACCAGGGAGAAGATGTGTGTCACTTGGGCACCTACCTGGATCCTGGAGGAAGAGACACCGACTGCTGATCTCCTCCTTGTAGCGTGTTTTCACATGGACTGGCTGGCTGTCCCACTCTCATTGAGTACGGACGTATCACTCTGATCTCCACCTGCTCCCACTGCTCCGGCAACTACAGCAACACACACATCAGACACACAATATCACACATTGCAGACGGTAGAGAAAACCGCGTGGGAGTATGTGTGTGCTTGATTGTTTTGTTATGTGTGTGTGTGTGTGTGTGTGTGTGTGTGTGTGTGTGTGTGTGTGTGTGTGTGTGTGTGTGTGTGTGTGTGTGTGTGTGTGTGTGTGTGTTTTACCTGTGGTTCATAGCGGATCAGCATGTCGTAGTCCATGGAGTCAGGTAGGTTGTTGATGTGGAACTCCAGGTGGGCTCCCTCAGGTACCTTGACAAACCCCGCCCCTGTCCAGGTAGGACTACGGTTCGGAGGAGAGGGCCTGGGAACCACCGTCACACCCTGAGAGAGAGATATGACACATTTAGAAAGACAAAGGCAGAGAGATTGAAAGCAAGAGGTCAACACACACACACACTCACAGGGCCGTGCTTGGCGTCCTCAGCCTCATAGGTGTAGTGGTCCAGGGCGATGAAGTAGAATCCTGACTCCACCTGGTCACAACGCCTCCCATACATGTGTTCTCGACACTGACACTGGCCTGATATCGGAGAACAACTAGAGGTGGAGGGAGAGAGAGGGAGGAAGAGAGAGAGGGACGGGACAATAGGGAGAGAGATAAATAGGGAGAGCAACAGAATGAGAAAAACTGATTGTTAGTGAATATCCAATACCTACAAATACATTTCCGCAACCATGCATTTTTGGGCGGGGTAGAATTATGAAGAGTAGTTGTGCTGTGATTGGATCATGTGAGTAGAGACATGGTGTGATTGGTTGAAACATACTCATTGTTGAGGGCTCCGCCCTGGTCGCAGTCACATGGTCTGCAGCCGTCCATGTCATTACTCAGGCCCCAGTGTTGCGGCTGCAGGAACAAAATAATAGAGTCATAAATAAACACACACACACACACACATACTGCAGACACACAGTGATGTGGTCGGTAAGTCCCTCACCAGACACCGGTCACAGTTCCTGGCGGTGACAAGGCGTTTGCAGAAGCAGTTTCCTGTGTCCATGTCACATGGGCTTCCTCCAGGCAGTGTGCCCAGGGGATTACAGGTACACTCTGCCAAAAACACACACACACACACATCAAATAAACAATGAGAGACAAAAAGATAGGTGTGTGTGTGTGTGTGTGTGTGTGTGTGTGTGTGTGTGTGTGTGTGTGTGTGTGTGTGTGTGTGTGTGTGTGTGTGTGTGTGTGTGTGTATTAGACTCACGCAGGCAGCCGTTTGGTCCCTGTCCCAGGCCGTAGTGTCCCTGTCTACAGTGGTCGCAGCGCTCTCCCTCCACACTGGTCTTACAGCGACACTGTCCTGCTATCAGACCAGCAGACACGTCTGTCCTGCCGTCACACTCACCACCCTGCAGGGAGCCCGTCGGGTCACAGCTACACGCTACAGACAGAGGGAGAGGGAGGGAGGTGAGTGAGAGAAAAAGACAGGAAGGAATGTGAGTGGACAGGGAGGGTAGGAGGGAGAGTGATGAGGCAGTTGAAGGAGACAGACAAAGAAACAGAAAGAGTTTGGGGAGGGTATTGGAGAGGGTGAGCCGAAGGAGAGAAAAAGAAGAGAACAGAGACCCCAACAGTGTTAAGTTCAGAGACAGAGATCAAAGGGAGAGTTGAGAGTTTAAACTTGATAGGTCAGAGGTCATAGGTGAGGCCAGTAAACTCCTGGCCCTTGTCATAGGTCACAGACAGACGGTGACGTACGTTCACAGATGTTGGGGTCTCTCAGGTGTCTTTCGGGGTGCTGGTAGTAGAAGGGTCTGCACTGCTCACACTGACGCCCCATGGTGTTATGTTGACACTCATCACATACTCCTCCACTCACGTTCCCCGTAGACAGATACACAGCCATGTCAAAGTGACATGACCTGGAGTGGTAGTTACACTCGCACACTGGGAGAAGGAGAGAGAGACAGAGGGAGATGGTGAAGGGAGAGGGGGGCAGAGAGAGAAATAGAGAGAATATTTTGTTTAAACGTATTTCACACTTCAAAAGACACGACCAACAGGACGGAATGAGGGAGATTCCCCCTGTTGAATATTTTTGACATATCTGGAACAGAATGATCCAGACTCTGTATATATCTGGCACAGTGTGATCAGTGTGTGTGTGTGTGTGTGTGTGTGTGTGTGTGTGTGTGTGTCTCACTCTCGCAGGCATTGGTGTTGCGTCCCTCTGCAGGCCTCCAGGGCAGGTCGTTGTAGAAGTCCTTACAGTGCTCACAGTTCAGACCCTCTGTGTTGTGGTTACACATACAGTGACCATGGACCTGGATACACACACGCACGCACGCATGCATGCACACACACACGCACGCACAGAAAGAGCGAGATCGAGAGAGAGAAACACTAGTGTTAGAGGTGCTAGTCCCAAAGACAAGAGAAAAGCAACTACTCGAGTCATCTCCCTCTTAACGGTCACACAACCTATTAGGAGAATGTGTGCATGTCGTGTGTGTGTGTGTTGTATCGTGTGTGTGTGTGTGTGTGTGTGTGCGTCTGCGTGTGTGTTTCACTCACCATGCCCTCTGTGCCTACGTGTATCCCATCGACAGGGGCGCATTTGGAGGCATGTCCGTAGCAGAAGCAGTTGCCGCGGACGACCATGTCGAAGAGGGCGTAGTAGTATTTCTCCGTGACCTCGTCTCTGGAGTCCAGCAGGTTGTCACCCAGTGTGTGGAGCTTCGTGAACTGGACACGCAGGTTAGTGATCTTCAGCATGTCTACACACACATATGGAGACACATACACACACACACACAATCAGGATAAAGGCACACTTGCCAGTCCTAATGCAACGGCCCATCTAAAACAGCAGTGGTACGTTATAGGAATGTTTCTGTAGGTTACTGTGCCTTTATATTAGGTTCTGGATCTTCTCCAAGCTCATCTCTACGACCTCTGACCCTAAAGACGTGGGATCCTCCTTCTGAAGGCTCCCTACACCCTACACACACATTCACCACATACTTAACATGAGGGGCCCTCTGTGTAAGTGTGTAAGTGTGTGTGTGTGTAAGTGTGTGTGTGTGTGTGTGTGTGTGTGTGTGTGTGTGTGTGTGTGTGTGTGTGTGTGTGTGTGTGTGTGTGTGTGTGTGTGTGTGTGTGTGTGTGTGTGTGTGTGTGTGTAGCTTCTACATGTGAAATTCCATAAGAGGTGTCAGGATAACCTGACCTCTAACCCCTGCCCTGCTGTGTTGCCTTGACTACCGCCACTACTCAGACTTCGGTTATTACACTGAGAAAATTATTTGTTGCAGTACTAACTGGATCATATGTAGCTAATGAGATTTCCCAATTCTGGCCTGGTGTTGTACTGTAGTTACTTACTCTGTATCCTAGGACTGTAAGGGTCTTCAATCTGAAACGCTGGGTCCAGCACCCTGAATATCACCTGATCGAGAGGGGGAGAGAGGGATGAGGAGAAGGATTGTAAAAATAAAAGTTTACTGGGTTATAATTCAATGAGAGACGAACTCTGAATCATTCTGGAGCCACAGCTTCTACCCCCACCCCTTGCAAAAGCTCAAAGGCCACACAGATGCACACCTCTCCCTCTGCGGACGGCTCTATGTCAGAGTAGCGAGAGTCACAGATGATGTCGTCCACTTTGACCATGGGTCCCACGGATATCCCAGGGAAGGCGGACTCACAGTTATAGCTATAGTAACGGTACACCTGCCACTTCGTCCCAAAATCCATGGAACGCTCGATCACCATGGTAGCCGGACGGAACGTCTATCAATCAAAAAGATCATTCTAATTTGTAAAGACAGAAATACAACAAATATAAAGGACTAGTTTCTTGACCACGTGACCCGACCAGGGATAACTCTGGGTCCTAATATTATAACACAGAAAGAAAGAAAAAGAGCGAATGAGAACAATAATGAATGAGAGAGGAGAGTCCAGACCAGATCAGAGACGGAAACAGAGATATATGGAGGGCTGTAAAGGAAGCTGGATAGACTCAATACACTGAAGCCAGCAGTACAGAGTATAGTGTTTTACAAGGGCCCTCTCTCCCATCCATCTCAAGAGACTAGGGCGATTTTCCACATACCTTAAACACAGCTGTGTGTGTGTGTGTGTGTGTGTGTGTGTGTGTGTGTGTGTGTGTGTGTGTGTGTGTGTGTGTGTGTGTGTGTGTGTGTGTGTGTGTGTGTGTGTGTGTGTGTGTGTGTGTGTGTGTGGCCACCTTAAAGGTCATGATGAGATGTGTGAAGTGGAACTCAGCTTCCAGGTTCAGTTGAATGGTCACATTCTCCACACCTGCAGCACAGGGACACAAACACACAACACACACACACTGAGAAAGACATCCCATGACAGACATATCCTGCTTTAAGTCAGGAGTTAGGAGTTACAGACCCATAAAAACCCACTAATGAGTCTGCCAAAATCTCTGCTAACACACACACACACACACACACACACACACACACACACACACACACACACACACACACACACACACACACACACACACACACACACACACACACACACACACACACACAGGGAGCTGGGCTGATTGCCGTGTCAATTTGACCATGTCAATTGGTCTTTCTGCCCCACCCATGTGACGAATTGATCCATTGCCATGGTAACATGTGCGTAGTGGGATCTCATAGGGACTAATGCACCGGGGAAAGGAACCCCTGCTTTTCCATGTTTCGTCCTTCCTGGTATTCCCAGACCATCTGGGCATCTGGCTGTGGCCCCTTCCATGACTTAACAACAATGGACACTTTATCCTCCCCATCGGTCAGAAGACTCAGCAATGAATAAACAAACCCACTGCGTGTGTGTGTGTTCGTGCGTGCATGGGCTATGTGAGTCTGTGTTAGTGTTACGACTGTGTGTGTGTGTGTGTGTGTGTGTGTGTGTGTGTGTGTGTGTGTGTGTGTGTGTGTGTGTGTGTGTGTGTGTGTGTGTGTGTGTGTGTGTGTGTGTGTGTGTGTGTGTGTGTGTGCGCGCGCTTATTCGGGAAATCCAGTCCAGTTCCCATGCTCTCAGACAAGAATACCTCAGTCTCTTATTATGTTGCCCAGTTGCAAGTATGTGTGCGAGGGTGTGTGTATTACAGGGAACAATGCGGTCATGTGGCGTCGGCAGTGTTGATTTACAGCTGTGTCTAACACCTGTTCACGTAAGCATACCTGTATATCCTCTGCCCTGAAGCATGCTCTGATTGGCTGAGCTGTGTTGCTCTGTGATCTGCTCTACTCACCGTACCGCCCCCCTGTTCCCATGAGAACACATTTAGCACACACTGACCATCCTCTCACAGCTGGACCTCACCATGACACACACACACATGTTTGTATTACTATCCTTGTGGGGACCAAACAATTGATTCCCATTCCAAATCCTATTTTCCATAACCCTAAACCTAACCCTTAACCTATTTGTTTATTTGGATTCCTATTAGCTTTTGCAGAAGCAGCAGTTACTCTTCCTGGGGTCCACAAAAAAACACGACAAGTAACAAAACACTGATACACTAATAGACAAGGACAGTAACACAAATGCAAAATACAACGATATGCAACCAATACAACAAAGAAATAATAGAAACAACACAACTCAAAAAGTATGTGTGCATTAGAGTGTGTCTATGTGGTTGTGTGTTTGTCCCCTCACCGTACCCGCAGTTCCATGAGTTGTTGTTTAATCCACTTTTGAAAGATCATTTTGATGTTCGCCTGAGTAATTGGAGACGGAAGGGAGCTCCGTGCGATCACGGCTCTGTATAAAACCGTGCGTTTGCCGTCCATTTGTTTTGGACTTGGGGACTGTGACGAGACCCGTGGTGGCATGTCTTGTGGGGTACGTATGGGGGTTTTATTATGCCGACAATCTGGAATTTTCATCACGGTAATATTTCTTTGAAAAAATAGAAGAGAAGCAGTCAATCTCTCGTCAACCCGGAACCAGGAAAGACTGCCATGCATGTTGTTGACGTTAGTTCTATATGTGCAGTTAAGGGCAAGGCGTGCTGCTTTGTTTTGAGCCAGCTGCAGCTTTGTTAGGTCTTTCTTTGGGACAAGACCAGAGCCTGAACAACTAGTACAGTTGATTTGTGTCAAAAAATGAACATCTTTTCATAACAGATATACCCCTCCCCATCTTCACAACAACTTTGACAATATGACTTGACCCTGATAAATTACCATCCACTGTTATACCTAGGAGTTTAGCTTCCTCGACTTGCCTCTACAGCCACACCCTTTATGTACAACTCCAGTTGAGGTTTAGGTCTTAGAGAATGTTTTGAACCAAATACAATGCTTTTACTTTTAGACGTATTTAAGACCCGTTTATTACTAATCACCCGTTCTGATACTGACTGTAACTCCTTATTTAGAATTTCAGTGAGCTCACTGGCTTTGGGTGCTGTCATGTAAAGTGTGGAATCATCCGTATACTTAGTCATTCTAGCTTTGTGTAAGACCTGTGGCAAATCCTTTGTTAAAATAGAGAAGAGTAACGGCCCAAGGCGACTGCCCTGAGGGACACTGCGCTGTACATATCTGATGTTAGAGAAGATTCTATCGAAGAACACTCTCTGGGTTCTATTGGATAAATAACTCTCCAACCATGTGAAGGCAGGTGGTGTTTTTTCAATAACTTTTTATGATCAATAACATCAAAGGCTGCACTGAAATCTAACAAACACAGTTCCAACTATCATCTTATTATCAATTTATTTGATCCAATCATCTGTCCTCTGAGTCAGGGCTGTACAAGTTGAGTGTCCTTCTCTATATGCATGCTGAAAAATAGCATTGTGTTTGGTCAAACACAATCCTCTCCATCAGTTTACTAAGAACAGGCAGCAAACTGATTGGGCGGCTGTTAGAGTCAGCAAAGGTGCCTTTACTATTTTTAGGCAGTGGAATTACTTTAATTTCCTTCCACGCCTGTGGACACAAACACTCCCTTTAGTCTTTGGTTAAAGATATAGCAAATAGGGGTGGCAATATAGGGTTTGTTTGTAAATTCAATCTTGAGCGCCAAAGCACAGAGTGCGCTCTGGGCGTTCGTAAATTCAGAGTGTTGTCAGATTGTCCGTTCGGAAGTTCAGAGCGTTTCGCTCTCGGAGTGTTCAGAGAACATACTGGACGCTCTGGCCGAGGAGTAGGGTTGATCCGAGCGTTCTGACCTCACAACGGCAGTCAAGCACCTAAGCTAACTGGCTAACGTTGGCTAGCTTGCTAGCTACTTCCAAACACAAATGAGAGAACACCTCACTCTGACCATTTTACTCGCCCTAGCAGAGCTGGTTAGGCTGTTTTCATGTTATCCAGAGCGTTGGTGACTGTAACTGTGCTACTGGCAACAATTTAACTAAGCTTTTTTGCAGACGTTTACTGACACCGGCCATATTCAACGGGTGTTGAGCGTTTGTAAATGTATCAGTTATTCTGAGCTCTGCTCTGAAATCGGAGTAGATAGCCAGAGTGAATTAACGAACGCACCCATAGTCTGCTACCATTCAAAAATAGTTTCCCGTCTAGGTTGTCTATACCTGGTGGCTTATCATTATTGATGGATAACAATAGTTTTTCCACCTCTGCCACACTAACTTGACCAAATTCAAAAAAGCAATCCTTCTCTTTCATTATTAGATTTTATTTATACAAAAATATGATGGTTCAACTCTTCATTGTTGTCATTTCACTTCTGAGTTTTTCCACTTTACTAGTGAAATAGTCATTGAAATGATTGCAAATATCAAAACGTTTTGTTATAAATGGCCCATCAACTTCAATGAACGATGGAGATGTATTGGGTTGTCTGCGCATTATATCATTTATGGTACTCCAAAGTCTTTTCCCATTGTGTTTTATGGTGATATAATTTCTTCTTCTTTTTGTTAAGTTTAGTCACAACATTTCTCAATTTACAGTATGTCAACCATTTTGTATGATCTTTTATTAATTACTTTAGGCCCAACTTTGGAACTTTGGTTTTCCTTGTTATTGCCACATTGTTATGGTCACTACAGCCAATGGAAACGGGTATTGCTTTGGATGTCACATATCCAACACTATTGGTATGCACTCTATTTGGTTGAGCGATAACCTGGGTCATGCTACAGGCTAGTCACAGTTAGAAGCTTCCTCTTGAGCGGACAGCTAGTTGCTAACCAGTCAATGTTCTGGTCACCCAGAAAATAGACCTCTCCCACACATTATAAAGCATTGCACCCATATTATCCAAATACTGACTCTTAGCACTTGGTGGCCTATAGCAGCACCCCAAAAGAAGAGGCTTTAGATGAGCCAGGTGAACATGCAAACACAACACTTCAACAACATTTGACAAGAGATCTTCTCTAAGCTTTACCGGAATATGGCTCTGAACATAAAGTACACAGCAACACCTCCCCCATTGGCATTCACGTCTTTTCCGTAATTACAGTATATGCATACATTGCTACTGCTGTATCATCTAAGGAATTAGCTAAGTGAGTTTCAGAGATGGCCAGTATATGAATGTTATCCGATGTTAGCAAGTTACTGAGTGAATCCAGGTGAAGGCTATGATCCCTTATTGATGTCACTTAAATCCACTTCAATCAGTGTAGATGAAGGGTAGGAGACAGATTAAAGAAAGATTTTAAAGCCTTGAGACAATTGAGACACGGATTGTGTATGTATGCCATTCAGAGGGTGAATGGGCAAGACAAAAGATTTAAGTACCTTGAATGAGGTATGATAGTAGGTGCCAGGCGCACCGGTTTGAATGTGTCAAGAACTACAGCGCTGCTGGGTTTTTCAAGCTCAACAGTTTCCTGTGTGTCAAGAATGGTCCCCCACCCAAAGGACATCCAGCCAACTTGATACAACTTTGTGAAGCATTGGAGTCAAAATGGGCCAGCATCCCTGTGGAACGCTTTCAACAACTTGTAGAGTCCATGCCCCAACGAATTAAAGCTGTTCTGAGGCCAAAACGTGGTGCAACCTAATGTTTTGTAAACTCGGTGTATATTAATATTGGCTATTCTTAGCCATTTCCTTGATAGCTTATCTGAGAAAAAAATATACACTGTATATACGTGTGTGTGATGTTGGGCTGAAGCTACGGGCCCTGAGGCTTGGCTCTCTCATTTCTCCCAAGCTTTTGGGAGGGAGGGTGGACAATGAGCCTGTTGTAGCAGATGTAAGCAATGTTCCCATGCTCACTGGCAGCTTTCATAGCTGGGATCAGTTCTTTTCCCGCCTCTGGCGCACAGCTTCAGAGAAGTCCTCTTTGAGGAAGATGTTGGTTCCTCTCAAGTTCTTGGCTCTCTCCAGAACAGCCATCTTGTCCTCAAACCTCAGGAGCTTGACCACTATCGGCCTGGGTCTGTCACCTGGGCTGGTTACATGTTTTCCAGACCTGTGGGCGCGCTCCACCTCAATCTTCGTATGATCCATCGGCAGGCTTTTCAGTGATCATTTTCCATACTTTCTCCTCAGACTCGGCCCAGTTCTCATGTGAAGACTCTGGTATGCCATCCACAACGATGGTGTTCCTCCTGGATTGTCCCCCTGGATCTGTTTTACCAGTCATTGCTAATAAGGATTCTTGCTGATGTCATCTCGAGAGGACTTACAATTTGTTGCTGCAAGTCTCTTTCAGGACATACACATCTCCCTGGGAGAACTGCAAACTGTTCTTACAGTTCTGAACCTCCCCCCGTCAGATCGTCCATTCTTTCGTTAGTTGAGTCCATCAGTATCTGGACAAAACTCTTGAAGCTATTTTCCTGTTGTTGTAACAACTGCTTGTAAAATCCTTTTTGTTCATTTAAAAGATCCTTGACCTGTGATAGAGAAACACTGTCCTCTCCATTACTTCCACATTTGGCTTTGGACGCCATGGTAGCAATGTAGGCTAACGCTGGTACTCCACGCAGTTCCAGACAGGGCAGGTCACAGGGCAGATTTAAACAGCAACAAACAGCAGGGATTTAGACAGCCACAATCCCGGGACAATCCACAGTCCCAGCCAAAAGGGCTGGAAACCTTGCTACGCCAAGCAGCTCTTCAAACTTTCGGTTGGCAGGATCCCTGGACAGATATAGTGGTACCAGCAACCGAGGCTAACCGCGCCGCGGGATCCAAATTTAAAAGGTAGCTAGTAACCAAACTTTTTCAATAGAATTCTTATTCAGAGACTTTCAAAACAACAAACCGAGCTCTTCCTCGTTCCGCCCTCATTCCGCGTTCAACATGTGATGTCCATAATGTAACCATAATTGTAACACTAACCCTAAACCTAAACCCTAACACTAAAATAGCCTTTTTCCTTGTGGGGACCGGCGAAATGTCCCCACTTGTCTGAATGTTACTTATTTTACTAGTAAAACCAAAAACATGCACACAAACACCCACCCACACACACACACATATTCTCACCATTCTCAGACTGCCACCAGGTCTTGAGGCGGTTGGGGGCAAAGGTGGTGACCAAGTTTTCGATGCTGTGGCTGGTGGTGTGGTTCATCCTCTCATCATACTTCTCCCTGGAGTCACACACAAAACACTTCTTCTCCTCCTACAGAGAGCGAGGGAGGAGAGAGAGAGTGTCTCAGTACTATGAAAAACATGATCATTCACCTAATTATAGAGCTACCACTCAGTCTGTCATCAGATGTTTTGGCATACACACACAGATTCTGGATTGTCTTCCACACACACACACACACACACACACACACACACACACACACACACACACACACACACACACACACACACACACACACACACACACACACACACACACACACACACACACACACACCCTACTCTCTGCACTGTATCTTCCTAACAAGTGTGTGAGTGAGGATGTCACAACCTCACAGTGTGACTTTCACAACCTTCTAATTTAATCCAAGCAGTTGCTTTCCAATCTATCTGCACACACAAGTTTTAACTGCGTTGAAATGTGACCACTTGTAACTGCTAAGTGGTCCAGCTTCCACTCCCCGTTAGGCAAAGTCTTCTCCCAGAATTCTTTGCACTAGACCCTCAGGCTCTTCTCTTCATCCCCCGATCTCCTCCTCATTACGATGACTCATCCTAGAATGTTCCAATGTTTCGTTAATCGTCCCACAGCCCATTGGTAGATAACACCCCCTTCACATGGACACATTCTGTAGGCGTTCACCCCCGAGGGGATTCTGGAATAACGGGATACCCCTGATCATGCACTCTCCCCTCCTCACCCCCCATGATAAGCACACAGGGCGGTGATTGTGTGGCACACAATGCTTATTGTGGAGGGAAATGTCAAGACTCCCACACAATACCATAGAGTCTCTTTCGTACATTCAAATATTACACTGTACTGTACTACACTATTACGTTACAACACAATTTTTGGAAACACAAGGAAGTGTTAAATCATAGACCTGCTGGTCAGGTGTAATATAATAATAATCATCATTTAGCAGACTTACAGTCATGCGTGCACACGTTTTACTTATGGGTGGTCCCATCCAGGGAATCAAACCCACCATCTTTGCGTTGCAAGTGCCATGCTCTACCAACTGAACTACAGAGGACCAGTGAGTGTATCGATCATATGTGGCCCAGCCCTATTAGCTGCAAATGTAATGGCCATATTGTATCCCATTACCTACAGGTGTAATTTACCTATCCGAACCCCTGGGACTTACATTTTAGACATTTTAGCAGTTTTTAAGGTCATTTCTAGAAATTCTACACATTTTGTCATGTTAATATGATATCCGTGAGATATCATAATCAATGGGGGAAGTTCAGGGCCCCTGGGCACGGCCCTTCATGCATGGTCAGTAATTCGCCCATGATTTGGGGGGAACCGTGATGAAAGTATAACGTTTTTATTTTATTTTGATTACATTTAGATTTTGTGTCACAATATCCAATAATTTCAAAGTGGAATTATGTTTTTAGACATTTTTACACAAATAAATTAAAAATGAAAAACTGAAATGTCTTAAGTCAATAAGGAAAACTGCTGATGCACAACCAAATTTCGAAATTGCACCTTATGTATTCTACTTGTCAAACTCAGTTGAGAGCAACCGCTTATGTCGGCCCCTAGCGACCGCTTATGCCCACTGCCGGCCCTGTCTAGGTGTAGTGCACCTACAGTATCTGTGCCCCAGGTGTGAGGTGTCTTACCTCCAAGTGACCAACGATGCAAAAGCGCTCAGGCTTCTCAATGCCGCAGGTGGAGGAGGCGGTGAGCTTGTGCGCACGGCCGATCAGAAGGTCCCCGGTGGCGGGGTAGCAGCTCCCCTCAGTGCACACATCCCCAAACTCCGGCAGCTGGGCAAAGGAGCGCCACCCGAGGGCTGAGCGACAGAAACAGCCGTGAGAGTTGCTGATGATGCCGCACGGGCGAGCAAAACATGTCTGGAGTGTAACTCCCCATGCAACTATTATGCTATATAACTCAACTATCCCACAGTTAAAAATCTGTACAAATGTTTCTATTTTAGACGTAAGAGATGTGTCTCTGCATTGCTATCACAGTTTCCCTTTCGTCTATTTCATCACTGGGTATAAAAACATAACGGTCACAAAATATGCCTCTCTTCGGTTAATTTAATTGAAATCACATGGATTCGCTTTCCTATCGATCCCTGTGGGGTGATTGTTAATGAAAACAGGCTGCTATGTTCGAGAACAACATCGACAGTTATTGACTGTACAAAATAGCTTCTGTAAACGATAGCTAGTTGAAAATAATGTGCACAAAACATCTTTAAACAAGCATAGTGGACTGAGACATCTGATATGTATAAACTCTTGGACACATTTGAGATGTTTAAATAATGGCTTACAGATGTTCCTAATTAAATGTCCCCATGGTCCTGGATAGGTGAGAGTGAAAAGTAATACTGGAAGTAAACTCCTCTATTGGATCTCTTCACGTTTTACTTTTCCTCTTAAGACAATACTTGGCTTTAGGCAACTCCTCAAACGAATTGACAATACTTTCGCTAGCTACCTGCGCAGTAGGAAATTCACTCTATAAAACGAAACAGTTCCGTGTAAAAACAATACTTACTCAAAAGTGATGCGATGTGCAATATCAACATTTTCGAGTATGAAACATTGATGATTATTCCTCGGGTTGTTGTCAGCAAGTCCTGAAGCAGTTGTGTACGTGAGTGTCTCTTGTGTGTGTGTGAACGAGTGGTCTCTGTAACTCTGTTCTAGGAAGTCGTGGCGAGCCCCCAACTGTGCATCCCACGCGCTCCCGAGTCTCAACCCTCCTGGCAGGTTATGCAGCGCACCCCCTTGGGAGTTACTACATGCGATGGGACAAGGACATCCCAGCTAGCCGAACCAGCATCTGTAGCAACGCAGTTAGACCGCTGCGCCACTCGCGAGGCTCATCCACAAAAAAAATTATGCTTATCAATTGCCTTGCACAAAGTATCAAAATACTAAAATATTACACAGGATTCTTAAATATTTTCATTTAAATGTTAATTGTATTTTTTGATCACAGAAACAGTGAGGAAAATATGGGAAAATAAATAATGAAATGTTAATTATATAAAGCAGCGTGTGTGATCATCTGCCAGAGTAGCCCCAATCGTGCCGAGTCCCAAATAATACATTTGGGCCAGATAACTCTCACCGGAATCGGCCCGAGCTCAATCCCTGCATCCTAACCATAAGTAATACTGCCGAAAGGGGCTCAGACTCGGGCCACATGACATCGGCCGAGTCTGACTCTCAGCCGGAATCCGCCCAGATCCACTGTGCTAATTGGGTGGGTACTTTACCACGTCAAGCATAGAACTCCACATTATCAGTCTCTGGCGGACAGAGGGACACACACACACACAGGGGCCATTTTCTGTGTTTGTAGTGGACTGCTTATTTAGCAGGTGGGCACAGATGGGTGAAAAAACCTATTCTGCCAGATTCAATCCCCTATTGGGTTAAACCCTGGACATGCTTGTCATTGAGTTGGACAATGGACACAGTTATGACAAATGGCAAAGAGGCAGGTGCCCATAGTTACCCCTAGGTAAATAGACATAGCATCTCCCTAAACACTGAAAGTTAAAGATGATTCCCTTCTCAGTGTGTGTGTGTGTGTGTGTGTGTGTGTACAGGCTATGTGAGTTAAAGATGATTCCGTCCTCAGTGCTGAATTAATTTGCCTGGATTGTGTCTGGATTTTGAACTATAAAATCAAGACATGTTTATTAGTTTTCTAAACACTCGATCCATCAAGTTCAATGGGGTTTATTTAAAAATGTAGACCAGGATTTCTCAAACTCGGTCGTGGGGCCACACCTGGGTGCACGTTTTGGTTTTTGCCCTAGCACTACACAGCTGATTCAAATAACCAATTCATCATCAAACTTAGATTATTTGAATCATTTGAATCAGCTGTGTAGTGCTAGGTCAAAAACCAAAACATGCACGGGGGGCTCGGGCCGAGTTTTGGAAACCCTGGTTTAGACTGCAACCTATGTATGAAACATCTCAGAGCAGGAGTGCTGATCTAGGATCAGTTCTGGATTTCAGATCATAATGAAATAGGTTAAATGTACAGGGGGTTCCTTATACTCGATCAACACTCCTACTCTGAGACGTTTGGAATACAGCCCCAGGACTCATCCATTGACCACCACTACATACTACGTGCATACATTACCCTCGTGTGGTATTTTGAAGAACTGCAAGAAACATACCAAATCGCTCTCATGCTCTCAAAAGCAACAGATATTGCTCATATCCTTCCTCTGATTTATTATAAACATCATAGACAATACATTTCCTAATATTTCCTCATGAATCAAAAAATGGAATCAGTCATCTGTGTACTATGGCAGTTAGGTTACAGGTTACAGGCACAGGTGTTAACACTATTGGCAGGTTGAAACTCAGACAGTACAGTGAATGAGAGACTCGTTCATACTAGGTCCTGGAGGCTTCTCGGGCGTGACATCATAGCTTGGCCTTAGCGACAGAGTCATGGCTGGGGTACAGGTGTTGCCGTAGAAAGCCAAGGCTCTTTTCCCGGGAGTCTTCTTGAGCATTGGCGTGCTGCTTTGGGTACCCTCCCCACACAACATGATCACTGCAACACACACAATAATTTGTTACTTTGCGAGTAAAGAATTGGTTATACATATCTTGGTTCCAGTGTGTATACTATAGGTGTGAGCTTTGTGTGTGTACAGTACCTTTCTGTCGTGTTTGAGGCACTATGAAGTTGCTGGCTCTGAAGTGGCTCTGAAGTGGGGTGTGCAGGGCAGCTCAATGAGGTGTCCAGCATCAGGGTATAGTAGAATGGTCAGTAGGTGCTCGTTACCCGCTGCACGCATCATCTGGGCTATCTACAGGTCAGAAGTCACATTCCAATTATTGATTTCATAGGAAGCTTGTAATCGTGTGTGTGTGTGCGTGTGTGTGTGTACTCACGTCCTTGGCAGACTCCACTGTGGCCCAGTTCTGATCATCCTCCCTGACGACCAACATCAATGGCCACCTTAACCTCCCCATCTGTCAGAAGTCACTGCAATGAGTAAATAATCCCACTGTGTGTGTTTGTGTGTTTTAACTTACATCCACCTTCTCTCCAGGATTGATTGGGATAGGCTGAATGATGTCTCCAGATCATACGGCCCTCTTCATCAAACCCTACACATAGGAACTCTAGAGCTCTGTCGGAGTGACCATTGGGTTCTTCCCTGACCAAGGCCCTTCTCCCCCAATTGCTCAGTTTGGCCGGGTGGCTGGCTCCAGGAAGAGACTTGGGGACTCCAAACTTCTTCCATTTAAGAATGACGGAGCGTGCGTCACGGGCGTCACGGTTGCCAGGTGCACGGTGTTTCCTCCAACACAATGGTGTGGCTGGCTTCTGGGTTCAGCGGGTGTTGTGCCAAGAAGCAGTGCGGCTTGGCTGTGTTTCGGAGGACGCACAGCTCTCAACCTTCACCTCTCCTGTCACGCTCGCTATCGTCAAACTCCCTGTCATAAATCAACCAAGGCGCAGCGTGCATGTCGTTCCACATCTTTTAATAGGAGTGAAACCTTAACAAAAACAAACAGGTAAACAGCAATGAACGTGACGCAACCGAGGTGCGCACTAACACACACGGAAAATAATAATTATCCACACATTAGGTGGGAAAAAAGGCTGCCTAAGTATGATTCTCAATCAGAGACAACGATAGACAGCTGTTCCTGATTGAGAACCATACCCGGCCAAAACATAGAAATACAGAAACCTAGAAAACAAAACATAGAATGCCCACCCCACATCACACCCTGACCTAACCAAATAGAGAAATAAAACAGCTCTCTAAGGTTAGGGCGTGACAGTACCCCCCCCAAAGGTGCGGACTCCCGGCCGCAAACCTGAACCTATAGGGGAGGGTCAGGGTGGGCATCTACATACTTTTGTACCTGTTTCCTCAAGCATCTTCACAAGGTCCTTTGCTGTTGTTCTGGGATTGATTTGCACTTTTCTCACCAAAGTACGTTCATCTCTAGGAGACAGAACACGTCTCCTTCCTGAGCGGTATGACGGCTGCGTTGTCCCATGGTGTTTGCGTACTATTGTTTGTAGAGATGAACGTGGTGCCTTCAGGCGTTTGGAAATTGCTCCCAAGGATGAACCAGACTTGTGGAGGTCTACAATTTTTTTCCTGATGTCTTGGCTGATTTCTATAGATTTTCCCATGATGTCAAGCAAAGAGGCACTGAGTTTGAAGGTAGGCGTTGAAATACATCCACAGGTACACCTCCAATTGACTCAAATGATGTCAATTAGCCTATCAGAAGCTTCTAAAGCATGACATAATTTTCTGGAATTTTCCAAGTTGTTTAAAGGCACAGTCAACTTAGTGTATGTAAACTACTGGAATTGTGATACATTGAATTATAAGTGAAATAATCTGTCTGTAAACAATTGTTGGAAAAATGACTTGTGTCATGCACAATGTAGATGTCCTATCCGACCCTCCAAAACTATAGTTTGTTAACAAGAAATTTGTGGATTGGTTGGAAAAACAAGTTTTAATGACTCCCACCTAAGTGTATGTAATCTTCCGACTTCAACTGTATATATATAATGTGAATGTGTAGATGTATGGTGACTCCACGTTTGGATGAACGGACCAACTGGACTGCCATGGGCAAGTCCCTTGACGGGTACCAGGAATGGTGGAAGGACAATCTGAAGGTAATTATCTTTGCACAAAACACAGCATTGTCCAGGCCTCCAGAGTATTCACTCTATCGCCTGCTATATGGAGGGGAGCCGCAGCTGTTAACTAACGTAAACAATGCAATTGTATATAACATTATTGCATATACTGTAGTATAAATTTTTTGTTGTTGGACTTAGTGTTTTTCTTTTGCTGTTTTTGTATAATGTACTTTGAGGACACTGATACTCCACCTGATGTGGTGGAAGTTGTCGAACCAGATCAGAATGCCTTCAAAGACCACCTTCAGGCACGGATTGAGGAGGATGTGGAGGTTTTTGACCAGGTAAAAATGATTGTTCGCTGTTAATTTATTTTCTGGCCTTCCAAGAGATATATAAGAGATGTATTTGTAATAATATGAAATATAATTGCATTTATTTCTTTTTCTATCAAGGTGAGACTGAACATGGACAGGGCGCATAAGAAGGAGAGCCACCTGAGAAGAATCAAGGGAACCAAGTGCTTCGACATCTGGGTGAAGGACTTAGCTTGGAAGAAGGACGAAAGGAAGGCGAGACCCGGGAAAGCTTGGTGCTCTATCGCTCCTAGCTGGGGTCAACATCCGTTAAGGTGAATATAAAAATCTAAGACAACCATTTGCTGCCTCGTGGTTGGCCGCATCACCATGCTGTCTGCAGTACCAACACTGGCTCAGGGGTTTCTCCAAATAGTCAATCTCAAGGCTAACCACTGGGTCACGTTAAGTAACCGCCACTTCTAGGTAGGTACTGTTAAGGTGTATGACTCCAGTGGTCATGACACCACCGGGGAGTTTCTCTCACAACTCATCTCTCTATCTTTTCCAGGGACCTTCCATTACCAACCCCACTGACATCAACAATTAAACAGGTATCCTTTAATTTCTGTCTGCTATTAACATTATTGCATATCTAATCAAACATTTAAATTAAATCATTCAATAACTGTATTTTTACATACCTGATAATCATTTAACCTGTGTTTGCTTGTTTACGTCTGTCTCCTAACCTGTTCCGTTTACTCTGCTCCTGTTCTCCAGGACCTAGGGGTTCTGCCTAACACCCAGACATGGATCCACCTGATGTCCTCCATTACCAACCACAGTCCAACTTTTCATTACATCAGCTACTGTTACTGTCAAGTTGTCATTATCTGCTAAGAGCAAGACAACTATCATACTGGGCACATAATGTGAGCTGCACAGGTTAGTTAAAAACACTAGCACTGCAAACACTCAGAACAAAGAGGGCAGCAGTGCCTGGACTTTGCAGTTTCCCTCTTAGAGTCCACTACCTGTTGAAAAACAAGTGACAGGCAGACATTCACACAATACCCACCTCCTCTCTATTCCACACACCAGAATTCTGTATTTCAGTCTATGATTGCCATGTGAGTGTACAAAAAATCTTTAAGTAAATTGACACACGTGCCCAAAAAAATCAATGGTTATGTATTTAAATCTAAAATATTGCTAGATTGGTTTTCACAGCTGTTTCATAAGGTGTTTGTTATTGTAAATTGTAATGTATCACTTGATGGTATTTGTTAGTTCAACATTATTAATTGTATCATAAGACATACAATAGATATATATTCAACCACAAGGGTGTACTAACGAGCTATGATTTTTTAAATCATAATTGAGGACCAAAATGAATTCAGTGTAGATAAGGGAATGCCTGTTTAAAATGAAAACATGCGAGCCAGACAAACCAGTGCATGAATCAAATGTATTTGCATATGAATGGAGTGGAAATTAGCTCACTTTGTGATCTGTATGGTAAGTAACAATGTGTGTGTGGGGGGCATTGAAATATTCATAAAAAGCAGAAGATGTAAAAATTACATGAATCACAATGGTTAGCCTATGCAAATTAATAGTAACACATTTAGCCTAATTGGTAATAAATATGAAGTGGGGGAAAGTCAATTCCAGATTAAATATAGGTCTTCATGTGTATCAAATCTGTAGGCAAATGAGGGCTAAATCAATGACAAACAGCTTAAATGTTCAGGCTTCATCGTGACTTGTGATCAAAACAGACTGGGGTGTTTTCGTTTGCGTTTAGTCTAAGGATATGCGTAAGAACGCAACTGCACTGAAATGAATAGCCTGATTCAATTGGATTCTCCTGAATAATACATTATTTGATCTGTTAAGCTGTTTGGTCAATGCATAGACCCGTACTGATTCTAACTTTTTGGTGTTTTGCATAGCTCTACATTGCAGAGCATTTAATAAATCAACCACATTTCCTGTGATGTTTAGGCTGCACAAAACCGTCGATAGGCTAGTAGACACCGGAAATAGTCGTGGAGTTTATCATTGTTATAGCCTAGATCGCTTTATAAAATCTGGACCGTTGCTTTTCCTATGGCTAAGCAAAGAAGTGGTAGCACATGCTGTTTGCACGTCTCTATAACAAGGCCTATTTTCTCACATACCCCCTCAATTCGAACTCTGCTTTTAACCATAAAACATCTCCACAGAAATGAATAGAGGAAGGATTGCATGGTGACAGTGTTAATCTGGTAAAGTGGGTGGGAACGAGGTCAAATCATGACATCAATAATTTTCAGGTCAGAGAAAGATGCCAGAGATTCCGAGTTGAATGACTGTTCAAAACAAAACAAAAATACCAGTCTGAGCACGGCATATCTACACAGTAACGGTGGCTGCAATATCAACTAGCCAAATCATTTTTGCATTGAGGTGATAGGCCTGTTTGAGCTAAATCGACAAATGAAATTGAACAGACACTTAAACTAACACGTAATGTGTAACACATGTAGACGTTTTTAGGGCGTTCGTGGTAAGATCCTTCATAATAAACTTACATGCAAATGTGAACACTACGTCTACATGACGTGTAAGTGTCACGTGAACGCGTCAGCAGTTTGACGCCTTAGAAAGAAACTTGTCTCCATCGACAGTCCACGTTAATTAATGGCGTTATTTTATGGCACTATGAAGACGTTATATTTATACTTATATTTCCCTCACTAACTTTAAACATCAGCTATCTGAGCAACTAACCAATCGCTGCAGCTGTATATAGTCCATCTGTAAATAGCCCACCCAATCTACCTACCTCATCCCCATATTGTTTTTATTAACTTTTCTGCTCTTTTGCACACCAGTATCTCCTTGCACATCATCATCTACTCATTTATCACTCCAGTGTTAATATGCTAGATTGTGAATAACTTCACTACTATGGCCTATTTATTGCCAACCTCACGCCATTTGCACACACTGTATATAGACTTTCTTTTTTTCTATTGTGTTATTGACTGTACGCTTGTTTATTCCATGGGTAACTCTGTTGTTGTTTGTGTCGCACTGCTTTGCTTTATCATGGCCAGTTCGCAGTTGTAAATGAGAACTTGTTCTCAACTAGCTTACCTGGTTAGATAAAGGTGACTTGGTGAGCGGTATCAGTAACTTCACGAGGCTTAATTCTGGCATGAATCACCCCCCATACACATACACTGATCGCCCACTACCCGCTCCGTTATCAGCTACGTTAGCAATGTGGGTCGACACACAAGTTAACTTCTTAGTACATACATTACACACTTTATTCTTACCTCCCGTCAGTAACCGTTGGTTATGGTATAAAGAATATACAGACAAGCGTTCATGTTTAATTTAAGCAACGTTTATTGTACTTATCAATGTCATGGATGAGCGCACTGTTTGTTTGTTTGTTACTGTTCCTCTCTCCCCGTCTCTGTAGCTTCCGGGTATGCTTGGAAAAGGACCAGAGCTACGGCAATCGGTCTGGCTTTGTAGTGCCTGTCCCGAATGGCTCGTTCATGGGAATGGGCGTATTGGAAGACAGCCGTGATGGGTTTTGTAAATATGTTATATTGTTTCATGATAAATGAATTGCAAAGGTGCAAAGATATAGTTCATGATATGTTTATCTGAGTGAAAAAGGTAGGCTTGGATGTTGGTAATTGCTTAATTAATTAGTGTTTGGTATGTTCTGATGGGAGGGGCTTCCCCTACAAAAGGAGCCTCTATCAGTTCAAGTGGGGGACATTTTGATTGTTGTTGATGCATTGTTTATTTTTATTTTTTATTATATTTTTATTTAAGCTGTCCCATAATGTATGCTTTTGGTGGCAGTACTGGTTTTCTTCTGGAATCACTATGTAAATAAACACCCTTGCACAGAAGTACTTTTGTGGCTCTGCCATCGTTTTCTTTGGTGTAGTTTAGGTTTTTCAGTTTATCCTCCTGGCCTACTCTACGCCATAGCGGGTCTCTCATGTCAGGGGAGGATTCACAAGGTATTCTAAGGTGGGGCAATGGCCTTGGTGTCTTTACTCAGATAGGGTTACATCTCTTTTCCATTCATAATAGGACAAAAGTTGGTATTGCTATTTCCTACCAACAGCCTAGCCTACTTATAGGGGCATTACTAACATAGTCAGTGACCATTTATTTGCATACAAGAGCTGAGCAGGGTTGTCTCTTTTGGTTTCATGCAGTTAGTAAGGTCCGATATAACCGAATCTCCCATTATTTTGGTTCCTTTTTTTATTTAGTTTTCTGCATGTAACTTAATGTATTTTCTGTCTAAAATGTATTTTGAAGGCATTCTCGCCTCTACATTTAAGTACAGCAGAGATCATCAACTAGATAGAAATGACATTGGGGGGTTACCAGTTGGGGGACCCTGCAGTACAGTGTGTGCTGGTAAATAACATTGCTGTAGGTGTTCTCACATTATATGGAGCAGAGGCAGGCATGCTAGTATGTGACTGAAATGTATCCCACTGACTTCACCTGCCCTGGAGATAAGACAACTGGGTGACAAGTTATCTTCTTACTCTAGAGATTTTGCACTGTTAACTCCAAGTTTGTTCTGTTATGAGCAATGCGCATTCTATCGAATCCTGTAGCCAGTTAGTAGTTACATACCAGTAGTTGACCTTGTTCTGGTTGGTCTGCAGAGACACAAAATACATATGTGACCCCTTCGGGGTGTTGGTGGCAGGTTACATGTGTTAATTCTTAGGACATTGTTTGGAGATGGCTTGTATCCTTCCAGGACCCTCTGAGTTGAAGTCCATTAGTGAACAGGTGAGAGGAAACCTGTATGATGATGCCTCATTGGCAGCCTCATTTGATGGTGATTGACACCCACACAGGAAGCAATCAGTTTGATCCGTCACTGGTCTGATCAGATTACGTGGGCATCTCTCCTTTGTACTCTTGTAATAGGTTGTACAGGTTGTTAGTAATTCGTTTTCTATCAGCTCTCAATGTCCTTGGTAGAGGATAAATAGGTTGTTGTTGAAGATGAGAATGTGTTTTATGTCAACTCCATATAATCTGTGTACTATATGTGATATGATAGGTACTGTTTGTTCTCAGGAGAGGATGAAGAGCTTCTGTGGGACTGGGCAGCCAACGGCAGCACTGGATCTGATTAGCCCTCTTCTTTGCCATTGAGGCTGTATCACAACCGGCCGTGATTGGAAGTCCCATAGGGCAGCGCACAATTGGCCCAGCGTCGTCCAGGTTTGGCCGGTGTAGGCCATCATTGTAAATAAGATTTTGTTCTTAACTGGCTTGCCTAGTTAAATAATTTGTCCTAAAGCACTAGTATTTTCCTAGAGACGTGCAGATGAAAACCTCTCTCTCTCTCAAGCACGCACGCACACGCACACACACAGTTACACTCCCCAATATGTCTACCATGTGTGACTCTTACCTAATCTCCGCTATACTGTTCGAGCTATAACGACTGGCGGTATTGGTCTAGTGATGGTAGATTTGCAAAGTTTTTTTTAAAGGTATTTGTTTTGTCCATTGCTTGTTCCTAATCAATGCAATGCCAGGTGCTGACTGATTTATAGGGCCTCCTTATCCAAAACAACAATAACTGAGGGAAGGAGAAACGGAGGAAAAGAGAAAAAAACGTCTGGAATGGTAACAAAAAAAGGCAAACTGTAGAGAGAAGGGGGAGGGGGTAAGAGGGAGAGTGAGCAAAAGGGAGAGCGAGAGAGATTGATAGACCTATACAATATGGACTGAGTGAATATAGTATAGTTTAGATATATGCCACTTTTGTCTTAGGCAGGATGTGACTCCACCCTAACGTCTTTACAATGAAAGTGTTTCCTTTTTAAAGTCTTGGGGCCATTATTCCATCTCCACTGCCGTCTGCATTCCTGCCTCCAAAACAATGTACTTACTCTTCCTGTCCTGTTCTGTTTGGCCTTCTAGTGGGATGTAGCGTCCATTCCCAAGAGACCGCCCGCCTGGCCGACGCACTGTTGTACCCCCTCGACCCCAGGGACTGGGTTAGCCTCTCTATATCTCTCTCGCTCTCTCAGATAAGCGTTATGAGCATGAATTAATTTCAAGCACAGATTCAACCACAAAGAGCAGGGAGGTTTTTCAATGCCTCGCAAAGAAGGGCACCGATTGGTATGAATAATACAATTTTAAAAAAGAGCAGACGGTGAATATCTATTTGAGCATGGTGAAGTTATTAATTAGGCTTTAGATGGTGTATCAATAAATACACCCAGTCACTACAAAGATACAGGTGTGCTTCCTAACTCAGTTGCCGGAGAGGAAGGAAACTGCTCAGGGATTTCACCATGAGGCCAATGGTGATTTTAAAACATGGTTGTGATATGAGAAAACTGAGAATGGATCAACAACATTGTAGTTACCCCACAATACTATGGTAAATGATAGAGTGAAAAGAAGGAAACCTCTACAGCAGGGTTCCTTAGCTGGCGGCCCGTGGGCCAAATTTATTTTTGAAACTTTGCGCTCCCACCAAGTTTTTTTATTTAAATAACTAGCTTTTGTGGAATTTTCATTGTTGTACATAAAAAACTGTAAAAACACCAGGATATCAGCTCCAATTGATTTGAATTTAGGAAATATGTTCAAGTATTCCCATTTATAGTAGAGAGAAATATGTGACCGTAACACAACAAAATCTTCATAAATGTAAGCAAAAAATCTGTATAAATGAATAAAATAAATACTGAGCTAAGTAAAAAGGGAAATTATTTTATACTAATACAATTGCTCAGAGAAATAAATGTAGTTTAACAAGCAATACCAAAAATCTAAAAAGATAGAGGTCAAAATTTTTGGCACACCCATTTTCAATACCTCCCCCTGCGAGGATAATGACACTGAGACTTTTGCTAAAATGTTTTATAAGCTTGAAGAACACGTTGGGAAGGATGTTAGCCCTTTCCTCCATACAGAATCTTTCCAGATCCTTGATATCCTTCGTCTGCTCTTATTGACCGAACAGGCCCCCATTAACATCGATGGGGCTGTACGTGGAGTGGGTCGAGAGTTTCAAGTTCCTTGGTGTCCAAGTCCCCAACGAACTATCATGGTCCAAGCACACCAAGACAGTCGTGAAGAGGGCACGACAAAACCTTTTCCCCCTCAAGAGACTGAAAAGATTTGGCATGGGTCCCCAGATCCTCAAAAGGTTCTACAGCTGCACCATCGAGAGCATCCTGACTGGTTGCATCACCGCCTGATATTGCAACTGCTCGGCATCTGACCATATGGCACTACAGAGGGTAGTGCGAACGGCCCAGTACATCACTGGGGCCAAGCTTCCTGCCATCCAGGACCTATATAATAGGCGGTGTCAGAGGAAAGCCCATAACATTGTCAGACTCCAATAACCCAGTTATAACAGTTATAGACTGTTTTCTCTGCTACCGCACGGCAAGCGGTATCGGAGCGCCAAGTCTAGGACCAAAAGGCTCCTCAACAGCTTCTACCCCAAGCCATAAGACTGCTGAACAATTCATAAAATCGCCACCGGACAATTTACATTGACCCCCCCCCCCCTCCCCTTTGTACACTGCTGCTACTCGCTGTTTGTTTGTTACCTATGCATAGTCACTTCAGCCCCACCTACATGTACAGATTACCTCAACTAGCCTGTAACCCCGCACACTGACTCGGTACCGGTGCCCCCTGTATAAAGCCTCGTTATTGTTATTCTAATTGTGTTACTTTTATTATTACTTTTTATTTTAGTCTACTTGGTAAATATTTTCTTCTTCTCTAACTGCACCGTTGGTTAACCAGGTAGGCAAGTTGAGAACAAGTTCTCATTTACAACTGCGATCTGGCCAAGATAAAGCAAAGCAGTTCGACACATATAACAACACAGAGTTACACATGGAGTAAAACAAACATACAGTCAATAATACAGTAGAAAAAAAAGTCTATATACAATGTGAGCAAATGAGGTGAGATAAGGGAGGTAAAGGCAATAAATAGGCCATGGTGGCGAAGTAAATACAATATAGCAATTAAAACACTGGAATGGTATATTTGACAGTAGATGAGTGTGCAAAGTAGAAATACTGGGGTGCAAAGGAGCAAAATAAACAAATAAATAAATAAATACAATAGGGGAAGAGGTAGTTGTTTGGGCTATTTATAGATGGGCTATGTACAAGTGCAGTGATCTGAAAGGTTGCTAGATTGCCTTTTCCAGGGGCAGAACGACAGATTTTTACCTTGTCAGCTCGGGGATTCAATCTAGCAACCTTTCAGTTACTGGCAGTTTCAGAGATTTGGAAGAGAACTGGAAGGAGAGGCGGCCAAAGGAGGAACTGACCCTGGGGGTGACAAGTGAGATATACCTGCTGGAGCGCGTGCTACGGGTGGGTGCTGCCATGTTGAGCAGCGAGTAGAGACAAGGCGGGACTTTACCTAGCAGGGTCTTGTAGATGACCTGGAGCCAGTGGGCTTGGCGACGAGCATGAAGCGAGGGCCAGCCAACGAGAGCGTACAGGTCGCAGTGGTGGGCAGTACATGGGGCCTTGGTGACAAAACGGATGGCACTGTGATAGACTGCATCCAATTTGTTGAGTAGGGTGTTGGAGGCTATTTTGTAAAGGACATCGCCGAAGTCGAGGATCGGTAAGATGGTCAGTTTTACGAGGGTATGTTTGGCAGCATGGGTGAAGGATGCTTTGTTGCGAAATAGGAAGCCAATTCTAGATTTAACTTTGGATTGGAGATGTTTTATGTGAGTCTGGAAGGAGAGTTTACAGTCTAACCAGACACCTAGGTATTTGTAGTCAGAACCGTCCAGAGTAGTGATGCTGGACGGGCGGGCAGGTGCCGGCTTCGATCGGTTGAGGAGCATGCATTTAGTTTTACTTGTATTTAAGAGCAGTTGGAGGCCACGGAAGGAGAGTTGTATGGCATTGAAGCTCGTCTGGAGGGTTGTTAACACAGTGTCCAGAGAAGGGCCAGAAGTATACAGAATGGTGTCGTCTGCGTAGAGGTTGATCAGCGACTCACCAGCAGCAAGAGCGACATCATTGATGTATACAGAGAAGAGAGTCGGCCCAAGAATCCAACCGGCTGTGTCTTTGTGAGATGCAGAGTAGGTGATCGGATGATCTCTGCATGTGTGGTTTCCCACGTGAAGCATGGAGGACGAAGTGTGATGGTGTGGGGGAGCTTTGCTGGTGACACTGTCTGTGATTTATTTAGAAATCAAGGCACATTTAACCAGCATTCTGCAGCGATACGCCATCGCATATGGTTCGCACTTAGTGTAACTATTGTTTCTCAACATGACAATTACCCAAAACACACCTCTAGGCTGTGTAAGGGCTATTTGAACTAGAAAGATAGTGATGGAGTGCTGCATCAGATGACCTGGCCTCCACAATCACCCAACCTCATCCCAATTATTTTATTTATCTTTATTTAACTAAGCAAGTCAGTTAAGAATAAATTCTTATTTAAAATGACGGCCTAGGAACAGTGGGTTAACTGCCTTTTTCAGGGGAAGAACGACAGATTTTTACCTTGTCAGCTCGGGGATTCAATCTAGCAACCTTTCAGTTACTGGCCCAATGCTCTAACCACTAGGCTACCTGTCACCCCAAATGAGATGGTTTGGGTTGAGTTAGACCGCAGAGTGAAGGAAAAGCAGCCAACAAGTGCTCAGCATATGTGTGAACTCCTTCAAGACTGTTGGAAAAGCATTCCTCAAGAAGCTGGTTGGGAGAATGCCAAGAGTGTGCATAGCTGTCATCAAGACAAAGGGTGGCTACTTTGAAGAATCTAACACTTTTTTGGTTACTACATGATTCCATATGTGTTATTTTATAGTTTTGATGTCTTCAGTATTATTCTACAATGTAGAAAATAGTAAAAATAAAGAAAACCCCTTGAATGAGTAGGTGTGTTCAAACTTTGACTGGTATGCTACATTTTAGTAATTTAGCAGACGTTCTTGCTCATCTAGTTAGTTCGGTGATTCGAACCAGCGACTTTTCAGTTACTGGCCCAATGCCCCTAGCCGCTAGGCTACTGGTAATGATAATAATACTTAGGTGGGTGCTTATATTTGTCCTATTTCACACATGTAGAAGTATCAATTATATGCATGTTTGAATTGGAAATGTGTTTTTTGGATATCCTGAGACAACCTCTGAGACAACCTCTGAGAGTGGGGTCACGGCCAGGGTCTGCCATTATCAACAGCAACCCTGGAGAAATTAGGGTTATGTGCCTTGCTCAAGGGCACAGACATATTTTTCACCTTATTGGCTCGGAGATTAAAAAAAGCAACCTTTCGGTTACTGGCTCAATGCTCTAACTAAAGATGCTTCGATCACGTGGATTGGGATATGTTCCGCATTGCGTCCAACAACAACATTGAGGAATACGCTGATTCGGTGAGCGAGTTCATTAGAAAGTGCATCTGCGACGTTATACCCACAGCAACGATTAAAACATTCCCAAACCAGAAACCGTGGATTGATGGCAGCATTCGCCGAAACTGAAGGCGCGAACCACTGCTTTTAACCAGGGCAAGGTGACGGGCAATCATGACCGAATACAAACAGTGTAGCTATTCCCTCCGCAAGGCAATCAAACAAGCTAAGTGCCAGTATAGAGACAAAGTAGAGTAACAATCCAACAGCTCAGACACTAGAGGTATGTGGCAGGGTCCACAGTCAATCATGGATTACAAAAAGAAAACCAGCCCCGTTGCGGACCAGGATGTCTTGCTCCCAGACAGACTAAATGACTTTTTTGCTCGCTTTGAGGACAATACAGTGCCACTGACACGGCCCGCTACCAAAACCTGCGGGCTCTCCTTCACTGCAGCCGAGGTGAGTAAAACATTTAAACGTGTTAACCCTCGCAAGGCTGCAGGCCCAGACGGCATTCCCAGCCGCATCCTCAGAGCATGCGCAGACCAGCTCGCTGGTGTGTTTACGGACATATTCAATCAATCCTTATCCCAGTCTGCTGTTCCCACATGATTCAAGAGGGCCACCATTGTTCCTGTTCCCAAGAAAGCTATGGTAACTGAGCTAAACGACTACCGCCCCGTAGCACTCACTTCCGTCATCATGAAGTGCTGTGAGAGACTAGTCAAGGACCATATCACCTCCACCCTACCTGACACCCTAGACCCACTCCAATTTGCTTACCGACCCAATAGGTCCACAGACGACGCAATCGCAACCACACTGCACACTGCCCTAACCCATCTGGACAAGAGGAATACCTATGTGAGGATGCTGTTCATCGACTACAGCTCAGCATTTAACACCATAGTACCCTCCAAACTCGTCATCAAGCTCGAGACCCTGGGGGTCTCGACCCCGCCCTGTGTAACTGGGTACTGGACTTCCTGACGGGCCGCCCCCAGGTGGTGAGGATAGGTAACAACATCTCCACTCTGCTGATCCTCAACACTGGGGCCCCACAAGGGTGCGTTCTGAGCCCTCTCCTGTACTCCCTGTTCACCCACACACACCTCCAACTCAATCATCAAGTTTGCGGACGACACTACAGTGGTAGGCTTGATTACCAACAACGACGAGACGGCCTACAGGGAGGAGGTGAGGGCCCTCGGAGTGTGGTGTCAGGAAAATAACCTCACACTCAACGTCAACCAAACAAAGGAGATGATTGTGGACTTCAGGAAACAGCAGAGGGAGCACCCCCCTATCCACATCGAAGGGACAGTAGTGGAGAGGGTAGTAAGTTTTAAGTTTCTCGGCGTACACATCACGGACAAACTGAATTGGTCCACCCACACAGACAGCGTTGTGAAGAAGGCGCAGCAGCGTCTCTTCAACCTCAGGAGGCTGAAGAAATTCGGCTTGTCACCAAAAGCACTCTACAGATGCACAATCGAGAGCATCCTGTTGGGCTGTATCACCGCCTGGTACGGCAACTGCTCCGCCCACAACCGTAAGGCTCTCCAGAGGGTAGTGAGATCTGCACAACGCATCACCGGGGCAAACTACCTGCCCTCCAGGACACCAACACCACCCGATGTCACAGGAAGGCCATAAAGATCATCAAGGACAACAACCACCCGAGCCACTGCCTGTTCACCCCGCTATCATCCAGAAGGCGAGGTCAGTACAGGTGCATCAAAGCAGGGACCGAGAGACTATAAAACAGCTTCTATCTCAAGGCCATCAGACTGTTAAACAGCCACCACTAACATTTAGTGGCTGCTGCCAACATATTGACTCAACTCCAGCCACTTTAATAATGGGAATTGATGGAAATGTATGTAAAAATGTATCACTAGCCACTTTAAACAATGCCACTTAATATAATGTTTACATACCCTACATTACTCATCTCATATGTATATGTATATACTGTACTCTATATCATCTACTGCATCTTGCCATCTTTATGTAATACATGTATCACTAGCCACTTTAAACTATGCCACTTTATGTTTATATACCCTACATTACTCATCTCATATGTATATACTGTACTCTATACCATCTACTGCATCTTGCCTATGCCGTTCTGTACCATCACTCATTCATATATCTTTATGTACATATTCTTTATCCCTTTACACTTGTGTGTGTATAAGGTAGTAGTTGTGGATTTGTTAGGTTAGATTACTCGTTGGTTATTACTGCATTGTCGGAACTAGAAGCACAAGCATTTCGCTACACTCGCATTAACATCTGCTAACCATGTGTATGTGACAAATACATTTGATTTGATCTGCTAGGCTACCTGCCACCCTGGCTCGTGTGTGTGTGTGTGTGTGTGTGTGTGTGTGTGTGTGTGTGTGTGTGTGTGTGTGTGTGTGTGTGTGTGTGTGTGTGTGTGTGTGTGTGTGTGTGTGTGTGTGTGTGTGTGTGTGTGTGTGTGTTTGTTTTTAGAAAACACAGACACAGCAGCACATTTTGGGAATGTAAACTCAACCCTAGAAAGGGAGTATGCAGACCCACACACAGTCTTACACACACAAACACACACCTGAGGGCACAGGGCAACATGAGGACAGGGAGAACTCAGTGAACCTTAGTGAATCACTGGCCAAACTAATCAGATCACCCCAGGGGAAATGAGAGCCCCCTCTGCATCCTTGCCCCCACCCTACCATTACCCACCCATCACACACCTTCAGACTGAATTCGGATATGCCCATCCCCCAGCAGGACATATCCCTATAGATCAGTGGTTCCCAAACTGTGGGGCACACAAGGTGTTGGCAGGGGGTCCCTCCCAAAAAAGCATATTTTTTTTGTTGGATGGGGGTATTGTTATGTTTTTGGGGGGGATGTCAGTCCAGCTTTCAACTTACTCTTGAAAGTTGTAATAGTAGAATGCACAACGTGCAATTTTGACATTGGGTAGTGCATCATCAATTTTCCTCTTGTCAGTCATTGCATATTTAGAGCTATTTATAACTTGCCAGAAATGTCCAGATCAACTAGCCCATGTCAGCTAATGTTTTTTAGCTAGGTTTTTACCCAAAGATTTTGTTGTAACATGAGTCACTCAAATAACATGAATACACACATTAGACATGGCAAAATGTATAGAATTGCCAGAAAATTTGCTTTAAAACTGCAAAATGTTCTCTGCACCCAATGATTACGTGTGTAGAAATGCAGGAAGTAAGCTTTAAACCAACAAAACCTTAACCACCAACAAGAGGGGTGTGAACTGTTTGTGTCATGAACAGTGCTTGTAACCAAAGAAATAGACACTGTGTGCACAGTTGCAGGATGCTTCCCCCCCAGTGAAAAAGTTTGAGAACCCCTGCTATAGAGTTGTGTGTGTGTGTGGCCTTCCCCTTGGGTACCACTCAGTGCTAGATGACTTCAGGGCCTTTTAGAATTTTTAGAGCTCCACCCTCAACACTGATAGGCTGCGCTATATGCCTGTACCCCTAGTCCCGCCTCCCTTGCCTAGCTTATCCGTTATGTTAGATTGTGATTACGGTTTGATCCAAACTCTCATTTCAGCCAGATCAGGATGAGCTTGTGGAAATCTCTCACTCCTCACCAGAAATGAGAGGGACGGCATCCCAAACCCGGCATACTGCATCCAGATGGGAGGGATCCTGTGGGGAGCCTTGTGATCCAAGTGTTAACTGAGAGGAGTAGCGTGTTGTAACACCACATGTGGCTGTGGCATGGGATGAGGAGAGGACTGGGTGAGGTTCAGTGGTGCCCGCTGAGCCCCAGCTGACCTGTTTTCCATACTGCAAGAGAGAAGGGAACAGAGTACAGTGCACTCTGATGATAGTGATTACATCTGAGCAGGACAACTACCTCTGTCACACCCTGATCTGTTTCACCTGTCTTTGTGCTCGTCTCCACCCCCCTCCAGGTGTCGCCCATCCTCTTCATTATCCCCAGTGTATTTATACTTGTGTTCTCTGTTTGTCTGTTGCCAGTTCGTTTTGTCTTGTCAGGTCTTACCAGCGTGTTTTCCCATCTCGCTGCTTTCTCAAGTTCTGTTTCCTAGTTTCCCCGGTTCTGACCATTCTGCCTGCCCTGACCCTAAGCCTGCCTGCTGTTTTGTACCTGCCTGAGTCTGACCTGTTTACGAACCTCTGCCTGTCCTGACCCCGAGCCTGCCTGTTGTTCTGTACCTTATTGACTCTGCCCTGAATTACAGACCTCTGCCTGCCATTGACCTGTCTTTTGCCTGCCCCCTGTTTGGGTCAATAAACATATGTGACTCTAGCTGTCTGCATCTGGGTTTATCCTGAGTTCTGATATGATAACTATCACTATAACTGAATTCACTATAAGCTGAGTGCACTGTATGTGATATCAATACATAGTCAGCCTGGTTCTGTAACATGGCTGTGTATGGTTTGTATCTGCTCTTAATGTCACACACACACACACACACACACTCTCGCTCCCTCTCTGTTGCATATGTACTTGACATGTAATATGTAAAGTCTAATAAAATAAACATCTGTTATGAATTAACCCTGTCTGTGTATGTACATGTTTAGAATAACTGGTATAAGCCTAGGTTTAGGTGTGGAGCTCTTGTGCCATATGAAAACATACAGTCTCATGCCGGATCCCATTATATATTCCATATCTTTACAGCATAATGTCCTACAATGAAGAGGTCACATTGAGATGGCAAATAGTGATATTTGTTTTGGTATACACTGTACATTTCGAATATGTCATATATGATCACAATCAATGCATGGCTCTTATCTAAATGTATTTAGAATGGAATGGAACCCAGGGTCCAGTATCACGCCTCGACACTCCCCACAGAATACTCAACAACGAACTGACCAATTTCAAGCTTATCAACTCTCACAGACTGAAAACCCCTGAGGGATGATGGAGAGTCAATGAAAGAAACAACACCATACTTCACAAAGATGGAGTGAAGGGCTTGATGGGGAGAGGGGAGAAGAGCGGTCCATTGGGGGAGAGTGATGAAGGGAGAGAGAGAGTGGTGTGTGCCAATACATTTTGTTCTTATTAAACATTTTATAAAAATGCTATAACCATTTAAAGGGACAATGTACTATAAACATAACCAAACATTCAAGTCACAGTCAACCTGTCATATAAAAACTGCATTTACCCTATCTTTGAGTCATTAGGCATAATGAGTTCTTGAACAACATACTGACAGCCCTGACCTCTTGATTAATTTGGAATTACTTGTTGATGGCAACAATTCTGGAACCTTTGGCACGTCGGTGCATGAGTCTGGGCCCATAAGAGCATAAATATTAGCACTGTCTGGGTTTTAGATGCTTCCTGACTGTGTCAGTTCACATTTGGCAAGAAGAGACAGGATAGTTATAGCTAGTTATAGCCTACCATATTTCCACTTACAGATTGATGTGTGTTGAATACCTCTTTGAGCAGAAACACAAGCTCCAGGAGAGATGGATGCACTGACTCTGTTCCCATTAAGCCTCCCCCTAAACTTACAACAGCCGTTGTCGTTGTGGTGTGGTGCGTAAAAGCAACCATACACACAAAGAAATATATATAAACTCAGCAAAAAAAGAAACGTCCCTTTTTCAAAGATAATTCATAAAAATCCAAATAAATTCACAGATCTTCATTGTAAAGTAACACTGTTTCCCATGCTTGTTCAATGAACCATAAACAATTCATGAACATGCACCTCTGGAACGGTCGTTAAGACACTAACAGTTTACAGACGGTAGGCAATTAAAGTCACAGTTATGAAAACTTAGGACACTAAAGAGGCCTTTGTACTAACTCTGAAAAACACCAAAAGAAATATGCCCAGGGTCCCTGCTCATCTGCGTGAACGTGCCTTAGGCATGATGCAAGGACGCATGAGGACTGCAGATGTGGCCAGGGCAATAAATTGCAATGTCCGTACTGTGAGACGCCTAAGACAGCACTACAGGGAGACAGGACGGACAGCTGATCGTCCTCGTGTAACCGATGTGAAATGGCTAGCTAGTTAGCGGGGTGCGCGGTAATAGCATTTCAATCGGTGACGTCACTCGCTCTGAGACCTTGAAGTAGTTGTTCCCCTTGCTCTGCAGGGGCCGCGGCTTTTGTGGAGCGATGGGTAACGATGCTTCGTGGGAGGCAGTTGTAGATGTGTGCAGAGGGTCCCTGGTTCGAGCCCAGGTAGGGGTGAGGACACACACTGCAGCTCTCGATACATGAACGTTTTATAAATATGTAGCACATTCCTTTCAGTAACACACGTAATTCTTTCGAGAAAGTATCCGTATACCTATATTTTAGTACCATTTTATTTCTAGGTGCATGGAATTAAAAGTGTGCAATAAAGTGTATTTGTGACAAATTTAGAAGGTGACCTTCAGGTATTCCACATAATTGTATGCATTTTCTCATTGAAAGATGAGAGGGAGGCTTCGGGAGAGGAGACGGGTAGACCTTCCAATGCCAAGTTGGTGGACAGCGCGGAGGATGGGGTTGCGCGTACCCCCTTTACATTGCTCCGATTCGACCCTTTATCTTCTGCTTCGTGTCATTCAGACGGGACCGCTAGGCTAAAGTTGAGGCTGGCCCGTTTGGAAATGGAGCTTAAAGATAAGACAGCTGGAGTTTAATTTAGAAATTAGGAAAATGGAAATAGACAAGGAGGTGAGGATCCGACAATTGGAGCTAGACGCTGGCTCCAGTGTGACTCCACAACCTTCCCACTTCGAAGTGAGTAATAATAATATTGCTTTAGTCCCTCCATTTCGGGAGTTGATTCCTATTTCTCTGCGTTTGAGCGTGTGGCCGCTCCTGTTGCAATGTAAGTTGTCTTGGAAAGCCCAGGAAGTATTTATTTCACCTTTATTTAACTAGGCAAGTCAGTTAAGAACAAATTCGTATTTGTAATGACGGCCTAGGAACAGTGGGTTAACTGCCTTGTTCAGGGGCAGAACGACAGATTTTTTACCTTGTCAGCTCGGGGATTTTGCAACTTTTCGGTTACTAGTCCAATGCTCTAACCACTAGGCTACCTGCCTAGTAGCCGCTCTCTCCCTGGAAGACAGTTTACTGTGCGATATAGTTAAAACAACTGTTTTGCGGGCTTATGAGTTGGTACCTGAAGCTTATAGGCAGCGCTTCAGGAACCACAAGAAACCCTCGCACCGTACTTTCGAGTTTGCTAGGGACAAAGAGTTACCTCTGTGTTCCCTAATGAACTTCAACTCAGAGGGTGCCATCTACAAACCATGTCCTAAGAATTAACTCATGTAACCTGCCACCAACACCCCAAAGGGGTCACATAGGTATGAGTTGTGTCTCTGCAGACCAACCGGACCAAAGTTACCTACCGCTGTGTAAACATGTAGTAGCGGTCTACAGGATTCAATAGGATGCTCATAACAGAAGATACTTGGAGTTAACAGTGCAACATCTCTAGAGTAAGAAGATAACTTGTCACCCAGTTGTCTTATCTCCAGGGCAGGTAAAGTCAGTGGGATACATTTCAGTCACATACTAGCATGCCTGCCTCTGCTCCATATAATGTGAGAACACCTAAAGCAATGTTATTTACCAGCACACACTGTACTGCAGGGTCCCCCAACTGGTTGCCCTCGATGTAATGTACACTGCTCAAAAAAATAAAGGGAACACTAAAATAACACATCCTAGATCTGAATGAATGAACTATTCTTATTAAATACTTTTTTCTTTACATAGTTGAATGTGCTGACAACAAAATCACACAAAAATTATCAATGGAAATCAAATTTATCAACCCATGGAGGTCTGGATTTGGAGTCTTCCAATTAAAGTGGAAAACCACACTACAGGCTGATCCAACTTTGATGTAATGTCCTTAAAACAAGTCAAAATGAGGCTCAGTAGTGTGTGTGGCCTCCACGTGCCTGTATGACCTCCCTACAACGCCTGGGCATGCTCCTGATGAGGTGGCGGATGGTCTCCTGAGGGATCTCCTCCCAGACCTGGACTAAAGCATCCGCCAACTCCTGGACAGTCTGTGGTGCAACGTGGCGTTGGTGGATGGAGCGAGACATGATGTCCCAGATGTGCTCAATTGGATTCAGGTCTGGGGAACGGGCAAGCCAGTCCATAGCATCAATGCCTTCCTCTTGCAGGAACTGCTGACACACTCCAGCCACATAAGGTCTAGCATTGTCTTGCATTAGGAGGAACCCAGGGCCAACCGCACCAGCATATGGTCTCACAAGGGGTCTGAGGATCTCATCTCGGTACCTAATGGCAGTCAGGCTACCTCTGGCGAGCCCATGGAGGGCTGTGCGGCCCCCCAAAGAAATGCCACACCATGACTGACCCACCGCCAAACCGGTCATGCTGGAGGATGTTGCAGGCAGCAGAACGTTCTCCACTGCGTCTCCAGACTGTCACGTCTGTCACATGTGCTCAGTGTGAACCTGCTTTCATCTGTGAAGAGCACAGGGCGCCAGTGGCGAATTTGCCAATCTTGGTGTTCTCTGGCAAATGCCAAACGTCCTGCACGGTGTTGGGCTGTAAGTACAACCCCCACCTGTGGACGTCGGGCCCTCATACCACCCTCATGGAGTCTGTTTCTGACCGTTTGAGCAGACACATGCACATTTGTGGCCTACTGGAGGTCATTTTGCAGGGCTCTGGCAGTGCTCCTCCTGCTCCTCCTTGCACAAAGGTGCAGGTAGCGGTCCTGCTGCTGGGTTGTTGCCCTCCTACGGCCTCCTCCGTGTCTCCTGATGTACTGGCCTGTCTCCTGGTAGCGCCTCCATGCTCTGGACACTACGCTGACAGACACAGCAAACCTTCTTGCCACAGCTCGCATTGATGTGCCATCCTGGATGAGCTGCACTACCTGAGCCACTTGTGTGGGTTGTAGACTCCGTCTCATGCTACCACTAGAGTGAAAGCACCGCCAGCATTCAAAAGTGACCAAAACATCAGCCAGGAAGCATAGGAACTGAGAAGTGGTCTGTGGTCACCACCTGCAGAACCACTCCTTTATTGGGGGTGTCTTGCTAATTGCCTATAATTTCCACCTGTTGTCTATTCCATTTGCACAACAGCATGTGAAATTTATTGTCAATCAGTGTTGCTTCCTAAGTGGACAGTTTGATTTCACAGAAGTGTGATTGACTTGGAGTTACATTGTGTTAAGTGTTCCCTTTATTTTTTTGAGCAGTGTATATCTAGATGATCCCTGCTGTACTGCAACCTTCCCTTTTATCAGATGTGAAGGTAAGACCCAAGTGCAGGCAGTGTCGAAGTAACAAAAGTTATTTAAAATCGAACACAGGCAGGCAAAGGTACAGGACTGCAGGCAGGGTCAGGTGGAGACAATCACAAAGAGAGGTGAGACACCTTGTAAATATATTTAAACTACCCCCAGAAGGTGTGTGTGCCTGACAGCTTTCCCACACGTTCTTCAATTAGAAGTGTAACGTTTCCACAGTAATACAAGACTTCCTTGCACTTACATAAGAGAAAAGAAAGTGTCTGAACTGAAAGCTTTGAGGGAGTCGTAGGACGTGAATCGCAGTTTTGGCAGACGTAAAAAAACAAAGTCGCTGATGGAGAAATAATCATGGGGAATGAGGAAGTACATTTATTTTCCCCCTAAACCCTCCCTGACTAGCACCAAAAGCTCAGACTTTAGGGCTTTCTCAGGGACGAAGAGTCCATAATGGTCAGCTATGGTGCAAAGGTCTACTTTAAACAACCCCTCCAACCGATAAACAGAGGTTGCTTCAATAAAATTGGAGATGGCTGTGGCAGCCATTTTGTACACAGCAGCCTACAGAACACACGTAAACTTAAGTCACCCAAACTCACAACCTTAACACCACGCCTCAAACACCAATCACAGAGAGCAGCGTGGTCCTGTGAATTTAATAATCCCGGGATGAGCCCCCATTATGTTACATACGCCTCTTGGAGGGAACGCAACACCCTGCTGCATCTCAACTCCCTGTGGAGTGAAAAAGTATGTGATCGTAGGTGCAGGGGAAGGACGACAGGCAGAGAAAATTACCGTTTACAGGGAATTTATGATTCCTTAACATGGTAATGTCGGGAAAAGGGGCTGGACGGAACCAAAGCAAAGTTAAAAAAAGTCTCCTCTCCTACCTTACCTAACCTTCAACATCACCTGGCGCACTAACCAAAACACAGGGGGTGGTCCGCCCAGGTTTTACCTAGTCTGCATAGACAGATTAAATACTACGGGTTATGTATGACCGCAGGTCTCTTGGCTAAACACTCCCAAGGTATGTTCCCCCTTCTCCCCTGGGAACAAATGAAACAGAACAATTTCAATAACCAAAAACACTAAGTCCTATTGGCATACACATACCTCTGAAGGAGCGGCTACAAAATAATCACATCAAAACTTTCACTGACAAACAACCAACACACGACATAAAAATAAGCTCTTTTCTGATGAAGGAACACTGACTTTTATCAAGCTGGAGAAGGAGTTGGTAATTGAATAGACAGCTGTTTCCCCTGACGAGAGGGAGGGGTCAGAGCTCCAATCAGCCATGGGGCCGAGCAATCAGCTGCTTTAGGATTTCAGGAAGCCATTTCCTGAAAAACACACACATACAAACCCACAACAACACAGAAACTGGGGAACGTAACACCTATGATAATGCCTCTTTGGCAGCCTCATCTGATGGTGATTGACACCCACACAAGGAAGCAATCAGTCTGATCCAACACTAGTCTGATCAGATTACGTGGGCATGTACTCTTGTACTCTTGTAATAGGTTGTACAGTTGTTGTTGATAATTAGTTTCCTAGCAGCTCTCAATAATCAGATGATATGCAGAGGATAAATAGGTTGCTGTTGAAGATGATGGGTTTGATCTCAACTCGATAATCTGATGTTCTATGAAATGATGTCAGAATAGTTTTCTTGAGTTATTGTGGAAGATGAGAATATGTTTGATGTCAACTCTACGTATATAATTAGATGTACTATATGTGATATGATAGCTACTGTTTGTTCTCAGGAGAGGATGAAGAGCTTCTGTGGGACTGGGCAGCCAACGGCAGCACTGGATCTGATTAGCCCTCCTCCTCTTTTCCATTCCTCCTAAAGCACCAGTGTTTTCCCAGAGATGCACAGATGAAAAGCTCCCTCTCTCTCTCACACACACATGACCCTACTCACACGCACCATTACACTCTGCAATATGTCTACCACGTGTGAGACTCTGACCCAATCTCCGCTATACTCCTGCCAAAAGCTCCATCTTCTTATAAGGCAGGAAATACTTTACTAAATATGTCATATAGAAGTAATTTCTGTTATCTAAGATTTCAAAAAATCACGTGTGTGCAATGGATCTTTGCCTGTGTGAAAGATCTTCGTGCATAACTCTGTTACTCTTTGCTCTCCCGTTATTATAGGAGGCTAATGGGATATTTTTTTTGCAAGATTTGCAATGTTTTTTAAAAGGTATTTGTTTTGGCCATAGCTTGATCCTAATCAATGCAGTGCTAGGTGCTGACTGATTTACAGGCCTCCTTATCCAAAACAACAATGAGTGAGGAGAAACAGAGGAAAATAGAAAAACTGTACACAGAAGGGGGAGGAGGGTAAGAGGGAGAGTGAGCATAAGAGAGTAGGGTAAACTGAAAGAGACAAATAGAGGGATATGGAGAGAGTGAGAGAGATTGATAGACGTATAAAATATGGACTGAGTGCCAAGTATAGTCAAGATATATGCCACTTTGGTCTTAGGCAGGATGTGACTCCACCCTAACTTCTTTACAATTAAAGTCTTGGGACCATTCCATCTCCACTGCCATCTGCTCTTCCTGCCTCCAAAACAATGTATGTCCTTTTCCTGTCCTGTTCTTTTTGGCCTCCTAGTGGGACGTAGCGTCCATTCCCAGGAGACTACCCACCTGCCTGGCCGCTGTACACCCTCGACCCCAGATACTCGGTCATCTCTCTCTCTCTCTCTCTCTCTCGCTCCTCTCTCTGTGTGTTGTGTTTGTTGAGTAACTTTTATGACAGGAAATAACCAAGCGGGACGCAGGAGTACCATTTCAATAAGTTCAGTGAAAGTCAAGCTCGAGACGTCATCAGAGTGGTCACTCAATGTTTACCACAGAGTTCTTATTCTGTGCATTCACTATGCAGAACACTACACTGTCGCTCTCTTCTTTTCTCCATCAACCTCTCCCTTCTCTCTCACTTTATCTCTCTCTCTCTACATGTGGTCTCATAACTGGCTCAACCTGTCTCTCTGAGAGACTACAGTCCTTTTAAAGTACCAGTGTGCTGACCTCTGACACCTGCAGGATAAGACCCTGACATGCAAGTGATGATCATCGTTGGAGTGTTGTGACATTGTGGTAAAGTAAGTAAGTATACCCTTCTTCTTTACCCCACTCAGCTTTTTCACATCAGTCCCTGAGAGACACCCCGAGTCTCACTGCAGTTCCCCAAGACCATAGAACAGACCCCCTCCCCCTTTTGGGCCCCTTCAGTCCACACATCCTGATACATTGTTTAAAAACATTTGAGTCATTTAGCAGATGCTCTTATCCAGAGCAACTAGGGTAAAGTGCCTTGCTCAAGGGCACATCAACAGATTTTTCACCTAGTCGGCTCGGTGATTCAAACCAGCAACCTTTTGGTTACTGGCCCAATGCCCCTAACCACCAGGCTACTGGTAATGATAATAATAATTTGGTGTGTGCTTCTGTTTGTCCTATTTCACACATGTACAAGTATCAATTATATGCATGTTTGAATTGGAAATGTGTTGTTTGGATATTGTAACGTTCGTCATATTCCTCCTCCTCGGATGAGGAGGAGCATGGATCGGACCAACACGCAGCGAGGTATGTAGACAATGAATTTAATTGAACAGACGAACACTGACACGAAATACACTTGAATAAACTATAAAACAACAAACGACGTTAAACAGACCTGAACATGAGAACTACATAAAAATGAAGAATGCACGAACAGGAAAAACGAATGAACGAACGAGACATACCGTGTGGTGCAACAAAACACAGACACAGCGACAATCACCCACAAACAAACAGTGAGAACAGCCTACCTTAATATGGTTCTCAATCAGAGGAAACGTCAAACACCTGCCTCTAATTGAGAACCATATCAGGCAACACATTAACCCAACATAGAAAATAACACATAGACAACCCACCCCAACTCACGCCCTGACCAACTAAATAAATACAAGAAAAAGGAAAAACAGGTCAGGAACGTGACAGATATCCTGAGACAACCTCTGAGAGTGGGGTCACGGCCAGGGTCTGCCATTATCAACAGCAACCCTGGAGAAATTAGGCTTACGTGCCTTCCTCAAGGGCACATCGACAGATTTTTCACCTTGTCGATTCGGGAATTCAGAGAGCCACCTTTCGGTTCCTGGCTCAATGCTCTAACCTATAGGCTACCTGCCGCCCTGCGTCATGAGTGTGTGTGTGTGTGTGTGTGTCTGTGTCTGTGTGTCACGTTCCTGACCTGTTTTCTGTTAGTTTTTGTATGTGTTAGCTGGTCAGGACGTGAGTTTGGGTGGGCAGTCTATGTTTTCTGTTTCTATGTTGGTTTGGGTACCTAATATGGTTCTCAATTAGAGGCAGGTGGTTTTCATCTCCTCTGATTGAGAATCATATTAAGGTAGGTGGGGTCACATTGTTTGTTTGTGGGTGGTTGTCTCCTGTGTCTGTGTCTATGTTGCACCATACGGGACTGTTTCGTTCGTTCGTTCGTTCGTTCGTTCGTTCGTCATTTTGTGTAGTCATTTTCCTGTTCGTGAGTTCTTCGTGTTTCATGTAAGTTCGTCGTCCAGGTCTGTCTACTCCGTTTGTTGTTTTGTTAGTTTCAAATGAAGTTCGTGTTTTCTTTAATAAATAATGTCATATCAAGACGCTGCATTTTGGTTCAATCCCTTCGGATGAAGAGGAGGAGGAACGCCATTACACTGTGTGTCCGTGTGTGTCTTTTAGGAAACACAGACACAGCAGCACATTTTGGGAATGTGAACTTGACCCTAGAAAGGGAGTATGCAGACCCACACACAGTCTTACACACACAAACACACACCTGAGGGCACAGGGCAACATGAGGACAGGGAGAACTCAGTGAACCTTAGTGAATCACTGGCCAAACTAATCAGATCACCCCAGCGGAAATGAGAGCCCCCTCTGCATCCTTGCCCCCACCCTACCACTACCCACCCATCACACACCTTCAGACTGAATTCGGATATGCCCATCCCCCAGCAGGACATATCCCTATAGATCAGTGGTTCCCAAACTGTGGGGCACACAAGGTGTTGGCAGGGGGTCCCTCCCAAAAAAGATACCCATAGATTTTGTTGTAATGTTCGAGTCAATCAAATATCACATGAATACACAAGAAAATTAGCTTTAAAATCACAAAATATTCTCTGCACCCCAAGACAAAATGTGTAGAGTTGCAGGAAATTGGCATTAAACCTGCAAAACCTTAAAACCAACAAGAGGGGTGTGAACTGTTTGTGTCATGAACAGTGCTTGTGCTCATAGAAATACTGTAGACGTGGCTTGCACCCGGGCGGAATGTTCCCCCCGATTAAAAAGTTTGGGAACCCCTGCATAGAGTACTGTGTGTGTGTGTGTGTGTGTGTGTGTGTGTGTGTGTGTGTGTGTGTGTGTGTGTGTGTGTGTGTGTGTGTGTGTGTGTGTGTGTGTGTGTGTGTGTGTGTGTGGTCTTCACCTTGGCCTTTTAGAACTTTTAGAGCTCCACCCTCAACACTGATAGGCTGCGCTATATGCCTGTACCCCTAGTCCCGCCTCCCCTGCCTAGCTTATCCGTTATGTTAGATTGTGATTACGGTTTGATCCAAACTCTCATTTCAGCCAGATCAGGATGAGCTTGTGGAAATCTCTCATTCCTCACCAGAAATGAGAGGGACGGCATCCCAAACCCGGCATACTGCATCCAGATGGGAGGGATCCTGTGGGGAGCCTTGTGATCCAAGTGTTAACTGAGAGGAGTAGCGTGTTGTAACACCACATGTGGCTGTGGCATGGGATAAGGAGAGGACTGGGTGAGGTTCAGTGGTGCCCGCTGAGCCCCAGCTGACCTGTTTTCCATACTGCAAGAGAGAAGGGTACAGAGTACAGTGCACTCTGATGATAGTGATTACATCTGAGCAGTACAACTACCTCTGTCACACCCTGATCTGTTTCACCTGTCTTTGTGCTCGTCTCCACCCCCCTCCAGGTGTCGCCCATCTTCTTCCTTATCCCCAGTGTATTTATACTTGTGTTCTCTGTTTGTCTGTTGCCAGTTCGTTTTGTCTTGTCAGGTCTTACCAGCGTGTTTTCCCATCTCGCTGCTTTCTCAAGTTCTGTTTCCTAGTTTCCTCAGTTCTGACCATTCTGCCTGCCCTGACCCTAAGCCTGCCTGTTGTTCTGTACCTTATTGACTCTGCCCTGAATTACAGACCTCTGCCTGCCATTGACCTGTCTTTTGCCTGCCCCCTGTTTGGGTCAATAAACATATGTGACTCTAGCTGTCTGCATCTGGGTTTATCCTGAGTTCTGATATGATAACTATCACTATAACTGAATTCACTATAAGCTGAGTGCACTGTATGTGATATCAATACATAGTCAGCCTGGTTCTGTAACATGGCTGTGTATGGTTTGTATCTGCTCTTAATGTCACACACACACACACACTCTCTCTCTCTCTCGCTCCCTCTCTGTTGAATATGTACTTGATATGTAATATGTAAAATCGAATAAAATAAACATCTGTTATGAATTAACCCTGTCTGTGTATGTACATGTTTAGAATAACTGGTATAAGCCTAGGTTTAGGTGTGGAGCTCTTGTGACATATGAAAACATACAGTCTCATGCCGGATCACATTACATTTATTTTTATTTAACTAGGCAATTCAGTTAAGAACAAACAATACAACAATACAACAGGACAACAGTTTTCAGCTGTGCTAACATAATTTCAAAAGGGTTTTCTAATGATCAATTAGCCTTTTAAAATGATAAACTTGGATTAGCTAACACAACGTGCCATTGAAACACAGGAGTGATGGTTGCTGATAATGGGCCTCTGTACGCCTACGTAGCTATTCCATAAAAAATCTGCTGTTTCCAGCTACAATAGTCATTAACATTAACAATGTCTACAGTGTAGTTCTGATCAATTTGATGTTATTTTAATGAACAATTTTTTTTGCTTTTCTTTCAAAAACAAGGACATTTCTAAATGACCCCAAACCTTTTAACGGTTGTGTATATTAGGCATATTAGGCATATGATTAGTTATTGAACAACACATACTGACAGACCTCTCGGTTCATTCGGTTAATGGCAACGATTCTGATCGCTGCATGAGTGTGGGCCCATAAGAGCTTGTAAGAGCATAAATATTAGCACTGTCTGGGTTTTAGACGCCTCCTGACAGTCAGTTCACATGTAGCAAGAAGAGACAGGATAACCTAGGTACCTAGATAACCTAGGTATTCCTATAGCCTACCACGTTTCCACTCACTTACGGATTGATGTGTGTTGAACACCTCTCTGAGCAGAAACACAAGCTCCAGGAGAGATGGATGCACTGACTCTGTTCACATTGTTTCCATTAAGCCTCCCCCTAAACTTATGACAGCCTTCATCACTGTGGTGTTGCGCAAGAACCAGATGCACAGTGTGAGCACCCGGTTAAGACTCCACCGGGATTGATTGACAGTTCCTGTGGGAGTTGTGGATGCAATTTTTGCAAGAGCTTTTCTCTGAGCTCCGATGGGGTAGGGCCGGGGGCGGTACCCGGGTCAGGAGTGTGGTGCGGCGGATGCTGCTGTTCGAGTCTTGATGGCCGAATTTGCGGAGCAGCCTCCGGCAGCACGGCAGACAGTGCACCATGTCAGAGAGGAGGTGGCCGCTAAAGATCATGTAGATCCACGGGTTACAGCAGCTATTCAGACTGGCCAGCAGAGCCGAGAGGGTGACTGCGGTGTTCTCGGAGTCTGGAGAGAGAGAAACGGGGAAGAGGGGGTGTCGGCCAGTCAGAGAAGAAGAAAACATTCAAGCGTGTTCTGTTTATCTACTAGCAGTGGCACATTCTATTTATGCCAGGGCTGTCCAACCCTGTTCCTGGAGAGCTACCCTCCTGTAGGTTTTCACTCCAACCCCAGTTGTAACCAACCTGATTCAGCTTTTCAAGCAGCTAATTATTAGAATCAGGTGCGCTAGATGAGGGTTGGAGTGAAAACCTACAGGATGGTATCTCTCCAGGAACAGGGTTGGACAGCCCTGATTTATGCGTATTCTCGAAGGAGTCTCGGCAAGCAACTGGGTCTGACGGGTCACTGACTCGCCAGCAAAATATTTTATTAACTTTTGGAGACCGATGGTCGTTTTCATAACTATCTGTCACACCTACACAACGGTTGCGTTATATGGCACGTGTCTAACACGTATGTATGCCCTTTAGGTGATTCTGCTGTTTTTCTATATTGCGCACTGTCCGACAATTCAAGCTACAGCAGAAGGAATAACATCAGCTACATTCACACCTCATCAAGGCAATGAATTAGTTAACTCACATGCACAGAACAGATAATAAAATTACTTCCAGTAAGATTTTGTTCGCGGTTATTCGATTGTGGTCACAATAATATACCCCAGGTCTCCAGTTTGCACAGCCTATAGCCTAAGTAATACGTCTTGACTGTCTGTATAGCCTATTTGTTTCAGTTTGGTCTATGTATCTGAGAAGGAGTTATACAGTTGTTGTCTCACTATGTCCGTGGTAAACTGAAGAACATTTTGGAGAGCAGTGAATCAGCTTTTAGGGAAACCCCTAGGGTAATGCATAAAATATGTGCTGAAGCTGTGCACTATTACCAACTTATTGAGTAAATAGGACTAAGCAATAATGTAATGTTTTAAAACACTTAACTTGTCACACAATGAACGGAGACATGGCACCAGCGCGCGCTGCCAATGACTCACCGCACAGAGCCCAAATATAACACTTACCTACCCACGAGAAGCTCTCATCCCACACCGACCACATCTGCACGGTGAAAAACGGAGCCCAGCACACCACGTACGCCAGCACGATCACGAAAGTCATTTTCACTGTGCGCAGCTTGGCGCGCGAGATGGTGGTGACGCTGCTGACTGAACTCGTCCCGATCAGCCCATTCTTGGTCGCAAGTGCCATCACGCTAGTGCCCTTCTGGGTCTTGTACTTTATGTTCCGCCAGATGGCTCGGCAGATGAAGCCGTAGCAGAGCATAAGCACGGCCACGGGCACGAGGAAGATGCCCACGGTGATCCAGGTGATGTAGGCGCGCACGCCCCACGGCTGGATGAAGTGTCCCCAGCAGTCATACACGGCCGAGCCCGGGTGGACCTCGCTCAGGGAGAAGATAAAATACTGGGGCATGCTCAGGGCAAGACTACACACCCAGGTGGCCCCGATCATCATATAGGCGCGCTGCGTGGGCTGGTGAAGGGTCTGCATCGGGTGACAGATGGCGATGTAGCGGTCCAGCGTCATCATCACCATCATGTAGGTGGACGCGAACATCCCTAGCACCTGCAGGTGCTTGACGATGCGGCACAGGAAGTCAGGCCCGTAGAAGCGGAAGGTGATCTCCCAACAGAGCTGCGGTAGCACCTGGAAAAAGGCCACTACCAAGTCCGCGAGGCTCAGATGCTTCATGAACAGGTGCATGCGCGAGGGCTTCCGTCGGCTCATGTACATGGCCAGCAGTACGCTCAGGTTCCCCACCACAGCCACCACGAATGTCACGCTAAGTACCGTGATCTCGATCTTGGCGACCTCCTCATTCCGGCCAAACGGGTCGCTGGAGTTCCCAAGAGCGCCAGTGTTGTTCCCTCGATCCTCCATCAACACCGGCTTGCTCGTGAGGTCGAAGCCTATCTTCAAATTGTCATCCATGAGGTTGAGTGAGCTCTGTGAAGGGAAAAGTGCGCCTCCGGAGATGTTCATGGCTGTCCTGAACACATCCGCGCGCACGATCACCCGCTGCCACCTGCCTGCATTGAGAACGTGTGAGTTTGTTTTAAATTTAAGCAATTACTTAGAGTCTATCGTCTACGTAAACTCGCTCATTGCGCACAGACCGACAGATGTGTTGGCTTGGCAAAGATGTGAAGCACATGGTGTGAAACTGTATCTGTGCGCAGTCGCCACCGACCCTTTTTAAATGTTTTTATACCAATGAGACCACCCCCACATCTCCAACCTCCGCTGAACAGCCTCGGACACAAAAACAACAGCAGAGAGAAACAGCATGTATGGAAAACATAATAGTTTGCATGGGTGGAATTTCTGTGAAAGACTCGTTACCACTCACAAGTAAATAGGGAACACACTGAGGTTTTCCCATGTAAATGTCTCCAGATGCTGTACTGCAAACCTCAATAACTAATGGTGCAATTAGTGCGTAAATATTCACAATGCGCGCTACTGGTCAGTATTCCATATGCATTTACTTATCATGTCTCTAGGAATCCTTTTTGAAAAGGTATCAAGAAAAATGTTAAAACTTGTAAGGTGACCCATTTTTGTCTTTGAGATGATCTTGATGATGAAGATGTTCAAATCAAATCGAATTTTATTTGTCACATACACATGGTAAGTAGATGTTAATGCGAGTGTGGCGAAATGCTTGTGATGTCATATAATGTTGTTTTTCTGTGATGTTTATCATATTACTGTGAAGCCAGAGGGACTTTTCCCAATTGTGTGGACAATAAAAGGTTTTCTATTATATTACATTCTGACATATGACATCATTTTGTCATGTTCTATGCACAGTAGATTCAGTGCACTCTTTCTCTGTCTCCCTTTCTGTATGTGAGCATGCGTGTATGCAAAGCCTGTGTTAGCATATTCTCCTGCATGGTGAACTCTATGGACCGTGTGAAGTTTCTGGAATACCACACCACTGCTCTCATCTCCAGGGACCCTGGGGAATGTATGAGAAACCCAGGCTGATTGCCCGAGCACCAGGTGTCCACAACACAATGCAGGAATGCCTTGTGTGTCACACAGGTGAGTAGGCTAGTATATATAGGTCAAATTGGGAGAATAGATCAATTCGCTAGATACAGTAACATCGTTGGCTCCGATGTTGCCGGATCTAAATGTTCCTGACCCCACGCAGATCTGCCCCCCACCCTCCACCCAAGGGGCCCAATTTATGCTTATTGTGATCTATTTCTGGTAGATGACACACTGTGTGTGTGTGTGTGTATGTGTTTGCGCATGTGTGGGGGTCTGCAGATGTGGAGGGAAGCAGGCTGTGTTTGTGCGGGAATTTGTTGGAGCTGGTGTTTCTGTCGGGTTGATGATGAGGTAGATGTTCTCTGATGATAACCTGTAACCTGAGCAAATTATTGCTCAGATTTCACCACTGTGACCCGCCGATAAAGATTAGTTAGAGATTACTTACAACTGTAATAGAGGGCTTAGAAATGTGTAAAAACGGGCTAGCTCAAGGTTTTAGACCTCTCCTCCGGTAACCCATTCAGTTCAACTTATTTGTTCTATTCTAGTAAGCACACCTGATTCAACAGATCTACTAATCATCAAGTTCAGGATTAGTTGAAAAGGGTGTAAGATAACTGGAATAGATCCAGTAATTGAGAAGTTTGGAAAGACTGTTCAAATAATTTTGTGAACTAACACTCCCCCCCCCCCCCCCCCCCCTTAGTAGCTCAGACTTTGCTGATATCTACTTTATTGAGGAAAAATGTACTTACTAGGACTGTGATATGACGTTGTCCCACCTAGCTATCTTAAAGCAGCAATCAGGAGTTGAAACAATAACAAAGCATATTCCCCACCAATGTTTCGGTAAAAAGCTGCGGTGAAGGGGCTGGAGAAATGTAACAAATTTCAAATTCAAAGACAGAGCTATGGATGCGAGGACTGACCATACATGATATCAAACCTATACAGTGGCTTCAGAAAATATTCAGACCACTTGACTTTATCCACATTTTGTTACATTACAGCCTTATTCTAAAATAGATAAAATATTTTACCCCCCCTCATCAATCTACACACGATTCCCCATAATGACAAAGCAAAAACAGGTTTTTAGAAATGTTTGCTAATTTATGAAAAATAAACAACTGAAATATCACATTTACATAAGTATTCAGACCCTTTAGTCAGTACTTTGTTGAAGCACCTTTAGCATCGAGTCTTCTTAGGTGTGCCAGGCTTGTAGCGTCATACCCGTTTTTGGGGAGTTTCTCTGTTATTCAGGTCTCTCCAGAAATGTTAGATCGGGTTGAAGTCTGGGCTCTGGCTGCGTCGCTCAAGGACATTCAGAGACGTGTCCCAAAGCCACTCCTGCGTTGTCTTGGCTGTGTGCTTAGGGTTGTTGTCCTGTTGGAAGGTGAACCTTCGCCCTAGTCTGAGGTCCTGAGAGTTCTGGAGCGGGGTTTCATCAAAGATCTCTCTGTACATTGCTCAGTTCATCTTTCTCTCAATCCTGACTAGTCTCCCAGTCCCTGCCGCTGAAAAAATCCCCACAGCATGATACTGCCACCACCACGCTTCACCATAGGGATGGTGCCAGGTTTCCTCCAGACGTGACGCTTGGTATTCAGGCCAAAGAGTTCAATCTTGTTTTAATCAGACCAGATAATCTTGTTTCTCATAGTCTGAGAGTCTTTAGGTGCCTTTTGGAAAACTCCAAGCGGACTGTCATGTGCCTTTTACTGAGGAGTGGCTTCCGTCTGGCCACTCTACCATAAAGGCTTGATTGTTGGAGTGCTGCAGATTTGGTTGTCCTTCTGGAAGGTTCTCCGATCTCCACAGAGGAACTCTAGAGCTCTCTCAGAGTGACCATCGAGTTTTTGGTCACCTTCCTATCCAAGGTCCTTCTCTCCCGATTGCTCTATTTGGCCGGGCGGCCAGCTCTAGGAAGAGTCTTGGTGGTTCCAAACTTATTCAATTTAAGAATGATGGAGGCCACTGTGTTCTTGGTGACATTCAATGCTGCAGACATTTTTTGGTACCCTTCCCCAGAACTGTGCCTCGACACAATCCTGTCTCGGAGCTCTATGGACAATTCCTTCGACCTCATTGCTTGGTTTTTGCTCTGACATGCACTGTCAACTGTGGGACCTTATATAGACAGGTGTGTGCCTTTCCAAATAATTTCCAATCAATTGAATTTACCACAGTTGGACTCCAATCAAGATGTAGAAACATCTCAAGGATGAGTATTGGCAACAGGCTGCACCTGAGCTCAACATCGAGTCTCATAGCAATGGGTCTGAATACTTATATCAATAAGGTATTTCAGTTTTTTTATTTTTAATACATTTGCAAAGATTTCTAAAAACCTGTTTCCTCTTTGCCGTTATGGGGTATTGTTTGTAGATTGCTGAGGAAAAACATTTATTTAATCAATTTTAGAATAAGGCTGTAACGTGACAAAATGTGGAAAAAGTCCAGTTCTGAATACTTTCTAAATGCACTGTAGTTTTAACCATGTTTTTAGGCTATAAAGTGTTTACATTTACTGTGTCTACCAACATTGGAGTTAAAAAAAGCGTGTATTTTGGGTTCTGAAGTGGTACGGCAGTTGAGTTATGTTCTTCAAGAATCAACGGGTACACCTTCTTCATGTATAAGTCCAAAAATGGGTTTAGCAATTGCTGATTGCCTCTTTAAGATGAACGCACTAAACTGTAAGGTCGCTCTGGATAAGAGCGTCTGCTAAATGACTACAATGTAAATGTAATTCATCCAATTTTGTGGAGCCAGAGAAGAGCATTGTTTCCACATTACAGTAGAAACAGATAGACATCTCAATATTTGAGAGGAGATAAGATGACACAATCTCCTTTTGCACAAGGCAAAAGGAGATTGTGTCATCTTATCTCCTCTCAAATATTGAGATGTCTATCTTTCTACCTACCCACCCCAGGCACTGCCTCCCTCTGACTGCTGAAAAGGATCCCTGGTCAGGTCGTCCACCTCTCTTGTCTTCTAACGTAAGATACAACATGTGTGGGTTGTGTGAAATACTCCTTTCCTTACATAGCTCTTCTCATCTGAATTAAAACATTGTCCCTGTAGCCTTACAAGGTCCTTGGAACCCTTCCATCAGACTGCGAAGCAAGGTCCTCACAACAATTCTAATGTTTAATCTATATGCAGAGAGTGAAAACCAGCAGAGAGGGATGCGATGCGGCTCTCACGGAAGAACGTGTTTCTCATGTCAAAGCGTCGGAACCTGAGAAAGAAGGCCAGATTGCAGATGGTGAGTTACGTAACGTATTGTTAGATTACAAACAATGCGGAGTAATGGGAATGTCAGAGTATATGGATTTATGAAGCCGGCCAATCATTAGGCATGTCAGACTCTCACTGCAAGCAGTGGATAAATCATTAAAATCAAATCAAATGTTATTTTCGCATACACATAAATAAGCAGCTGTTATTGCGGGTGTAGTGAACTGCTTGTGTTCCTAGCTCCAACAGTGCAGTAATATCTAACAATACACACATCTAAAAGTAAAAGAATGGAATGAAGAAATATAGAAATATTAGGACAAGCAATTTCAGAGTCCAGAGTATAAATATTTACTGAACAAAAATATAAATGCAACATGAAACAATTTCAACGATTTGACTCAGTTCAAATCAGATCAAATTGTATTTGTCACATAAGCCGAATATAACAGGTGTAGTGAAATGCTTACTTACAAGCCCTTAACCAAAAAAGGAAGAAATAAGAATAACAAATAATTAAAGAGCAGCAGTGAATAACAATAGCGGGGCTATATACAGGGGGTACCGGTACAGAGTCAATGTCAATGTGCGGGGCCACCGGTGTCGAGGTAATTGAGGTAATATGTACATGTAGGTAGAGTTATTAAAGTGACTATGCAAAGATAATAATAGAGTAGCAGCAGCGTTCCGGGGGGGGGGGGGTCAATGCAAATAGTCTGGGTAGCCATTTGATAAGCTGTTCAAGAGTCTTATGGCTTGGGAGTAGAAGCTATTTAGGAGCCTCTTGGACCGAGACTTGGAGCTCCGGTACCACTTGCCGTGCGGTAGCAGAGAGAACAGTCTATGACTAGGGTGGCTGGAGTCTTAGGCCATTTTTAGGGCCTTCCTCTAACACCGGCTGGTATAGAGGTCCTGGATGGCAGGAAGCTTGGCCCCGGTGATGTACTGGGCTGTACGCACTACCCTCTGTAGTGCCTTGCGGTCGGAGGCCGAGCAGTTGCCATACCAGGCAGTGTTGCAACCCATCAGGATGCTCTCGATGGTGCAGCTGTAAAACCTTTTGAGGATCTGAGGACCCATGCCAAATCTTTTCAGTCTCCTGAGGGGAATAGGTTTTGTCGTGCCCTCTTCATGACTGTCTTGGTGTGCTTGGACCATGTTAGTTCATTGGTGATGTGGACACCAAGGAACTTGAAGCTCTCAACCTGCTCCACTACAGCCCTTTCGATGAGAATAGGGGTGTGCTCGGTCCTCCTTTTCCTGTAGTCCACAATCCTCTCCTTTGTCTTGATCACGTTGAGGGAGAGGTTGTTGTCCTTGCACCACACGATCAGGTCTCTGACCTCCTCCCTATAGGCTGTAACATCGTTGTCGGTGATCAGGCCTACCACTGTTGTGTCATCAGCAAACTTAATGATGGTGTTGGAGTCGTGCTTAGCTGTGCAGTCATGAGTGAACAGGGAGTACAGGAGGGGGATGAGCATGCACCCGAGGGGCCCCTGTGTTGAGGATCAGTGTGGCAGATGTGTTGTTACCTACCCTTACCACCTGGGGGCAGCCCATCAGGAAGTCCAGGATCCAGTTGCAGAGGGAGGTGTTCAGTCCCAGGGTCCTTAGCTTATTGATGAGCTTTGAGGGCACGATAGTGTTGAACGCTAAGCTGTAGTCAATGAATAGCATTTTCACATAGGTGTTCCTTTTGTCCAGGTGTGAAAGGTTAGTATGGAGTGTAATAGAGATTGCATCATCTGTGGATCTGTTGGTGTGGTATACAAATTGGAGTGGGTCTAAGGTTTCTGGGATAATGGTGTAGATGTGAGCCATGACCAGCCTTTCAAAGCACTTCATGGCTACAGATGTGGGTGCTACAGGTCGGTAGTCATTTAGGCAGGTTAACTTAGTGTTCAAGGGCACAGAGACTATAGTGGTCTGCTTGAAACATGTTGGTATTACAGACTCAGACAGGAAGAGGTTGAAAATGTCAGTGAAGACACTTGCCAGTTGGTCAGCGCATGCTCGGAGTACACGTCCTGGTAATCCATCTGGCCCTGGGGCCTTGTGAATGTTGACCTGTTTGAAAGTCTTACTCACATCGGCTGCGGAGAGCGTGAACACACAGTTGTACAGAACAGCTGATGCTCTCATGCATGTTTCAGTGTTACTTGCCTCGAAGCGAGCATAGAAGTCATTTAGCTCGTCTGGTTGGCTCGTGTCACTGGGCAGCTCTCGGCTGTGCTTCCCTTTGTAGTCTGTAATAGTTTGCAAGCCTTGCCACATCCAACAAGCATCTGAGCCGGTGTAGTACGATTCAATCTCAGTCCTGTATTGACGCTTTGCCTGTTTGATGGTTCGTCAGAGTGCATAGCGGGATTTCTTATAAGCTTCTGGGTTAGAGTCCCGCTCCTTGAAAGCGACAGCTCTACCCTTTAGCTCAGAGCGAATGTTGCCTGTAATCCATGGCTTCTGGTTGGGGTATTACGTACAGTCACTGTGAGGACGACGTCCTCAATGCACTTGTTGATAAAGCCAGTGACTGATATGGTGTACTCCTCAATGCCATCGGAAGAATCCCGGAACATATTCCAGTCTGTGCTAGCAAAGCAGTCCTCCACAGTCGTGTGAAATCTATCAATTTCACATGACTGTGCAGGGGCGCAGCCATGGGTGGGCATAGGCTCACCCACTTAGGAGCAAGGACCACCAACTGGGGAGCCAGGCCCAGCCAATCAGAATGAGTCTTTCCCCACAAAAGGGCTTTATTACAGATAGAAATACTCCAGTTTCATCAGCTGTCAGGGTGGCTGGTCTCAGACGATCGCGCAGTTGAATAAGCTGCATGTGGAGGTCCTGGGCAGGCGTGGTTACACATGGTCTGGGATTGTGAGGCTGGTTGGACATACTGCCAAATTCTCTAAAACGATGTTGGAGGCAGTTTATGGTAACAAAAAAAATGAATATTCAATTCTCTGGCGGACAATCCTGCACGCAGACCAATTGCACGCTCCCTCAACTTGAGATATCTGTGGCATTGTGTTGTGACAAATCTGCACAGTTTAGTTTAGAGTGGCCTTTTGTCTCCAGCACAAGGTGCACCTGTGTAATGATCATGCTGGTGATCAGTTTCTTGATATGCCACGCCTGTCAGGTGGATGGATTATCTTGGCAAAGCAGAAATGCTCACTGACATGGATGTAAACAAATTTGTATGCAACAAATATTTTTGTGTGTATGGAACATTTCTGGGAGCTTTTATATCACCTCATGAAACAAGCGAAGACATCAAAACTATGAAATAACACATATGGAATCATGTAGTAACCAAAAACAGTGCCGAAGAAAATCTAAATATATTTTATATTTTTCAAAGTAGCCACTCTTTGCCTTGATGACAGCTTTGTACACTCTTGACATTTTCTCAACCAGGTCTTCCCACAGTCTTAAAGGAGTTATCTGCACCTGTGTCCAACCTCACCATGTCAAACTTATTGGTATAATAACTAATGGTGTATCAGGTATCAAGGTAAGACCCAAGTGCAGACTGTGTGAAGTAAGAATGTTTATTGTTAGAGGGGCAGGAAAACGATAGGTCAAGGCAAGCAGGGATCGATAATCCAGAGCAGGAGCAAAGGTACAGGACAGCAGGCAGACTCAGGGTCAGAGACAGGCAGAGTGGTCAGGCGGGCGGGTACAGGGTCAGGACAGGCAAGGGTCAAAAACCAGGAGGACGAGAAAAAGTGAGGCTGGGAAAAGACAGGAGCTGACAGGACAACCGCTGGTAAGCTTGACAAACAAGACGACGACCCCCCCCCCCCCCCCCCACACTCTAGGGACGCCACCTGGCGTCAACCAGTCAACCAGGTACTGAAAACTCCTGCCCTGTGGTCAAACCACCAGGAGGCATCTCACCGTGTACGCTGGCTGGCCATCAATGACATGGGGGGGAGGGATGGGCCTAGAAACAGAAGACAAGGGGCAGTCAGACATGGTTTTGACTCTAGACACGGAAAAGGTAGAAAAAATAAGGAGGGTACGGGCCAACAGAGGACAAACAGCAGAGGGGCAAATGATCTTGGAGTGGGGGGCCTTCTTGGATACCGGTCGGTGCTGGCCCAGGCCTTACTGAACCCCTCCCGGAGGTCATGGTACTCTGTGGAGCGGTCCGGGACAATTTCCAAGCCCCCAGGAAGATGTCCCGGGGCAGGCAGAGCTGACTTCAGGCAATCAGTGTGGCAGGATGGGCTCCCGCCCATGATGACAACAGTCAATGAAGAGATTGTGTCGCTGGAGCCAAGAGAACCCCAATACCACAGGAACCTGTGGAGTCTCAACCAGCAGGAATTGGATCATCTTGCTGTGGTTCCCCGACAATCGTAGGTTGACGGGGGTGGTCTGGTGGGTAACCCGGCCTATAGAGTGCCCGTCCAGTGCTCTAACACCCATGGGAATGGAGAGGGGTTGAGTGGGGGATGCCCAGCTCGGACACCAGGGTAACGTCCATGAGACTCACATCGGCCCCCGAGTTGATGAGTACCTGGAGAGACTTGGACTGGTCGCCCCACAGCAGGGTAACATGGGGAGGGGTGTGAGTAAGGGGAGAAGAACAATTATCTTTAAGACCCACCAGTGTACTCACTCCAACGAATGAGCTAGGTCTCTTGAATGGACTGGTAGACACAAAATGACCGGCAGTACCGCAATACAGACAACTCTGGGTCTCAAGTCTGCTTACGCAGTCGGCTGGAGACAGCCTAGCCCGGCCGAGCTGCATCGGCTCGGGAAGAGGTGAGTCGGCAGTCTCCGGAGGCTCTTGGAGGGGATGGAGACAAGCACAAGGAAAGGTGAAACAGATCAGGGCATGACATGGTGATGTCACGGCAAAGGGTGGCTACTTTGAATAATCTCAAATATATTTTGGATTTGTTTATCACTTTCCTGGCTAATACATGATTCCATATGTGTTATTTCATATTTTTGATGTCTTCTCTATTGTTCTGCAATGTAGAAAATAGTAAAAATAAAGAAAGCCCCTGGAATGAGTAGGTGTGTCCAAATATTTGATTGGTACTGTATATTTACACACTATGAGGTTGAAATAAAACTGTGAAAATTATGATAATACCCTTTTATTGTAAGAGCTGTTCGAAAAGACCGCCTGAAATGTTTTGGTGGGATGGAGTTTTGGCCTTCCATGGTGACAACACCATGTGGTAAATTAGTTAATAGACCAATAAGTGCGACATGGTGAGGTTGGATCCAGGTGCAGAGAAGAGACGAGGAATCCGCAGTTAAGGATAATACTTTACTGAGAAATGGTAACGGAAGGATCACAGTAACACAAACACAAAATCTCAAAAACTCACTCAGGAGACAAACACACACATAAATCGAGATTCAGCAAAGGAGAACAGAAAACACACCTATTTAACAGGGAAATCATAATGAGTAAATAGGACACACCTGAGTGTCGTTAATGTCTCTAGGACGGTCTCTGTCGCCCTCTGGTGACAGGTGGAACCATGACAATAAGAAAGTTTCCCCCTTCCCAATCAGACCACTCCCAGACAGTCCTCACAAAGTTCTTGCTCAAGAAAAATTGCCCTTTGCTAAGAATCTATTTTTGTTTCTCTATTACAATTTTAGTTGAAAACAAATCACAGTAAGGTACTTAAATGTTACGTAGAAATGATTTGATATTGAGATAAAAACGGCTCTATTGGCCCCTTTTAAAATATCCCTAAAATATCCCTCCGGTGGCCAGGGTTGACCTATTTTAAGGACTGCGATTGGTTGGTGGATATGAAGTTTAAGATCTGTGATAGGCAGATGTGGAATTTTGTTCAAGGGGTTAGCATAGGGCTAACGTGTGCCAGGTTATCTGATGGGACCAGATACAATGTAGCGTTCTATCATGTGCAAGTAAATCAAAGATTTGAATTGGCTGATTCACATTTTGAGACAGAAAAACGGTTTCAACTGTTTCTAATGTTCGCAAGTATGGCCCCAATTAAGTTTATCATCGTAATGATGTCACCGTCTGTGTGCTTGTGTGTGTGTGTATGTGTGCTTGTGTGTGTGTATGCGTGCATGTGTGCTTTACTGCATGGTATTTCACAGTGACTTTTGAAATTAGATCGAGATTGCATTAGCTCATGGAAAGGAACTGGTAGCTGTTAGTCAGTTGAGCTGTTAAGCACTAAATCTGTGCAAACAGATTGGCGCTGCTCTCAGCCAAAGCATCTTTATGGACTGGCACGCACGCACGCGCACACACGCACGCACGCACGCACACACACACACACACACAGTAGTAACCCTCTGTAATATTACCACATAAGTCATTATGATTTTAAATTGATTCACAGTGAAGGGAATATAGGTCTGAGGTCAGCATTGAACTTCCCTATTTCCTATTCCCCCTTGGTGTCTAACCCTTTGATCCTGAATCAGAGTTACTGTAGAAACGGACGGGTCAAAGGGTTGAGCAGTGAAGAGCTAAACATTCCACAGATGATAAACAAACCCTTCACCCTATCCCTCTCTCCTTCCATCCCTACTCCTGCCTCCCTTCATATTGTGAAGATGAGTCTTGTGCGGTAATATAACCCAGTAATATAACCCAGTAATATAACAGTCCCTAAGTGGGGTTGATTAAATGGAATCAAATTGGATTTATATAGCAAACACATATTCATGGATTGCAGGTTGCGTCACAATATTGTTTTGTTCTAGGTTTGATGCTCAACAGAGCATTCTACTCAATGCATCCTCACATTGGGCGCCGATGAAAATTTGGTCTAAAGTCTATTACTGTAGCTTAAAAACACGATGACATTTCTAAAGAATATAATTAGTAGGAAAACCTTATGTTTCCAGATTGACTTTAGTTACAGTATAACGTTAGCTAGCTAGCTAAGATTAAGGGGAGACCTCCAGATTTTAGCTAGCTAATGTTAGCATTTGGTTAGCTATTTGTGACGAACTTTGCTAGCTAATGACAATAATTATGACAATAAATACATTTGACAACATGATGATAATGGCAAAGTTGTTTCCTACTAAATATGTGCCTGCTTTAACAATGTCATTGTATTCCCAAGCCTCTATAGTGTAATTTAGACAAAACAGTCAATAGCCCTGGTTTAAAGTCATCACTCCCCATCCTAGTTTTGAGCATCAATATGGTTATGGCGTCTGTAGAACGTTGATAACAATGGCAACAACGTGACTGAGTGACAGAAGTGCAACCCATGAATACTTATATAGATGTACAATACATTTTCACAAAGTTCTGAATAGCACCCCAGTCCTAAACCCCACAAGAACCAGCTGAGGAAATGGTGGTAAGGGAAAACTGCCTAGTTTGGAAAAAGTCAAAAGGAATATGAGTCAAGAGATGCTTGATTCCAACTGAGTCATTGCTATATTTCCCTCATCACGCTGTCCTGGTCTGTGATATAACGTTACGACTTGTATGGAAAGTGTGGTGGCTCTGCTAAGCTCGATAATTCTAGAAGAAATGATTTATTAGTGTTCTGTTCCAGAGTGGAATGTAGATGGTGGTACATCTGTGTGTGTGTTTGCTACCCCATTCTCATCCTTTCACCCTACTGTAGTTTGTCATTACCTCTTGGCCCTATGCACAGTATTTGTTTTAATGTTACAGGTGGTCAGAGCTCTTCTCCCGCCATCCTCTTATGATTCACACGTATCCATCCGTTTTCACCTTTCTCACTCTTCCATATGGTTTTAGGGGGGCTTTGAGACCCTTCCATAAATCTGCAGATTACTGCCAAGAGGCACTTAAACCTCCTGGATTTACCACTGCCCTTTTCTTCTGTTCTTCGTCTCATCTGTCTCTACTGCTTCTCTTCTATCTCTTCTCATGTCTCCTCTGTTTTTCAATCTCTCCCTCTCTCCGCCCCCCGACACACTGACCAGCACGGGCCCTCTTAATGTCATAAAGATGTCAGACACTTTGTGATAATGATACTAGAACGATGTTACAGCGTTACGGGATCATTTCTGTAAGTCTAATACCTACATGTTATCAAGCAGACCACCATAGTCCCTGTGCCCAAGGAAGCGAAGGTAACCTGCCTAAATGATTACCGACCCGTGGCACTCACGTCTGTAGCCATGAAGTGCTTTGAAAGGCTGGTCATGGCTCACATCAACAGCATCTTCCCGGACACTCTAGACCCACTCCAATTCGCATACCGCCCCAACAGATCCACAGATGATGCAATCTCTATCGCACTCCACACTGCCCTTTCACACCTGGACAAAAGGAACACCTATGTGAGAATGCTGTTCATTGACTACAGCTCAGCGTTCAATACCATAGTGCCCATGAAGCTCATCACTAAGCTAAGGACTCTGCGACTAAACACCTTCCTCTGCAATTGGATCCTGGACATCCTGACGGCCCGCCTCCAGGTGGTAAAAGTAGGCAACAACACGTCTGCCACGCTGATCCTTAACACTGGGGCCCCTCAGGGGTGTGTACTTAGTCCCCTCCTGTATTCTCTGTTCACCCACGACTGCGTGACCAAACATGACTCCAACACCATCATTAAGTTTGTTGACGACACAACAGTGGTAGGCCTAATTTCCGACAATGATGAGACAACCTATAGGGAGGAGGTCAGAGACCTGGCAGTGTGGTACCAGGACAACAACCTTTCCCTTAATGTGAGCAAGACTAAGGAGCTGATCGTGGACTACAGGAAAAGGCGGGCCGAACAGGCCCCCATTAACATCAACGGGCTGTAGTGGAGCGGGTCGAGAGTGTCAAGTTCCTTGGTGTCCACATCACCAATGAACCTTTATGGTCCAAACATACCAAGACAGTCGTGAATAGGGCACGACAAAACCTTTTCCCCTCATGGGTCCCCAGATCCTCAAAAGGTTATACAGCTGCACCATCGAGAGCATCTTGACCGGTTGCATCACTGCCTGGTTTGGCAGCTGCTCGGCATCTGATCGGATGGAGCTACAGAGGGTAGTGCGAACGGCCCAAAACATCACTGGGGCCAAGCTTCCTGTCATCCAGGACCTATATAATAGGCGGTGTCAGAGGAAAGCCCATAAAACTGTCAGAGACTCGTCACCCAAGTCATAGACTGTTTTCCCTACTACCACACAGCAAGCGGTACCGGAGCGCCAAGTATAGGACCAAACAGCTCCTCAACAGCTTCTACCCCCAAACCATAAGAGTGTTGAACAATTCATAAAATCGCCTCTGGACGATTTACATTGACCCCCCCTCCCTTTTGTACACTCACTGTTTGTTTGTTACCTATGCATAGTCACTTCGCCCCCACCTACATGTACAGATTACCTCAACTAGCCTGTTTCCCCGCACACTGACTCGGTACCGGTGCCCCTGTATAAAACCTCATTATTGTTATTGTGTTACTTGTATTATTACTTTTTATTTTAGTCTACTTGGTAAATATTTTCTTCTTCTTGAACTGCACCGTTGGTTAAGGGCTTGTAAGTAAGCATTTCACGGTAAAGTCTACACTTGTTGTATTCGGCGCATGTGACAAATCAAATTTCATCTGATTTGATTTCTCTGGTTTAACCTTTATGACCTAGATAAGATGTGTGGGTCAATGTGTGCAAATGTGTCAGAGAGCCTGTGTAACTATGAACCCTTCAGGCTGTCTACTGTCTTATGCTCAATAGTCCACAGCCGCAAATACGTGATAGTCCGCAGGCTCATTATTACACATTTACTAACCTAATTTCATTGGGTGCACATGGACGTGTGTCACATTTACCATGCAGCTCAGCGGCTTTGTGGCTTTGAACTCAGTAGCACAATCTGCTGTGCTCCTCTGATCCCAGTCCTCTGTGTTAATGACTGTCAATCATTGCAAACTAAATGTAGAGGTAAACTAATACATCTGGAAACATTTGATAAAATCAATACATTGGTGTTGGTGACTGATAACGCGCCCCAGGCTAATCACAACAGACTGATCACCATAGGAGAAAGAGAGAACGTGAAGAAGACTGAGGGAGGCAGAGAGAGGTAGAGGGAGAGAAGAAGAGAAAGACAGAGACTTAGGAGGGATTGAAATAATCAATTGCCAACCATAGTTTGTCCTGTGTAATTAGGCCTTTACAAAAAAAATTTGCGTCTGCTACAGGCTTTGGTTTTCCATTTATGTTTCGAGGTTGGATATTAGCACGTGGAGTGCACCGATTGGTGTCACCTCGTTAGTCAGAATGTATTACATCTGTGCTGGTTGGTCATCTTGTTAGTGGGAAGGTGTTTCTCTTGTGCTGGCCCAGGTGCTATTTTAGAGTTGTTTGCCCAGTGCTCCAGTTGTCTTGACAACGTGGAGGGTTAACACCTTTTGTTGGCTAGACAAACAATACTTTATCAGATCTTCCCTGTTTTGTTCCGCTTTTTGGTTTGCCTCCTGTCTTTAAGTTTGGTGTGGGTTTTTCTTTCGTTTGCCTCCCCTTTCTGTCTGAGCGAAAAAATTTGGTTTTCTTGCTGGGGAACGTAACAGTGTTGTAGATAGTTTAACATGATTTTTGGAGAGAAGGATATCACAAAACTCATCGTCAAGTGAGGTTGGAGGAACTTGACGAGAACATTTGTTTTAAATATTTTACTCCCTCATACTTCCTTTGGTGAGATAAGGCTTTCGCCATCATTTGTAAATATTTTCTGTAGTTTCTTTTTGTTATTGAAGGTTTAGGAAAAACTTCTCTTTCCAATTTGCTCTGTTTTAGATAAGTGAAACACAATCTTTTCTGAATAAGTTCCTCAAAATCCTTTTGTTTTGCATATAGATTATTCAGTGCTTCTGTAGTACGTTTAACACTATTGATGTGTACTGTTAGATTTTCAATTTCTGTTGTAAGTCTTCTCCGTTGATCGATATTATTGTATTGAATGTGTCGCATTGTATAATGGTAGGAGACAGGCGCAGGAATATGAAATGGGGGGGGGGGGGGGGGGTTCTTTCACTACCCAAAATAGTGTACGTCATGAACATGACAGGGACGAAACCCAACACGAACACGTGTGTGTATATATACATATGTATATATGTATATATATATTGTCAGGGCAAGTCTTCCTCTTCTTCCTCTGAAGAGGTGTAACAAGGATCGGACCAATACGCAGCGTGGTAGGTATCCATGTTTTAATATAGAAAACTGAACTATGAACACCAATACAAAAACAATAAACGTGAACAAACCGTAACAGTCCCGTGTGGCACAAACACTGACACAGGAAACAATCACCCACAAAATACCCAAAGAACATGGCTGCCTAAATATGGTTCCCAATCAGAGACAACGTTGAACACCTGCCTCTAATTGAGAACCAATCTAGGCAACCATAGACTTACATAAACACCTACAATGAACACAACCCCATAACTCTACAAAAAAAACCTAGACAGTACAAACACCCTAGACAGTACAAAAACACAAACCACCCTCGTCACACCCTGACCTAACCAAAATACTAAAGAGAACAAAGATAACTAAGGCCAGGGCGTGACATATATATATATATATATATATATGTATATATATGTGTATATATATATACATACATGTATATATATGTATATATATGTATACATACATATATATATATATACATATATGTATATATATGTATGTAATGGTAACATATATATATATATGTATATATGTGTATATATATATATATATATACACATATATACGTATACGTATACACATATATATATACACACATATACATATACATGTGTATATATATACACATATATATGTATATATACACACACATATATACATATATATGTATATATATATACACACACTTATATACATATATATATACACACACTTATATACATATATGTATATATATACATATATATGTATATATATGTGTGTATATATACATATATATGTATATGTATATATATACATATATATATAAAACACAGGGCTGTAACCCAAACAAAGAGCGAGGTGTAAACCTCTAATAAATACACAGGACGAGACACGTAATAACAATAGACGGGACGAGACCACGGTAACAAGCAAGCCGATACAACAGAGCACAGGTACTCACAAGACCAACAGACATGGAACAATAATCAACAAGAACAATGGGGAACAGAGGGCACATATATACACATACTAATCAGGGGGAATGGGAACCAGGTGTGCGTAATGAGAGAAGACAGTCCGGGGTTGGTGGTAATGATCCAGTTCAGTGATGCCACGAAGACCGGTGACGTAGACCTCCGGAGCTGGTGAACGGAATGAGCAGCAGTACTGGGGGAATCTGTGACAGAATGGCCTTTAAAGGCACATTTAAAGGCATCCCATAGGATACTGGGTCTGCTGAACATGTATTTTGCAAGAAAATGTGTTTTTATGAATTCCTTCGTTTGTATTGTAATGAAACAGGCAGGGAGCAGGTCTCGAACCCTCGACCTCCTAGCCCGAGGTCCGGCGCGCTATCGACTGTGCCGCAAAAGCATGCTCGTGCGGCAGAGTCGATTTCCGCGCTTATAAACCCAGGGTCGTTACAGTATTAAGAAAGTACTGTCAGTCAATAAACCCTGGTTCAATTTACAATATCCCCGTCCTCGTGGAAATTCTATCATCGTTGTATGGAGGGATATAAGTTGACTTGGCAGACTTCAGTAGCTGTGCTAATTTGTACACACTCCTGTGAATCTCAAATGGCTGCAAATCAATCAGGGAGACGACATTGTGCAAACTGTCCCTGTTGCCTACAGGGCCAAACGTGGGTCTCTGTCTCTCAATGCAATCAAATTCAAACAAGCTTTAATATATTGGAAATTATGAATTATAAAAATAATACATATTCAATGCAGAGGGCTGCAAATCCAATTAAAGGCCCAATATAGTCATTTTGACAGAAAGGGTTGGAACTCTTTGTTATTGGTTTATTGGCATTGTGATACCACTATGGAAAGTGGAAACTCCCACCCATGCAAACCTGCTGAATAAAGGTCCTGTGTAGATTATATTTTCAACCAGCAACTATCAGGAAACACCCGTAGAAAAAAGCATTAAAAAAGGTTATTCAGCTTTCCCTGTAGGAGAACCCTTTTTGGTTCCAGGCAGAACCCTTTTGAATAACCCCTTTAGGTCCTAGATAGTACTTTATTTTTTATTGTAGCTATATATTTCCATCCAATTGGCGATAGATTTTCATGCAAATATTCTAAAATCCGCATAAAGAAAATATGGGGATTTTCCAGTGGTGTGTTTCCACCAAACGAATAAAAAACATTGCGTGGTGATATTGTGCACACAAAAATGTACTTTTTTGCGTAAGTTTTCATGTACTGAATAAAAATCTAAAGTTCAATGTGTTTATATCGCATTTTCAACTCTACTGATCGATTTGTCACAGAAACTGTTGAGTAAATGTGCCTACTCTGGTCCAACAGCTCGCAGATACAGTGCGGGTAGGCTGTGCGGGTAGGCTAGTCTACATTAATTGATTATTATGGATAAGAGCGAGGATATTTGTCAACATTTGCCTCCCGAGCCCGTTGGGGAGTTGCAGCGATGAGACAAGATCGAAATTAGGGAGAAGCCTCATATCTCAACTCAGTGTTCTATCCCAACATTGGTTGACACAATAAGTGACAGAGAAAGGGATAGAGAGAAAATGAGAGCGGTAAAGTGCTAAAACTAACACAACAAGGTTACAGAGAGAAACTATCTAGTTGTAAAGAGACATGCAGTTACTCGTAGCTGTTTGTGATTGACAAACTGGAGAGACTGATGTATGTGGAGATTTAGGAGAGTAGTATCCCAGCTAACAACAAAAGTTACCATAACTTTAGAGAATGTTCCCTTAAGAGTCTCATTAGGTCATTACCTAATATTTTCATAGTTATGTTCCATTGCAAGGACTCTTTCAAGAGACCATTCCCTTCGTGTCAAACAGAACTTACCCAGAATGTGGTTACCATGTTCTCGGAATATTCAATATTAATGTTGGAACATTGCAAGAATATTCTAGTGTCCAGTTTTCTGAGGGTTAGGAGAATATTTTATCCCTTGGAAATGTTTGTGTAGTTCGTCTTAAAAAAACATTTTTAAGACGTCACCTGATGGTCCCAAAAAACACTCTCCATAAAAACAACAAGTTTCTTTACACACCATCCCTTGTTACTATTACAGAGCCCATCTAGGCCCAGATTGGTGAACCACTGATATACACTGAGTGTACAAAACATTAAGACTGCCTTCCCCCCTTTTTCTCTAAGAACAGCCTCAATTCATCGAGGCATAGACTCAGTGGAGGCTCCTCAGAGGAGGAAGGGGAGGACCATCTTCCTCAGTGAATTTCATAAAAATAAACATTTAAATAGTCATCCTTTTCAGATAAAACTATACAAAATATATTCACATCACCAAATAAGTGATTAAAACACACTGTTTTGTAATGAAGGTCTACAGTAACCTCAACAGCACTCTGTCGCGTAGCACCATAGTATAGCTGGAGAACAGCTGGGTTCCGTACTCCTCTGGGTACATGGACTTCAATACAAAGTCTAGAAGGCTCATGGTTCTCACACCCTTCAATAGATTTATGACAACTTCCAGATTACATTCTTCAACCTAGAGCTCATGCAGCATAAACTGACATGTTGTCCACCCAATCAAAGGATCAGAGAATGAATCTAGTACTGAAAGCAGACAGTGCATTCAGAAAGTATTCAGACCCCTTGACTTTCTTCACATTTAGTTATGTTACAGCCGTATTCTAAAATGGATTAAATAAATAAAAAGTTCAATCTACACAAAATATTTACAAATCTATAAAAAATAAAACACAGAAATACCTTATTTGCATAAGTATTCAGACCCTTTGCTATGAGACTCGAAATTGAGGTCAGGTGCATCCTGTTTCCATTGATCATCCTTAAGATGTTTCTACAACTTGGAGTCCACCTGTGGTAAATTCAATTGACTGGACATGATTTGGAAAGGCACACACCTGTCTATATAAGGTCTCACAGTTGACAGAGCATGTCAGAGCAAAACCCAAAACATGAGGTTGAAGGAATTGCCCGTAGAGCTCCGAGACAGGATTGTGTTGAGGCATAGATCTGGAAAAGGGTACCAAAACATCTCTGCAGCATTGAATGTCCCCAAGAACACAGTGGCCTTCATTATTCTTCAATTGAAGAAGTTTGGCCGCCCTGCCAAACTGAGCATTCAGGGGAGAAGGGCCTTGGTCAGGGAGGTGAACAAGAACTTGATGGTCACTCTGACAGAGCTCCAGAGTTCCTCTGTGGAGATGGGAGAACCTTCCAGGACAACCATCTCTCCAGCACTCCACCAATCTGGCCTTTATGGCCAGACGGAAGCCAGTAAAAGGCACATGACAGACCGCTTGGAGTTTCCCAAAAGGTACCTAAGGGACTTTCAGACCATGAGAAACAAGATTCTCTGATCTGATGAAACCAAGATTGAATTCTTTGGCCTGAATGCCAAGCGTCACATCTGGAGGAAACCTGGCACCATCCCTACTGTGAAGCGTAGTGGTGGCATCATGCTGAGGGGATGTTTTTCAGCGGCAGGGACTGGGAGACTAGTCAGAATCGAGGGAAAGACGAACGGAGCAAATTACAGAGAGATCCTTGATGAAAACCTGCTCCAAATCGCTCAGGACTTCAGACTGCGGTGAAGGTTCCCCTTCCAACAGGCAAACAATCCTAAGCAAACAGCCAAGACAACACAGGAGTGGATTTGGGACAAGTCTCTGAATGTCCTTGAGTGGCCCAGCCAGAGCCTGGACCTGAACCCGATCGAACATCTCTGGAGAGACCTGAAAATAGCTGTGCAGTGACGCTCCCCATCCAGCCTGTCAGAGCTTAAGAGGATATGCAGAGAAGAATGGGAGAAACTCCCAAGTACAGGTGTGCCAAGCTTTTAGCACCATAACCAAGAAGATTTGAGGCTGTAATCAACAAAGTACTGAGTAAAGGGTCTGAATACTTATGTAAATGTAATATCATTATTAATTTTTTTATAAATTAGCAAAGAATGCTAAAAACAAATACGTTTTTTCTTTGTCGTTATAGGGTTTTGAGTGTAGATTGATGAGGGAAAAAACAATGTAATACATTTTTTAATAAGGCTGTAATTGTAATGTGGAAAAAGTCAAGGGGTCTGAATACTTTCCGAATGAACTGTAAGCTACAGGTAGCTAGCACTGCAGTGCATAAAGGGTAGTGAGTAGTTGATTCAAAGAGAGAGAAAGACAATAGTTGAACAGTTTTGAACAAATGTATTTCTTCAAGAATGAAGGAGGAGCAAGAGAGAGAAAGAGAGAGAGAGTTATATTTTGTCTCTTTTTTTAAAGTTTCACTTACTTAGGTAGCGAATGCAGCTAGCTAGTTTGGCCTACTTAAACACCTGGCTAAAACAGAGGAATGCTATGTTAGCTAGCTGGCTATGACTATCCAAAACTCTAACTTTTCCAAGTCAAGGTAAGCTTTTGGTTTTTACAAATGTATTGCCACTGGGGTCCGTCGGTGTAACTGCTAAACTGCTTACTGACAGTACACGGTACTGCATGATTGTAGTGAGTTTACTAATGCGTTAGTTCTATTAGCTATGTTGACATTACCTTAGCTAATATGGTGACCACGATGTAGGCTGTGTGTAGCGGTTATAATATGAAGATTTGACTTGGAAAGTTTTTTTCACCTGGTAAAGACAGCTGATGTGTTGTGTACACTAAGTTGACAGTCCACAAGCGAAGGGAAAAAGTGAGAGGAGGAGAGAACATAGATGCGAGAAGGAATACAATACTTGGGCAGAAGCTCACCGGAGCTGAGTACCGGCAATTAAACTTTTCTACTGCTTGAGCTCCTGTTCCTCTTATAGAGTAGTATATGTTCAAAAGTAGTGTAGCTCCTACACCTAAATATAAACAGTACCGGCACCCAAATGAGTACGGAATCTTTTTCAGTCAAAGTCAACCACTGAATACAACGAGCTGTTGGAATGTGGCTATGAAAGTGAACTGTTTGCTTGTAATCAGGGGTGTATTCATTCCGCCGATTCTGTTTCCTAAACTGTAGCAAACGGAACAAAACGGGCATTAACATACCTGAATTTGTCCAATAGAAACTGTTGTTTGCAACTGATGGTGTCACGTTCTGACCATAGTTCTTTTGGTTTTTCTTTGTTTTAGTATGGTCAGGGCGTGAGTTGGGGTGGGCAGTCTATGTTTTCTGTTTCTATGTGGGGTTTCTTGTTTGGCCTGATATGGTTCTCAATCAGAGGCAGGTGTTAGTCATTGTCTCTGATTGGGAACCATATTTAGGTAGCCTGTTTTGTAGTGTGTTTTGTGGGTGATTGTTCCTGTTCGTGTGTTCCTGTTTTGTCTGTGTTCACTAGTTCCGGACTGTAGCTTCGTTGGTTTTCGTCTGTTTATTGTTTTGTTCAACATTGAAAAGTATTCAAATAAATATGAATACGTACCACGCTGCGCATTGGTCCTCCTCTCCTTCCACCGATGAAAGCCGTTACAGATGGAATAATGATTACACCCTAGATCAGTTAGATGCAGGCAAGAGTGTGCAAGGCGCTATTGAATGTGTCACTGTCTGTCACGTCAAGTCTTTCTCTCGACCTGTGTGCACCTACGTTGTAAACTTTCATTCATAGGCTAGGTTGTAGCAACCTCATGATGGGTATAGGGACATTTTTAGTATCAAGTAGTAAAATGAATGACAGTCATCCAATATGATGTAACAGAAATAAGGCCATGCTCATTAAAAAAAATAATTGGCCTCCCTCATCTTAAACGGCACAGACCGCCACTGCATGGACTCTACAAGGTGTCGAAAGCTTTCCACAGAGATGCTGGTCCAAATGCTTCCCAGAGTTGTGTCAAGTTGGCTGGATGTCCTTTGGGTGGTGGACCATTCTTGATACACCGGTGTGCCTTGAATCTACTACCATACCCCGTTCAAAGGCATTTAAATCTTCTATCATGCCAAATTACACAATTCACCCTCTGAATCCATGTCTCAATTGTCTTAAGGCTTAAAAATCCTTATTTAAACTGTCTCCATCTACACTCCATCTACACTGATTGAACTGGATTTAACAATTGACATTAGTGGCCATTTGCAGGTCAGTGGGTAGAGCATGGTACTTCTAGTGCCAGGGTAGTGGGTTTGATTCCCGGGACCACCCATACATACAATGTATGACTGTAAGTTGCTATGGATAAAATCGTCTGCTAAATGGCATACAGTTGAAGTCGGAAGTTTACATACACTTAGGTTGGAGTCATTAAAACTTGTTTTCAACCACTCCACAAATTTCTTGTTAACAAACTATAGTTTTGGCAAGTCGGTTAGGACAGCTACTTTGTGCATGACACAAGTAATTTTTCCAACAATTGCTTACAGACAGATTATTTCACTTATAATTCACTGTATCACAGAAGTTTACATACACTAAGTTGACTGTGGCTTTAAAGAGCTTGGAAAATTCCAGAAAATTATGTCATGACTTTAGAAGCTTCTGATAGGCTAATTGACATAATTTGAGTCAATTGGAGGTGTACCTGTGGATGTATTTCAAGGCCTACCTTCAAACTTAGTGCATCTGCTTGACATCATGGGAAAATCAAAAGAAAACAGCCAAGACCTCAGAAAAAAATTGTAGACCTCCACAAGTCTGGTTCATCCTTGGGAGCAATTTCCAAACACCTGAAGGTACCACGTTCATCTGTACAAACAATAGTACGCAAGTATAAACACCATGAGTGTAACGGCTTTCTTCCAGGGGTGAAGGAGAGGACCAAAGTGCAGCGCGGTTAGTGTTCAACATGTTTAATTTGACGACAAGTGAACACTACAAACAACAAACAAAACAACAAACCGTGAAAACCGATACAGACCTATCTGGTGCAGAACACAAACACAGAGACAGGTAACAACCACCCACAACGAACACAGTGAAACAACCTACCTAAATATGACTCTTAATTAGAGGAACGCAAAACACCTGCCTCTAATTAAGAGCCATACCAGGCAACCCTAAACCAACATAGAAACACACAACATAGAATGCCCACCCAAAACTCACGCCCTGACCATCACACACATACAAAACAACAGAAAACAGGTCAGGAACGTGACAGAACCCCCCCCTCAAGGTGCGAACGCCGGGCGCACCAGCACAAAGTCCAGGGGAGGGTCTGGGTGGGCATCTGACCACGGTGGTGGCTCAGGCTCCGGACGCTGTCCCCACACCACCATAGTCACTCCCCGCTTCTGTATCCCCCTCCCAATGACCACCCTCCAACTAAAACCACCTAAATGAAGGGGCAGCACCGGGATAAGGGGCAGCACCGGGATAAGGGGCAGCACCGGGATAAGGGGCGGCAGGTCCTGGCTGAGGAACTCTGGCAGGTCCTGGCTGAGGGACTCTGGCAGGTCCTGGCTGAGGGACTCTGGCAGGTCCTGGCTGAGGGACTCTGGCAGGTCCGGGCTGAGGGACTCTGGCAGGTCCGGGCTGAGGGACTCTGGCAGGTCCGGGCTGAGGGACTCTGGCAGGTCCGGGCTGACGGAAGGCTCTGGCTGATCCGGTCTGGCGGAAGGCTCTGGCTGATCCGGTCTGGCGGAAGGCTCTGGCTGATCCGGTCTGGCGGAAGGCTCTGGCTGATCCGGTCTGGCGGAAGGCTCTGGCTGATCCGGTCTGGCGGACGGCTCTAGCGGCTCCTGTCTGGCGGACGGCTCTAGCGGCTCCTGTCTGGCGGACGGCTCTGCAGGCTCATGGCAGACGGGCGGCTTTGCAGGCTCATGGCAGACGGGCGGCTTTGCAGGCTCATGGCAGACGGACAGTTCAGACGGCGTAGGGCAGACGGGCAGTTCAGACGCCGCTGGGCAGACGGGCAGTTCAGGCGCCGCTGGGCAGACGGGCAATTCAGGCGCCGCTGGGCAGACGGGCAGTTCAGGCGCCGCTGGGCAGACGGGCAGTTCAGGCGCCGCTGGGCAGACGGCAGACTCTGGCCGGCTGAGACGCACTGTAGGCCTGGTGCGTGGTACCGGAACTGGAGGTACCGGGCTAAGGACACGCACCTTCAGGCTAGTGCGGGGAACAACAACAGGGCACACTGGACTCTCGTGGCGCACTCTAGGCCTGGTGCGTGGTACCGGAACTGGAGGTACCGGGCTGAGGGCACGCACCTCAGGGCGAGTGCGGGGAGAAGGAACAGTGCGTACAGGGCTCTGGAGACGCACAGGAGGCTTGGTGCGTGGTGCCTGAACTGGAGGCACTGGGCTGGAGACACGCACCATAGGGAGAGTGCGTGGAGGAGGAACAGGGCTCTGGAGATGCACTGGAAGCCTGGTGCGTGGTGTAGGCACTGGTGGTACTGAGCTGGGGTGGGAAGGTGGCGCCGGATATACCGGACCGTGAAGGAGGACACGTGCTCTTGAGCACCGAGCCTCCCCAACCTTACCAGGTTGAATGGTCCCCGTAGCCCTGCCAGTGCGGCGAGGTGGAATAGCCCGCACTGGGCTATGCAGGCGAACCGGGGACACCACCTGTAAGGCTGGTGCCATGTACGCCGGCCCGAGGAGACGTACTGGAGACCAGATACGTTGGGCCGGCTTCATGGCACTCGGCTCGATGCCCAACCTAGCCCTCCCAGTGCGGCAAGGTGGAATAGCCCGCACTGGGCTAAGCACGCGTACTGGGGACACCGTGCGTTCTTCCGCATAACACGGTGTCTGCCCGTACTCCCGCTCTCCACGGTAATCACACACCTCAGGGCGAGTACCGTGTATGCTACGCCAAACCAACATCTCTCTCTCTTCGCTCTCCCCCAATATCACCAACAACTCATCAAATGTCTCATAATCTCCCATCCTTTCACTTTCCTCCAATCTGTCCAATAACTCCTCCACATTCTCCGACTCGTACCTCAATTTAGCCCACTGCTCCTTCTGGTAAGCACGGGGAACTGGCTCAAATCTCCCACTTGACCCAGCCATACTCCCCGTGTGCCCCCCCCCCAAGAATTTTTTGGGGGAGCCTCTCGGGCTTCCAGCCACTCTGCCTTGCTAGCTCCCGCTGCTGCTGCTGCTGCCGCCGTTGCCTGTTGCCACGCTGCTTGGTCCGGGTTTGGTGGGTGGTTCTGTAACGGCTTTCTTCCAGGGGTGAAGGAGAGGACCAAAGTGCAGCACGGTTAGTGTTCAACATGTTTAATTTGACGACAAGTGAACACTACAAACAACAAACAAAACAACAAACCGTGAAAACCGATACAGACCTATCTGGTGCAGAACACAAACACAGAGACAGGTAACAACCACCCACAACGAACACAGTGAAACAACCTACCTAAATATGACTCTTAATTAGAGGAACGCAAAACACCTGCCTCTAATTAAGAGCCATACCAGGCAACCCTAAACCAACATAGAAACACACAACATAGAATGCCCACCCAAAACTCACGCCCTGACCATCACACACATACAAAACAACAGAAAACAGGTCAGGAACGTGACAATGAGACCACGCAACCGTCATACTGCTCAGGAAGGAGACGTGTTCTGTCTCCTAGAGATGAACGTACTTTGGTGCGAAAAGTGCAAATCAATCTCAGAACAACAGCAAAGAACCATGTGAAGATGCTTGATGAAACAGGTATAAAAGTATCTATATCCACAGTAAACAAGTCCTATATGGACATAACCTGAAAGGCCGCTCAGCAAGGAAGAAGCCACTGCTCCAAAATCGCCATAAAAAAAGCCAGACTACGGTTTGCAACTGCAGATTGTCCTCTGGTCTGATGAAACAAAAATAGAACTGTTTGGCCATAATGACCATCGTTATGTTTGGAGGAAAAATGGGGAGGCTTGCAAGCCGAAGAACACCATCCCAACCATGAAGCACAGGGGTGGCAACCTCATGTTGTGGGGGTGCTTTGCTGCAGGAGGGACTGGGGCACTTCACAAAATAGATGACATCATGAGAAGGAAAATTATGTGGATATATTGAAGCAACATCTCAAGACATCAGTCAGGAAGTTAAAGGTTGGTCGCAAATGCGTCTTCAAATGGACAATGACCCCATGCATACTTCCAAAGTTGTGGCAAAATGGCTTAAGGACAACAAAGTCAAGGTTTTGGAGTGGCCATCACAAAGCACTGACGTCAATCCTATAGAAACATTTTGGGCAGAACTGAAAAAGCGTGTACGAGCAAGGAGGTCTACAAACCTGAATCAGTTACTCCAGCTCTGTCAGGAGGAATGGGCCAAAATTCACCCAACTTATTGTGGGAAGCTTGTGGAAGGCTACCCAAAACGTATTACCCAAGTTAAACAATTTAAAGATAATGCTACCAAATACTAATTGAGTGTATATAAACTTCTGACCCACTGGGAATGTGGTGAAAGAAATAAAAGCTGAAATAAATACTATTATTCTGACATTTCACATTCTTAAAATAAAGTGGTGATCCTAACTGACCTAAGACAGGGAATTTTTACTCTGATTAAATGTCAGGAATTGTGAAAAACTGAGTTTATATGTATTTTGACAAGATGTATGTAAACTTCCGACTTCAACTTTATATATTTCCTCAATAAGGGATTATAGCTTTCAGTCTATGTCATGGAAAGAGCAGGTGTTCAAAATGTTTTGTGCACTCTGTAAATGTATAGCTCTTTGTGTGTTGGCACAGTTAGGGATACCCACACACACAAGCTTTTAACATACAATCTTGTCATCTCACATATTTGACATGCATGATTACATTGTCATTATCATTTACAAAATAGCCTCCAATACCCTACTCAATAAATTGGATGCAGTCTATCACAGTGCCATCCGTTTTGTCACCAAAGCCCCATATACTACCCACCACTGCGACCTGTACGCTCTCGTTGGCTGGCCCTCGCTTCATACTCGTCGCCAAACCCACTGGCTCCAGGTCATCTACAAGACCCTGCTAGGTAAAGTCCCCCCTTATCTCTGCTCGCTGGTCACCATAGCAGCACCCACCTGTAGCATGCGCTCCAGCAGGTATATCTCTCTGGTCACCCCCAAAACCAATTCCTCCTTTGGCTGCCTCTCCTTCCAGTTCTCTGCTGCCAATGACTGGAACGAACTACAAAAATCTCTGAAACTGGAAACACTTATCTCCCTCACTAGCTTTAAGCACCAGCTGTCAGAGCAGCTCACAGATTATGCACCTGTACATAGCCCATCTATTATTTAGCCCAAACAACTACCTCTTCCCCTACTGTATTTATTTATTTTGCTCCTTTGCACCCCATTATTTATATTTCTACTTTGCACATTCTTCCACTGCAAGTGTTTTACTTGCTATATTGTATTTACTTCGCCACCATGGCCTTTTTTGCCTTTACCTCCCTTATCTCTCCTCATTTGCTCACATTGTATATAGACTTATTTTTCTACTGTATTATTGACTGTATGTTTGTTTTACTCCATGTGTAACTCTGTGTTGTTGTATGTGTCAAACTGCTTTGCTTTATCTTGGCCCGGTCACAAATTGTAAATGAGAACTTGTTCTCAACTTGCCTACCTGGTTAAAGAAAAGGTGATTATTTTTTTCTTCATTTGTACAGTAAATATTATTCAACATTATTCAAACGTGATTTGAACTTCATGGCATTCCGATCTTCCTGCCTTCAGAAAGTATTTACACCCCTTTACTTTTTCACATTTTGTTGTGTTACAGCCTGAATATAAAATTAATTAAATTGAAAATTTGTGTAACTGGCCGACCCACAATGCCCAATAATGTCAAAGTGGAATTATGTTTTTAGACATTTTTACAAATTAGTTAAAAATGTAGGCAAGCCTAAATAAGTTCAGGAGTAAAAATGATACAAAAATGAAACAAAATGTCTATAACATTAATATCTTATATTCTGAGAACATGGAATATTCTACTAACCACCAGAAAACGTAATGTTTTTGCAACGTCTCTTGAAACTTGTCTGGTGAGAGGAGCTATTCCATCCATTACAATGAGCCCGACCTCCTATAGCTCCTCTCACCAGCCTTCTCTTCTGAAAACATGGTAACCACATTCTGGGTAAGTTCTGTTTGGCATTAAGGGAATGTTCTCCTAACTCTAACGCCAAAACATGCTAAATATGTTCTCATATTTTTTTTTACAACAAACATATGTTCCCGTAACTAATGGAAAACTGGACAGTCAAACATCAGGTGAACATTATGGGTAACATTACAAAAACGTTCTCTCTCCATAGAATTGTTAGCTGGGATGGGAGAGGGAGATTGTAATTGGGTAAAGAATAATTGATAGCTATATACTGTAGCTCAGGACTCTCTCTGGACCCCTAAAACTGGGCTTCTTTTGATTTTGTAAATATTGCACACACACACACACAGACACACACAATCCCACAAACACTGGGTCCCATATGGTTAGTAAACATAGCACACAGCACGCATACACAGATGTTCTGGGAGAGCCTTGTGAGTGTGAAATGAGCGGGATATTTGGAGCAACACTTTCTTTATCCAACATTACAGAAGCCATTGATGTTTAACAGTAGGGTTACAGTAGTGGCGGCCTGCTTAATCTCTGTGTCTGAGCTTCAGAGAGAGGGGCCCAACTGACTTACACTAACAATATCATATGATGGGAACTGGGTTGGATGGAGCTATGGCGTTATGTGTGTGTGTGTGTGTGTGCACGTATATGTGTGTGCGTGCGTGCGTGTGTGTGCGTATGCCTGTGTGAACCTGCTTCTGCCTGTGTGTGTCTATGTTTATGCGTGGTATGAAAGAGGTGTTGGGTGAGGGAGTGAGATGTTGGGATGTTAAGGACTAGGGTCAGCAGGGAGCGAGGACAGACTGTGGGACAGGAAGAGAGCGAGGGGACAGGAAGAGAGTGTGTGTGCACTGATTTCCTGTTCTACAAATGTCAAACAGCTCACCCATAAGTAACTACCCAGTCCTACTGTAAAAACTGTCTTCCTGTTTATTAGTTGCAACATGCATGCATGCGCATGGTGCTAGCAACCCAGCTCATCTGGAGGTGATATATTATACCCATTAACCACACCTGGCAACCCTGGTCCTGTGGATGTTGGATGTTGTGTAATTTGTCTCCGTTCCTCTCACACCCTTCAAATCTTTCTTCTTTTATCTCCCTGTGTTTTTCTATGCCTCAGACCTGCTCTCTCTCACCCTCTTTCCCTCTCTCCCTCCCTCCTTCTCGCTCTCTATGTCTCACTTCTTCATGCTCAGACAAACTTTAATTATCCTACTCCATAGACACTTAATTACCTCTGCCTGTTAGTGAAAGAGCATCCGTGCATGCTTGAGTGTTTGCGTATGTGTTCGGACTATGCAGATTAGGTCAGTGTAGTTTTATTGTAGTAGTGTGGTGAAGGGTCAGTAACAGTCTGTTGTAGAAACCCAGAAACAAAGTTTATTGGTGCTAGGTGTTGATTGGGCCATATCAGATGACTAAGCTGAACGAGCCCCTCCCTCTCTGGGGATGTGCATCCGTTGCTATGCCAACTGTGGGCAGGTTGAACCGCTCAGAACCAGAACCATGAGACAGGTTTACGGTCAATGATGACCATTCACCCAAGGGTTTATGTAGAGCAGATGGACTTTTTGGAGAGGGACATGTTTTTATCTCAGTTTCGCATGCATTGAGAGTTGTGACCTAAAATACTACAGTCATGCCTCTTGGGACTAATTCAGACCAGGCCTTGCTTCTTCGCTCTTTCTTTTCACCTCTCTGTCTCTCTCACTCTCTTGACCTCTGTCTTTCTCTCTCCCTTTTTCCATCTCTCCATCTCTGACACACACGTTCAAACAAATAGATTAAGTGCACTAAAGCTCTAGGTTAAACATTTGCCAAACGGCTCCCAGATGGCTTGAGTAGAGCAATGAACATAAACACAAACACACAGCCAACAATGACTTTGACTGTATCATTTCATCTTGACACAAATCAGCGGATAGATGAGAGAGAACACTGAGACCGACACCTACAGGCCGCGCACTCTGCTCTGATACACACACATGCATACGTTCGTATTCATGCGCACACACACGTATACACACACACACGTACACTCAGTGATAACGATCTGGAAGGGATACACCTGGCATATCTGGTCCTGTGTATCTAGTGTGTGATGTTGAGCTTTGGGGGACTCCACAGAAGAGAACACTGATTATGTGTTGTGTCCATCAATCACAGGTGCAAACAAGCCACTGTAGATCACTAGCTGTACATGGTCCCTGTCAAAGAAACAAATACAATTATAAATGTAAAGTTGAGAAACTTTGCTTGCCTAGTTAAATAAAGGTTGAAGAAAAAAAAACAGTAACCTATGAGCTATTTACAAAGTAAACAGCATCCTTAAATTAAGCACTTGCTGTGCTGACCCAAGCACTAACTTCCAGTTCATTGGGAGGAACAAGGTCAGGTCACTCCATATGAGAAACAGTTATGGTCTTCTCTGATGTTCTCCGATGTGTCCTCCATTTGACCGTGTGTCTGTATTTTACATTTTGTGTTCTTAAGCCAATGTTTCCCCAAAGATGGGAACTCTGTCCCTCTGTTATTGGTGATACCAGGCAGAATTCCAATCTATTCCGGTCTTATGAAGTCAGGGCTCTAAATCTTTTTGGAGTCTTTAATTGTTGCACATCGTCTTCTTTGTTCCACGGCTGAGGGAGTAAATCAAAGCCTTAGAAATACAGTTCAGAGACAGTTATTCTGTTATTACTGTGTGTTTGTGTGTGTCTGCGTGTGCGTGCATGCATTTGTGTGTGTGTGCGTGTGTCTGACATGTCAGTGACGATGTGGCTGAGTGATTCTGTTCAACTGTGATTTTGATCAAATCCATGATTCTTTCCAGATTGAATCAGTCAGTCAGTCTCTCCCTGGTCAGTGTACCGGAGGAGCAGCAGTCAGGGAGAGGGAACACTGTGCACCTCCTAAGGTTTATTTGTTAGCGGCACGGACCACAGCAAAAAACACATAAGTCATGTTTCAGTGCAATATAGTGTTATTGATAACTGGGTCTGAATCTGCATCTAGCAATTGACCTCAAGGGAAACTGGACACACAGAAATGTATATAAGACATTACCTCCCACACTCTGGACATGTTACACTCCCTCAATTATGGGAGTTTATGATTTGTATATGCGTAAGGTACACTATATATACAAAAGTATGTGGACACCCCTTCAAATTAGTGAATTAGGCTATTTCAGCCAAACCATTGCTGACAGGTGTATAAAATCGAGCACACAGCCATGCAATCTCAATTGGCAAGCATTGGCAGTAGAATAGCCTTACTGAAGAGCTCAGTGACTTTCAACTTGGCACCGTCATAGGATGCCACCTTTCCAACAAGTCAGTTCGTCAAATTTCTACCCTGCTAAAGCTGCCCCGGTCAACTGTAAGTGTTGTTCTTGTGAAGTGTAAATGTCTAGGAGCAACAACGTCTCAGCCGCGAAGTGGTAGGCCACACAAGCTCACAGAACGGGATTGCCGAGTGCTGAAACGCGTAGCGTGTAAAAATCGTCTCTCCTCAGTTGCAACACTCACTACCGAGTTCCAAACTGCCTCATTGGGAGCAAAGTCAGCACAAGAACTGTTCATTGGGAGCTTCATGAAAGGGGTTTCCATGGCCGAGCAGCTGCACACAAGCCTAAAATCAGAATGCGCAATGCCAAGTGTCGGCTGGAGTGGTGTAAAGCTCACCGCCATTGGACTCTGGAGCAGTGGAAACTCATTCTCTGGAGTGATGACTCAAGCTTCACCATCTGGCAGTCCGACAGACGAATCTGGGTTTGGTGGATGCCAGGAGAACACTACCTGCCCCAATGCATAGTGCCAACTGTAAAGTTGGGTGGAGGAGGAATAATGGTCTGGGGCTGTTTTTCATGGTTCGGGCTATGCCCCTTAGTTCCAGTGAAGGGAAATCTTAACGCTACAGCATACAATGACATTCTAAATGATTCAGTGCTTCCAACTTTGTGGCAACAGTTTGGGGAATGCCATTTCCTGTTTCAGCATGACAATAACCCCATGCATAAACTGAGGTCCATACAGAAATGGTTTGTCGAGATCGGTGTGGAAGAACTTGACTCTCCTACACAGAGCCCTGACCTCAACCCCATCGAACACCTTTGGGATGAATTGGAACGCTGACTGCGAGCCAGGCCTAATCGGCCAACGTGCCCGACCTCACTAATGCTTGTGGCTGAATGGAAGCAAGTCCCCGCAGCAATGTTCCAACATCTATTGGAAAGTCTTCCCAGAAGAGTGGAGGCTGTTATAGCAGCAAAGGGGGGACCAACTCCGTAATAATGCGGCAGTGTCCACATACTTTTGGTCATGTAGTGTTTGTGTACTGTGTGTGTGTGTTGTATCAGGTCGCTGTTGGTCCTCTGTCTGTTCCACCATTCCTCTACCATAATATCTCTTATTACCAATAGGCTTATGCCTTTACCCTGCTCCTGTCCCCCTCACTCTCCCTCTATCTTTTTCCCCTCGCTCCTCTGGAGTCTTTCTTTACTTTTTAAAATCCATTATCCTCATGTTTGAGAACTGTCATTTCACTCCCTCTCTCACACACACACACACACACACACACACACACACACACACACACACACACACACACACACACACACACACACACACACACACACACACACACACACACACTCTCTATGGATTCATCCTGGGCTCTGATGGTTAAATCGCTAACGGCCACTCGAGGAATTCTGGGATTTTGGGCGGATAGACGTTAATTCCCACAATCCTTTTCCATGGTTCCTGATTCCCAGTTCTGACATGATCCATGCTTCATCCGTGTTTTATTACAGCGGCATTCATCACGGAGACAAAGGCAGGGGCTTGAGAGAGAGATAACAGAGCTCGGGCCCCACCAACCATGCTGCTCTGTGTGTGTACTGATTGTTCAGCCAGAAAAACCTCAACTCAGAAGTCAGAACGCTATGTACTCTATGGTTGTGACCATAATATAACATACACACACACACACCCACACCCAATCCCTCAATCACATATCTCTGTTTTCGTTGTTCTTTGTTCTTTGAGAAGTGAAAACACTGAATTAAATAGAACACGTATCTCTGTAAGTGACACAAAGATTCATCCATAAAGATAATGAACCCCTCTCGCTACAGTGCTCCCTCAGAACAGGAAGGTATATCCCCGTGCTTCGACTTTCTTTCAAGCCACCTCACACGTCCAACTCCGCATTTCGATGGCCGCCATCCCACTTCTGACACCAGTGTAGCAGGGAAGCGAACAAGGTTCACTGGTGTGAAAGGCAGACTCCATTCGCATTGTGCCAGTAGGTTTAACCCACTTGGTGAGAATTGTAACGATTGCTACAATAGAACTCACACACTCTCTCATAGACACACGCTAATGCACACACACTCCCTCACTATCCTTTGAGAAGTGAAACCACAGAATTAAATAGAACACATCTCTATGGGTGACACACAGATTCATCCATAAAGATAATGAACCCCTCTCCTCTATATATTATTCATATACCATCTTAGACATGTACAGTACATTCGCGTAGATGAGTCCTTCTGATTGAACAGCTTCAGATAATGTTTGATGCTCATCTTAAATAAGTAATCTCATTGTCAAATGGTCTGTCATCTCCTAACTGGTCGCTTGGGGGACGTGGCTCGTGGTGGTCATATGAAGTAATCATATCTGACAAAATACAGCTGGGTAAATCAGTCCTCCTCACCAGCCCAAGGTGAGGATGTGGTGGTTCTCTCCTTAGCAGCGAAGATACATTTTGATGGCTCAGAGAGTTCCATTTGGATAATGGCACAGTGTCATCAAAGTGCAGGATGTGTTTGTGTGTGTGTGTGTGTGTGTGTGTGTGTGTGTGTGTGTGTGTGTGTGTGTGTGTGTGTGTGTGTGTGTGTGTGTGTGTGTGTGTGTGTGTGTGTGTGTGTGTGTGTGTGTCTTTGTATTGTGTTTTTTAGTGTGATGTTCTATGTGAGAGTTTAAGAGTTTGACTTTTCCAATCAAAATCAAATCAAATGTTATTTGTCAGATGCGCCGAATACAACAGTGAAATGCAGCAGAAAAGTGGGTGGGGGAGGACAATGCAAATAGGCCGGGTAGCCATTTGATTAGCTGTTCAGGAGTCTTATTACTTGGGAATAGAAGCTGTTAAGAAGCCTTTTGGATCGAGACTTGGCACTCCGGTACCTCTTACCGTGAGATAGCAGAGAGAACAGTCTATGACTAGGGTGGCTGGAGTCTTAGGCAATTTTTAGGGCCTTCCTCTGACACCGCCTGGTATAGAGGTCCTGGATGGCAGGAAGCTTGGCCCCAGTGATGTACTGGGCCGTACGCATTACCCTCTGTAGTGCATTGTGGTCGGAGGCCAAGCAGTTGCCATACCAGGCGGTGATGCAACCAGTCAGGTTGCTCTCGATGGTGCAGCTGTAGAACTTTTTGAGGATCTGAGGACAAAAACACCTCGTTGATGAGAAAGATCGAAGGAGAATGGCAAGAATCATGCAAGCTAACATGCAAGCCACAAACAGACAAATAATGGCGAAGTACAAGAGTGGTGTGCAGAACGACATCTCGGAACGCACAATTCGTCGATCCTTGTCACGGATGGGCTATTGCAGCAGACGACCACACCGGGTTCCACTTCTGTGGGGAATGTATTCCTGGCACACGTTAAGTCCATTGATACCAATTGAGCAACGATTGAACACCACAGCATATCTAAACATTGTTGCTGACCAAACCCAATTGAGAATCTTTGGGCTGTTTGCAGCATGAATGTACCACCGTCTAATCTGCAGCAACTGCGTGATGTCATCATGTCAGCATGGACCAACATCCCTGTGGAACGTCTCTGGCACCTTGTAGAATCCATGCCCCGAATAATTCAGGGTGTTATGGAGAGCGGGGTCCGATCCGGTACTAGGTTGGTGTACCTAATAAACAGACTGGTGAGTATATAACTTAGGCATTCACATGGTAGGAAAATTTCATCTTCGTCACTGTTTTCGCTCAGGTAATGGTCATGGGAAGGTTTGATCTAATGTATGGTCTACCCATTCTAACCCCCTGATTTCCATATTTCTCTCTCCCTCGACTCCACCCCCCCTCTATCCCCCTGCTCTCCCTCTGCTCTCCATCTCTTGCTCCCTCTCTCTTGCTGCCCCCCCCCTCTCTCTCCCCCTCAGGCCACAATATGACACTGTCAGCACTCCCACACTCGCAGCCTAAGTGTGAAACCTGCATCTGCATAACGCTTCCTAATCTATACCAGAGCAGTGTGAGTTCAGTGTGCGATGTGTGTTTGTGTGTATGCGCTACAGCGCCTAGTAAAAGTCGACGCACCCCTTCAAGACGTCTTTCCATTTTGCTGCATTCAAATTATATTAAAAAAAGAGATTACATTAGTTTTGTCTTCCGGCAGATGTACACAACCGGCTCCACATCTTCAAAGTGAAACAAAGTTCTAGAAAATGTTCCTAAAATATTCCTAATATTTTTCTAAAATAATTGTGTATGTCCTCACACCCCAGAGTTAAGACTTAGTGGAAGCACCTTTGGCAGTCATTACAGCTGTGAATCATTTTTAATAATATTCTACCAACTTTGCACAACTATTAGGGTGTGAATGGAATGTGTTTTATTATGCACTAATGGAATTTTTAAAATATAAATCAACAGTAATGTGATGGCTGGGGATTAATCAGTTGATACATTTTACTGTTTGGAGATGGACTCATTCTCTTTCTCTAGCTCTAGATCTGTCTCTTTCCATCCCTTCCTCCCTTATATGGAACAGTTGGAGTTGTGTGTGGTAAAGGAATGTATGGTAATCTAACTACATATAGAGGAGAGTGAGGTAAGTTTAGCAATTTTTGTAATAATTTTTTTTACATTCGGCATTACTCTGTCAAGGTAATATAGTATTTTTTCTAACAAAGATAATAATTCAAATAATTCATGTAAACGTTACACTTTTGAAAACATTGCTCGTCCAAAAAAGCTGGTGTCTTGGCAAAACTTACCTAGCCTCGTACGAACCATCATGATGTTGCGTGCTCACATTCACTTTGTAGCGAAACAGAATGTGACCTTGCGAGATCAGGATGGTTCGTACGAGGCTACAACTTACCCCGGATATGGGGTAAGTTGAGCCACGGTACAAGGTAAGTTAATTCGCCTACAAATTGCTGTACTGAACGAACTATCACCATTACCTAAAACCATGTCTATCTTTATTTCCAAAACACAATTCAACACAACCACAATCGCTTTTTTGTCTTTTATAATTTTAAGCATCTTTCAAACACAGGCTTAAAACATAACACTTTGTTCTTTTTAAAACACTTTGAACATAGGACAGACCCTGTTGTTACCTCATATCCCAGCGACAATGCCTTCAATTACACCTGGGAAGAAAACACTTCAATTTACTCAACTTACCATTGGCTCAACTTACCACAAGGCAAACATTTTGACTATATTAGCCCACATAGCTACACAGATATACTTTCATGCTAGGTTTAATACCTCATATTGAAGCTTATAGAGACCCCAAATGATGTATAGAACAATCTTGCAATTATTTAATTTGGTTAAGATACAAGCATCATGAAACCTCTAACATAATAAATTAATTTGGTGAAAATCTGTTTTTGGGGACGTCACTTGCTTACCACTTTTTGCATGTGGTTTCTTCCTTCAAAGACTCCCTGAAATGATAACCTCTTCCTAAATATTTTGTAAAATTATACATTTTGTGTATGGTTTCCTAGAAACAAGGTGGCTCAACTTACCCCTTTGGCTCAACTTACCCAACTCTCTCTTAGGCAATATAGTAGCACTCACGTCTGTAGCCATGAAGTGCTTTGAAAGGCTGGTAATGGTTCACATCAACACCACTATCCCAGAAACCTTAGACCCAGTCCAATTTGCATACCGCCCCAACAGATCTACAGATGACGCAATCTCTATTGCACTCCACACTGCCCTTTCACACCTGGACAAAAGGAACACCTACAAGAGAATGCTAATCATTGACTACAGCTCAGTGTTCAACACCATAGTTCCCTCAAAACTCATCACTAAGCTAAGGACCATGGGACTAAACACCTCCCTCTGCAACTGGATCCTAGATTTCCTGATGGGACGCCCCCAGGTGGTAAGGGTAGGTAACAACACATCTGCCACGCTGATCCTCAACACATTCTTATCTACATGGCTGTAGTGGAGCACGTTGAGAGCTTCAAGTTCCTTGGTGTCCACATCACCAATGAACTATCATGGCCCAAACACACCAAGACAGTCGTGAAGAGGCCACGACAACACCTATTCCCCCTCAGGAGACTGAAAAGATTTGGCATGGGTCCTCAGATCCTCAAAAAGTTCTACAGCTGCACCATCGAGAGCATCCTGGTTGCATCACTGCCTGGTATGGCAACTGCTTGGCCTCTGACCGCAAGGCACTACAGAGGGTAGTGCATACAGCCCAGTATATCACCAGGGCCAAGCTTCCTGCCATCCAGGACCTCTATACCAGTCGGTGTCAGAGGAAGGCCATAAAAATTGCCTAAGACTCCAGGCACTCTAGTCATAAACTGTTCTCTCTGCTACCGCACGGCAAGCGGTAGCATAGTCACTTTACCTACATGTACATATTACCTCTATTACCTCGACTAACCTGTGCCCCTGCACATTGACTCTGTATCGGTACCCCTTGTATTGCCTCGTTACTGTTATTTTATTGTTGCTCTAATTATTTTGTATTTTTTATTTATTTATTTTTTACTTCAGTTTATTTTGGAAAATACTTTCTTATCACTTATTTTTCTTAAAACTGCATTGTTGGTTAAGGGCTTGTAAGTAAGCATTTCACTGTAAGGTCTATTGGTCTGTTGTATTTGGTGCATGTCTGTTGTATTTGGCCCATGTGACAAATAACATTTGATTTGATATAGGCACCCTTGTGAAAGGGTCAGACGAGACAAAGTGGATAAGACAAAGCTCTGGTGTGACGTTGATATACGAGTTTGTTCGAAATGTGTGTGTGTGTGTGTGTGAATGGAATGTGGTTATGGAGATGTGCAGTAATGGAATGTTTTAGATATAAATCAACGATAATGTGATGGCTGGGAATTAATCAGTCATTACATTTCATTGTTTCGAGACGGACTCATTCGCTCTCTCTCTTTCGCTCACTCTCTCCCCATCCCTTCCTCACTCTCCCTTCCTCATATGGAACAGTTGGGGAGTGGCGTGAGGTAAGGAAATGCATGGTAATCTAACTACATATAGGCAATATAGGCGGACAAGAGACAACATGTGTGTGTGTTTGCACATGTCTGTGTGGTCCAGCTTCCCTCTCAACCTTGTGAAAAGGGTCTGGTGGGACTCTGATATACGAGTGTGCTTACAGAGAATCCCTCAATGCCCCTGGTGACCTGAGAGCCAGTGATGACCCATGACCGTGAATGGTGAGGGGGTTCAGCCTGAGCCCTCTGTATCTGACCTCCTCATATCAGAGTTTACTAAGACAGGGCTGGGAGAGCGTGAGTTAGTGGACATGGGAAAGGCCTCTTATTGGGTCATCCACCTCAAAGAGAGTCTAAACATTGTCAATGGGGAACTCCCTATGAAGACAGACAGATTGCTCACCTCTTTCCCTCTCTGAACTCCCTGCATCCATCCATCCATCCATCTCTCGCTGATGTCCCTCCATCTTTCATTCTCTTCCTCTTTAGTTTCCTGTGGGCTTGTCTCCTGTAATGGGCTGTACTCGTTTATGTTTCCTTAATCTGATGTTGATGTACTCACTGTACTCATTTATTTTCTCACCCCTGTAAGGCTTCTGTTTGTGTGTGTGTAGTGCATGTGTGCATGTGTGCATGTGTGCGTGTGCATCTGTGTACTATGTGTTTTAAGGCTCTCTGCCATAGAACAACCTGTTTTCCAAGGCACGCAAGAGTGCAATCTATAGTCTGTATGGACTCAGGAGAGCGGAAAGGAGTGAATGAAAGAAAGAGAATGAGAGAGGGAGGTTGACATACACTGATAAAAGGAGAGAAAAAGGTGTGATAGAGCGATAGTGAATGTCAAACAGAGAGAGGAACGGACACCAGGCGTGAGAGAAAGAGACAGAGAAAGAGAGAGAGAGAGAGAGAGAGTGAGAGGGAGCGAGAGAGTGTAGAAAGAGAATGATGGATAGAGTGAGAGATTTGGTGAAGCAGCTTGGGAACATAAACACAAGACTGAGGCTTGGAATGGAAGGAGGGGGAAAGTTAATGAGGTTACACACTGGAAACAGGAAACGAGCAGAATGGGCGAATGAGGGGTAGATAGGCCGTCTTTGATGAGACCGACTCCCTTTAATTCTGTTAGGACTGCTGTTAGCTCCAGGTGAAGAAAATGGTTCCAGACAATGGCTCTTCACTGAACTTTTTAAAGGCAGAATGGACTCCCATTTCCCTTTTGTATTTCCCTTTCGGAATCGAACACTGGAATCCAGTGGGGACATGTTGTGTTTATGTGTTTGGTGTGTGTGCGAAATGTGTGTTGTGTGTGTGTGTGTGTGTGTGTGTGTGTGTGTGTGTGTGTGTGTGTGTGTGTGTGTGTGTGTGTGTGTGTGTGTGTGTGTGTGTGTGTGTGTGTGTGAATGGAATATGGTTATGTAGATGTGTAGTAATGGAATGTTTTAGATATACAGTGCCTTCGGAAAGTATTCAGACCCGTTGACTTTTTCCACATTTTCTTACGTTACAGCCTTATACTAAAATGGATTAAATAAATAATAAAACCTCAGCAGTCTACACACAATACCCCATAATGACAAAGTGAAAATAGGTTTTAAGAAATGTTTACACATCTATTAAAAATAAAAAACAGAAATACCTTTACATAAGTATTCAGAACCTTTGCTATGAGACTCAAAATTAAGCTCAGGTTCATGCTGTTTCCATTGATCATCCTAGAGATGTTTCTACAACTTGATTGGAGTCCACCTGTGGTAAATTCAATTGATTGGACATGATTTGGAAAGGCACATACCTGTCTATATAAGGTCCCACAGTTGACAGTGCATGTCAGAGCAAAAACCAAGCCATGAGGTCGAAGGAATTGTCCGTAGAGCTCCGAGGCAGGATTGTGTTGAGGCACAAATCTGGGGAAGGGTACCAAAACATTTCTGCAGCATTGAAGGTCCCCAAAAACACAGTGGCCTCAATCATTCTTAAATGCAAGAAGTTTGGAACCACCAAGACTCTTCCTAGAACCGGCAACCCGGCCAAACTGAGCAATTGGGAGAGAAGGGCCTTGGTCGGTGAGGTGACTAAGAACCCGATGGTCACTCTGATAGAGCTCTAGGGTTCCTCTGTGGAGGTCGGAGAACCTTCCAGAAGGACAACCATCTCTGCAGCACTCCACCAATCAGGCCTTTATGATAGGGTGGCCAGATGGAAGCCACACCTCAGTAAAAGCCACATGACAGCCCGCTCGGAGTTTGCCAAAAGGCACATAAAGACTCTCAGACAATGGGCAAGAAGATTCTCTGGTCTGATGAAACCAAGATTGAACTCTTTGGTCTGAATGCCAAGTGTCACATCTGGAGGAAACCAGCTACAGTGAAGCCTGGTGGTGGCAGCCTCATGCTGTGGTGATCTTTTCAGATGAAGAGAGCAAAGCAGAGTGATCCTTGATGAAAACCTGCTCCAGAGTGCTTAGGACCTCAGACTGGGGCCAATGTTTACCTTCCAATAGGACAACATCCCTAAGCACACAACCAAGACAACGCAGGAGTGGCTTCGGGACAAGTCTCTGAATGTCCTTGAGTGGCCCAGCTAGAGCCCGGACTTGAACCCGATCGAACATCTCTGGAGAGGCCTGAAAATAGCTGTGCAGCCAAGCTCTACATGTGTCTGTGTGGTCCAGCTTCCCTCTCAACCTTTTGAAAAGGGTCTGGTGTGACTCTGATATAAGAGTGTGCTTACAGAGAATCCCTCAATGCCACTGGTGACCTGAGAGCCAGTGATGACCCATGACCGTGAATGGTGAGGGGGTTCAGGCTGACCTCTTTGTATCTGACCCCCTTATATCAGAGTTTACTAGGACAGGGCAGGGATAGCGTGAGTTAGTGGACATGGGAAAGCCCTCTCATTGGGTCCTCTACAGTACATCAAAGAGAGTCTAAACATTATCAGTGGTAGGGCAATGGGGAACTCCCTATGAAGACAGATTGCTCATCCCTTTCCCTTTCTGAACTCCCTGCATCCATCTGTCCATCTCTCGCTGATCTCCCTCCATCATTCATTCTCTTCCTCTTTAACCTATTTAATCCCGTCAGTCACAAAATAGTGACCGTAAAAAAACGTTTTCAGTTATAAGCCTCAAAAATGTTTACTGAATGATGTATCATTGCATTTCCAAAAATATTGAAATAATAAAAGGGTCTCAATGAAAGATGTGCAGTGTCACAGGTTTAGTGTAAATTGTCTCATGACCAGAGCTGTTCACTTCCTGGTTGCACCATGAGAAGCGGATGGCGGCATCAAAGCTCCCAAACAAAAGGTTAGTAAAGTATGTTAACATAAAGATAGGACAAAGCTTTTTGGCACACAGCCTCTTTAAGGTGTCTGGTGTTGATATATGCATTTGCAATTACTCAACTTTGTTCAGTGTGGTCATAGAATGAGTAAACATGTTGACGGCAACAATAGTGACCGGCGGGATAACGCAGTGCATCTAGGTATACACATACTGATACACATACATAGTTATTGTTCTACCTAACTTTCTACTCTGTTCTTTCTTTTAGTTTGACTTTGAGTCAAGTTCTGGATATGTTGGATCTAGGTGACCGCCCAGACAAGGCATGCAAACATTGCAGTTATCCCTCAAAATGAGAAAGATGCTGTCCTCAGTGATTGTGATAGCGCTGGGTCAGATATGGACTATGAGGGGGAGACAGGCCATTTGCCAGCCAGGCTGTTGAATGCATATGCTGAACCTATGCAAACAGATCATGACAGGGACAACGTTATCAGTGATGATGACCAAACCCTCACCACCCCCCCTCTCCCACCCACCACCGGCCTCCACTGTTGATAATGAAGAGCCAAGGGCCTCTACCCGCTAGAGGGTCCAGTCAGAAGAGCCAAGGGAAAAGCTGCAGGTGGTCAAAAATAAAGATGGAGTGTTCAAATGATTGAAGAGGCCTGCCACCGCTGTGATTCCAAAACACATAGTATACAGCCCAAATACTGCAGAATGTGTCAAACAAAGCTGCCCCAACCCAATGGATGTTTTCCTACTAATGTATCCACCCACCCTAAGAGAGATCACCATTGAAATGTCCAACCTCTACTCCACCCAAACCAAGGACAAGCAACTGTATTACAGTAGGTCTGACTGATCGTAGTTCAAAATTGTGATGCACAAACTAATCGTGCACTTGGTTCTGAAGCCTACCTCTATGCTATGTTCAGTGTAGGCCTCTATTTGAATGCATATTCTACAGGCTACCTCTATCCTAAATGTTACCTTTCTGTTCAATGTGAATGAATCACACGACTGCTATACAGTTCTTAGTGAATGTTGCACTAAAATGTCACAATGACAATGTTACAATGAATATTTGAATAAGTTCAAATGTTACAATATTAATGTTTCAATACATGTTGCAGTAAAGTAACAAATACATTGATGGTTGTTGTTTTTTTGTCTTTGCTCTCAGTGTTCATATCGGTGTTGTATAAGGGTTTTTGATATGTAAAATAGTCACACTAGAATGTGATGGGGCATTCTAGTAGCAATGCTGGGGACTGCCAGTGACAGAGTTCTAAATGTGTTGATAACTGGGCTGGGATATATAAGAATTTTGATGACTGCATAGGAGAAATATGTTAATTCAGTGTACATCACATTATCCCACCGGTCACAATTGTCATCGAACATAAAACACACTTTTTCACCTACTTTTCCATGAAAATGTAAAACAAATAATGATTGATTATTTCAAAGGGTTACTAATGACACATGGTTTGGATATTTTCATGTCTGGGAAAAATTCGGGATTAAATGGGTTAATTTACTGTGGGGCTTGTCTCCTGTAATTGACTGTACTCATTTATGTTTCCTTAATCTAATGTTGATGTACTCACTGGAGCTCAGACAGATTTATTTTCTCACCTCTGTAAGTCTTGGGAATCAGCTTCTGTGTGTGTTGTGTGCGTGTGTCTGTTTATTTTTTAAGGCTCTCTGCCACAGAACAACCGGTTTTCCAAGGCATGCAAAAGTGCATCTATAGGCTGTATGAACTCAGGAGAGCGGAAAGAAGTGAATGAGAGAGGGAGATTGACAAAAGAAGGATAGGAAAAGATGAGAGAGAGAGAGAGATCAGGACTGCCTCTGTGGAGGACATTGACGGGAAGGAGGGGGACCATTAATGAGGTTACACACTGGAAACAGGAAACGAACAGACCAACTCCTTTTAATTCTGTTAGGACTGCTGTTAGCACCAGGTGAAAAAAATGGTTCCCTGACAATAGCTCCTCACTGAACCATGTCTTTTTAAAGGCAGAATGGAATCTCATTCCCCTTTTATGTTTCCCTTTCGGAATCTAACCCCGGACTCCGGTGAGTGGGTTTCTCTCAGTTCATTTCAGGTAGCTCTATGCTTGTCTCCTTTAATCAAATCATCCCCTTTGGCCCTCCTTATCTACATATTTATTGGATGGCCAACCCTTTTCTACCCCTGTGGATCCAGAGTAATGTCTGTCTAGTAGTTATACTGGAATGGGATTTCCTCAGAGAGAGAGAGAGAGAGAGAGAAAGAAGGCTGTTTATGTACTTTTCTTATGTACACATGCACAGATAAGCTTCACGCACAGATAAGCTTGGGCAGGAAACTATAGATCAAAAACAGACCATCAAAGCTCAAAATGCTTCTAATCATCCACAACTCCATATGTTAGTCAAATACATACATCCACTAATATGCTACTCTATACTCATATCTACAGACGGTGACAGACACACTGCTTTAAGCTAAGCACACCAGAAACACAGGTTGTGATCCAAAAACGGTTACACTATTCCCTATACAGTGCACTACTTTTGGCCAGGGCCCAGGTGCACCATATAGGGAGTAGGGTGCTATTTGGGACTGAACCACAGTCTGGTAAATGAGGGTTGTATAACATGGACATGGTCCTCTCCTCTCTCTGTCCCTGGCTAACCTAATAGAGCTGGGCCTGTGGCTGGCTTAAGTGATGTGATGAGGGCACTTACTGCCTGGTTAGTCTGAACGGTCCTCAGGGGCTTCGACTAGCCTCATGGGGAGAGATACAGGGCGTTTCTAGGATTTGTTTAATGGGGTGGCCAAGGGAGGGACCAAGAACCAGTCATGGGTGGCCATGGGAAATCAGCAAATTATATCACAAATAGCGTTGAAAATTGGCTTAAACAATGATGCACAATATTGAGTAACTGTTTCAACTCTTTATTTGTGTCTGCCTCTTAACTGCTAGGCTTCCTGTTAAACATTTTATTGGATTTTCAACCTTGCAGAACCAATTAGATTTTTTCTAAACCAACGTTTACAATTGTTATTTCCGAAAAATACATTTTAAAGAATGAAAGCAGTTTGCTGCTCAATAGTGGGCCAAATTGCCAGTAGAAAGGTGCAGCAAGCTCATTGATGGCTACAAGAAGCATCTGTTGGCAGTTATCTTGGCCAAAGACCCAAATAGTAGTTTTGGGTTGGCAATAATTTTTTTTGTCTTTATTTTCTAAATAACATTTAAAATAAGATTGGTTCTGTAATGTTGAAAATCCAAGAACTAGGTGTGAAGACCAAAAGTTTTAGTAATTTCAACATATTTTTGAAGAAATAGGGAATTATTTATGAAAAGTGCAAGGATGCCAATATAACTGTACATAACACACTAGCTCAGTAGCAGGATTAAAAACTCTAGTTTAGTTTCCTGTTAAGTCAAACAGCAGTTACCTAGCCATCTTCCTCCTTAGCTACAGAATTGTAAGGTGATATGTGAATGCTCCATACCCGTTAGGGGAGAGTTGGGTAAGTTGAGCCATTTGTTATAATCAACATCACTACGTCAAGGGAAATATAATATTCTTTCTAACAAAGATATCCACATATATTTCAGGATGTTCTGTATCCCTGGAAATAATCAGAATTAATGTACAAATAAAAGTTTTGAAAACATTGCTTGTCCAAAAAAAAGTGTTCTCTAAGCAAAACTTACCTAGCCTCGTACGAACCATCATGATCTCGCGAGCTCATATTTTACAGCTTTATTCTAAAATGTATTAAAAAGTTTTTTCCCTCTTCAATCTTCAATAGTTTTTTCCCTGTTCAATTAAAAAAATATAAAAATTGAAGCATTGAAATACATTTACATAAAGTATTCAGACCCATTACGCAGTACTTTGTTGAAGCATCTTTGGCAGTGATTACAGCCTCAAGTCTTTTTGGGTATGACGCTACAAGCTTGGCACACCTGTATTTGGGGAGTTTCTCCCACTATTCTCTGCAGATCCTCTCAAGCTCTGTCAGGTTGGATGTGGCGCGTCGCTGCACAGCTATTTTCAGGTCTCTCCAGAGAAGTTCGATCGGATTCAAGTCCGGGCTCTGACTGGGCCACTCAAGGACATCTTGTTCCGAAGCCACTCCTGCATTGTCTTGGCTGTGTGTTTAGGGTCGTTGTCTAAGTCCTTTAGGTGCCTTTTGGCAAACTCCAAGCAGGCTGTTTTGCTCTGACATGCACTGTCAACTGTAAGACCTTATATAGACAGGTGTGTGCCTTTCCAAATCATGTCCAGTCAATTGAATTTACCACAGGTGGACTTCAATCAAGTTGTAGAAACATCTCAAGGATGATCAATGATAACAGGATGCACCTGAACTCAATTTCGAGTCTCATAGCAAAGGGTCTGAATACTTATGTAAATAAGGTATTTCTGTTTTTTAGTAAACATTTCTAAAAACCTGTTTTCACTTTGTCATTATGGGGTATTGTGTGTAGATTGATGAGGAAAGAAAATAATTTAATACATTTTAGAATAAAACTGTAATGTAACAAAATGTGGATAAAGTCAAGGGGTCTGAATACTTTCCAAATGCACTACATTCAGATTATTGGCAGTCGGTAACCTAACATAATCGGCAGAATGAATACACACTTGATCACATGTAAACAGCTCACTTTCATAGCTACATACAAACAGCTTGTTGAATTCCTTCTCGCATCTATGGACTCTTTTCCTCTCACCTTTTCTCTTCTTTTGTGGACTTCAATGCACAACTGTAACCAGTGCCTGTAATCTGGTTCAGGTTATTAATCAACCGACCAGGGTGTATACAAACACTTCTTTAATGGAAGATTCTCTAATGTCAAACATGAAAGTGTGGTGTACCGCAGCTCTCTAGGCCCTCTACTCTTTTCTATTTTTACCATTGACTTGCCACTGGCATTAAACAAAGCATGTATGCTGATGAGTCAACCATATATGCATCAGCAACCACAGCTAAAGAAGTCACTGAAATTCTTAACAAAGAGTGGGTGGCCAGTAATAAATTGGTCCTGAACATCTCTAAAACTAAGAGCATTGTATTTGGTACAAATCACTCCCTAAGTTCTAGACCTCAGCTGAATCTGGTAATGAATGGTGTGGCTGTTGAACAAGTCTAGGAGACTAAATTACTTGGCTTACCTTAGATTGTAAACTGTCATGGTCAAAACATGAAGATTCAATGGTTGTAAAGATGGGGAGAGGTCTGTCCGTAATAAAGAAATGTTCTGCTTTTTTGACACCACACTCCAAAAAGCATGTTCTGCAGGCTCTAGTTTAGCCTAATCTTGATTATTGTCCAGTCGTGTGGTCCAGTGCTGCAAGAAAATACCTAGTTAAGCTGCTACTGGCCCAGAACAAAGCAGCATGTCTTGCTCCTGAGTGGCGCAGTGGTCTAAGGCACTGCATCCCAGTGCTAGAGGCGTCACTACAGACCCTGGTTCGATTCCAGGCCGTGATTGGGAGTCCCATAGGGCGGCCCACAATTGGCCCAGCGTCGTCTGGGTTAGGGTTTGGCCAGGGTAGGCCGTCATTGTAAATAAGAATTTGTTCTTAACTGACTTGCCTAGTTAAATAAAGGTTAAATAAAATAAAAAGTAACCAGAGGGCTGATATATAAATACCACGCATGCCAGTCTCTCTTGGCTAAGAGTTGAGGTGAGACTGACTGCATCACTTCTTCTTTTTATAAGAAACATTAATGTGTTGAAAATCCCAAATTGTTTGCATAGTCAACTTACACACAGCTCTGACACACACTTATCCCACCAGACATGCCACCAGGGGTGTTTTCACAGTCCCCAAATCCAGAACAAATTCAAGAATGCGTACAGTATTATATGGAGCCATAATTGCATGGAACTCTGTTCCATCTCATATTGACAAATAAACAGCAAAGCTGGTTTCAAAAAACAGATAAAGCAATACCTCACGGCATAACTCCTCCCCCCTATTTGACCTAGGGGAGAGGCGTTGTCCTTGAGCTGTTCTTGTCTATTAATGTTCTGTATTATGTCATGTTTCATGTTTTGTGTGGATCCAAGGAAGAGTAACTGCTGCTTTTGCAACAGCTAATAGGGATCCTAATAAAATACCAAATACAAAACACATCAGCTGTTTTTGACCAGGCCGCTACACACAGCCTACATCATTGTCACCATATTAGCTAAAGTACCGTCATAGTCAACATAGCTAATAGAACTAACGCATTATTAAACCCGCTACAATCATGCAGTACAGTCAGTAAGTAGTTTAATCGGCGGGCCCCGTTGGCAATAAATTAGTAAAACCAAAAGCTTACCTTGACTTGGAAAAGTTCCAGTGTTGGATAGTCATAGCCAGCTAGCTAACATTGCATCCCTCTGTTTGAGCAAGGTGTTTGAGTAGGCAAAACGAGCTAGCTGCATTTGCTAGCTATGTAAGTGAAAGTGAAAAGAAAATGATGAAATATAGCTAGCTCTCTCGCTCCTCCGACAATTGTCTTTCTCGCTCTTTGCACTGCACTGCTAGCTAGCTGTAGTTCAGTACTAGATTAATTATCTGATCCTTTGATTGGGTGGGCAACATGTCAGTTCATGCTGGAAGAGCTCTGCAGGATGTCCTCCGGAATTTGCCATAATTACTGTGTAAGTCTTTGGAAGGGGGTGAGAACCATGAGCCTCCTAGGTTTTGTATTCAAGTCAAAGTACCCAGAGGGCGGAAGCTAGCTGTCCTCCGGCTACACCATGGTGCTACCCTACAGAGTGCTGTTGAGGCTACTGTAGACCTTCAATGCAAAACAGTGTGTTTTAATCAATTATTTAGTGACATTTTAATATATTTCTATCTAAAAAGGATAACTTTGTAAAATGTTCCACTATTTTTATGAAATTCACTCAGGAGAATGGTCCTCCCCTTCCTCCTCTGAGGAGCCTCCACTAATTCAGATATAGATCTTTCTGTTCAATATCACTTACCCTTCCAATGCTTGACCAGTTATCTGGGACTGGGAAGTTGTTTAGAAGTGTCAGTTTGTAGGAAATTTCTCTGCATTTTGAAGCCCATGAAACTCGACTCTATGTCCAGACTCCAGATACATTTTATTTTTGTCAATGTACCTCTTCAGTGTCATTCAGTCTATTATTTCATCTCTTGCTGCTGCTCTAATGGACTTCCCTCATCTTACTTCCTTGGCTGCTGTCTCAAGAACCTCAAGTGGGGCCAGACCCCTGCTTGTTTTATGTTTGTGTGACGCACACAAATGTATAGTGCTACTTGAAAGTATGTGAACCCTTTGTGCAATTACAGATTTTTTGTTTGTTGTTTTTACCATGAAATCAGAACCAGTCTTTTTGTTCTGACATAACAGGTTTATTTTTACCAATACCATATCATGCGTGGAGAAAAAAAAAAGAAATTAAAAAGGAATTTAGTGCAGGTGCAAAAATAAGTGAACCCCAAGTTGCATTGGTTAAATCAAGTAGGTAAGTAGAATCAGGTGGGTAAATAATTGTGTACCAAATGAACCAATCAAATGAGAGATCGTTTGGGCGGGACTCTGATAAATAGAGATAAGAAACCTGGTCAGTATGGTGTTACCCTTCCACGTGAATGCAAAGCACGCCATGCTGGGAGGAAAGGAGATGTCAGAGGATATCAGGATGAGGGTAGTGAGAGCACATCAGTCTGTGGAAGGCTATAAAATCATTTAAAAAAAGATTTAAGCTCCATCAGTCCACTGTGAGGCAAATAATTTACCAATGGAGAGCATGACAGCAACTCGGCCTAGAAGTGGACACCCTTCAAAAATATCCAGAAGAGCCACAAGAACAATAATAAATCAGGTAAAATCCAACCCAAACATAACATCTAGAGATTTGCAGACTTCCCTTGCTGCATCTCAGGTAACTGTGCATGCTTCAATAAGAACACTGAATCGAAATGCCATTCATGGGAGAGTTGCTAGGAAGAAGCCTCTGCTGTCAAAAAAGACTTCCCATCTTAACTTTGCCAGAGACCACCTGGAGAAATCTGAAGGTTTCTAGAAGTCAATGCTCTTGACCGATGAGTCCAAAATTGATGTTTTTGGTCACAATCAACACCGCTATGTTTTGATGAAAACCCAACACTGCCTACTCCCAAAATAACCTTAAACCGACAATCAAGCATGGTGGTGGGAATGTCAAGATCTGGAGCTGCATTTCCTCCTCTGGACCTGGACGACTCCACATCATTAAGGGAACCATGAATTCTGAGGTATTACCAGGAGATTCTTGAACAGAACGTAAGGGCATCAGTCAAGGAGCTAAAGTTGGCTGAAAATGGTTGTTCCAACAAGACAGCGACCCAAAGCATTCATGCACATCTACCAAAGAATGGCTCAGGAGAAAGAAGATTTGTGTTTTTGATTGGTCAAAGTACTGACCTAAATCCAATCAAGATGCTGTGGGAGGACCTGAAGTGGGCAGTTCATGCCAGACACCCCTCAAACCTCACTCAATTGGCTGAGTTCTATAAGGAGGAGTGGACAAAAATCCCTCAAAACAGATGTCAGAGACTGATTACTGGCTATAGGTGACATTTACTCCAAGTTAACGCTGCTAATGGAGGTGCCACAAGCTATTGACTGAAGAGGGTCACATATTTTTGCACACAACAAATCTGAGTTTCTGTTAAATAAACAATGAACATTTTTTGTTTCTGTCATTTAATTGGAATGTCTTTATTACAAATTGGGGTTTAGGATTTTATATTTATTTTAATTTATAGCAAAATAATAACCAGCCCTATAGGGTTCATACTTTCAAGCAGCACTGTGTGTGTGTATATAATAAGTGTGCAAAGCTCAAATATAAAATATATATATTCTGATTTAACACTTTTTTGGTTACTACATGATTCCATATGTGTTATTTCATAGTTTTGATGTCTTCACTATTATACAATGGAGAAAATAGTAAAAATAAAACCCTTGAATGAGTAGCTGTGTCCAAACATTTGACTGGTACTGTATATGGTTTATTTTGTTTGTTATTTTATGGAGCCATCCCTTTTATAATTTTCTAGGCCTCCCAGGTATTTACATTTAAAGTAACGTTTACCGCCGCTAGGGAGAGCTGTGACGTCAATGGGGAACGTTAGTGAGATGAGGTATTGAATTTCTTCTTCAATCTTGGGAACGCCTCCTACTGAACACTATTAAAGTATCTCCGTCTCATCGTTTCACCCTGTTAATTCAGGTATGTAAAGTGCAATATGAGACTTAAAATAGTGCGATAACATGGTTAACTACTTAGTCCATGAGTTTGAAGGCAATTGAAAGGAGTTTAAACCGAGTGAAAAGCTGGATGGTATTTTCCCATTGTAAGTAATGGATGTTGGCTAGGTTGCTAATGGTACGTGTAAAATAAGGGATTAAGATGGCGTTCGAACTTTTTTGTACTTTTTTTCAACAATGTTTTATATCCTGTTTTATTTTCTATGAACGAAGGCTCAGTTTAGTTCAGGTAATACAGTACATGTTAATGAATGGTGTTTAACTTCTATAGGATAGGGGGCAGCATTTTCACTTTTGGATGAATAGCGTGCCCAGAGTGAACTGCCTTCTACTCTGTCCCAGATGCTAATATATGCATAGTATTATTACTATTGGATAGAAAAAACTCTGAAGTTTCTAAAACTGTTTGAATGATGTCTGTGAGTATAACAGAACTCATATGGCAGGCAAAAACCTGAGAAAAAATCCAAACAGGAAGTGAGAATTCTGAGGCTGGTCGATTTTCAACTCATCGCCTATTCAAATCCCAGTAAGATATGGATCTGTTTGCACTTCCTACGCCTTCCACTAGATGTCAACAGTCTGTAGAACGTTGAATGAAGCCTCTACTGTGATGTTGAGCCGGATGGGAGGTGTTTCAGTCAGTGGTCTGGCAGAGAGCCAGTTCCTGGTCACGCGCATTCCACATGATATCGCCTTGCGTTCCATTACTTCTGTAGACACAAAGGAATTCTCCGGTTGGAACGTTATTGAATATTTATGATAACAACATCCTGAAGATTGATTCTCTACTTAGTTTGACAAGTTTATTCGACCTGTAATATAATTTTTGGAAGTTTTCATCCGACGTTATGCGCGTGCGTTAGGACATGTGTACTAAACGTGCTAGCAAAGTAGCTACTTGGACATAATTAATGGACATTATCGAACAAAACAACAATTTATTGTGGAACTAGGATTCCTGGGAGTGCATTCTGATGAAGATCATCAAAGGTAAGGGAATATTTATGATGTAATTTCGTATTTCTGTTGACTCCAACATGGCGGAGAAATTTTGTTTATATCTGATCTCTCAGATTTATCTGATCGTCTCAGATTATTGCATGGTTTGCTTTTTCCGTAAAGTTTTTTTTAAATCTGACACAGCGGTTGCATTAAGAACAAGTGTATCTTTAATTCTATGTAAAACATGTATCTTTCATCAAAGTTTATGATGAGTATTTCTGTTATTTGATGTGGCTCGCTGCAATTCCTCTGGATATTTTGGAGGCATTTCTGAACATGGCGCCAATGTAAACTGAGATTTGTGGATATAAATATGCACATTATCGAACAAAACATACATGTATTGTGTAACATGATGTCCTATGAGTGTCATCTGATGAAAATCATCAAAGGTTAGTGATACATTTTATCTCTATTTCTGCTTTTTGTGACTCCTATCTTTGGCTGGGAAAATGGCTGTGTTTTTCTGTGCTGACCTAACATAATCGTTTGGTGTGCTTTCGCCGTAAATCCTTTTTGAAATCAGACATGTTGGCTAGATTCACAACATGTGTAGCTTTAATTTGGTGTCTTTCATGTGTGATTTCATGTAAGATAGATTTTTATAGTAATATATTTGAATTTGGCGCGCTGCATTTTTACTGGCTTTTGGCCAAGTGGGACGTTAGCGTCCCACACACCCTAGAGAGTTACAGTTTGCTAGCTTTATGCTAACGAAATTTAGCTTGGCTAAGCACTAACTACCTCTAGTCTAAGCTAGTTGATTTCAGTTAATGTTAGCTTACATGTTAATGGTTTATAATGTAATAGTTGTAGCATTGTTTAGCACAGGCCTCCAGTAATTTATATATTTTTCAAAATTGCCACTGATAGTCACATTATATATAACACAATGTACTATGTAGATTTTTTTAAACCTGAGATCTTTTATTTTTGATACTGGAATATGGAATGGGAAAATGTAATAATACAATACAGTTGTAATGTACTGTTTAATTGATTTTGAGAACAAAAAAGATGAACAAAAGAGAACAATATTTTAATAAATCTTGGAGAGTGCTTACTACTAAACACTACTAACGTTTCTCTCCGTCATTTCACCCTGTTAATTCAGGTTTCTCATCTGCTGACCACGTCTCAGTCCAAGGCATGTTACATTTGTATACGGGGGCATGAAGATATCTGCTTTGTAACAATAAAAATTCACTATATTGAGTTCATATGCATGATACATTGCAAAAATACTATGCATATGGAGGGAATTCCGACCCGAGTTATGCATGCGTAAATGGTACTTAATTCCCTTTTCATTCACTATGCGTGTTCTGGCCTTGGCTTTAAGCATGAGAATATCACGCTATTCACCAGCTATTCCTTTGAGGTGGAGATCAAATGAAGTTGTGGTGGAGGGGTGTCTATAGATACTCCATATTCTGACCTTGACTTAATTCCCTCATAATTCCACCACCTTTACACACGAGAAAACCATGAAAAAGGTTGAGCGAACCAGGTTCCAAGTGGAAAAGCCATCTACTTCATTTTTTTTCTGATGTAGAATGCTGTTATTTCTATGCAATGTAATGTAGAAATTGATATAGAGCTATTGATAAGAGCTAGGTAAATGAGGAATCCGTTTGGAGAACGGAATTGTAAATACAAAGAGCAATTGTTTTAGATTTTTTCCCTGGAGAATAATGTGAAACCAGTCATATGGAAGCAAACTGAAAATCATATCAACATGACATGTATTTCGGCTATGAATAGCTGTGCTATAATTCCACATTTTTATTGTATGCCCTCATAATTTGCAGGGATGAAATTTGGAGACCCAAGAGAAGAGAAGGGAAGGGAAAGAGGATACCTAGTCAGTTGCACAGCAAAATGCATTCAACCAAAAGGTATCTGCATTTAACCCAACCCCTCTGAATCAGAGAGGTGCAGGGCTGCCTTTATCAGCGCCCTGGAAGCAGTTGTTGTTGGGGGTTAACTGCCTTGCTCAAGGGCAGAACAGCAGATTTTTCCACCTTGCCGGCTCAGGGATTTGAACTAGCGACCTTTCGGCTACTGGCCCAATGCTCTTAAACGCTAGGCAGCCAGCTATCCCAAGCTATATGCTTTTGTAGCACCGAACCTATCAAGTTGATTTATGCGCTTTATAATGTTTTAATTACATTCCCTGGCTTTCCTCCATTTATTTGACCATTTCTACCATGTTAAATATTAGCCACTATATGTAATACCCACATACTTGTAACTTTAGTGTTAGTTTCCTTCAATTTGTAGCCTACATTTTGCATCCTTCCATTCTGTTTACCTTTCCCTGTCATGTCCGTGTAGTTGTTCCTGAGGGTTGTTAGAAATAGTAGATCAAATTAGGCTAACGTTGTGCAATAATTTGGGATATATAGCCTATTTGAATCATTATGGAACGCGGACCATACGTAGCCGTTTAAACCTGGCGCCTGGAGCACGGCTCACGATGACTGACCTTTGTCATTACAGTTCCATGATTAGTGAGGATTAGGATAGATTTATAGGACTAGCCTATTGTTCAACCCCTATTGTACACTTTTTTTCACCTTCCAATATTTATTTCGATGTATTCTAGTGAGTCTGTCGCCAAAATTAGAAAGGTACACCGTATTTAAAGGGATGGCTTAAGATAAATCTACTGAAAACTGAAAACTCCACAAGAAAATATGTTGGAAAATCTGTTGGCCAGAGGGTTTTCAGTGGTTGAATAAAATGTATTCAGACTGTGGAAGGGAACCTTGCCTGCAAAGCCAGTTACGAGCCTGCATAAGGTAAATCTGAATACCAACTACTGAGAAGTGCATAGTAATGGCATGCGTTGGAAAAGCGTACATTTCCTAAGTCTAAATCGACTCCATTATGCATAAAACGGACAACTTACCCCATGGACATTGGCTCAAGGTTACCCCAAGGCAAACATTTTGACTAGATTAGCCCACCCAGCTACAAGGATGCACTTTCATGCTAGGTTTAGGACCTCATATTGTAGCTTATAGAGACCCCAAGAAATTATGACCTCTTCCTAAATATTTGGTCACATGATTCATTTTGTGTATGGTTTCCTCGAAACAAGTGGTGGTTCAACGAACCCTTTGGCTCAACTTAACCCCCTCTCCCCTACAGCTTAGCTAGCATAAAGCCTGGGCAGCAATTTTTCAACTAACCTTTACCTGGCGATAACATTACTTCCTCTCAACCTGGAAGTTACCGGTGTCTTCATCTCCCATCGATAGTTACATGTGGAACGTAAGAATTTTGAAAATGATCTTAATAAATTAAATATTTTTTAATTGCTCCATGAGGTAATCCAATTCATGTAAATAAATGATAGTGAGTGAGAAGCGGAAACTCTCTGATTGGATGAGATGTCTGCCGATGTCATCAGTGCAGGTTTGTTTGCATGAAAACCATGGTAACAGCATACAGTAACATTACTCGTAGCCTATATGACTGACTATGCACTGATTTCTGCAGATGAGCATATGCTCTTAACCAGGCCCAACATGATTGATTGTTCTCTGTCCGTAAAGGGCCTGTGTGGTTGCAAGCTTTTATTCAACCCCAGTAGCATGACGAGTCTGAAGGACTTTGAACCTGATCATGTAGACCCCTCCCACAGTATCATATCCTACATCCTCTATCCCTAATTTATCAAGCTAGATATGGGAGACCACTAGGGCCAACACCACAGCATGCCTGCCAGTGGTGTTCTGACATATTATTTAAAGGGTAATTCTACCACTTTTCAACCTCATATTCATTATCTCCACCAAGAAACCATGTATTATTGTCTATATATAAGAAATAAAATAATATTCCATAAAGAGCTAGGCACAGTGGAGTGACTAGCAGGACTCTACAGCCATCTGGTGGCAGCAGGCTGCAGGGCCATAGAACCCTCTTCAGGATGCAGTCTTGTCTGTAGACATGCATAGTGTCACTAGATGGCAGACCAGTCTGCATCAACACACAGCGGAATGAGCAGGTCCTGGGGGCAGTGGCGATGTAAATCTTGGTGGGGCAAACTCCCCACAAAAATGTTGATGCATGCCAGCAAAGCCACTACACAACACTAAACAATACATTCATTGCACTATAATGGTGACAAACAGTGCCCACAAACTTATAGGGTCTACATAAAGCTGTCCCAACAGCAGAGCTTTCTTTTCAGAACCATGGAGTGAATCCTTACCACCGCTACACCTGGCTATCAGCAGAGCCTTGTCTGGTAGCGAAACAGTTCATTCAGCCTAATTTCCTGCCTTAAAAAAAAACATAGCTGATATGGCTGACTTGCTTAAACAATTGTGGTTTCTACTGACAATTGAGATGTACAAACTATGGCATAAGGGAACGATGAGTGGATCAGATGCAATCCGTAATTTCAATGAAGACATTAATGAGCGAGCTAAGACGGATGTAGGCGATATCACTATTTGTTCAGCACTTTTGAAATGAGCAGCGACATAATTCAGAACATGGGCCGTTCTTACACTATTCTCCCTGTACACCAAGTCAGAATCATAGGAATAATAAAGCGGGCATATACGCAGACAATGAAAGCTCTTACAATATTCGATAATTAAATTTCTCTAAAACAGGCTACATGTGCACCACCTAGTCAGAACAGTAGGCTAAGTTATGAGGGGGAAAGGGACCAAATTATTAGGGTGAGGCACATACACTTAGTATTGCTTTCTTAGCTACAGCATAAAATACATTTTTGGACTCACCTTGATGTGCTGTGCTCACTTGAACAGGAAGGTGGAGCGGCAGTCCTTGTGGGCAAACTTTGTCATCAAAGTCTGGCATTCTCTGGATTTATGTTGCTTTCAAGACAACTGGGAACTCGGAAAAACTGGTTTACGTGCTGCTGTGTGGTTTGTTGCTAACCTTACTTTGCTACCTGCCAACTTCACGGTTTTTACTTTTTAATTACCGTTTATATTTATCCCTCGCTCAACTTTTTTCATTCAACTTTTTCACCCCGGACGCTTTATCTGGACGTGGTTCGTCAGGACCTCCACCAGCCGAAGCTAGGTAGTAACATTAACATGATGCCTTCTAATTGCAGTCGCTGTACTCATAATATACAGGAGAGCGATCGTGACCATATCACCCGCGCATCCCGCAAATGCTCCGTGTTGCTAACATTTACGATAGCAAATTTCAATTTACAAAAATTATAACGTTTTCGTCTTTTGAGCGTCTAGTCATGAAATCTATTCAGCCTACTCAATTTTTATAGCTACTGTTTACAGGCCTCCTGGGCAATATATAGCGTTCCTCACCGAGTTCCCCGAGTTCCTCACCGAGTTCCCTGTAGTCATGGCAGATAATATTCACATTTTTGGTGACTTTAATATTCACATGGAAAAGTCCACAGACCCACTCCAAAAGGCTTTCGGAGCCATCATCGACTCAGTGGGTTTTGTCCAACATGTCTCTGGACCTACTCACTGCCACAGTCATACTCTGGACCTAGTTTTGTCCCGTGAAATAAATGTTGCGGATCTTAATTTTCTTCCTCATAATTCTGGACTATCGGACCACCATTTTATTACGTTTGCAATCGCAACAAATAAACTGCTCAGGTCCCAACCAAGGATCATCAAAAGCCGTGTGTAACGTCCTGACCAGAGTTCTTATGTGTTTTGCTTGTTTAGTGTTGGTCAGGACGTGAGCTGGGTGGGAATTCTATGTTGTGTGTCTAGTTCGTCTGTTTCTGTGTCCAGCCTAATATGGTTCTCAATCAGAGGCAGCTGTCAATCGTTGTCCCTGATTGAGAATCATATATAGGTGGCTTGTTTTGTGTTGGGGATTGTGGGTGGTTGTTTCCTGTCTCTGTGTTTGTGTTCTGCACCAGATAGGACTGTCTCGGTTTTCACGTTTGTTGTTTTGTATTGTTGTAAGTGTTCACAGTTCGTTATATTAAACATGTTGAACACTAACTGCGCTGCATTTTGGTCCACTCCTTCATCCCAGGAAGAAAGCCGTTACACCGTGCTATAAATTCTCGGCCAACCCAAAGATTCCTAGATGCCCTTCCAGACACCCTCCACCTACCCACGTCAGAGTACACAAATCAGTTAACCACCTAACTGAGGAACTCAATTTAACCTTGCGCAGTACACTAGATGCAGTCAAATCAAATCAAATTTTATTTGTCACATACACATGGTTAGCAGATGTTAATGCGAGTGTAGCGAAATGCTTGTGCTTCTAGTTCCGACAATGCAGTAATAACCAACGAGTAATCTAACCTAACAATTCCACAACTACTACCTTATACACACAAGTGTAAAGGGATAAAGAATATGTACATAAAGATATATGAATGAGTGATGGTACAGAACGGCATAGGCAAGATGCAGTAGATGGTATTGAGTACAGTATATACATATGAGATGAGTAATGTAGGGTATATAAACATAAAGTGGCATAGTTTAAAGTGGCTAGTGATACATGTATTACATAAAGATGGCAAGATGCAGTAGATGATATAGAGTACAGTATATACATATACATATGAGATGAGTAATGTAGGGTATGTAAACATTATATTAAGTGGCATTGTTTAAAGTGGCTAGTGATACATTTTTACATAAATTTCCATCAATTCCCATTATTAAAGTGGCTGGAGTTGAGTCAGTATGTTGGCAGCGGCCACTAAATGTTAGTGGTGGCTGTTTAACAGTCTGATGGCCTTGAGATAGCTGTTTTTCAGTCTCTCGGTCCCTGCTTTGATGCACCTACCTTGTCACAACACAACTGTTTGTCTCAAATGCATTAAGAAGGAAAGAAATTCCACAAATTCACTTTTAACAAGGCACACCTGTTAATTGAAATGCATTCCAGTTGACTACCTCATGAAGCTGATTGAGAGAATGCCAAGAGTGTGCAAAGCTGTCATCGAGGCAAAGGGTGGCTACTTTGAAGAATCTCAAATATAAATATATTTTTGATTTGTTTAACACTTTTTTGGTTACTACATGATTCCATATGTTTTATTTCACAATTTTGGTGTCTTCACTATTATTCTACAATGTAGAAAATTGTAAAAATAATGAAAAACCTATGAATGAGTAGGTGTGTCCAAACTTTTGATTGTGGTACTGTGTGTATATATATTTAGCTAAACAGGAGGGGCTCAAAACAGGCAGTCTGCCCCACCTGCCCTGAACAAATAACTCCCATTTCAAAACTAACCCTGCGTTCATAACCAAGTGAGAAGATGGTTTTTACCACATACGACTGGGAAAAATCCACATGCTAACCTCTGACTTCAGCAATTACCTCGATAACAGCATTTTTGGTAGCTGAATGCAACAACAATTTATTTATAATTTATTTATAAAAAGCAATCTATTAATATGTTTTTTTAACACTATAATTTGTTTACAAGCATGATAGCTGTACTTTTAGTTTATGGTTGGCATAGCTTGTTGCCATTAGCCAATCAAATCAAATACAATTTTATTTGTAACATGCCGTGAATGCAACAGGTGTAGACTTGACCGTGAAATGCTTACATATGAGCTCTTTCCCAACGATGCCGAGATCAAATTAAGAAAATAAAAACACGAGGAATAAAATACACAAGAATGAATCTACAGTATATACAGGGAGTACCTGTGTCATATCAATGTGCAGGGATATGACAGTTGTATGTACATATGTACAGTGCCTTCAAAGTATTCATACCCCTTCACTTATTCCACATGTTGTGTTACAGCCTGAATTCAAAATATATATGTACACATTTTGAAAAATGTGAAAACATGTTTTTAGTCATGTTTGCACATTTATTGAAAAAGAAATACAGAAATATCTCATTTACATAAGTATTCAACCCCCTGAGTCAATACATGTTAGAATCACCTTTAGCAGTGATTACAGCCGTGAGTCTTTCTGGGTAAGTCTTTAATTTGCCCAAAACTTAACGCTTTGTATTCAGGACATGAAGTTAATTTCTTTGCTACATTTTTTGCAGTTTTACTTTAGGGCAAACAGGATGCATGTTTTGAAATATTTGGATTCTGTACAGGCTTCCTTCTTTTAGGTTAGTATTGTGGAGTAACTATAATGTTGTTGATCCATTCTCAGTTTTCTCCTATCACAGCCATTAAACTATGTAACTGTTTTAAAGTCACCATTAGTCTCATGGTGAAATCCCTGATGTGTTTCCTTCCTGTCAGGCAACGAGTTAGGAAGGACACTTGTATCTTTGTAGTGACTGGTTGTATTGATATACCATCGAAAGTGTAAATAATAACTTCACCATGCTCAAAAACTGTAGCGTGCCCTTCTTTGCGAGACATTGGGAAACCTCCTTGGTCTTTGTGGTTTAATCTGTGTTTGAAATTCACTGTTCACCTGAGGTACCTTTCAGATAATTGTATGTGTTAGATACAGAGATAAGGTAGTCATTAAAAAAAAATCGCTATTACACACAGAGTGAGTCCATACAACTTATGTGACCTGTTAAGAACGTTTACTCATTTACTTATTTAGGCTTGCCATAGCAAAGGGGTTTAATTTTTGACTCAAGACATTTCAGCTTTTCATTTTTTATTAATTTGTAAACATTTCTAAAAACAGAATTCCACTTTGACACTATGGGGTATTGTGTGTAGGCCAGTGACACAAAATCTCAATTTAATCCATTTGAAATTCGGGCTGTAACACGACAATGTGGAAAAAGTCAAGGACTAGAAAAATACAGAGATCTAGTCTATGTTCCTAGGTCAAGGGGCGTGAATACTTTCTGAAGGCTCTGTGCATGTAGGCAGGGGTATATTGAAACAATCTGCGTTTCCCAACGAGTTCAAAGCACGTGAATGCATCCAACTGGTAAATACCACCTTCCCACTTGGTTATGAAGGTAGGGTAAGTTAAATGGCCAACTAGGCCTATTTGAGGTACTCCAGATATAACTAGCTATATTTATGACAATATTCCATAGAATAATTATTGGTAGATTTCAGTTAATTGGTTGCATTTCTAATTAATGCTTGGCTAGAGTGAAATCCAGTACTGTGTCCTCAGAATAAGAATTCAATAAGCAACATTGGCTGCATTTACACGCAGCCCAATTGTGTTCTTTTGCCACAAATTGGTCTTTAGTCCAATCAGATCTTTTGCCAATAAAAGAGCAGAATTGGGCTGCCTGTGTAAACGCAGCTATTATGGCTTGTAATTTTCTCTATTTCATGCAAGCCTCTAGAGCCCCTTTCAACTATATCCAGTCTTTCTCTGTTAGCACTTACCTCAAAGAGTTGAAATGTGTCTCCTCTATACTGTAGAAAACAAGTTATTTTAGGCTACTTGCAGGCACGCACCTGTGTTGCACTGCTGACCCAAACCCCCTCTAAATGAATCTCACAAATGACCTAATTAGGATTTTAATAAATTACCTATTAGTCAGTGGCAACCCGTCATTCAGGGCCTTTTGAGCCCCACCTGTTTTGAGCTCCACATTTCTAGCAAAAAAATGTTGGACTTGCCTGTTTTGCATGTTATTTTGGCATTAATACCTGTCACGTATCAGTTTGCAAACACTGTAAAAAATATAATTGGGATTAACAAAGCCACATACAAACATGGTCTCTTTTTTGTTTTTTTGAGTAAGGCAGCTCCAAAATGCAGGTGTTTCAGCCTAGCTCAGTGCTTTCTGTGGCGGTGGGGCAAGCCAACAGAAAATACAGAGCGTTGTGCAGTGATTGGCTCAGTGTTGTCACTCATGGGGACTCTACAGTACGTCACCGCCAAGTCTAAGGGTAGAGCTCTAAAATTCTAGCCCCTTGGGTGCTGCCATTGACTTACATTAATGTGCCCATCCAAGAAGGCTCAAGGTGATTGGCCACAGATAAAATGACATCAAATCACGTTATGTCTACAGTAGCTTTGATTGGCCTCCCCGAGTTCCCAGTTGTCTTGAAAGCACCATAAATCCAGAGAATGCCAGATTTTGATGACAAAATTTGGCCACTGTGACGCAGAGAGTCGAGAAGTAGGTGCACGTGGTAAATGTAATAAAAGGAAGAACATGGAACGATACAACATGTTTCTTGACATGAAACACAGAAACAATACTGCCTGGGCAATGAACCTAAGGGAGTGCCAGATAAAGGGGAGGTAATGGAGTCCAGGTGTGCCTCATGATGATGCCAGGTGTGTGTAATGATGGTTGCCAGGACCGGTGGTTAGTAAACCAGCGACGTCGAACGCCGGAGGGGAGTAGCCACAGGACGATGCCAGCCAGAGTAACGGCCCCGAGGAGCAGGCCGGTCTGCGAAGATGGAAATTACGGATGATGTTGGGATCCAGAATGTCATCCACAGGAACGCAACACTGTTCCTCTGGGCCGTACCCCTCCCAGTCCACAAGGTATTGGAGCCGACACCCACGACGTCGGGAGTCCAGTAGGCATCTCGTTCCAGCTAGCGACTGGAACGAGCTGCAACAAACATTCAAAGTGGACAGTTATCTCAATCTCTTCATTCAAAGACTCAATCATGGACACACTTAGTGACAGTTGTGGCTGCTTTGCGTTATGTATTGTTGTCTCTACCTTCTTGCTGTTGTCTGTGATCAATAATATTTGTACCCTGTTTTGTGCTGCTACCATGTTGTGTTGCTGCCATGCTGTTGTACAAGGTCTCTTTGTCGTGTTGTCTCTTGTCATGTGTTTTTGTCCTATATTTATTTTTAATCCCCAGCCCCCTTCCCCTCAGGAGGCCTTTTGGTAGGCTGTCATTGTAAATAAGAATTTGTTCTAAATAACTGACTTGCCTGGTTAAATAAAACATCTGATTCCATGTGCTTTTTGCCTGTTCAGACTGCAGGAAAAAGAACAGACTCGAATCGAAAAAGATTTGAGTCACTTCAAACTGCCAATGCGAACAAGGCTTAAGTGGTCACCGTAGGCTTAACTGTCAATCATCTCTGGGTACACGCCCCCGAGTCCCACCCTTTCCCATGGCATTGAGCAGCATGCAGTGTAGCGTAGCTCATAGTTTGTGTGAAAGTTTACTACAGGGTTAGGTCACAGATACATATTGTACATAGTACGCAAACACCCCGGGAGGAACTCCGGCGAACGAGACAGACCAGTGTTCCGCTGGATTACCTAGTGGGCGTGCAGCCCTCTCTTACCGCAGCCCAGTGTGTGTAGGCTTCTGCCGCGCTCATTGAGCTCGCTAATGGGAAATTGTTACTACCTGCTTCCCAGTTGACAGAGAACCCGTAGCATGGCTCAGGCGGTCACGGGCGGCTCTATGGAAAGGGTGATTCTGGATGATTGAGCGTTGTATCCGCCATCCCTTGAGTAGGAATAATACATTCTGTTGTTGCGGCAGTGAGTGGATCTATTCCCTAGTATGTAACCGGTGGTTTGCGATAGTGCCTCGGGCATCGTGGACGCGCGGTGGAACGGAATAATCAATATTTGGACCGTTATCTGATTGACCATCGTTAGTGCGCCGACATGTCGAACCTGGTCAGGAGCAAGAAGGACAAGGAGATAATTGCAGAGTATGAGAGCCAGGTGAAAGGTATGTTTTTCTAAAAAGCAATTATCACTAACGCGTCACACATCCACACCCACGCGAACCCGCGCACATGCACACACCGATATGTACTACGCGCACATATACACCCCTCATACACACCCTCATGTGTATACACCCCCCTCTCTCATAGGCACATTCATATACACACACACCTGTCCATATACACTACACCTGCCTATTATGTCTGATCAACCGCCTCTCACACATGGATTGTTTGGAAAATGTGTAGTGGGGATGACACCTCAGTATGAGAAGTCAGTATTTCTGGGTTCATCCTGAGTGCTGTAAGGTGCCTGAGGGGGAGAGGATGAGGGGGGGGATTCTGCAGCGCCCTTGAGCATTCTCAGCCATGTGGAAGTGAGGGTGTTTGCCAGTAGTAGGCTACACTACAGTCAGTGGGTATAGAGTGGAGTAGTAGTGGGTATTTGTCATAGCTGGGAGCTCTGTCTGTCTTTTTCTGTCTGTGTTGGTTCTGTTCCACTGTTGGTTTGCATGTATTGGTTCACTTCAGAGGCCGTGACTGCAGCGGGCTCCCCCCGGTGTGTCTGACAAACTGTATATAATGAGCACTCTGCGTATGGTGGGAGTGGGACATGGCGTACGTTTCATCGTCTTGTCAACCCCACTGATGTCCCCAAGGAGAGAGGCGTGTTATGGTTACTGTGACAGTCGGACCTCTGCACAGTGCTATAGCTATGGAACTGCCCCCCCTCCCCACCATGACGTCCTGTGGTACGGTATGAGATGAGGGAAGCATCTGGGGAGAGCACTGACTGGCTGTACAGGTGTTCCACGTGAGACCGATTCTGTTAAATGTCACATCTTACAATAGCACTGAACTAAATACATCCTCAGTCATGGATGGATGTTGAATACAGACTTGTATCACGGGTGACCTGGCTGACTACTTTGTGTGGTGAGCGTTCTGGCGCCCAGAGCTGCTGAGGCATCAGCATCCTACACTGTGTTACACAGAGTGGAAGAGGAGAAGGGCAGTGGCTATAATCAAATCAAATGTTATTTGTCACATACGCTGAGTACAACAGGTGTAGACCTTACAGTGAAATGCTTACTTACAAGCCCTTACCAACAATGCAGTTTTAAGAAAATAAGTGTTAAGTAAAAATAACAGTTAAAGAGCAGCAGTAAAATAACCGTAGCGAGGCTTTATACAGGAGGTACCGGTACAGAGTCAATGTGTGGGGGGGGCACAGGTTAGTCGAGGTAATTGGGGTAATATGTACATGTAAGTGGAGTTGGTGTCCACATCACCATCAAACTATCATGGTTCAAACACACCAAGACAAGCTTCCTGCCATCCAGGACCTCTATACCAGGCAGTGTCAGTCTCCTGAGGGGGAATAGGCTTTGTCGTGACCTCTTCACGACTGTCTTGGTGTGTTTGGACCATGATAGTTTGATGGTGATGTGGACACCAAGGAACTTGAAGCTCTTAACCTGCACCACTACAGTCCCGTCGATGAGAATGGGGGTGTGCTCGGTCCTCCTTTTCCTGTTGTCCGCAATCATCTCCTTTGTCTTGATCACATTGAGGGAGAGGTTGTTATCCTGGCACCACACAGCCAGATCTCTGACCTCTCTATAGGCTGTTTCATCGTTGTCAGTGATCAGGCCTACCACTGTTGTGTCGTCGGGAAAAACTTAATGATGGTGTTGGAGTCGTGCCTGGCAATGCAGTCATGGGTGAACAGGGAGTAAATCAAATCAAATGTTATTGGTCACATACACATGTTTAGCAGATGTTAATGCGAGTGTAGCGAAATGCTTGTGCTTCTAGTTCTGACAGTGCAGTAATAACTAACACGTAATCTAACAATTCCCCAACAACTACCTAATACACACAAATCGAAATAAGAATATGTACATATAAATATATGGATTAGCGATGGCCGAGCGGCATAGGCAAGGTGCAATAGATGGTATAAAATACAGTATATAAACTCAGCAAAAAAAGAAACGTCCCTTTTTCAAGACCCTGTCTATCAAAGATAATTTGTAAAAATCCAAATAACTTCACAGATCTTCATTGTAAAGGGTTTAAACACAGTTTCCCATGCTTGTTCAATGAACCATAAACAATTAATGAACATTAAAGTCACAGTTATGAAAACTTAGGACACTAAAGAGGCCTTTCTACTAACTCTGAAAAACACCAAAAGAAATATGCCAAGGGTCCCTGCTCATCTGCGTGAACGTGCCTTAGGCATGCTGCAAGGAGGCATGAGGACTGCAGATGTGGCCAGGGCATTAAATTGCAATGTCTGTACTGTGAGACGCCTAAGACAGCGCTACAGGGAGACAGGACGGACAGCTGATCGTCCTCGCAGTGGCAGACCACAGACCTACAGCTGCAACATCGAGAGCATCCTGACTGGTTGCATCACTGCCTGGTACGGCAATTGTTCGGCCTCCGACCACAAGGCACTACAGAGGATAGTACGTACGGCCCAGTACATCACTAAGCTGCCTGCCATCCAGGACCTCTACACCAGGCGGTGTCAGAGGAAGGCCCTAAAAATTGTCAAAGACCCCAGCCACCCCAATCATAGGCTGTTCTCTCTACTACCGCATGGCAAGCGGTACCGGAGTGCCAAGTCTAGGACAAAAAGGCTTCTGAACAGTTTTTATCCCCAAGCCATAAGACTCCTGAACAGGTAATCAAATGGATACCTGGAATATTTGCATTGTGTGCCTCCCCCAACCCCTCTTTTACGCTGCTGCTACTCTCTGTTTATCATATATGCACAGTCACTTTAACTATACATTCATGTACATATGTACATACTACCTCAATTGGCCCAACCAACCAGCGCTCCCGCACATTGGCTAACCGGGCTATCTGCTTTGTGTCCGGTTTACGCTACCGGTTTACGCCAACCCCTCTTTATGCTACTGCTACTCTCTGTTCATCATATATGCATAGTCACTTTAACCATATCTACATGTACATACTACCTCAATCAGCCTGACTAACCGGTGTCTGTATGTAGCCTCACCACTTTTATAGCCTCGCTATTGTTTATAGCCTCGCTACTGTATTTTTACTGTTTTTATTTCTTAACTTACCTATTGTTCACCTAATACCTTTTTTGCACTATTGGTTAGAGCTTGTAAGTAAGCATTTCACTGTAAGGTCTACTACACCTGTTGTATTCGGTGCACGTGACAAATAAACTTTGATTTGATTTGAGACCACGTGTAAAAACACCTGCACAGGATCGGTACATCCGAACATCACACCTGCGGGACAGGTACAGGATGGCAACAACAACTGCCCGAGTTACACCAGGAACGCACAATCCCTCCATCAGTACACAGACTGTCCCCAATAGGCTGAGAAAGGCTGGACTGAGGGCTTGTAGGCCTGTTGTAAGGCACCAGACATCACCGGCAACAACGTCGCCTATGGGCACAAGCTCACCGTCGCTGGGCCAGACAGGACTGGCAAAAAGTGCTCTTCACTGACGAGTCGCGGTTTTGTCTCACCAGGGGTGATGGTTGGATTTGCGTTAATCGTCGAAGGAATGAGCATTACACCGAGGCCTGTACTCTGGAGTGGGGTCAATTTGGAGGTGGAGGGTCCGTCATGGTCTGGGGCGGTGTGTCACAGCATCATCGAACTGAGCTTGATGTCATTGCAGGCAACCTCAACGCTGTGCGTTACAGGGAAGACATCCTCCTCCCTCATGTGGTACCCTTCCTGCAGGCTGATCCTGACATGACCCTTCAGCATGACAATGCCACCAGCCGTACTGCTCGTTCTGTGCATGATTTCCTGCAAAACAGGAATGTCAGTTTCTGCCATGTCCAGCGAAGAGGCCGGATCTCAATCCCATTGAGCACGTCTGGGACCTGTTGGATCGGACGGTGAGGGCTAGGGCCATTCCCCCCAGAAATGTCCAGGAACTTCCAGGTGCTTTGGTGGAAGAGTGGGGTAACATCTCAGGAGGAGATGCACTGCAGTACTTAATGCAGCTGGTGGCCACACCAGATACTGGCTGTTACTTTTGATTTTGACCCACGTCTGTGGAACTTGTTCAGTTTGTGTCTTTGTTCAGTTTATCTCTCAGTTGTGGAGTTTTGTTATGTTCATACAAATATTTACACATGTTAAGTTTGCTGAAAATAAACGCAGTTGACAGTGAGAGGATGTTTACATATGATATGAGTAATGTTAAATATGAAAACATTATTAAAGTGGCATTATTTAAAGTGACTAGTGATCCATTTATTAAAGTGGCCAGTGATTTGGGTCTCAATGTAGGCAGCAGCCTCTGAGTTAGTGATTGCTGTTTAGCAGTCTGATGGCCTTGAGATAGAAGCTGTTTTTCAGTCTCTCGGTCCCAGCTTTGATGCACCTGTACTGACCTCTCCTTCTGGATGGTAGTGGGGTGAACAGGCAGTGGCTCGGGTGGTGGTTGTCCTTGATGATATTTTTGACCTTCCTGTGACATCGGGTGCTGTAGGGCAGGTAGTTTGCCCCCGGTGATGCGTTGTGCAGACCGCACCACCCTCTGGAGAGCCTTGCAGTTGAGGGCAGTGCAGTTCCCGTACCAGGCTGTGATACAGCTCGACAGGATGCTCTCGATTGTGCATCTGTAAATGTTTGTCAGGGTTTTGGATGACAAGCCAAATTTCTTCAGCCTCTTGAGGTTGAAGAGGCGCTGTTGCGCCTTCACCACACTGTCTGTGTGGGTGGACCATTTCAGTTTGTCTGTGATGTGTATGCCGTGGAACTTAAAGCTTTCCACCTTCTCCACTGCTGTCCCTTCGATGTGGATAGGGGGGTGCTCCCTCTGCTGTTTCCTGAAGTCCACGATCATCTCCTTTGTTTTGTTGACATTGAGTGAGAGGTTGTTTTCCTGACACCACACTCCGAGTGCCATCACCTCTTTCCTGTTGGCTGTCTCATCGTTGTTGGTAATCAAGCCCACTACTGTTGTGTCATCTGCAAACTTGATGACTGAGTTGGAGGCGTGCATGGCCACGCTGTCGTGGGTGTACAGGGAGTACAGGAGGGGGCTGAGCACGCACCCTTGTGGGGCCCCAGTGTTGAGGGTCAGAGAAGTAGATGTTGTTTCCTACCTTCACCACCGGGGGCGGCTCGTCAAAGTCCAGGACCCAAATGCACAGGGCGAGGTTGAGACCCAGGGCCTCCAGCTTGGAGGGTACTATGGTGTTGAATGCTGAGCTCTAGTCAATGAACAGCATTCTTACAAAAGTATTCCTCTTGTCCAGATGGGATAGGGCAGTGAGATGGCGAATGCATCGTCTGTGGACCGGTTGGGGCGGTATGCAAACTGAAGTGGGTCTAGGGTGGCCGGTAAGGTGGTGATATGATCCTTGCCCAGTCTCTCAAAGCACTTCATGATGACAGAAGTGAGTGCTACAGGGCGGTAGACATTTAGTTCAGTTATCTTTGCCTTCTTGGGTACTAGAAAAATGGTGGCCATCTTGAAACATGTGGAGACAGCAGACTAGGATAGGGAGCGATTGAATATGTCCATAAACACACCAGCCAGCTTGTCTGCGCATGCTGAGGACGCGACTAGGGATGCCATCTGGGCTAGCAGCCTTGCAAGGATTAACACATTTTAAGTGTCTTACTCACGTCGGCCATGGAGAAGGAGAGGGGGGGTGGCACAGTCCTTGTAAGCTGGCTGCGATGGTGGCACTGTATTATCCTCAAAGCGGGAGGGGACTGAGCACGGACACCCCTGAGGGGCCCACGTGTTGAGGATCAGCATGGCAGATGTGTTGATACCTACCCTTACCACCTGGGGGCGGCCCGTCAGGAAGTCCAGGATCCAGTTGCAGAGGGAGGTGTTTAGTCCCAGGGTCTTTCGCTTAGTGATGAGCTTTGAAGGAACTATGGTGTTGAACGCTGAGCTGTAGTCAATGAATAGCATTCTCACGTAGGTGTTCCTTTTGTCCAGGTGGGAAAGGGCAGTGTGGAGTGCAGTAAAGATTGCATCATCTGTGGATCTGTTGGGCCGGTATTCAAATTGGAGTGGGTCTAGGGTTTCTGGGATAAGGGTGTTGATGTGAGCCATGACCAGCCTTTCAAAGCACTTCATGGCTACAGATGTGAATGCTACGGGTCGGTCGTCATTTAGGCAGGTTACCTTAGTGTTCTTGAACACAGGGACTATGGTGGTCTGCTTGAAACATGTTGGTAGTACAGACTCAGTCAGGGACAGGTTGAAAATGTCAGTGAAGACACTTGCCAGTTGGTCAGCGCATGCTCGGAGTACACATCCTGGTAATCCGTCTAGCCCTGCGGCCTTGTGAATGTTTTTAAAGGTCTTATTCATATCGGCTATGGAGAGCGTGATCACACAGTCGTCCGGAACAGCTGATGCTCTCATGCATACTTCAGTGTTGCTTGCCTCGAAGCGAGCATAGAAGTATTTTAGCTTGTCTGATAGGCATGTATCACTGGGCAGCTTGCGGCTGTGCTTCCCTTTGTAGTCTGTAATACAGTTGTTTGCAAGCCCTGCCACATCCGACGAGCGTTGGAGCCGATGTAGTATGATTCAATCTTAGTGCTGTATTGACGCTTTGCCTGTTTGATGGTTTGTCTCATGGCATAGCGGGATTTCTTATAAGCGGTCGGGTTAGAGTCCTGCTCCTTAAAAGTGTCAGCTCTACCCTTAAACTGTTGCCTGTAATCCATGGCTTCTGGTTGGGGTATGTACGTACGGTCACTGTGAGGACAACGTGATCGATACACTTATTGATGAAGCCAGTGACTGATGTGGTCACTGCCATCGGAAGAATCCCGGAACATATTCCAGTCTGTGCTAGCAAAACAGTCCTGTAGCTTAGCATCTGCATCATCTGACCACTTCTTTATTGACCGAGTCACTGGTGCTTCCTGCTTTAGTTTTTGCTTGTAAGCAGGAATCAGGAGGACAGAATTATGTTCAGATTTGCCAAATGGAGGGTGAGGGAGAGCTTTGTGCGTGTCTCTGTGTGTGGAGTGAAGGTGGCCTAGAGTTTTTTTTTTTTCTCTGGTTGCACATTTAACATGCTGGTAGAAATTAGGTAAAACTAATTTAATTTTCCCTGCATTAAAGTCCCCGGCTACTAGGAGCACTGCCTCTGGATGAGCATTTTCCTGTTTGCTTATGGCCTTATACAACTCATTGAGTGTGGACTTTGTGCCAGTATCGGTTTGTGGTGGTAAATGGACAGCTATGAAAAATATACCAACTCTCTTGGTAAATAGTGTGGTCTACAGCTTATCATGAGATACTCTACCTCAGACGAGCAAAACCTCGAGACTTCCTTAATATTAGATTTCGTGCACCAGCTGTTGTTTACAAATATACACAGACCCCCACCCCTTGTCTTACCGGAGGCAATTGTTCTATCTTGCCGATGCAGCGTAAACCCCGCCAGCTGTATTTTATCAATGTCGTTGTTCAGCCATGACTCTGTAAAACATAAGATATTACAGTTTTTAATGTCCCGTTGGTAGGATATTCGTGATCGTAGCTTATCTATTTTGTTATCCAATGATTGTACGTTAGCTAATAGGACTGATGGTAGAGGCAGATCACCCACTTGCCGTCGGATCCTTACAAGGCACCCCGACCTACGTCCCCGATGTCTCTTTCTCCTGCGAATGACGGGGATGTGGGCCTTGTCGGGTGTCTGAATTAAATCATTCGCGTCCGAATCGTTAAAGAAAAAAGCCGTCGCGGACCCCGATGAAATTCTATGAAAAACACTATACAAATGTAATTTATTATTATTATTATACTGAGGACTGCACACAGAACAGTAGGATATTCCAACCAAGATGGTTGCCAGGCCACATACACTGAACATGGCTCTACACCCATCATAATTACATGGGCATGTTGTAGGGGTGTGTGGGATGAACTCTCTTACTCGCTCGCCCTCACATGCTCTCTCACAGCACCACAGAGCACATAAAACATATTCTGACTTTATCACCTGCAGTGCCTTCATGCCCACATGATCACTTATCTCAGAAAAGGAAATGGCTTTCACTTTTCACAGGAAAGAAATCCACATTGTTGTGAAAAGGCCTGATGTCCCTGCAGGTTGATATCAAAGAGAAAGGAGGAAATGGAGATGACTGTTAGAGAGTTTGGACTGAAATGGCATGATGTGTGTGTGTGTGTGTGTGTGTGTGTGTGTGTGTGTGTGTATTCTGATCAGGAAAGGTCACGAATACATCCTCAGCTCAGCCACGCACACACAGACACACATTGCTGAGTGGAACTCAAGAATTCATAGAAGATAATTTCCTCCTTGCTTCTTTACTCATCTCTTTCTCTCCCTCCTGCTGTCCTCTTTCTGTCACTGATGAACTCTGAATGCACAGGCTCTTCCCTGGGCACACAAATCAAATTAAATCAAAGTTTATTTGTCACGTGCGCCAAATACAACAGGTGTTACAGTGAAATGCTTACTTACAGGCTCTAACCAACAGTGCAAAAAAGGTATTAGGTGAACAATAGGTAAGTAAAGAAATATAAACAACAGTAAAAAGACAGTGAAAAATAACAGTAGTGAGGCTATATACAGTAGCGAGGCTATATACAGAAGCGAGGCTATATACAGTAGCGAGGCTACATACAGGCACCGATTAGTCGGGCTGATTTGAGGCAGTATGTACATGTAGATATGGTTAAAGTGACTATGCATATATGATAAACAGAGAGTAGTGTAAAAGAGGCGTTGGCGGGTGGCGGGACACAATGCAGATAGCCCGGTTAGCCAATGTGCGGTGGCACTGGTTGGTCGGACCAATTGTGGTAGTATGTACATGAATATATAATTAAAGTGACTAAACATATACAGTGGGGAGAACAAGTATTTGATACACTGCCGATTTTGAAGGTTTTCCTACTTACAAAGCATGTAGAGGTCTGTAATTTTTATCATAGGTACACTTCAACTGTGAGAGACGTAATCTAAAACAAAAATCCAGAAAATCACATTGTATGATTTTTAAGTAATTAAATTGCATTTTATTGCGTGACATAAGTATTTGATCACCTACCAACCAGTAAGAATTCCGGCTCTCACAGACCTGTTAGTTTTTCTTTTAGAAGCCCTCCTGTTCTCCACTCATTACCTGTATTAACTGCACCTGTTTGAACTTGTTACCTGTATAAAAGACACCTGTACACACACTCAATCAAACAGACTCCAATCTCTCCACAATGGCCAAGACCAGAGAGCTGTGTAAGGACATCAGGGATAAAATTGTAGACCTGCACAAGGCTGGGATGGGCTACAGGACAATAGGCAAGCAGCTTGGTGAGAAGGCAACAACTGTTGGCGCAATTATTAGAAAATGGAAGATGTTCAAGATGACGGTCAATCACCCTCGGTCTGGGGCTCCATGCAAGATCTCACCTCGTGGGGCATCAATGATCATAAGGAAGGTGAGGGATCAGCCCAGAACTACACGGCAGGACCTGGTCAATGACCTGAAGAGAGCTGGGACCACAGTCTCAAAGAAAACCATTAGTAACACACTACGCTGTCATGGATTGAAATCCTGCAGCGCACGCAAGGTCCCCCTGCTCAAGCCAGCGCATGTCCAGGCCCGTCTGAAGTTTGCCAATGACCATCTGGATGATCCAGAGGAGGAATGGGAGAAGGTCATGTGGTCTGATGAGACAAAAATAGAGCTTTTTGGTCTAAACTCCACTCGCCGTGTTTGGAGGAAGAAGAAGGTTGAGTACAACCCCAAGAACACCCTCCCAACCGTGAAGCATGGAGGTGGAAACATAATTCTTTGGGGATGCTTTTCTGCAAAGGGGACAGGACGACTGCACCGTATTGAGGGGAGGATGGATGGGGCCATGTATCGCGAGATCTTGGCCAAAAACCTCCTTCCCTCAGTAAGAGCATTGAAGATGGGTCGTGGCTGGATCTTCCAGCATGACAACGACCCGAAACACACAGCCAGGGCAACTAAGGAGTGGCTCCGTAAGAAGCATCTCAAGGTCCTGGAGTGGCCTAGCCAGTCTCCAGACCTGAACCCAATAGAAAATCTTTGGAGGGAGCTGAACGTCCGTATTGCCCACCGACAGCCCCGAAACCTGAAGGATCTGGAGAAGGTATGTATGGAGGAGTGGGCCAAAATCCCTGCTGCAGTGTGTGCAAACCTGGTCAATAACTACAGGAAACGTATGATCTTTGTAATTGCAAACAAAGGTTTCTGTACCAAATATTAAGTTCTGCTTTTCTGATGTATCAAATACTTATGTCATGCAATAAAATGCAAATTAATTACTTAAAAATCATACAATGTGATTTTCTGGATTTTTGTTTTAGATTCCGTCTCTCAGAGTTGAAGTGTACCTATGATAAAAATTACAGACCTCTACATGCTTTGTAAGTAGGAAAACCTTCAAAATCGGTAGTGTATCAAATACTTGTTCTCCCCACTGTATGAGTGTATCCGGCGCCAAAAGAAATGGCCGCTTCGCTTTCTTAGGAAACTATGCAGTATTTTGTTTTTTTGTTTATTATTTCCTACACTGTTACCCCAGGAAATATTAAGTCTTATTACATACAGGCGGGAGGAACTATTGGATATAAGGGCAACGTCAACCAACATTATGACCAGGAATACGACTTTCCCGAAGCGGATCCTCTGTTTGGTCCACCACCCAGGACAATGGATTGGATCCCAGCAGGCGACCCAAAACAACGGCGCCGCAGACGGAGCGGTCTTCTGGTCAGGCTCCGTTGACGGGCACATCATCCACTGCTCCCGAGTATACTACTCGCCAATGTCCAGTCTCTTGACAACAAGGTAGACAAAATCCAAGCAAGGGTTGCCTTCCAGAGAGACATCCGAGATTGTAACATTCTGTTTCACGGAAACATGGCTTATTCGGGATACGTTATCAGAATCGGTACAGCCACCTGGTTTCTTCACGCATCGCGCAGACAGAAACAAACATCTCTCTGGTAAGAAGAAGGGCGGGGGTGTATGCCTTATGATTAACGAGTCGTGGTGTGATCATAACAACATACAGGAACACAAGTCCTTTTGTTCACCTGACCTTAAATTCCTTACAATCAAATGCCGACCGCATTATCTACCAGGAGAATTCTCTTCGATTAAAATCACAGTCGTGTATATCCCCCCCCCCCAAGCAGATACCTCGACTGCCCTGAAAGAACTTCATTGGACTCTATGTAAACTGGAAACCACATATCCTGAGGCTGCATTTATTGTAGCTGGGGATTTTAACAGGGCTAATCTGCAAACAAGGCTCCCTAAATTTTATCAGCGTATCGAATGCGCGACCCGGGCTGGCAAAATTCTGGATCATTGTTACTCTAACTTCTGCGACGCATACAAAGCCCCCCCTCGCCCATTCCGTCGGCAAATCTGACCACGACTTCCATTTTGTTGCTCCCAGCTTTTCGACAGAAACTAAAACAGGAAACGCCCGTGCTCAGGTCTGTTCAACGCTGTTCCGACCAATCTGATTCCACGCTTCAAGATTGCTTCGATCACGTGGACTGGGATATGTTCCGGATAGCGTCGAACAACAACATTTATGTATACGCTGATTCTGTGAGCGAGATTATTAGCAAGTGCATCGGTTATGTTGTACCCACGGCGACTATTAAAACCTTCCCCAACCAGAAACCCTGGATTGATGGCAGCATTCGCACAAAACTGAAAGCGTGAACCACTGCTTTTAATCAGGGCAAGGCGACCGGGAACATGACCGAATACAAACAGTGTAGCTATTCCCTCCGCAAGGCAATCTAACAAGCTAAGCGTTAGTATAGAGACAAAGTAGAGTCGCAATTCAACGGCTCAGACACGAGAGGTATGTGGCAGGGTCTACAGTCAATCACGGACTACAAAAATAAAACCAGCGCCGTCGCGGACCCCGATGTCTTGCTTCCAGACAAACTAAACAACTTATTTGCTCGCTTTGAGGACAATACAGTGCCACCGACACGGCCCGCTACCAAAACCTTTGCGCTCTCCTTCACCGCAGCCAACATGAGTAAAACATTTAAACGTGTTAACCCTCGCAAGGCTGCAGGCCCAGACGGCATCCCCAGCTGCATCCTCAGAGCATGCGCAGACCAGCTGGCTGGTGTGTTTACGGACATATTCAATCAATTCCTATCCCAGTCTGCTGTTCCCACATGCAAGAGGACCACCATTGTTCCTGTTCCCAAGAAAGCTAAGGTATCTATCTAAACGATCAATCACCTCCACCCTACCTGACACCCTAAACCCACTCCAATTTGCTTACCGCCCCAATAGGTCCACAGACGACGCAATCGCAATCACACTGCCCTAACCATCTGGACAAGAGGAATACCTATGTAAGAATGCTGTTCATCGACTACAGCTCAGCATGTAACACCATAGTACCCTCCAAACTCGTCATTAATGGTCTCGACCCCGCCCTGTGCAACTGGGTCCTGGACTTTCTGACGGGACGCCCCCAGGTGGTGAGGGTAGGAAACATCTCCACCCCGCTGATCCTCAACACTGAGGTGTGTTCTTAGCCAACTCCTGTGCTTCCTGTTCACCCATGACTGCGTGGCCACACACACCTCCAACTCAATCATCAAGTTTGCAGACGACACTACAGTGGTAGGCTTGATTACCAACAACGACGAGACGGCCTACAGGGAGGAGGTGAGGGACCTCGGAGTGTGGTGTCAGGAAAATAACCTCACACTCAACGTCAACAAAACAAAGGAGATGATCGTGGACTTCAGGAAACAGCAGAGGGAGCACCCCCCCTATCCACATCGACGGGACAGTAGTGGAGAAGGTGGGAAGTTTTAAGTTCCTGGGCGTACACATCACAGACAAACTGAAATGGTCCACCCACACAGACAGCGTGGTGAAGAAGGCGCAACAGCGCCTCTTCAACCTCAGGAGGCTGAAGAAATTTGGCTTGTCACCAAAAACACTCACAAACTTTTACAGATGCACAATCGAGATCACCGCCTGGTACGGCAACTGCTCCGCCCACAACCATAAGGCTCTCCAGAGGGTAGTGAGGTCTGCACAACGCATCACCGTGGGCAAACTACCTTCCCTCCATGACACCTACACCACCTGATGTCACAGGAAGGCCAAAAAGATCATCAAGGACAACAACCACCCGAGCCACTGCCTGTTCACCCCACTATCATCCAGAAGGCGAGGTCAGTACAGGTGCATCAAAGCTGGGACCGAGAGACTGAAAAACAGCTTCTATCTCAAGGCCATCAGACTGCTAGCCACTTTAATAATTAAAAATGTGATGTAGGGCCACCCGGGTGGCGCAGTGGTCTAGGGCACTGCATCGCAGTGCTAGCTGTGCCACCAGAGACTCTGGGTTTGCGCCCAGGCTCTGTGGCAGCCATCCATATATTTATATGTACATATTCTTATTCAATCTTTTACACTTCTGTGTAAAAGGTAGTTGTTGTGAAATTGTTAGATTATGTGTTAGCTATTACTGCATGGCCGGAACTAGAAGCACAAGCATTTCGCTACACTCACACTCACACTATCATCTTCTAACCATGTATATGTGACAATACAATTTGATGTGATGATAAACAGAGAGTTGCAGCAGCGTAAAAGACGGTTTGGGGGGGGGGGGCACACAATGCAAATTGTCCAGGTAGCCATTTGATTACCTGTTCAGGAGTCTTATGGCTTGGGGGCAAAGCTGTTGAGAAGCCTTTTTGTCCTAGACTTCGCACTCCGGTACCGCTTGCAGTCTATGACTAGGGTGGCTGGGGTCTTTGACAATTTTTAGGGCCTTCCTCTGACACCGCCTGGTTCAGAGGCACACACACACTGAATCGACATCGACACAGTGAATTTGAGTGATTCGATTTAATGAGAGCACCAGAGAGAGAGTGTGCGCGTGTGTGTGCGCCCATCCCAGTCTGGCAGCTGGCCAAAACACACTTGGGGATGCCCTGCATTACAATGACCACTTAAAGATACAGCACTGCTTTGCTGCTGCTCTCTCCCGTCTTAGCGGAGGTACATGTATGTATCTGAATTGTCGCTATGTGGATTTGCAGTCTGCCTTCCCTCCCCATCCTGTGATTGGTCAGGAGCAACTGTGTTTATGAGGGGGGCTGTTCTACTCACGTGATGATGTCACAGTGAGTGTTGAGTGTTGATCTGAAGCCCAGGTATACCCAGGTATTCTGACCTCTATGTATTTCACAGTGCTAATGTCTGGCTGGCGGTCTCTGTGTGCAAAGATATTAGGCATTTTTGAAATGTTTGGTAACATCAAGTGATAGCTTGTATCATATAAGCCTGAATGATAAGTGCAAAAGAGGGAAGGGGAGAGAGGAATGGAAGGGGAGAGAGGAATGGAAGGGGAGTGGAAGAGAGAGAGGGAAAGAGGGGGGCCCTGTGAAAGTGAGCTCTTCTGCAAGCAGCTCTGCTTTTGCCTGCGTCTGCATGTGTGTGATTACTGACCCCACATCTGCATGCCTGGGAGGGAAGGAGGGAGAGAACGAAGGGAATGGAACGAGAGAGGGAGGAGGGAAGAGATGGAGGAAGCAAAGAAGGAGAGATGGAGAGAGAGCACTCACAGAAGTGTGTGGTTGTGAGACTGAAGGAAGAAGAAATTGGTGGCCAATGCCAACACTTACGTGTGTGTTCTGCCCTCGTGTCCTTGGACCTGTTTGTCATGGAAATGAGCCAGGATGAGCTTCCTCTTCCTGTTCAGCTGTGACATCACACACACACACACTCCAGGTGTCTAAGCCATTAAAGGTAATGTAGTGTCAGATTGGTGAAATTAATTGTTCTTGGTTTGTGTGGAGTTGTATTATTCACAGTCATACATTCATATCAAAGACACCCCCCACTCCTCTTAGACAACAAACAAGAGCAACAACATGGATGGAGGAACAAGAGAAGGGAACCATTTCTACAGCATCCAACAGAAGTCATGTATCTCACTCACTCCTCAGGCTCGCTGTCTCTCTCTCCCTCCCCTGTATCTACCCCTCCATTTCTCCCTTCCTTTCTTAATCCAGGCTGTATCACAACCAGCCGTGATTGGGTGGCGCACAATTGGTCCAGGTTTGGCCGGGGTAGGTCGTCATTGTCAATAAGAATTTGTTCTTAACTGACTTTCCTAGTTAAATAAGGGTTCAATAAAATGAAATACAAATCCCTCTCTCTCTCCCTCCCTACATCTCTCTCATAGCGCGGCTGTCTCTAAGGAGTCATCTTGGACCGCATCCTTTGCCCACAATAACATTAAAGAACACACACATTATACAAACACGCACACAAACAGAAAGGTAGTATTTTCAACTGGTTCTATTACCGAAATATGGTTCCTTTCCCTCCACTTGTTTGATGTTCCCAGACTCTCTATGTTTAGCAAAGGCTATTAAAGAGTCCCTCAGTAGAGTCAAGAGAGAGGGAAGGGAGAAAGGTATTTATGGGGGGGTCATAAACCTTACCCACAGGCCAAAGTCATGACAAGGGGTAAATTGGTCATCAAAAAGAAAGGAGGACCAAGGCACTATTCATATAATTAATTAAAATGCCTTCATTAGTATGGCATGTTCAATAGAAACAACATTTAAAAGAAAGTAGACAAAGTCTTTGCCTGGAGAAAACCAACACGCAAGAATTCAGAATCACATCCGCAGAGAAGGAAGCCGAGATCTGTTTCTTTCAACTTTACAAGCAGTGACGATGAGGATCACCCCAGACACTCAGAGGCCAGCTCCTCCCAAGATTTTTTAGATCAGGAAGAGGTGTCACGCAGGTTCCTCAACAAGAGGGAGAGGACGCGGAAGAGGCCAACACGGAGGGGAAGGAGGAAATCAAGACTATCCAACCACACGGAGCAGGACCAGAACAAGACTTTGATCAACATTTCTGGAGAACCCCTTTCTGATGATTGCATAAGGGTATTGTCTAAAGGACTGTCCTTTGCCCCCACATATTCAACTAATGCATTTAATACAAGGATTGACCTATTTAGTTTCTACTGGAATCTACATCTGAAGGCCTGGTACAAGCAAAACATCTCTCCAACTACAGACGCCAGTGTCTCCGGTCAGGCAGTTTCTGTTCCCTCAAAAACACCTTTTAAGCCCAAGTCCACTTTTTGTCCAATTGTCCAGAATGCCACACTAAATACATTTGCCAAGAAAGTGAATTTTGATGTGGAGAATCTGTTTAAGGGTAAAATTGACTCCAACCAAACACGACGTAATCTTTCTAAGACAGAGAGGGATGCAGTTGAATCATTGTCCAGAAATGAACGGATTGTGGTTAAAGAAGCAGACAAAGGTGGCGCTACAGTAGTGTGGAGTAAAGACAAATATGTGACAGAAGCCTACCGTCAATTAGACAATGATGAATTCTACCAATCTCTTACCTTCAACCCTACAGAGGACCTAGAAACTGAATTGAAAGGGATCCTCACAGAAGCTAAGGAGAATGGCTACATTTCAGACAATTGGTTCAAATTTATTTTCAATGGCAGTCCGCGTATGGCTTCTTTTTACCTTCCAAAAGTCCACAAAAATCTTGAAAATCCCCCAGGAAGACCAGTCATTAGTGGTAATGAAAGTCTGACAGAACCCATCTCTAAGTACGTTGATTACTTTATTAAGCCTTTTCTGACGTCACTCCCAGCCTATCTTCAAGATACCACAGATATGTTGAACAAAATTAAGGAATTGAACAATATAGGTACAGCTTCCTTTTTAGTCACCATGGATGTGGAGTCTCTATAAACCACCATTGAGAGCATGAACAAGGTTTGGCAGCTGTGCACCATTTCTTGAGTACCCGACCTGAAACTGAGATGCCTCCTACAGAATTCATTGTCTCACTGACTGAATGGACTCTTAATCATAACATCTTTATCTTTCAGGACCGTATTTTTAAACAGGTCAAAGGATGTGCCATGGGAGCTTGCTACAGCCCTTCCTACGCTGGTTTGTACTTGGGTAAATGGGAAAATGACTTCATTTTGGATCCTTCTAATAACCATTTATTATATATTGATGATGTTTGCCTGTTTTGGTCCGGCTCAGAAGATGAACTTATTTCCTTCCACCAATACCTTAACAGTATTAACCCTAACATCAAACTAACTATGGAGTACAGCAAGGATAACATTAATTTTTTGGACCTCGGCATTAGTAAAAATGACAAAGGTTGTTTGCACACATCAATCTTTAGGAAGCCTACAGATGGGAATACCATTCTGAGGGCAGTCAGCTTTCCCACCAAAAGGCTAAAAGAGAATATTCCATATGGCCAATTCCAAAGAGTCCGCAGAATTTGCGATCAGGAAACACTACGGTGTCAAATCTGCTGAATTGGAGAATCGCTTCTTGAATCGGGGCTACAGCGTTCAGGTCCTGAAAGATGCAGGTATAAGGGCTGGATTACTTGACAGAGAGAACTTGTTGCGAAGGGGAGTGCCTCGTGATACATCAGAGAGAGTGTATTTTGTTACAAAATACAGCACTGAAGCAGAGAACATTAAAAGAATCATTAAAAATAATTGGGGAATCATCCAAAGTGATACACTACTACGCCAAGTCTTTCCTGAGCCACCAGTTGTAAGCTTTAAGAGATGTTCTACCCTAAATGACAAATTAGTCCACAGTTGTCTTCCAGGTGACTCTCAAAAAACTTGGCTTGACCACAACCCCAAGGGCTCTTTTAAATGTAACCAGTGCAACCATTGCAGAAATATTGCACAGAAAAAGTATTTTGTTGACACTGCTTCCAAAATGGAGTATTACATCAAGCATTTCATTAACTGCAAAACCACTCATGTCATCTATAGATTGGAATGTCCACAGTGCAAGGTGTTCTACATTGGACGGACAAAGAGACGCCTTCAAGACCGTTTAGCGGAACACAATGACGCCATACGGGGAGGCAATGAAGACTACCCCATGGCAAGGCACTACAAGTCCCTACACCATGGCAACCCTGCCTCCCTACAAGCTATGGGTATTGATCATATTCCGGCCTCTATTAGAAAAGGGACCGTCTTAAACAGTTAAACCAAAGGGAAAGTTTTTGGATTTACAAACTACAGGCCACTAAATACCCTGGTTTAAATGAAGATATGGATTTCTCACCCTGTAGTGGACATTTTGCTCAATTGCCCTCAGCTATGTTTAGACTGTTGTTGTTCATGTTTTGCTGTGTTCTAGTGTACTATGGAATATATTGCTTTCTTATTCTTGACACTTCTCCCAGTCATATTTAAGGTTAGAACTACCTTTTCTAGGCGTTCTGATACTTCTAGCTTGGAGTTGTATTTTTATGATAACATAGCTTCAGTATTTCACTTTTTAATGTGTATAGTATTGCTTACTAGGTGTGTCCAATCAATTTTGTAACCACTCCCTCTTCTAATTAGGGCTAAATGGAAAAGCTGTTCAAAAGAGGACATTGTATTATTTTTTTGTACTCCCTGACGAAGGCCATGCAGCCGAAACGCGTCGGATTAAAAAAAAAAAAAAAAAAACTTTGTTTCTATTGAACATGCCATAAAGGCATTTTAATGAATTATATGAAGAGTGCCTTGGTCCTCCTTTCTTTTTGATGACCAATTTACCCCTTTTACCAAAGAGCACCTTCTGTCTACCAAAATGTACTATTGTGTACCTTAGTAGCGCTTCCCTTCCTCCTCCTTCTGATAGGCCAATTGACATCATTTGAGTCAATTGGAGGTATACCTGTGGATGTATTTCAAGGCCTACCTTCAAATTCAGTGCCTCTTTGCTTGACATCATGGGAAAATCAAAAGAAATCAGCCAAGACCTCAGGAAAAAACATTGTAGACCTCCACAAGTCCAAACCCCTGAAGGTACCACGTTCATCTGTACAAACAATAGTATGCAAGTATAAACACCATGGGACCACGCAGTCGTCATACCGCTCAGGAAGGAGACGCGCTCTGTCTCCTAGAGATGAACGAACTTTGGTGCAAAAAGTGCAAATCAATCCCAGAACAACAGCAAAGGACCTTGTGAAGATGCTGGAGGAAACGGGTACAAAAGTATCTATATCCACAGTAAAACGAGTCCTATATCGACATAACCTGAAAGGCCGCTCGGCAAGGAAGAAGCCACTGCTCCAAAACCGCCATAAAAAAGCCAGTCTACGGGTTTGCAACTGCACATGGGGACAAATATCGTACTTTTTGGAGAAATGTCCTTTGGTCTGATGAAACATAAATAGAACTGTTTGGCCATAATAACCATCTTTATGTTTGGAGGAAAAAGGGGGAGGGTTGCAAGCCGAAGAACACCATCCCAACCGTGAAGCACGGGGGTGGCAGCATGTTGTGGGGGTGCTTTGCTGCAGGAGGGACTGGTGCACTTCACAAAACAGATGGCATCATGAGCGAGGAAAATTATGTGGATATATTGAAGCAAAGTCTCAAGACCTCAGTCAGGAAGTTAAAGCTTGGTTGCAAATGGGTCTTCCAAATGGACAATGACCCCAAGCATACTTCCAAAGTTGTGGCAAAATGGCTTAAGGACAACAAAGTCAAGGTATTGGAGTGGCCATCACAAAGCCCTGACCTCAATCCTATAGAATATTTTTGGGCAGAACTGATAAAGCGTGTGCGACCAAGGAGGCCTACAAACCTGATTCAGTTACACCAGCTCTGTCAGGAGGAATGGGCCAAAATTCACCCAACTTATTGTGGGAAGCTTGTGGAAGGCTACCCGAAACATTTGATCCAAGTTAAACAATTTAAAGGCAACGCTACCAAATACTAACTGGGTGTATGTAAACTTCTGACTCACTGGGAATGTGATGAAAGAAATAAAAGCTGAAATAAATCATTATTCTGACATTTCACATTCTTAAAATAAAGTGGTGATCCTAGCTGACCTAAAACAGGGAATTTTTACTCAGATTAAATGTCAGGAATTGTGAAAAACTGAGTTTAAATGTATTTGGCTAAGGTGTATGTAAACTTCCGACTTCAACTGTATCTGACACAGGAAAGAGAGGACTGGCAGAGAATACACAATGATAACCCCCCCACCTCTCCCACTCCCCTTCTCTCTCACACATACACACATTCTATATTTCTCCCTTCCTCATTTTCTTTCTCTCTCCTTATCTTGGTCTATCCCTTCCACACGGCCTCTCTCACACACACATGGACATGCAGACACACCAATCTCCAGGGGACCCTCTCCACTCCACTACCTGTTGTCTTGGCAACCACACACTGTGTGTGAACCATGTGACGAAGAAGGTGAAGACAGAGCTCATATCTGCCGCATCGACATTGACACACACACACACACACACACACACACACACACACACACACACACACACACACACACACACACACACACACACACACTGGTGTGCATGCACAGATATGCTTCATAAAGATCTCAATAGAATAATGTCATGGCCTTTAGCCTGAAGAATCTGATTTCCAGTCACGCATGCTCTCGTGTGTGTGTGTGTGTGTGTGTGTGTGTGTGTGTGTGTGTGTGTGTTTGCACACGCATGCACGTAAGTGTGCAGACAGGCACGTTCCCCACTGTGATAGTGGATTATCTAGTGAGCATGTGTTCTAACGCAAAATGGCTGCCATGTGCATCACCCAGGTGGGTGCCTAGCTACACATTAGTGGGTGATGAAGAGCGGTGTCATCATCTGTAAAGGGCTTTGAGACCTGGTGAAAAACACAATAGGAATACAATTCATTAGAATATGGGCCAGTACTCTGCAAAGGTGTTATGTCTGCATCTGTTAGTGTGTATTACTAGAGGTGTCTGTGTAACTGAATGATTGTGATTGTCTGTGGAGGTCTGGTTTAGGGTGTGTGCATGTATTTCTGTGTCCATGTCAGTGCAGGGAAGTGTGTAAACATGTCTGATTGTGTTTAGAGTATGTCTCTGAGTGTGTGTGTGGTGTGTATTTCTATAATCGTACGTGTATATGTCGCTGATTGTGTGTATGCCGTATATATCTGATTATAAGTGTATCTGTGTGTAGATGTGCGTGCCCAGCTGGTGGAGCAGCAGCGGTGTTTGGAACAGCAGACAGAGATGAGGGTGCAGCTGCTGCAGGACCTGCAGGACTTCTTCAGGAAGAAGGCTGAGATCGAGACGGAGTACTCCAGGAACCTGGAGAAACTAGCCGAGAGGTTCATGGCCAAGACACGCAGCACCAAGGACCACCAGCAGTACAAGTAAGAGGACGTGTGTGTGTGTGTGTGTGTGTGTGTGTGTGTGTGTGTGTGTGTGTGTGTGTGTGTGTGTGTGTGTGTGTGTGCATAGCTCATATGTGTTTAAGTGTAAACAGGGGCTTTATGTTTGTGTTGATTTGAGTACAACCTCCCCGATCTTTCTCCTACAGAAAGGACCAGAACTTGCTGTCTCCAGTTAACTGCTGGTACCTGCTGCTGAACCAGGTAATGAATCTGTTTGTTTGCATGTGTGCTCAATCCTGAAGGCACAAATTCATTAAAAAGTTGCCTGTGTTCAGGCAATGTAAGCACATGATCTATCTCGCTCTTCAGGTGAGAAGGGAGAGTAAGGACCACGCCACACTCAGTGACCTCTACCTGAACAACGTCATCACCCGCCTCACGCACATCAGCGACGACTCCACCCGCCTGCTCAAAAGAGTGAGCCAATCACAGCTTCTTCTCATGCACGTGTCACAGATCATCAGGGGTCAGCGGTCAAAGATGACTTTCCCAAGGGAATAGAGGGTTTAATAGCTTTGACGACAAGTCTGTTAGTATGAGGGGGAGCAAGAAGAGGACTAGAAGAGTTAATGTTTTCTAAGGAAAAGTAAAGGCTCATATTTCCCCCTGTGTATTTTCCCAGAAGCCTCTTGGTTTGAGAGGGAGCTATAAAAGGAGCCACAAAGAATTAACCTGATGGGTTTTAATCAAAAGTACAGAAGCGGTCCACATTTCACCCTGTGTATTTTCAGAGAAGCCTGCCTCCGAGTACTGTAGAACAAGTTAAACACACACACCCTTTCCGAGTTCAGCTCATCGTGTTCATTATTCATCTCTCTGTGGCTCCTGTTTTATTAATGAGAGCTAAAGTGCTGAGAGACCTGCTAGCTTGTAGCTACATATAGTACGCCTAGACATAGAGGCTTCGTAACTGTGTTATAACTGCTTATGAAGCCAGGGGCGCAACTTTGATTTTAAAAGTGGGGGGACATAAAGTTATTTATTTTTTATATATGTTTATTTTTTACAGTCGGATAAACACTCAACTGCCTACCCAACCGCTCGGAGGCGTCCGCATGGTCCTAAAGCACATCATTATCTCGTTTTGTATATCATTCCAATGATAAAACTGGCTGCTGTCCCCCCCCCCCCCCCCCGTCCACTGTGAAAGTTGCGCCCCTGTATGAAGCTCTAGCACACAGATGACACTTGTCAGTCACTGTGAGTGAGCCGAGGATGACACCGGCTGGTGACCATGACAACGCTGAGTTTCTGACAGCCTGGTGTCCATGGTGACCGGCTCAGCTGGTCCGCCTCACAGTGAGAAGGCTAGTGGAATGGGATTCATCCATTCTGGGATTTTAGAGTCATTTGGCTTAATGCAATATTAATGCTGTACAGAATGCTATAACTCAAACTCCCAAACTAGAAGGAGCTGTTTAATACATGAGGACTCAGACACACACACAGGAGCTAGGAGCTACAGCCCGGCTCCTGCCACTATATGTTTTATTTATGGATTCATCTGTTTATGGATGGATTTATTTATTCATATGCCCTCTTTATCGGATTATGAAACGTTTCTCATTTGCAGTGATGACCTCCCTTCTCCACTGTGTTGATGAAATATCTCTCTCCTTCTCTATCTCTTCCGCCATACCTCCTCTCTCGTCTACCCACTCTGCTCCCCTCCTCCCCTCCCCTCCCTCCTCTCTCAGAGTAAAGAGATCACCTTTCAGCTGCAGGAGGACTTGATGAAGCTCCTTAATGAACTCTACACCGTAAGTGACATCTATAACTGCCACACACACAGTCTCCATTAAACATGTCACTTTAGGGAGTTGAAGGCTTTTTTCTTACTGTCACTTTTCCTGTTCTTAAACAATACATCATCAAAAACTGCCACACTTTCATTTTAAACATTGCAACATGAACTTTGAGGAATGAGTCACTTTTTCTGTGCTCTACCAATACTTGTAATTTCAGCCATATACTGCAAAGGAAAGTTGCTGAGCATTAAGTTTAAGTTAAGTGAAGGCTTGGCAGCCTAAAAAGCTTCTGGTGTAAATAAATAAACACAAGAGCTAGCAAGAACTTAGAGGGGACAGGTCTGTTCCTACCCTCACAGGGTGAAGGGAGGTTTAGGTTGGGTGCAACTCTGCCAATGGTGGGCAACATTTGTCAGGTGCATTTCTATAGGTGACTGTGGTATGAGCAGTAAGGTCATGTTCAGTAGGCACGAAACAGGAGAAAACACTTTCAAACGAAGGAGGTACTACCTGAACTCGTTCAATGAGGAGCATTCTTTCTGCCCTTCCATGTCAAAACCTTTCCGTCCACTAGTGCCTTCTGAACACGACCCAAACTATTTGCCCTGGGCAGAGTTGTTGACAGATGGATGCATTGTGGGCTGTGGTTGCTAGGTGATGAAGACATACCACATGTACCATGGGGAGACGCTGAACGCGGAGACCAAGCTGAGGGATGCCGAACGTCAGGTGGGGGTTGGCAAAGTGGGGCCTGGCGGGGGGGTGGAGCCGCTATTCGGCATGCGTATAGAGGAACGCCACCAGAGACGCAACGCCGCACGCAAGATGGAGAAGATGAGGGAGAAGGTACAGATACACATGAGGGACAACCTCTCCTTTCCTGCATTCATTTAGATATATATTTTTTTAAAGTCTCTAACTTTTATTTTCTCCTCACCCTTCTCTCTCGCTCTCTCCTCCCTCTCTCTGCTCTCTCTCTGTCACTCTCTCTCCAGAGGAAGGCTAAGTACTCTGAGAACAAGCTGAAGTCTCTGAAGGCCAGGAACGAGTACCTTCTGACGATGGAGGCCACCAACTCCTCCGTGTTCAAATACTACATCCACGACCTGCCCGATATCATAGATGTGAGTACACACACACACAAACAAGCCGATTTCAGTAGATTTCACTATTACCTAAGCAGTGTTGACAAAAAGTGTTAGGTGTGTCTTTCTTTCTCTAACACATTACTATCTCCTCCCTCCCTCCCTCCCTCCCTCAGTGTTGTGACCTGGGGTACCATTCCAGTCTGAGTCGTGCGTTGAAGACCTACCTGTCTGCAGAGCTGAGTCTGGAGGCCTCCAGGCGGACAGGGTTGGAGGTACTGGAGGGGGCTGTAGAGGGCCTGGATCCTGCCCGAGACAGACAGCGCCTGCTGGGCCTCTATCCCACCGCCTTCTGCCCCCCGCCACGCTTCAGCTTCCAGCCCCACATGGGGGACCCCGTGAGTGCGCAAAAGTACAAAAACACACAAGCACGGATTCAGACACCGATGTACGCACACAGTGACCCCCCCCCCACCAGGTAGGCGCCCGGTCATGCTGTGTGTTGTTCCTGTTTCCTGTCAGGTGTCCCAGATAGCCGCCCAGCCACAGGTGCAGGCAGAGCTCACATCTAGGCTGCAGCAGCTCCAGTCACGCCTCTCCACCCTGAAGATAGAGAACGAGGAGGTGAGAGACACACATTTAGCACACAGTCAAATGTACTTCAGTTTCCCAGTGTGCTTTGCTGGAGAGGTGAGACCAGACATATACAGTTTCCTAGTGTGCTGTGTTGTAGTTTGGTTGACTCTCTGACCACATGCTGTGGGACGAAGGAGAGGGAGGTTGGGTTGGAGTGATTTTGTGACAGATGCAGACTTACAAATAAACCATTTTCGTGCCCTGAAGCTAGAGCTTTTTTTGGTTATTTATAGTGTGTTTTTGGAGTGTGTATTACGGTTGAGAAGATTATATATGGATTGCTGTGGAATGGGAGGGCAGCTGTTATCTAACCCTGAAGGGCACAGAAGTGCTGATGAAGACTGGAGTAATGAGCTGCATCTGCATGTCTCAGCACACACACACACACACACACACACACACACACACACACACACACACACACACACACACACACACACACACACAGACACACCGTAATTACCATACACAAATAAACACTCTCACACACCACCTGCACCATACAGATTTAAGATGTGCACACACACTCGCTCAAACCTCATATCCACAAGTACATGAACACACACATACACCACACATAATCTGTGAGCGACTACTTTGGTCTAACTCTATTTCCCCTACCCGCAGGTGAAGAAGACATCGGGGGCCACTCTCACCACCCTTCAGGACATGACAGTGCTGGATGACTATGACGTTTCCCAGAGTTTCACCCACAGCCCCTCTTCAGAGTCGGTTAAGTCCAGCGTGTCGGACGGCTACCTAAACAAACCCAGCCTCGCCAAGCGCCGTGCCAACCAACAGGAGACTGAGCTCTTCTACTTCATGGTGAGACACGCACTCAGAGACAGACACACACACACACACACACAGGCTAGCTGATGTAGACAGTTTGGTAGATGTACAGTTAATAAACGCCGCATGTTCTTCTGTCTGTGGTCCACAGAAGTTCCGTGAGTATCTGGAGGGCAGTAATCTGATCTCCAAACTACAGGCCAAGCACGACCTGCTGAAGAAAGCCATGGCCGAGGGTAAGAGACCTCGCGCTCTATCTTTCTTTCTCTGTCTCTCTCTTTCTCTTTGTTAGCCTGATCCACGCTGGGCTCTCGTTTTGTTTCACTTGAATCCGTGTAGTGAAACAGAATGTGAGCTTGCGATATCAGGATGGTCAAACAAGGCTATCTTTTTGTAACTGCCATCTCTCTCACTGCCTCTTTTATGGCTGAGAAATATACCTTATGTGCTAATGCCCTCCCTGTCTGACAATTAAAAAAAAAAACTGCCCTCTCTCTGTCTGCCTGTGTCTTTCATGTCTCTCCAGGGTATATAGCAGACACGCTGACCACCAGGTATAGCTCTTAAACATGTTATTGACTGAAGCACTGTTTTATCCGTTTCTACATTTTAAATTGTCTCACCTCTCGTCTTTGAGCTCTGCAAATTAAAACTGACTCACTGTTGTCTCTGTTTCTCCCCTAGCCGTGGACGAAAGAACTCCCATAGCAATCACCAGGTAGTGTTTCCACTGTTCCTCCCGCTGCTTGTGTGTGTCTGTGTGTGGTTGGCCTCTGGTGGCTGCTTAATTGCCTGGATGTGTTTTTTAGGACTCGACTAAAGCCATTCCTCTGCTGGTGGAGAGCTCCATCCGTTACATCAACCTCCATGGTGAGTCCTTCTGTTGAAAACAACATGGTGGATCCTCCCCTTAGCCTATTTGGGGGCTGGGGGTTAGGAGCCAAGTCCTTTTCAAGTTCCTCTGATGTGTACTGACACATGATTAGACTCTCATAACCGCCTCCCGTCTCCTTCAGGTCTTCAGCACCAGGGCATATTCCGTGTGTCGGGGTCGCAGGTGGAGGTCAATGACATCAAGAACTCATTTGAGAGAGGTGAGAGGTCACCGTGAGGTCATCATACTTGTGCTTCCAGGTCAGGGGAAAGGAAACTAACCACGTCCGTCTCTCTGTTGCCAAGGTAACGACCCCCTGATTGACGAGGAGAATAACCATGACATCAACTCGGTGGCCGGTGTGCTGAAGCTCTACTTCCGGGGGCTGGAGAACCCCCTCTTTCCCAAGGAAAGGTTCAACGACCTCATTTCCTGTGTCCGTGAGTAGCAATTTCTTCCTCTATGGTGTGGGAGGTGGTTGGACAGGAGGACAGGGGTCACTGTTTTAAAGGGGGGGAGTGGTGTTTTTGTGTGTGTATGCAATTAGTGTGTGTTTGTAAAAAGTATCAGCTGTGAAGGTTTTGTGATTTACCATGAATGCAGGTGACATTTGGACAGCTCTAACACTCAATGTGTTGTAAAAATGACCTTTTCACCAGTCGATACGGCCCTTAATTCAAAACGTATTTAAAATGCAACAGATTCCAATTGCTTTGCATGCTTCACATAAATGCACTGTTAGTTTTAGGTCTCCATAAATGATCAGCGCCTGTTCATTGACAAAAAGAGCAGTTTTGAAATGCAGCAATAAAATGTCTTATGAGTAATACATTCAATTTTGGCACTGTCAAAATGGGTCCCGCTATACATCTCTCTCTCTGCATCTCTCTCTATCTCTCTCTATCTCTCTCTATCTCTCTCTCTCTATCTCCCTCCCACACACGTCTCCAATGCCATGTCTCTTTCTGTCTTTCTGAAACACACACACAGAGAGCTAGCTGCCTCTCTCTCTGGGCTGCTTATATTTCAGGATGTTTCAGGATTACACCTCATGAGTTCCTGGGAATATTACTGACTGTGTGTGTGGTGTGTGTGTGTGTGTTCGTTCCCACAGGTATAGAGAGCCTGTATGACAGAGCTCAGTGTATTCGTAAGATTCTACTGGGTGTTCCACGGGCGACTCTGGTCGTGATGAGATACCTGTTCGCCTTCCTCAACCAGTGAGTGTCTGTACGCTAACACTGAACCACGTCTGGGCTAGTCTAGAACCCACAGATCCACTCAGAAGCAGCACAGTGTTCGACTAGAACACATATAACCACACAGAACCAGGTCTGGGTTAGTCTAGAATATATAGAAACACACAGAACCAGGTCTGGGCTAGTATAGAACCCAGAGAACCACACAGAACCAGGTCTGGACTAGTCTATAACATATAGAAACACACATAACTAGGTCTGGGCTAGTCTATAACATATAGAAACACACAGAACCAGGTCTGGGCTAGTCTATAACATATAGAAACACACAGAACCAGGTCTGGACTAGTCTATAACATATAGAAACACACAGAACCAGGTCTGGACTAGTCTATAACATATAGAAACACACAGAACCAGGTCTGGGCTAGTCTATAACATATAGAAACACACAGAACCAGGTCTGGGCTAGTCTATAACATATAGAAACACACAGAACCAGGTCTGGACTAGTCTATAACATATAGAAACACACAGAACCAGGTCTGGGCTAGTCTATAACATATAGAAACACACAGAACCAGGTCTGGGTTAGTCTATAACATATAGAAACACACAGAACCAGGTCTGGACTAGTCTATAACATAGAAACACACAGAACCAGGTCTGGACTAGTCTATAACATATAGAAACACACAGAACCAGGTCTGGGCTAGTCTATAACATATAGAAACACACAGAACCAGGTCTGGACTAGTCTATAACATATAGAAACACACAGAACCAGGTCTGGACTAGTCTATAACATATAGAAACACACAGAACCAGGTCTGGACTAGTCTATAACATATAGAAACACACAGAACCAGGTCTGGGCTAGTCTATAACATATAGAAACACACAGAACCAGGTCTGGGCTAGTCTATAACATATAGAAACACACAGAACCAGGTCTGGACTAGTCTATAACATATAGAAACACACAGAACCAGGTCTGGGCTAATCTATAACATATAGAAACACACAGAACCAGGTCTGGGCTAGTCTATAACATATAGAAACACACAGAACCAGGTCTGGACTAGTCTATAACATATAGAAACACACAGAACCAGGTCTGGACTAGTCTATAACATATAGAAACACACAGAACCAGGTCTGGACTAGTCTATAACATATAGAAACACACAGAACCAGGTCTGGACTAGTCTATAACATATAGAAACACACAGAACCAGGTCTGGGCTAGTCTATAACATATAGAAACACACAGAACCAGGTCTGGGCTAGTCTATAACATATAGAAACACACAGAACCAGGTCTGGACTAGTCTATAACATATAGAAACACACAGAACCAGGTCTGGGCTAGTCTATAACATATAGAAACACACAGAACCAGGTCTGGACTAGTCTATAACATATAGAAACACACAGAACCAGGTCTGGACTAGTATAGAACCCAGAGAACCACACAGAACCAGTACTGGGTTAGTCTAGAGCACACTGAACCACACAGAACCAGTACTGGGTTAGTCTAGAGCACACTGAACCACACAGAACCAGTACTGGGTTAGTCTATAACATATAGAAACACACAGAACCAGGTCTGGGCTAGTCTACAACATATAGAAACACACAGAACCAGGTCTGGACTAGTCTATAACATATATAAACACACAGAACCAGGTCTGGATTAGTATAGAACCCAGAGAACCACACAGAACCAGTACTGGGTTAGTCTAGAGCACACTGAACCACACTGAACCAGTACTAGGTTAGTCTAGAGCACACTGAACCACCCAGAACCAGTACTGGGTTAGTCGAGAACACACAGAACCAGGTCTGGACTAGTGTTGAACACACAGAACCAGTACTGGGTTAGTCGAGAACATGTAGGTCTGCGGTAGTCTAGATCACACAGAACCACATACAACACGGTCTGTCTGTCTGTATTTGGCTGAACACGATGTCTCATCTCTGCAGCTCCAAATAGAGATGGAGGAGGAAGTGTGAACGGGAGGAGAGAGGGAGAAGTGTGAGGTGCAGGTGTGATCTACCACAGCAGAGTCTGAATGTTAGATTGCAGAGTGTTAGATTTGCAGTATTCGGTATGAGTATGATGAACATTCCGTTTTACTTCCTGCCTGGTCATGTGATGTGGTGTTTATGTAGTAACATTTTGCCCTGTGCCCCCTGCCCAGCTTATCCCAGTACAGCGACGAGAACATGATGGATGCTGGGAACCTGGCCATCGTCTTCGGCCCCACCCTGCTGCCCACGCCCGACGCCCTGGACCAGGTGGCCTGCCAGGCGCATGTTAATGAGGTCATCAAGACGGTCATCCTGCACCACGACAACATCTTCCCCAACCCCCCGGAGCTGCCTGGGCCTGTCTACGAGAAGTGCATGACTGGAGACCAGTACTGGTGAGACAGATTGACTATACTGTATACTCCAGCCTTGCAACCAACCATCTGTGCTTTTATCCTTCTGTTCATCCATTTTGTGAAGTATCAAGAGGGCCCGGTTCTAGCAAGTCTGTCTAATATTGCTGACTGCTGCAGTTATGGTGCTTACACTCCCTTTTTCATCCTTTCCCTCCCTTCACACCCAAACTCTCTTTCTCTCCCTCTCTCCCTTTATCCTCTCCAGCGAGAGTCCGTTCAGCGAGCCGGGTGGGGAGGCGGAGCCTGACGGCGGCACAGAGACTCAGACCAGTGAGGAGGGTACGCTCTGACCTCTGACCTCTGCACAATCACCCAGTGTGCTTCTCTTTCTTATCCACCAATGGATAGAGAGCTGTCTCCATGGCAACAGCTAGCATAGAGACTCCCCTCTCCCTCTGTCGTCTCTCGCTGTGTGCAGTGTGTGAATCCCATTGTAAGGGGGAGGCGGTGCGATGGCTAGCTAAGACTCTTATGCTCTGATTTCCCTTTCGCGTTCCCCTCGTTCCTCATTGGCTGAGCTCGGAAGGTCAAGCCAGGGACATTAGTGATTGACAGGTCCCCCTCGATCATACGATTTGGCTCTTATCTCTCTGTCCTTCTGCCTCCCGCATCCCGCCCCCTCTCTCTCCATGTCTCTCTTTCTCTCTTCCTCTCTCTCTCTGTCTCTCAGAGGGGGAAGCAGTAGAGGCAGTGGCCAGGTTTGACTATACGGGCCGGTCGGGGCGGGAGCTCTCCTTTAAGAAGGGAGTGACCCTGCAGCTGTTCCAGCGTGCATCACATGACTGGTGGGAGGGGCGAATCAACGGCACCCATGGCCTGGTGCCTCACCAGTACATAACACTGAAGGACAGGCAAGTACACGGCTACAGCATAGCTAGCACATAGCATACACGCTAAGTGACACAACCATGCCAAGAGAACATGTCTGTAAAATATGCCTACATCGGCATCCCATTGTGGATTGTTATCAAATTAACTGTTGAATGAAAATTTACGTGCTCAACTCCTTTTTATCAAAGGAACTGCCCATTTTTTGATTCTTTAAACGTGTTTTTTGGGATTGATGGATTGATTGACTGACTGATTAAATTGATTGATGACCTAAGTTATTTATTAAATTGATTGGAGTGAACAATTACTGGCCACTGGTATTGATTGACTAACTGATCATTTGTCTGATTAGTTAGAGTGCCCTGATTGGTTGGGTAACAGGTTCTGTTTAACACTGATTGGTTGGTAAGAGGTGCTGTGTGGTGTTTCAGGCCTGACTCTGCATCGACAGTGGACAGCGACAGTGGGAGCACTAGCAATGATGACAAGAGAGCCAGAAGTGAGCTGAGCTCTCCTACTGACAGGCAGCCTGAGACCTACAACAGGTCAGTAGTTAGATCGCCTGAGACCTACAACAGGTCAGTAGTTAGATCGCCTGAGACCTACAACAGGTCAGTAGTTAGATCGCCTGAGACCTACAACAGGTCAGTAGTTAGATCGCCTGAGACCTACAACAGGTCAGTAGTTAGATCGCCTGAGACCTACAACAGGTCAGTAGTTAGATCGCCTGAGACCTACAACAGGTTAGTAGTTAGATCGCCTGAGACCTACAACAGGTCAGTAGTTAGATCGCCTGAGACCTACAACAGGTCAGTAGTTAACACACAATAGACCACCACATACCTATAAATTGCACAAAGCTAACAAACTAAGCTAGCGGTTTGTGGAGTGTATTGATTTAGTCAAGCTCTAATCTTAGCTAACGGTATATATTGTACGTCTCTCCACAGCAGCCACCGCAGGAAGCGGACTGACATTTTCCGTCGCCCCCTCGGTCGCTCTAAAGACCATGGTAACGGGAGTGTGTTGGAGAGGAACTCGCCGCCCGTCACTGGTCACTTCAGCCCACGGGAGCTCCTTCTGGGGCGGGGCACTGGCTTAACCCCGCCTCTCGACAGCCCTGAGCGTCGTCGCCGTTCCACTGCCGCGGTAACGGTTACCGTGAGCCGCCGCGATTCACTGCGTCGGCCTGAAGACACGCCCATCCGGCGCTCCAGCAGCGGACAGCACGGCTTCAGCTCCAGAACCCTGGACCCAGACACACTGGCACAGGTACACTCTCTCACACGCACATACTTTCACACACACAAGTACATACAGTAATTATACAAAAAACAAACAGCTGCTGCACACATCAAACTATACTTCATCTTATATTTTCTCTCTGCCACTCCCTCTTTCCTCGTTCCCCTTTCTCTGTAGGACATAGAGGAGAGTGTGAGTGTGGCTCTGGGGCAGCTGAGGCAGTTGGAGCGTGGGGGCTGCAGACCGGCTCCTGACGTGGTCCTGGACACTCTGGAGCAGGTTAAGAACAGCCCAATCACAGCCTGTTCCTCCGAGTCGCCCAGCCCCCACAGCACCCCCTCCACCCCAGGGACTCCTGGTACCCCTAGTCCCCTCAGCCCTCTGAGCCCCCTCATTCCCCTCCCCGGCCCCCCTCCCGCACCCATCCGATCCACCAACCCCTCCCCCGACACCCTGGGCTCCTTCAAGCCCGTAGTGGGGGCTCCACTCCGTATGGGAGTTCCGCTTCGCCCCCCAGCCTTGAGGCCCAAACCCCTGGTGCCGCCCAAGAGCAACACCCCCCCTCTGCCCCCGCTCCTGGACAAGTCCTGCACCATGTGATGAGCCAAACCAGGCCAACCCGGGCCAAAATAGAGTGGGAGTGGGAGAACAGGGTACCTGCTTACTGTTTAGAAACCTGAACAAGGGTAGAAAGCGGTAGGACAGATCTGAAACTAAAAGGGTTTTATGTAGTAATACAAAATAATATATGATCTATGATATGCCATGATATTTATGTGTGTCGTCAGGTTGGTGTGTACTCTCTTCTTGGTGTGTAGGATACACGTTCTCCATGTATCAAAGCATTTATCAAAGGGTAGCTATGTAAAATGGGACTGCTGAATGGGAGAAGTACAAGAAAAAAAAGTATAAGCTGAAGAAAGCAGAAGCCCTATCCTGTAAAAGAAGATGTAGTCACAGATGTGTGGGAAGTGTAGTTCTCCTCCAGTGAAATGTAGTTTCAGTTATGTGAACGTTGACTATGTAATGACAAAAGGCTCCTCGGCTAATGAAGGTCTATCACCAAAAGGCTGCTGTGTTCTTAGTGTATTTCGATTGGCTGCTGCATCTACGAGCGATTTTTCATTGGCGATGCGAAAGAAAGGGACAATGCGGAGTGAAGATGTGCCTGATGGGTAAAGGGCGGCTCACACAGAGAGGAAACATAAGGGCGGATGTCTGTGTGATCTTATTTTAAATTATTTTCTATTTCACTTGGTACCGCAGCTAAGCTCACTAATGCCTCAACCGAAGCCTCTCGAGGCAATGGTGACAAAACTCACATTCTATTTAACCAATGTTCAGCTATTTAATGAATGTTCCAGTATTTAACGACTGTTCGGCTCTCTATTGAATGTTCAGTGGGCAATAATGTCACAGAGGCCGGCAGCGGCGTTAACGCTCACTACTAGAAAACAGCCTTCTCGTGTTCAACCGATACACACACACACAGGCCAGGGGAAATAGTTTGGAGGTACAGTAGTGGAGTGGGTTAGGAGTTTGTAGAGTACGTTTCCCTCGGCCTGGGTGATTTCTTTCCCATTACCCTGTTTGTCTGTGTGTGTTTCCTCTGCCTGTCCTGATTCTGTTCCTTTGTAAATGTGATGGTGGATAAAATGATGGATTATTCATGTCTGCCTTTAGTAACAGAACATGTGCAGGACAGGGGCGCATGTGTGTTTCTGTGTGCTGGCAGTTGGTGTGTGTGGGAATGTGGTGTATCTGGTTGTGTTACTCTGAAGTCACGAAATAACCTTAAGTTCACAGTAAGCAAACAGGCTGGGGCTTTTGAGTGTAAATGCCCAAAATACACTTGAACAGCAGCACACTGAATGTGTCCTCTTTACTGGGTTGGGAACTGTTGTGTGTGTGTTTGAGCAGTACTGGGGATGTGTGTCTTTAAGAATGGGCTATGGGTGTGCATCGGTTTGTGTCTGTCAATGTGAAAGTGCCTTTTTTTTTTTTTACCCTAGTCTTTGTGGGGAGTTTAATCCACTCACGCATGTCCTGAACGGAGAGCAGCAGCACTTAGAAGGAAATAATCAGTGTTTAGTAGAAGACTGAATTATGAATCCTAGAGTTAATCTATTGTGACGTTGCACTTTAATGTATAGGAAAAATGGTGTACTTGGCATGTAGCATTATAACATGTGAACAGGTGCATTTTAAGGGACGTTGGTTTCTCCTGAATGTGTCTGACAATTAAAGGAAATGGTTTAGTCTGTTGCTGTATCTGAAACTCCTGAGCTTCCTAAAGACGAGCTCTTATACCCAAGTGGATAGTGTTGATGTTGTATTTATATTATAAATAAAAGGGAAGAAATGAACAAGTGCGTTTTGGTTAGTCGAGCGTTCATTACTGCCTCGTTTATCACCTGCGGAGTGTGAGTGGGGTCGCGAAAAGGGGATGGGACGTGCTACAGTTGGCTGTCTGAACACTCACTAATGTCCGTCTTAAGTAGCTTCCGAAACATGCGAAAGCACCTCTTACACACACACACGTCAATGATGCTTTTTTTTTCTACCGTCGTCTCAAAACTTTATTTTGGGAATTAAACAGCTAAATAAGATGACATACAGTGAAACCAAATTAAGCACTTCTGTTAAAACAGTAAACAAACAAATGTTAAAAGTATACATAAATTAAGCAAAATATTTTTCAGTACATCGCATCATTATATCCCTAACGGGGATAGGAAGTTGGCTATCCTGTGTTGGAATAGAAACAGGTCAAACGTGTCGATAGAGCAGTTCACTGTGAGAAGGCCACGCTGCGTCTAATAGTCAGTGACGCACATCTTTGGTCTGGAACTGATTTGGCAAAAAAAAACTAAAGGATTCAAAGCACGATGCTCAACAGAACCAACAGTTGGACCACGGGTTCAAGCCATTCTCTGATTTAAAAACAAGCTAATGCCGAGGTTCTAATTATATTTGAAATATCAAGTAGTAAAGCAAAAGGTTCCGGCCACTCATTTTTAAGAAGCTAAAATCAAAATCAGAATATTGCAACAATGTTACTCAAGAAGCTTTCCTAATGATTAGACAACTTTGTCCATCCTGTCTGTCTACGGAACTGGAACAATCCCTCGTCTCTGTTATAACGATACACACACACACACGCTTCCCCTTTATGGGGACAGTCAGTTTACAATGTATATGAAGTAGGGCATTTCTCTCTCTCAGCCTTTGGAGCCAGGTTTGAGGGTGCTGAATGGTTTGGAGTTCCTTAGCGAGCCAGAGATCTCCTGCAGGAAGGCGGTGATGTGCGAGTCCTTCTCGGACTTCCTGCCATCGAAGATGACCACCAGGGTGAAGTGTGATTCTGGTCGGGTCAGGTAGTAAGTGCTCTGGACTTTGTCGTCGTAGAAGTGTACCACCTTGTCCAGCGTGTTGAGCTCCGCCTCGCGGTCGCCCATCATCATGATGACGTTGGGCCAGTGCGTGAGTGGCCGCTCGCCCCCGGGAAGGGACACCACGGCGGGGAACTGCTCCACACCCTTGGGCGCCTCGCGGTACGAGTGCGGGTGGTGGTAGCCGTGGCCCTGGAAGCTGTCCAAGCCGCGGTTGTCGAACACCAGCGACACGTTGTTGGCATCGTGTTTGCGGATAAACGAACAGATCTTGCCGTGGTAATCGGGCGCCGTGCGTGCTGTCAGGGCCTTCATGTCTGCGGACACCGTCTGCCTGCTCAGCGCCTCATGGAAGTAGAAGCTGAATTTAGCCAGGAGTGCCCCCTGGAGGCGCTGCAGCCACACGTACAGGTGGGGTGGCTGCACTGCCTTCTGGGACTGGCCTCCGAACAGGTGTTTGCGGGTCTCCCTCTGGCGCTGGAAGAGCTGTCCCCAGGCAGTGAGCTTAGAGCTAGCCCCGTGCAGGCTGAGCAGGGCGGGTAGGAAGTGCCACTCTGACACCTGTGCCTGGCAGCGCAGGAGCTGTGTCACCACATCCACCTCTGTCTGGAAGCCCCCCTCCAAGCGGCCCAGGATGGGGTGGTGGAACCTGGGAGGAGGGAGGAGATGTAGGGGTCATTGGAGAGAAAGCCATATCTAATGTAAGGGAGAAATGCTGGTGGTGTCAGATGGTAGCCTTAACTGATCACACTCCACTACGAATCAATCGTGTTCACTATTCTGTAAGACCAATTATCCTAATGATAAATAGCCCCATTAGCACTAATGCTGATTAATATACCGTAAGAGATGGACTGTGGCCGTAGAACAGCATTGGATGTGTCTGATGTTCTGTGCTGCTAAGGGTGTGTGCACTATGCACATTTGTGTGTGCGACTGGGTGTGGAGGTTCTGGCCCTGATTAGCAGTTAATAACCTGTGTATTCTCAGTGCTGATTACGTTTCCTGGCAGTGTCGACTGCTGTGCGAGAAAGTCACCTTCAACCCTGACTGCACAACCACCCATGTGTGCCAGATTGTGACTCGCTGCAGTGTGAACTGCGACTCCGCCGCACAGTGGGCTTTTCTGTGTTGGGCTTGCTTTGGTTCCGGCTGAGCTAAATTTTACATCTGCTGATTTCAGCAGAAATCTCCCCACCCCTCCCTCCCCTGTCGTGCTCGCCCACCACCCGCCCCTCCCTCCCCATACTCTCGTTTCTGCAATTTCTCAGCCACTCACACACTATTACAGCCTGCACACACAGCTGATCTTACACACATGACACGTCCCACCCACCTGGAGCTGTATTTCTGCAGCACTGCCTCGAGGGTGGCGACCAGCTCCTCTGAGTTGATGTTCTTCTGGCTGCCCAGCGCGTGCATCTTCTCGTACAGGTCAGCCATCTCCATGCGGGCCTGGGTGAAGTGGCACAGCTGCTCCGACAGGTGAGACAGCAGGTCCTCCAGGTAGGGTGCGGAGCCTGGCTGGGCGTGGCGCCCCATGGTCACCACCTTCCTCAGCGCGTTGAACAGGGAGGTGTAGATGGTGCGGATGGAGTCCTTGCGGCTGAAGAACGACTGGCCGCCTGCAAGAGTGGGTTATGATCCTGATTTAACATATTGGAGCAACGTAGAGAAAACAGTCCATGTTGGAAATTGTTGTTTGGGGAGCTATAACCTAACGTAGCTGATGTTTTAAAGTCCCAACAACCGGATTTTCAGGGGAAATGGAAATTGGGTTAAATACTGTAAACATCCACTTCCAGCCAACCCCTCAGTGGGGGGGTAGATGTGATGTGCTGTCTTTCTTCAGTGGGGTTTATCGCGGTTGGTATCTAACGTTATGGTGCATTACCGCCACCCTCATACTAGATCTCATCCTCTCTCTTTCCTTCTGATTCTGCCCACACTGTTATAATACATGCTCAACTGTCTCTGTTTCCTGGCAATAATCACACTTTCCTATCACATTTAAATAATTTTTCAACCGGCTGTGTCCCACCCTTAATCTTGTAAAAATAGCACCCTCTCTTCTGTTACTTCTTGCCATCCTCCCCTCCCAGACTTTCATCTGTATTTCAAATAAATGCCTGCCCTCAGTATCTCTATTCCACTGTTCCTGCCATCTCTGCACCATCACTGTCCATATCAGGCTTTTTGCCTCTGCTGTGCTCATTGAATCTACAACATCCCCACTACTAAGTGCTCATTCCCCTCCACCCGCACATGGGCTGGGACCCAAGTAAATCTTATCTGTATAACCATCTGTCTAATCCTGCCATGGGTTTCTAGTACCTCAAAGCAGGTATTGCCTGCTACGTGAGCTAACAGACTGAAAACTCATCAACACGGAATGAATCAAAGCAAATAACTATTCTGGCTGGCTTGACTTCCTCCACCCAATTCAAGGCCAACAGTATGCCCATCAGCTCCGCCGTATATACAGCCAGTTGATCTGTAATACGTTTCCTGACTGCCACCCCACATTCCTGCAATACAAATGCTGACCCAGTGCATCCTGTCCTTGAATCTTTTGAACCATCTGTGTAAATGGCCACAAAATCCTGATACACAGTATCCAGATGTCTATTAAACAAATCCGATGAATCAACACCCCATCTCTGTCGTCTCTCCAACACTTCTAGATCAACTAGGCAGGAGTAGCCATGGTGGACTTACAGGAATAGCTACCATTGGACTATACTCCCATACAGTCCCATCTCCTTCGCCTGTGTATTACCCACCCACCCAAAGCTCATGTTCTGTCCTCACTCATGTTTCTAGCATGCATGTGGAATCCGTTTCGCAGGACGAGACACCCCGTGTCCCTGTAGATTGACCCGATAATTCCTTGCCAGCTGCTGTCTCCTAATCTGCAATGGCATATCCCCCCATCTCCACCTGTAGTGCAGCCACTGGGGAGGTCTGAAACGCCCCATTACATATTCAGAGTCTTTGCCCCCTGTATGACATCTAGCCTTTCCAATGAGGTCCTGGCTTCCGAACCATACGCTATACTGCCACAGTCTACTACAGATCGTATCAAAGCAACAAAGTACCATTCAAAAGTTTGGATACACCTACTCATTCAAAGGGTTTTCTTCATTTTTACTATTTTCTACATTGTAGAATAGTGAAGAGATCAAAACTATGAAATAACACATATGGAATCATGTAGTAACCAAAAACGTGGGAGAAAAAAATCAAAATATTTTATATTTGAGATCCTTCAAAGTAGCCACCCTTTGCCTTGATGACAACTTTGCACACTCTTGGCATTCTCTCAACCAGCTTCATGAGGTAGTCACCTGGAATGCATTTCAATTAACAGATGTACCTTGATAATTTGTGGAATTTCTTTCCTTAATGCTTTTGAGACAATCAGTTGTGTTAAGGTAGTGTTGGTATACATAACAGAACATAACATAACAGAAATGACAGTCCATCATTACTTTAAGACATGAAGGTCAGTCAATTCGGAAAATGTCAAGAACTTTGAAAGTTTATTCAAGTGCAGTTGCAAAAACCATCAAGAACTATAATGAAACTGGCTCTCATGAGGACCATCACAGGAAAGGAACCCCAGAGTTACCTCTGCTGCAGAGGATAAGTTCATTAGAGTTCCTCAGAAATTGCAGCCCAAATAAATGCTTCACAGAGTTCAAGTAACAGACACAACATCAACTGTTCAGACGACACTACGTGTATTAGGCCTTCATGGTCAAATTGCTGCAAAGAAACCACTACTAAAGGACACCAATGAGAAGAGACTTGCTTGGGCCAAGAAACACGAGCAATGGACATTAGACTGGTGGAAATCTGTTATTTGGTCTGATGAGTCCAAATTCAAGATTTATGGTTCTACTCGCCGTGTCTTTGTTAGATGTAGACTAGTTCAACGGATGATCTCCCCATGTGTGGTTCCCACCGTGAAGCATGGAGGAGGTGTGGTGGTGCTTTGCTGGTGACACTGTCAGTGATTTATTTAGAATTCAAGGCACACTTAACCAGCATGGCTACCACAGCATTCTGCAGCGATACGCCATCCCATCTGGTTTGGGCTTAGTGGGACCATCATTTGTTTTTCAACAGGACAATCACCCAACCCACCTCCAGGCTGTGTAAGGCCTATTTGACCAAGAAGGGGAGTGATGGAGTGCTGCATCAGATGACCTGGCCTCCACAATCACCCAACCTCAACCCAATTAAGATGGTTTGGGATAAGTTGGACCTCAGTGCTCAGCATATGTGGGAACTCCTTCAAGACTGTTGGAAAAATATTTTCAGGTGAAGCTAGTTGAGAGAATGCCAAGAGTGTGCAAAGCTGTCATTAAGGCAAAGGATAGCTTCTTTGAAGACTAAAATATATTTTGATTTGTTTAACTGTGTTACATGATTCCATGTGTTGTGTTTAATAGTTGTGATGTCTTCACTATTATTCTACAATGTAGAAAATAGTAAAAATAAAGAAAAACCCTTGAAAGAGTTTGTCTGGTACTGTACATGGTCCTCAATGAGGAACGCCAAGCCCCCCACTCCTTCCCCATCAGACAGTGCATCACATTTAGCTCCTTCTTACACCCTCCCATCACTCTATCAATGGCTTCTGCCCAGGTCAATCTAGTGTCAAAGTACACCCCAAGGAACTGGAAGGACCCCACCCTCTCCAGGTTTCTTCCATATAACCTCAAGCATATATCATCTCCCACCTGGTAAAGAACACAGAGTTCTCTACAGAAAACCTGAATCCCCACATGAATGCCCACCGCTCTACCTCATCAATTGCTTCCTGTACCTTCCTGACTATGTATGTCACATTTCTTCCCCTCTTCCATAAGGCCCCATAATCTGCAAATAATGACCTCCCCATATCCAGCCATAACTGCAAGTAAACATCATTGATTATGATTGAGAACAACAGAGGTCTAATCACGCTCCCCTGTGGTGTACCGTTATCCACCATTTAGCTGCCTAATAGACTTCCTTACCCGGATAGACCTTCCAAAAAGGAAATCCTTTATCCAGTTGTACGTTCTTCCTCCTACCCCCATAATATCAACGTGATGTGCTGCTGAATACATAAGTCATAAAAATGTGGGATTGTATCGCCACCTGCTGTTTGAAACCTACACTTCAAATTTCTATTATGGAACGTGACTTTCTCGTCTGGATAATAACATCATGGTGATACTAGTCCCACTTGTGATAGGTTACATGAATTGCACTGAGGGGTGTCATTTTGCCACACCAATGAGTTTTGTAGTGCAACAAAAATGACATTTTCTGTCAGTGCGTGTTTACATGGGGTGCTTCTTACCCAGTTTTTGTCCCAGGAACGTCATGTTGTGATAGGCCTTCTCCGCTGCGGCAAGGTGTGCGAAGGCGGCAAGGAGAGCGGCCCAGATGGCCCCTGCGCTCTTGCTGCTGTCCTTCTCTTTCTCCACATAATCTTTCGCCCGGTCGAACGAGAACATTCCGAGCTGGGTGAAGAAACTCTCCAGAATCGCCCGCTCACGAGGCACCGGCCGCAGTTCCTCCTCACGCGGAGCCTCCATCATGCTTTAGGATAGCTAATACAGCAAGTTAACTTGTGAATAGAACATTTATTGCCGTACTAAACTGGTCGCATACTTGCTCGATACTACTGCTATCATGCTAGCTAGAGATCTAGGTAAAACAATTTAGCAACACCTCTCTCGGCCAAAACTGAATTTGTCAGAATGTATTGTTAATCTAGCACTGACATAGAACAAACGAAATGTATAAAACATTATGCGGTAAATGAAATATTGTATACAAATTTAACTAGCTATTCCGTAGACGCCATCTTGGTTTCAATTCACATCACAACACTACGGCAAAGCAGAAGTGTCTGGCGGGAGCGTTGCAATCTGAACGTCTAGCGCCCTCTTCTGACTTGGAGTGGTTAAAAAAAACACAGATACAGAAATACACTTGAATGGAAATATGAAAATAAATTGTTTAATTCCATCATTTTCGTTGGATAGAGCTGTGTTAATATTTAAGTACTTACCAAGTTGTAGGGAGTGCCATGCCATCCCTATGCCATGGGAACAAAAAACCATCTTGATTTACCTTACAAGACCTGCAAACGAACACTCAATGTGACTTAATTTGGCTGTTAAAGTATCCTTGAACACCCTTCAGATTTTCTGGGGTGAGTGTTAGCAGCATTTGACGTCAAACATAAACGACTCTTTTCAATACTCTAGAAAAAAATGTCCTCTGCTAAAACCTGACACCGCATATTTTTGCCACACAGCAAGAAGAAGAAGGTTGGAGTTAGGTAAGGGTTATTGTTAAGGTTAACAAGGGTACTGGATAGCACTAAGCACTTTTTCATCTCTCACACTGTTAATCATTCACAGATGGATGAAATAATCAGTGACCACAGACCCGATTTTTTTATCAATAGTATAATATAGGGGGCAAATCTAATTCATGTGTGGTTTATTGGTAACAGATTATTGAAAATAGAATGCTTGATATTTAGAACACTTTCCACTTTTATCCACAACGGGGCGACAATCGCCATTGCATTTCTGTAATGCTCTGAATTGAACGCGATCGCCCCTGCGTTGAGAAAGTAGAACTACTAGCACTGCCAATCTGTTGCTGGTTTTCTGCTTCCGCCTTCTCATCCGCAAGTGAGAGGCACCAAAAATGTCCAGTTACTCCAGAGTAATTAATCATGCCACCAGTATATTATGCAGCAACAAAGGTTCCCTAGCCTTCCAGCAATTGCACAGGAAAGTATTCCAGCGTGTTGAAATAACTGAGGACGACTTTTGGTACATTGTAAAGAAGTGTTCTCGGTTTGTTGTGGTGCGGAACCAAGAGAGAACGGACGAATGGGGAACTGACTGTGTGATTGTCGCCAAAACGTCGCTGCGACTATGCAAAAATTACACAAAACAAGATTGCAGAGATTGCCAGGAGCTTCACCTTTGCAAATATTTTGTTTATGGAAACTGTAGATTTGGGAAAGGCAGGTAAGAGAAACCTCGACCGTGGTGAGTCATTTTTACAGGGTTGGGGAGTGGCTAGCTAGCAGCAGCATAGATGAGATAGCTATCACGCCCCTTTTATTCTGTATTGATCAATTTGGACAAATAACACCTGCATCATCTAGTCTAGTACACTAATGTGTGTAAGGTAGTGGTAGCACATTTATTATTATCATCAGAATTGCTTATGTTTCCTTAAATTCCTTGATTTGGAACAAGGCATATCATGATAATGAGTTTTCAGTAGCCTACACAAAAGCAAAATTATGCTTGATGTCTTTATGGTACATTCCTGTCTGTTTACATACTCCGGTCTGTCTGTGTGTGCTGTTCTCTCTGTAGGAAGCAGTGCAAGTTCTCACATGACGTGCGTTCGGAGCATAACTACACGCTCCTGAGGGAGTGCACTCTGCATGAGCTGCACGAGGATGACTTGTTCCTGTTACTGCTGCAGAATGATCCCACCCTGCTGCCGGAGGTAACACACATACACACACAAACCCAGAAACAAACACACACAGAGAATATACAACACAGGCCGCTCCACTACTGACTAGAGCCCCACTACACGCCTGGATGGAGCCTTACCAAGGCCTGGCGGTCTCCATTGTGAAATGAGCCCAGTTCCAATCCCTAGCATCTCTCCCTAAGCCCCTGTAGACTTGCATATACCCTTTCCCCATTACATGAATACAGTAGAAATGCAATGCTGTGTCTCATGCTCTCTTTGTATGTGAATTTGTCTCTCTTGATCCATGAAGTCTTGCTCCCTTAAGTAAAATGTGGGACGTTTCTGCATTACAGGTTTCTGCCCTCAGGGAGTGTAGCAGTGTTCTGAGTGCTCTTTGTGTACGAGCTCATGGGTAGAAGGCGTAGAACTCCTCCATCTTTCTCTCTTTTTCTCTCACTCTTTTTATCTCTTACTCATTCTATCTCCCCAAAAAGGGATGGACAGAAGTAGCTTACATCCTGGCATTCCAGGGAAGGGGATTCTGGATGAGTTTATAGGCAGGTTCAGTGAGAAGTGAATCCTGCACACTGATTGGACGATACCTTTCCGAACCAGAAGCACCTGTAATCTGATTGGACAACTATATGGAGGCCTCGGAGCCACAAACAAGTTTCTCAACAAAAAAAAGGAAAAAACGTGTTCAGTTTTCCGAGAGTAATGTTGGCTCATCCAGTCTAAACAAATATCACAGTAAATTGATGAAAATGTTTAAAGACGAAACAAAAAAACAAAAAACACTACAAATACCACCATGTCCAGCCTAAAGCCCAATGTCGGAGAAGAGTGATCTGAGATGAAGACACCTTGGGACTTCCTGTGTGCAAAAAAAAAAAAAAGAACAAAAAAAAAAAGCAAATAAAGATTTTTTATATTTTTTTAAAGAATACAACAAAAAAAGGAAATATAAAAACTTACGCTGTTGATGTGGGTTTGTCCCCGGGAAGTATTCGTTACCCAAAGAGGTAAAGTAGAACTTCTTGGTGTGCGAGGTTAGATCATTTTGACGATGACCATGTATTCTAAAGGCAACTGCTTGGCTCAGCCCCTCTCTGGTTGGCTATGTGTGACTGCATTGCCACAATGATTGTCTCTGACAATTTTTGCTGTGTGTTCCTGACATCAGGTGTGCTCTCACTACAACAAGGGCTCTGGGCCCCACGGCGCATGCACCTTCAGGGATGGCTGCACCAAAGTGCACATGTGCATGCACTTTGTGCAGGATGACTGCATGTTCGGGCCTAAGTGCAAGAGGCAGCACGTCATCGACCAGCATGGCCGTCGCATGCTGGAGGAGAGGGGCCTCAGCGGTGACATCATCAACGACCTGCCTTTCGTTTACCAGAACCTCCACCGCCTCAACACACCCACTACACCCCACAATGCTAAAGGTACAGAATCCCTCACCTGGAGTGTGTGTGTTCTTTTGGCTTGATCTGCAGTATTTTTGCAACTGAGCTGTTCTCTTGGCTTGATCTGCAGTATGTGTATAATCGCTCTGTATATGTTTGTATCAGAGCGTGTAGGTGAGCTGGTCTCCAGGCCTGTGATCAAGAAAGAGGACAGGAAGGAGATTTGTCTGCATTTCATACGCAGGAACTGTAGATTCCAGGGTGAGCTCTCTTCTACTTGATGTTATGTTTTTATGTATTTTTGCCTGTTGACCTGTGCAGAATACAACAGGTGTAGGTAGACCTTACCCTGAAATGCTTACTTTACAACCCGTTAACCAACAATGTAGTTCATGAAATGCAGTTAAGGAAACATTTACTAAATATACTAAAGTAAAAAATAAAATAAAAAGGAACACAAAATTACATAATAATAAGGAGGCTATATACAGAGGGTACCGGTACCAAGTCAATGTGCATGGGTACAGGTTAGTCGAGGTAAGTTGTACATGGACAATACCAGTCAAAGGTTTGGACACCTACTCATTCCAGGGCTTTTCTTTTTACTATTTTCTACATAGTAGAATAATAGTGAAGACATCAAAACTATGAAATAACACATATGGAATCATGTAGTAACCAAAAAAGTGTTAAACAAATCAAAATATATTTTATATTTGAGATTGTTAAAAGTAGCCACCGTTTGCCTTGATGATAAATTTGCACACTCTTGGCATTCTCTTATCCAGCTTCATGAGATAGTCACCTGGAATGTAATTCAATTAACAGGTGTGCCTTGTTAATTTGTGGATATTCTTTCCTTCTTAATGCGTTTGAGCCAATCAGATGTGTTGTGACAAGGTAGGGGTGGTATACAGAAGATAGCCCTATTTGGTAAAACACCAAGTCCATATTATGGCAAGCACAGCTTAAATAATCATAGAGAAACGACAGTCCTTACTTTGACATGAAGGTCAGTTAATCCGGAAAATGTCAAGAACGTTGAAAGTTTCTTCAAGGCAGTCGCAAAAACCATCAAGTGCAATGATGAAACTGGCTCTCATGAGGACCGCCACAGGAAAGGAACACCCAGAGTTACTTCTGCTCAGATTGCAGCCCAAATAAATGCTTCACAGAGTTCAAGTAACAGACACATCTCAACATCAACTGTTCAGAGGAGACTACATGAATCAGTCCTTCATGGTTGAATTGCGGCAAAGAAACCATTACTAAAGGACACCAATGAGAAGAAGAGACTTGCTTGGGACAATAAACACGCGCAATGGACATTAGACCCGTGGAAAGCTGTCCTTTGGTCTGATGTATCCAAATTCTAGATTTTTTGTTCCAACCGCAATGTCTTAGTGAGACGTAGAGTAGGTGAACGGATGATCTCTGCATGTGTGGTTCCCACCGTGAAGTATGGAGTAGGAGGTGTGATGGTGTGGGGGTGCTTTACTGGTGACACTTCAAAACTGTTGGAAAAGCATTCCTCGTGAAGCTGGTTGAGAGAATGCAAAGTGTGCAAAGCTGTCAAGGCAAAGGGTGGCTACTTTGAAGATTCTAAAATATATTTTGATTTGTTTAACACTTTTTTGGTTACTACATGATTCCATATGTGTTATTTCATAGTTTTGATGTCTTCACTATTATTCTAATAAACACCTAGTAGCAGCAGTGTAAAAACAAAGGGTGGGGGGGGGGGGGTCAATGTAAATAGTCCGGGTGGCCATTTGATTAATTGTTCAGCAGTCTTATAGCGTGTTGAAGCTGTTAAGGAGCCTTTTGGACCTAGACTTGATGCTCCGCTGTTGGTATATTTCTATGTTTTTGCTATGTTTGGTTGTGGTTCTCGCATGCTTGTTTGTGTAATGCGTTTGTGTGCCCAGACCAGTGTATCTGTGTGCATTTTAACCTGCCCTATAAGTGGGAGGTGTTTGATGGGAACGACTGGATACACCTGCATCACACTGAGGACATCGAGAGAGCCTTCTGTGATCCCCGGAACACACACAGGTCAGGGTTCACCGCTGCTCACTAAAGTTGAAAGTGGACTCTTATGCACCTTTTCAAACCAATATGTTTTCCCGCCAACTTTAGCATCCCGCTAACCTTTATTTCCGTGAACCGACCTAGTCATGATTGCGGTAAAGTTCTGCCTATGGCTTAGTATGAAATGTAGCCGTAATGCTGAGGCGGCATTGGGACGCACTTTGCTCTTAAAGGAAAATTCCACTCAAAATACTGTCTGTATTTTTGTATTTTGAAAACTTGATTTCTGACATGCAAAACATTTTGGGACTATATCAACAATGGACCAATGATGGTTGCTAGGCAGCGCCCTTACTACTTTCTTCCTGGCAGTTCTAAACTTTGCGAGGCATGTCACTACACCCATCTCTTAGCATAACCCACTACATTAACTGTTTTCTTAACCACAACTGGATGGATCTATAAAAAGTTGCTTTGGGAATAAATATCACTGAATGATGAACATATTGGAATAAAGTAGGCTAATGCAATTGAAGGCATTAAATTGTTGCTTACCGAAACTCCGAAAGTCATCAAATTGTTATACTACATTTGAAGCATAGCCTACCCGTGTGTAGTCAACTATTTCAGCACCGTTTTGCACGGCTTTGAGACAAGCGTGGGGACTCTTGATAAATCAATTAATGTCAGATTTTTATTTTCACTGAATCTCCATTTGGATATTGGTTAGGCTACAATTAGGCTGTGGAAATGTTAGCTAAGTTTAGGTGAGTACTGCTCGTGATCATCTTGTTTAGTTGACTCATTCATTAGCACTGATCAGAACATTTTGCCAGTATGTGAAGTACTTTAACAAGTGGATTATTTTGCTCTTGCAGTCATTTAGTAGCCTTGTCCTACCTGACCAAAATATTGTGACTTGTCTTAATCAGTGTGAGTTTCTGTAGGCTATATTTGGTTAATGCTCATAAAATAAAAAATCGTCCTCCCTCATCTTAAACGGCATCGACCACCACTGACGACCACCCACATCGGCCCATATGTACTCTCTCTTAAACTTGCTGGCATGTGCACAGGATATATAAAAGGCTTATCCAAGCAAGAATGTGTGGTAAAAATTGGACTATATGAATTGGGTTCTAAAAAACATTTGCAGATTTTTTTTTACAGGCAACATACCGTAAAGTCTGACTGTAAAATGAAAATAATCCATGAACATCTCTCTCTCTCTCTCAGTCCAGGATCTCGGCCAGTAGACTTCCTAACGATGACACAGGAGTCGGACCCCGTGCGGCGCCTCTCCACGGTTTCCTCTGTAACAAAGCCAGCTCACTACATCCTGACCACTGAGTGGCTGTGGTACTACAAGGGCGACCACGAGAACTGGATTGAGTTTGGAAGACCTGTGAGTCTGGAGGGAAAATGGAAGGCATTGAGTTTTGCGGTTGTTGTTTTGTGGTTGAGATATGGTTGTGAGGATTCTGTGATGTTAAGTAGTGGTGCTGTTATGGTTGAGTTACGGTTTAAGAGCATTCGGTATTGATAAGAGCTTGGATTGAATGCCAGGCGCTCTATAGAGCAGCGCATTACTCTTGAGTTTTAATTTAGCATGAGCCGACATGCGCAGCGTTTACCGTTAATTCTATCTCCTGTGAACGTCGGGAAATTACCATTAAAAGTTGCATTGTCGGCTGTCCAGTGTGCTACTCTATAAAATGCCTTGGATTGAATCCCGGCCTAAGTATGTGGTGGTGTTGCGGTTGTCTTGCGGTCAGGACGATAAACAGCGTATAACGTCCCTCTCGTCCCGGGAGCTGGAGGAAGCGTACCTGGCAGACGGATCTGCTGAGGTCACCATTATGAAAGGTCACCGCAACTACTACCTCAGTTTTCAAGGTAAAGCCCTTAGTACATCCCCAACATACACCTGCACTGAAATAGCTGAAATAAACCCGATCAATATGTTTATATCAAAACATACAGTGACCAGGACGAGGTGTCATTCATCTTTGAACTCTCCACCTTCTCTTTTTTTGTACCCTTCCTTTCTCTTCCCTACCCTCATCGCCTCTGCCCCTCTCCTCATCAACTTGTCCTCCACTTTCAAACCTTCCTGCAGACATGTACCAGCGGAACCCCAAACACAACACCAAGAGGAGGGTGCGTCGCCGACCACACTTCATCTCCATCATGGAAGTGGAGAACAAGACTGCACTGTAGAGAGAGAGAAAATAAAGAGGAGGAATAAATGGGCAGATCTGTTCCTCTCTGAATGAATGGAGTACGTTTACTCTGGATCTGGTGAGTGGGGAAAAATTGGACTGGCTGACAGTCACCCTAATACAACACGGTATGTAAGTCACTCAATACCACAGGGATGACTACCTGGTACAGCCATGAAGAGCCAGCAACAGGAAATCACAGTGTGTTGCTCATTTGAAATAATGTTACTGATATAATATGCATATTGTTTGCAATTACTTTTTTTCTGCTCATTGGAAAACCCGGTGCCCTCAGATGGTGTCTGTTTTTACGTTTCCTGTAATCAAGTATCAATACCTAAATACAACTCGTCTTTTATGTACAAACTTTCTGACTGTAGACAAATGAGGAAGTATTTGAATTTTTCTGTATATTTTAACATTTTGAATATCACGTTTTGAGTTCATCGCAGTCTAGTATATAACTATATTTCCTAGCATGCATCTCTATATTTATGTAAAGATGAAGATGTGATAATAAAACTATAGACTGGTCTGGCATGTTTATTTGTGGAATAGTTTTTCTACATGTCTATTTTCTGTTATTCAAGACCATACTCATTTTCATGTTTCCCCATATTTAACATAATTATTTACACAGAAGCCTTATTATGAACATCATTTGGCCCTAATATTCTAAAGGAAAACCATATAGATCAGCGTTTCTTAAAGTATGGGTCGCGACGTAAATGTATCATTATTTCATTAATTTGGCCAAGTGCAACTGCGCTCTCTGCTTATCAGCAGTCTCTGCTCAGTTTGGGGAGAGGTTGTAGAGGGAGATGCCCATGTGCTTCGCTGTTTTCCGGATCTTTTTTCTTTGGTTTTCTTGAAGATCACTCCGCGACCCACACCCTGCAGCGCTGTAGTTCAAGCCACTGACTTGTTATTCCGACTCACCATCACTCACGCTGTCATGAAATAGACTCATGCTAGCCACCAGTTCTGACTGAGCTCAATTGGCATGAAACGCAAATATAGTGCTGACTTTTTGTCTCTTTCATACAAACTTTGAGAAATAACGAGGAGCACCCACAATTTGTTTTGTGTGGGGAAGTGCTTAGTAATGAGTCGAAACGAACAAATTATTAAAACGACACGTCCTGACCAAACATCCAGGCACAACATGACAGTAAACTCAAGGAGTTCTTTCAGAACAGGGCAGAATGCTTCAGGAAACCGTGCTTCGAAAGTGGAAAAGTCAGCTAGCAAGGCATTGTCATTTTATAACAGGCGATGAAAAGCAGAAATAAGGGAGTACTATCTCTCATAGCAGTAGATGTGAGTTTCTCTTTTCAAAAAATCCCGTCCCTTGTAACGTTACAATGCTAATAGCTAACGTTAGCCAAAGCAAACTAACTAGCTACTGAAAGTGCAACCCTAAGAAACAGTACAGATGAAGATGAAAAATGATCAGGCCTACTGTACATTTTACTATAGAAATTATTGTTGAAAACAAGTCTAGGTTGTAACTGTTGCTGTTACAATAAATCATTTTTTATTTTGAACTGGAATACACTGATGGAGGCAAGATACTTTTTGAGACAAACACTCTGGGTTGCTCATCTGCAGCAGGAAGCCTGCCTGACTGAGTAAGCAGTATATGTTCTGATCCAGTTTGGCACCACATACCTATGCAAGTCAGGGTTCTCAAGTACAGAAACAGTGTCAAAAACTGAGCCCAGAATAGACATGCTTGTTGAAAACCAGCCAGCCACACACCTCTCATTACGATTGTGTGTGTTTTCTGGTCTACATCTGTGTTAGGTGATACATCAGTTTATTCCAGTTCAGAATAAAAAAAACAAGTATTTTAAGAGCTACAGTTCCAATCTAGACCTATCAACAATAATCTATACAGTAAAATGTACAGCAGGACATATTTTTTTTGTATCTGTACTGTTACTTAGGGTTGCACGATCAAAAAGCCTGTGTGTGTGTGTGTTCTGTTATACATCTGTGTGATGTGATCAATCCGTTTATTCCAGTTCAGAATAAAATCATTTATTGTATTTTAACAGCAACAGTTCCAACCTAGACAGGTATGTAAGAGTGTTTTTAATGGGGGAAAAGAAACATAAAAATATATTTATGGGTATTTCATTGTTATTTGTTTTTGTCTATATTGCTTTTTTTTTTAGGCATAAGGGCAATTAAATGTTCCGATATTTACGTATAGTTGCATATTTTCCTAAGCTTGGGTCCCAGGAAAACACAGAATTTCTCATTTGGGTCCCAGGCTGAAAAAGTTTAAGAACCCCTGATATAAATCCATGATTCACAAGGGCCTATGCATTGCATCAATAAGGACAAGTTAACCGGTATTTTGAGTGGCATTCTCCCAGCCAATGACCAGGTATGTTGGCACACGCATTTGAGGAACGCCAGGGGTGTTGCAGCGAACGCTCTGCTGCAAAATCATCCAAGCGATGCGCGCCTCCCAAGAATAAACCCAGTTATGGCGTGCTCATGATTTGTGTGTAGAATCGAATGTCATGTTTGGGTATTATGGACTGTGAATTACAGGCGCAATGACAAATTCCTATTTGATGCGGACAGTATGATACTCAGACGTGTCTAGAATCTCAGGTTCTCCAATGATGGGCGCTCGAGTGTGTGACGTTTCACCGCGAGATGATCACAATGTATGAATACGGCGCAGCTTACGTTCAAGCGGTCGGCCGCGAACAGATTCAATAATTACTGGCGACATTGGGAGTTATTTTTCTAACGGAAAAAAATGTTTTTTAGGTTCTGCATTTTGCAACATAGTAAATTTGTTCGTTCTCTCTCCTTGCCGGTGAGCGCGCGGCCGCATGGACCTGGGAGATGCGTGACGCGCCTGTACCGCATCTCCTGGATGGCAGGTAGGCTCCATCACATCTCTGTGAAAAAATAGGCTATGGAAAGAAAGAAATGCGGCGACTGCTATAGGCTAACTGTTTGTGTGTTCGAGAGATTTTGATGAGGCTTTTTCCTTTTCTTTCAGTTACAAGTAGGTTAGTTTAACACTGTCGGCCGGTTGTCTGCATTCAGTCTTAAAAAGGCTTCAAAATTTGAGCTATTAACAGCTCGCGCTTGCCGCCCTTTTTATCACTAAAATGTATCAATTTGTCTATTTCTGCGAAAGTGTAGGCATACTGTGGGAAAATGTAAAAATGTCCACTAGACGATGTGTCCTAATGATACAGATGGGATAATAAGCTGGGAATTGTGTCATGACCGACAGTATTATAGGTTAATTAGGATACAACAACTAAATCCGTTGTAGGCTATCGTTTCATGGACTATTTTAAATTGGCATAATACATTTTTTTTTAAATGAATTAACCCGCACCATGGCTGTCAGATTTGTGAGATACATGATGTTTGTTGGCAGACGTGGCCTAGTATAAGCTCCCCAATAATGGGGTCAGCCAGCCAGCTATCAAATGTGACAGGACACTGGTAAGGCAGCCTGTCTACTGCTTTAATAGCCTAGTTAAAAATAGGCATTAAACCATTAAATGTTTCTATACGATGAATATAATTTTTATTACAAGGCCTTTATCTAAATAGATTTGTATTATTAGATATTTGCATATAGGGCCTCCTGGTCGCCAGAAAGCATGCAGTGATGATGCTATAGAGAAAAGATGGCATCGCACGTGTGTGATGTGACTACTCGCAGGCAAAGGAAAGTATGATCCTGATGAGCACGGGTTCGAGGATGTGCCCCAGAGCCTCTCAGGGCCTCCGCACTTATTGCGCGCATCTGCTGGTAGCTTCCTTGCTGGTGTCCATGACGATGTCAAGCTCACCTGTTGCAGGTAACTGCCATTTAATTTTCTTACTCTCATAGGCATGGATGGATGGTGGCTTTGACTCTGAATGATAAGAATTACTGTTCACACCTGGTTTCATCAAGGTACACTGAGAGATGTGGCCAGTATTTGACTTGTCCTTGACTTTTGGAGCTGTCCTTGGTGCTGAATGCACCAACTTCCATATTCACCCCCATCTCCTCGCCTCGTGTCTTTCCATCCTTTTACCTCTGTCTGTCCATTCATCCTCCTCCATCTCTCAGTGACTTGGTTATGTCGTCAGGGACAGCTGGACAGTGGATGCCTACACACACAGTCACCCCTCAGTCAGTCCCACTCACTGGCCTTGAGGCATCACACACACTGATACAATCACACACACATACGGCGCATACAAGCACCCACTCAAAGTCAAATATATCCTGACTTAAAATACAGAAATCTGTGGGCGGCTGTGTGACAGGGGCAGACGGACTACTTCCTGGTGATGAAGGATGTTTAGCACTGCTGATTGGATCATTGTCATCAAAGCCATGTGGATCGACCGAAGGGTGCTTCATGCTATTCTTAGAATCACAAGTCTTTACTCTCATCTATCTTCATTCCTGCATTCTCGCTCTGTCTTTCTCTTCTCTCTCAATTACTCTTCCCCTCTCTAATTCTATTTCTTTGTATTTTTTCTGCTCCCTTGCTCTCTTCATCACTATCTCCCTCTCTGAATCAATGTAATGTGTGTGTGCACGCGCACGCGTGCGTGTGATTTGATCCTGCTGTTGGCTGGGATGCCTCTGAGCTGTGTGCTGTGTCTGCAGCATACCAATGAGCTCGCCGCCACACAGCACGTGACTAGGCGCTGCCGTGCTTTGCGGCAGCGCCTAGTCAAGGCTAGGAGGAGGAGGAGGAGGCAGGGTGCTCGCTGTAATGTAACTTACTGTACTGCCGTGTGTGTGTGTGTGTGTGTGTGTGTGTGTGTGTGTGTGTGTGTGTGTGTGTGTGTGTGTGTGTGTGTGTGTGTGTGTGTGTGTGTGTGTGTGTGTGTGTGTGTGTGTGTGTGTGTGAGAGGGGATGGATGAGGAGCAGGGAGAGCAAGGAGATTGTTAATTTATTCTGTTTTAGTTAAGTTAACAACCCTAGAGTGACCTGGTTATGGTTATCATACATCTGTACAATAGCGCTTTGTGATACAGTATATTGTGCTTAAAATTATGATAAATTAACTGGGTGTTTCTCTATGCCTTTGTGTCCGTGTACGACTCTTCATTGTCATGTTGAGTGAGGATTGTGTGTGCAGGGCCGACCCTACAAATAAGCAACAGTCTGGGTCTCAACTTACTGTTGAGAGTTAGAATAATAATACACAAGGTGCTATTTTGAAATTTGGTAGTGCATCAGCAGTTTTCCTCTTATGTCAGTCACTCAGTTAGCCCATGTCAGCTAACATTTTATAAATTGCTAGGTAAGTTAGTTAGCCAGCTGTCTAAACATTGTAGTAATCATGCCCTGCATTTCGGTCGGTAATTCGGCCATCTGCCCAGGGGCCCTGACCTCCAGGGGGCCCCCATTGATTTTGTTAGTCACTCACCCAGAAATTGTATTAATATGTCATAAGTGATGGCAAAATATGTAGAATTGCTGGAAACTTGCTTTAAAACAGAATAAAAATAAATTAACTTTTTAGAAAAATGTGTATAAATTGAAGGAAATTTGGTTTAAAACTGCACAATTTCTCTCTACCCCATGACAAAATGTGTAAAATTGCAGAAAGATGTATTTAAAACTGAAGAACTCTCTACTCATGTCAAAATGTTTAAAATTACATAACTTTTTTTATTTGTTTTGCCGCCAAGAGGGGCAGACGCATGTTTTGCCCATGAGATGGTCACACAACCAAATCTCGCTTAGGGCCCCTAAAAGTCTAGGGTCGGCTCTCTCTCTGTGTGTGTGTGTGTGTGTGTGTGTGTGTGTGTGTGTGTGTGTGTGTGTGTGTGTGTGTGTGTGTGTGTGTGTGTGTGTGTGTGTGTGTGTGTGTGTGTGTGTGTGTGTGTGTGTGTGTGTGTGAGAGGGGATGGATGAGGAGCAGGGAGAGCAAGGAGATTGTTAATTTATTCTGTTTTAGTTAAGTTAACAACCCTAGAGTGACCTGGTTATGGTTATCATACATCTGTACAATAGCGCTTTGTGATACAGTATATTGTGCTTAAAATTATGATAAATTAACTGGGTGTTTCTCTATGCCTTTGTGTCCGTGTACGACTCTTCATTGTCATGTTGAGTGAGGATTGTGTGTGCAGGGCCGACCCTACAAATAAGCAACAGTCTGGGTCTCAACTTACTGTTGAGAGTTAGAATAATAATACACAAGGTGCTATTTTGAAATTTGGTAGTGCATCAGCAGTTTTCCTCTTATGTCAGTCACTCAGTTAGCCCATGTCAGCTAACATTTTATAAATTGCTAGGTAAGTTAGTTAGCCAGCTGTCTAAACATTGTAGTAATCATGCCCTGCATTTCGGTCGGTAATTCGGCCATCTGCCCAGGGGCCCTGACCTCCAGGGGGCCCCCATTGATTTTGTTAGTCACTCACCCAGAAATTGTATTAATATGTCATAAGTGATGGCAAAATATGTAGAATTGCTGGAAACTTGCTTTAAAACAGAATAAAAATAAATTAACTTTTTAGAAAAATGTGTATAAATTGAAGGAAATTTGGTTTAAAACTGCACAATTTCTCTCTACCCCATGACAAAATGTGTAAAATTGCAGAAAGATGTATTTAAAACTGAAGAACTCTCTACTCATGTCAAAATGTTTAAAATTACATAACTTTTTTTATTTGTTTTGCCGCCAAGAGGGGCAGACGCATGTTTTGCCCATGAGATGGTCACACAACCAAATCTCGCTTAGGGCCCCTAAAAGTCTAGGGTCGGCTCTCTCTCTGTGTGTGTGTGTGTGTGTGTGTGTGTGTGTGTGTGTGTGTGTGTGTGTGTGTGTGTGTGTGTGTGTGTGTGTGTGTGTGTGTGTGTGTGTGTGTGTGTGTGTGTGTGTGTGAGTGTGAGATCAGTGCCGGGCTCTATCCTCTGCTCTTTGTATTCTCTAGATGGAGCTCAGCTTTAACTAGGTCTCTCAGCCACCAGCAAGGATTCTGCTCAGCCTGCTGTGTTCATACATTAATTTTAACCACGCACACATGTACACGGCCCTGCGAAAGACTAGTGTCCTTTCCAGGGGGCGTACTTGTACATCAAGCTGCCTCACGCTGCAGAAACAGGAGAGGCTCCTGCACTATGGGCCTTTATGGACATGTGTTGTGACTGTAGTTTGTCTCTCCACAGGCGGTGTAGACTCCAACGGAACGACAGCAGCACGGTTCTCATCACGGTCGTCATCACGGTCGTCATCGTCACCCTCTTCCAGATGGCCAGGTGCCAGCCCACCCAAAGACACTGGTCACCCTGGTAACACTGACGCTGCCTCAGTGGATGATGAAGCTCAGGGCATACACCTCCTACTGAGACCCCCGGACCTGCTGTCCCCCAGTCACCCCCCTCCTCTGCCCCCCCACAGCCAGCCCACCCTCACCCCTCCTCCGCCCTGGGAGCACGCCCCCTCCCTAGAGGAGGCCTGGGGCTCTGGAGACTACCTGGAGACACTCTCCTTCATGGACCCAGAGGGGGAGGAACTGGCCCTGGCCACAACATTACCCAGCCACACCTACGACCCTGGCGACGGGGCCTCCTACGACACCTCCTTCCCCTCCCGCCCAACACTCCCCCTGTCCTCCAGCCTCCTCCGACCCTCTACGTCCCCCACCTCCCCCCTCCGGGAGGGCCTCCCCTTCACCCACCCTGCTGAACCTGAGGGATACCCTCCCTGGTATGAAGAAGACTATGACCTGGGGGACATGTTTCCTCTAGAGCCCACGGAGCTGCTGCTGCCGGATATGAACAGTCTGGAGTATTACACCAATCTGCTGGCCAGAGAGAGAGATGAGGAGAAGAACAGGGAGAGGGAACAGGAGAGAGAGAGGGAAAGGGAGCGAGAACGAGAGAGAGAGAGGGAAAAGGAGCAAGAACAGGAGAGAGAGAGGGAAAGGGAGCGAGAACGGGAGAGAGAGAGGGAAAGGGAGAGGGATAAAGATGGGGAAAGAGACAGAGATGGAGAAATTGTCATCCCACCCCCAAAGACCACCCCTAAACTCGGCATCACACCCACCGCTACCACAAAAACACACACCCACACACACACTCAGTCCCCGTCCCCCTCCCCTAGCACAGGGCCCCCTCCAGCCCAGGATCACAAGCACCCCCTTGTCCCCTCAGCGGGTCCCACCCCGCCCCTGACCCTCTCACCCACTCCCTGGGATGGTCAAGGTACCCTCACCCCTGGAGTTAGACCCGCCTCCAGAGTACCCCCTCAGCCTCCTGTTCTGCGGCCCAGAGTCCCCCCAGCTACCCCTGGCAGACACCCTCCACTGCCCCCCTCGAACACCACCAGCCTGGCTCGCCCCCCCATGCTGCGACCTCCAGGGAGGGACCCCATAAAACCACCACCACCACCCGTGACCGAGGTCCCCGGCAACCGACCGACGACCACTACCAAGGCAACCACTGTTACCACGACAACCACTGGCACCCTGGCGAGCATCACCTGGACTCCCCCAGTTCAGGCCCCTCCAGGACGCCAGTACCTGTGTAACGTCACCAAGCCTGACATGTACCTGGTCAGAGTGGGTAAGACAACACCAGTAGAACTCATAGTAGACTAGAGATAGAGTCACATATGAGAGGCAATTGTATGCCAATATTGTAGATGGGGGTGCATTGCATTGAGCTCTGCTGTTCTGGCCTGTCAATGTGTTGTGCTGGGATCTCATGGTCACCTGTTTAAAGGAAGCACATCCCTTGGTTAGCCTATAGCTTAGGAGTGTGTTTTCAGGGAATGCGTTGGCAATGGTTGAATGCAGGTTGTTTGAGGTTAACCCTGTCTCTTCCTAGTCCTGCCTAAGTCTGCCTCCACTGTGGGCTTTGGCCAGGTCAGGGACATCTTGAAGAGGGAGTTCAACTGCTCAGTGGAGCTGCAGGTAGGTCTACTATCAATACTCACTGGGGAAGCTTTGGGGAAAGAGCATGTTTGTAGCCATGAGATGCATTCCAGGAATGTGCAAATTTGCCCTTCACAAATGTCTTGAAAGCCAATCATGCCTGCCTTCCCTATCCCCCTCCTCCTCTCTCTCCCTCTGCTCTCTTTTCCCTCCCAACCCCCCCTCTCCCTCCGCCAGGTCCTGAGAACTCCGTCTAGCTTTGCGTTCCGTGCTGTGGCGGGACCTCTGATCTTCACCGCCATGTCTGTCATCAACGCTCTGCGCCAGTCAACACCAGGCTCCTCCTCGTTCCCCACTGTCTCACCCCTCTACAGCATACCTGATCACAAGTACCAGATACACTCTGGTAGGAACCTCTCTCTCTCTCTCTCTCTCTCTCTCTCTCTCTCTCTCTCTCTCTCTCTCTCTCTCTCTCTCTCTCTCTCTCTCTCTCTCTCTGTCTCTCTGTCTCTCTCTCTCTCTCTCTCTCTCTCTCTCTCTCTCTCTCTCTCTCTCTCTCTGTCTGTCTGTCTGTCTGTCTGAGTTCGTTTGACTTGCTGGTCGCAATGAGTCCTATAGCAGGATTAATACACGCTCCTCCTGCTCAGAGGTTCCAGAGATGTGGTAAGACCAATAACTGTCATTTATGCGCACATGGAAATAGATCATATGTTGCAGGCAGCATAGAGAAGAAAAATACACGTTTGGAACTGATAATTGATCTCATGAATTAATTGATTATTGAATGTTGCGATGACACAGCTTTGTTGAACCTAAACATACACAGCCTCTGCTCAACACATTTTAATCGTTTGGGAAGCTGCAGTTCGAACGATATTGTGCTTATCGCCCTCATGACAGTCAACCAATGCATTCCGCCAAGAGTCGTTCACAATCTAGTCCGGTTGCGGCCACAGCTAGAGTTTCAATATATCAAGAAATAATCGTATTTGTATGCCTAGCAATCTACAAATGTACATTGTTTAAATCAAACTTTTACAAGTCTGTCACAAATGGAAGCTCCAATAAGCCCCCTATGGTGAACTGTGAAATAGAGGCTTGTAGAATCATGACTTGAGTTTTCAGTTCATCGTTGGCAGGTAGGGGGTCCTGCTTTCGACTAAATGAGTCGAAAGATTTGTTCTTTTGACTGAACGAGTCGAAAAGTTCTGAGCTGAACTTCCCATCACTAGTGTGTGTGTGTGTGTGCGCGCGCGCATTTTAGTGCCGCATTAGACAATGTGTGTGTACTGTCAGTGTGATAATCTATAATGTGTGTGTTTTTCAGTGCTGCAGTTCGTGCCCAGTCACGTGGATGTGCGTGTGTGTAACTTCAGTGAGCGAGTGGAGAGAGGATTGCTGATGGCCTACACAGAGACACGCAGACGCGCACACGAATTTGGCAACGTTACTGTACAGGTGAGAGTCGTAGCCGTGAAAGTGTGTGCATTAGCCATTTACTTGGGCAGGTTCAGCGGAGCTGAGGAAAGGGATTCAGATCAATCAAAAAGTGAGTAAATCTGTAACACGTGTGTTTGTGTGTGTGTTTACCTCCAGCTTCTGAACATCACCATGGGTCAGGCCAAGCCACAGGGTGACCAGAAGGTTCCGGTGGACATCACGTTTGCGTTGCGTGATGGACGGGGCTACCTGTTAGGGTCAGAGGTCAGCGCTCACCTGAGACACCTAAGCACGGTGGAGTTCAGCTTCTACCTGGGCTTCCCCGCGCTGCAGATCGCTGAACGTAAGTCACACACACACACATCTCATCTACTCCTCACTGACACCCCACACACACCCCCCATCTATACACCAGTTACTATCCCACACACACAGACGCCAGCACACACAGACACATGTGCACACACACACACACACACACTTATACACTCTCACACCTGGGTGCCGTTTGTAGCATCCTGACCATATGCATATATTGTACTCCCAGACACACCCATTCTGAATGAGTTACTCGCCCCACAGACAACAGTGACTAACCTGATCTTCTCTATCCTGTGTTTGTCTCCCCAGCCTTCCACTACCCCGAGCTGAACGTTTCTCACCATCTACGCTCCTCCTGGGTCCGCACAGGTACGAATTTCAGCTTCGGGACTTTCAGCCTTAAGCTCAATATTGAGAGAGCGACCGTGCTAGAGCAGCATGCGTGTGTTTATGTGTTGCAGTCATGATGGCCGTTTTTGAGAAGTGCATTAGTGTTGCTTGTTTGTGTTGCAGTATTACTGGGTGTCCAGGAGCAGACGGTGACTGAGCGGAGCTTCAAGGCTCGTCTGGAGCGCCGTCTGGCCCTGCTGCTGGAGGAGGGGCTGGGGGAGGGGAGTCAACGACCCCGCTGGAAGAGATCCACGGCCGTGGGTAACAACAGCTTACAGGTAGACGACACACTTATACACTCTCACACCCACTATGTGTGCTGTTTGTAGCATCCTTACCACATGCACATGCTGTACACACACGCACGCACGCACGCACGCACGCACGCACGCACGCACGCACGCACGCACGCACGCACGCACACACACACACACACACACACACACACACACACACACACACACACACACACACACACACACACACACACACACTGACTCCATGGTGTTATCTCCAGGTGGTGCGTGTGTCGAGACTGGCAGGTTCAGGGCGTTCTCTGGAAGTGGTGTATTTCGTGGAGGGACCAGGGGGGGAGAGAGTTCCTGCTGATGCCACCGCTGCCGCCCTCAACCGCCTGGAGCTGCAACGGGCTGCCATCGTACTGGGGCACCGCGTCCAGAGACCCCTTGCCCAGCGTGAGTCTATGCATGCGACCGCGCAAGTGTGTGTTCGCGCACTAGCGCGTGGCCGCATGCATTCTTGTGTATGTGTGGATTTCGATAAGTAGTGCTTATGTTATTCAGTGATTCGCAATGTAAGCCCATGTAGGTTGGCTGCACTCATTTCCTAGTGTACAGTAGCATATTGCTTAGATAAAAGTGTAAGCTGATTGTATATGTACATAATGTATTTGTCTTCTGTAGCTGTGGAGACGCTGACAGTGCCCCCGTCTGAGACTCAGAGCAGCAGTGTCTGGCTGATTGTGGGGGTGGTGGTGCCTGTCCTGCTGGCTATCTTCATCATCATCATCCTCTACTGGAAACTGTGCGGCTCGGAGAAGCTGGAGTTCCAGCCTGACGCCATCAACACCATCCAGCAGAGACAGAAGGTCAGGGGCAGGGGTGAAGGGTTAGAGGGTCGACCTCCATGGGGGACTGTGGATTTGTGATCTGACTGGAATTGTATCAAAATGAGAATGGCATAAGGCTGTAGTCATGCATACATACATGTCTTGATGTGCTTGGATCTCTCCTTGTTCCACCTTTACCTCTTTACTCTCTTTCTCCCCTCTTTCTCTCTCTTTCTGTCTACCCTCTCTCTCTCTCTTTCTTTCTATATCTTCCCCTCTCTTTCTCTCCACCCCCCCCTCTCTCTCTCCAGCTGCAGGCTCCCAGTGTGAAAGGGTTTGACTTCGCCAAGCTCCACCTGGGGCAGCACAGTAAGGATGACATCATGGTGATCCAGGAGCCTGGTGCCCTCCCTGTGCCCATCAAAGAGGCCACCCCCTCTGAAGGAGGGGATGTCAACACTCCCAAATCCAAGGGCTCCTCCACCAAGGCTGCCCGCGCTAACCGCCGTAGGGGGAGGTTGGTAACACATCCACAAGCAGGGATACATCCACACTAATCCACAAACCCACACTAACCTCCGTTTTTTCTCTGATTGGCCAGACTGTCCCCGTCAGATGGTGACTCGTTAGGTAGCGACCAATCGAGTGGCAGAGAGTCTGCAGAGGAGACCACCAGACATGTGGCCACGCCCCACGAGGGGAAACCGCACCGAAACAAAACGCCCAAGAATGGCAAGAGACACGCCCCTTTCTCTTTACCTAAAGCCTTATTCAATACATTCGAATAGAAATGCACCATGATGGAACAAACTTGATTCTTTGTCATGTAGATTAGAATGAGGAATCAGGTCATCTCCACATGTATACTATTCTATCTACAATGCCCACGCTGAAACACAGAGGAGAATAAGTGGTAGAGGGAGAGATTGTGAGAGTGTGTATATGTTCATGTGTGTTGTGCGTGTGTCCTAAAGAGCTATGCACTGACTCAGCAGGAGAGAAACTGATTAAAGGAGTTGCATCAAAGAGAAAAACCGAGGGAGAAAGAGAGCGCGAGAGAAACCACAGGAGAGAAAGAGGTAGTGAGAGGGAACAGGGAAAGAGGAGTGCTGGAAAGAATGCAGGATGGAGAGAGAGTGGAGGAGGAGGAGGGCGCAGAAGAGGAGGGGAGAAAAAGCTTGCGATGTGAACATGAATCTCTGACCACCAAGTGATAATGTTTCTCGCCCCCTCCCCTCTCTGTCTGCCTCTCTATGTCTACCTCTATCTCGCCCTCCTTTCTTTTTCTTCTGGCCTGGATCATAGGGAGGAATAAGATGGGTAAGTCCTCCCTTCGTGTTGAGTGGTTCAGTAAAGCTGCAGCTTGCCAGAAATAACCCAGTTTACTGCTACAGTATTACTACAGTTTACCTTACTATCTTTTTCTCCCTCTCCACTCTCCCTCTCTCCTCTCTCCTATCCCCTCTCTCCTCTCCCTCTCCCCAGTCCCTCCCACAGGCAGTGGTCCAGATGAGCTTCTCTCCTCTTCCTCCATCTTCGACCACGTGGACCGTTTGTCCCGAGGCTCGTCTGACGGCAGGGGTCGCCAGGCCAACAAGGTCCAGTTGATTGCCATGCAGCCCCGGTCCAGCCCACCACAACGCTCACACAGCCCCACCCTCACAGAGAGGGTCAGCGCAGAGGTGAGAATACACACACACACACACACACACACACACACACACACACACACACACACACACACACACACACACATCTAGCTCACACAGGCGAATACACTCAGGCGCACACAAACACTCACACACACCTTAAAACTCCTTAAAATATGTGTGTGTGTGTGTGTGTGTGTGTGTGTGTGTGTGTGTGTGTGTGTGTGTGTGTGTGTGTGTGTGTGTGTGTGTGTGTGTGTGTGTGTGTGTGTGTGTGTGTGTGTGTGTGTGTGTGTGTCTAGGTGGCTCTGAGACATAAGTCGGAGATCGAGCACCACAGGAACAAGCTGCGTCAGCGGGCTAAGAGGCGGGGCCAGTGTGAGTTCCCCTCTATGGATGACATCCTGGATGCCTTCGGCCAGGCGCAGGAGGAGGCGGGGCAGGGAGGGTGTCCCCAGCGCCTCTACAGCTCAGCCCATGACCACATGGACAGCATCCTGCACACCGACCCCCCCTCGCCCCCCACCCCAGGGGAATCCAGGAAGAGGTGATGGTCAATACATAACTCAGACTTAGTCTTACCTCATTGTTAAGATCAACTTGTTTAATAAGTGCCTTCTACTAGCATCAGGTTGTTTTCGTTCTTTGTATCAAGATTCTCCTTTTCGTTCTTCCGCATAGAACTCTAGATAGAAGATATTTGCATCCCTTGAATAGTCATGCTGAATATGTGTGACTGATCTGTATTAGTGTCTGTGACTGAATTAGATGAGTGTGTGTGACTGTGTATGAATGTGTCTGAGGCTAATCTTTGCCGATGTGTTTCCCTGCCCTGCCAGGGGGAGGCGCTCTCCTCGGGGCCGGCGGAGGCAGCAGGGGAACGGCAGTCTACCAGACGCAGACAGACTGACGGACAGAGACCGCCTGCTCACAGACAACAGCGCCACCTACAGGAAATACCCTGGACTCAACAATGTGGCCTACATGGTGAGACACACATACTATGCGCATACTGTGTGTGTGTGCTGGTGTGAATAGTGTGTGTGCTTGTGTGTGTGTTTAGGTGCGCATAGTATGTGTGTCTCACCATGTAGGCCACACACACACCATATACACGCTCACTCACACTTATTCCTCCTCTTCTCTCTCCTCCAGTCGGACCCGGATCTACCTCCAGACCACGGCAGCCCCTCCCCTAACGATGAGGTGTTTGAACACGCACCTCCCCCGCCACCCTACGTGCCCCCCCAGCCGTCCATCGAGGAGGCGCGGCAACAGATGCACTCCCTATTGGACGATGCCTTCGCCCTGGTGTCACCCTCCTCCCAGGGCAGCGTCAGTGTCGGGGTCACGCAGGTCAGCACCGCCCTGCCGAGCCCCTCTCCCTCCCCACAGACACGCCCATCACGCCAGTGGGGCTCCTACCCCGCAGCCCCCACACACAGCCCCTTCTCTGCGGTAAGAGTGTGTGTGTGTGTGTGTTTGCGTGTACTCCCAGGGTCTCTTCTATGAAGTATGAATCATACGGTCTCTCTCAACCTCTCACCCTCCCTCTCTCCCCTTATGACTTTTCCACATGTTTCTCCTCTCGATATCTCACCTCTCTCTCTCTCTCTACGTTCTCTCCCCTCTTCCTGTCCAGAGGTATGCAGAGTTGGGGATGTCTCCCTCGTCAGTACAAGGCCTGTTGCAGAGGTGAGACAGATGTTACTATACTACCCAAGCTGAAGTACATTCAGTGAATGTCAGCATTTCCAAAGTCTGGTGTATGTGTGTGTTTCAGGCAGGGCCTGGGTTCGGGGGCCTATGTTACTGCAGAGGAGCAGCTGCAAGAGTCTGTCTACGCCAACAGGGGGCAGTATGAAGAGCCTCCCTCCTCCTCCAGACCTCGGCCTGTTGGGGGGAGCACAGGTAAAGGTGCCATATGTGTGTGTGTGTGTGTGTGTGTGTGTGTGTGTGTGTGTGTGTGTTCATTGGGATTGATGTGTGTATGGTAAGTGTATACTGTGTGTATCTAATGATTACTTACACATGATGTGTTGTTTGTGTTCTCAGGTGCTCAGCTGCATCACCTGACTCAGGTGGGCTTGTCAAGCCGGATCAGTGCGTACCCTGGGGTGGGCCGCAGCGTCTCTGGGCCAACAGGCTCCAGCTGGAACCAGCAGCCTTTAGAACAGGACCTCTCCGGACCTGGAGCCAGCAGAGAGAGTGTGAGTCAGACCATATGATGACCAACAGGGACGGCATGACATGCTGACCACACCGCTCGCGTCGCAAATTAAACGTACATATACATGTTATTCAATCATTGCACCCACACTGCTGGCGTGCGTCAACCAGTGTCAGCATAGCCAGAAGCTAAAATAGAACATAGTTCTATTTGTGACGCTTAACGCGCTGCAAGTCCCGCCTCTCCCATCTCCTCATTGTTTTTTAGGAGCATACACCCACGTGGGTGATTGAAAGATGAACTAAGGTCTACACTCCAGGCCAGTTGGTAGTGGTAATGCACCTTAAAGTTGGTTGCCAACCACCATATAAAGTCCAAAGAAGAAGAAGCCTGAAGGAGGAGAGATTACTGGAAACGAACTCGGTTTCCCCTTTTATCTGTGGATTAATTATTGGAGTAGAGGACCTTGTGCATTTCAGGTAAAATAACAACCCAATGTTTATATCCCAGGACAAATTAGCTAGCAACAGCAAGCTAGCTAGCTATTGCCATAAATGTTTAAAATCTTTTCAACCTGTCCCCAAATTAATATAGTTGGTTCAGAGTTTGTTTTGATATTTCAACCTGTGTGTCCTGATCGCGTCTGGTGTGGGTGGATAAAATCAACATGCACTCGATGGTCGCACGCAGACTCACGCACGCGTGCTGTCTGGTCAGCATGTGAGACTGTTTGGGTGGGCCACATGTCAGAGATTGAGAGAAACATTTGTTTTCTAGAGGAGTAATCTAGTTTACAGAGGAGTAATTTGATCTCCGACTCTTGCCTTCTCTCTCATCCTATCTCTCTTGCTCTTACCCTGTCTCTATCTCTATCTTTCTCTCTAGGTCCTGTCGTTCCCTGAGTTCTCCTCCCCCGCTGTGTTTCAGATGCCCAGCTCCTCTCTGGGAGACCATTCTGTCCCCCCGATGCTCCTGGCCCCTCCCACTCCAGAGTTCCCCCTAGAAGAGTCCTCCCCCTCAGCCCAAAGCTCCGCCTCCCTCATCAAGGCCATCAGGGAGGAGCTACGACGACTCGCCCAGAAACAGGTTGCTGTGGCCGGCACCTACTCCTAGACCAGTGTGAGCCCCTACCCCATAACTGGTCCGAACCAGTTTGAACTACTCATCCTAAACAAGTATGGACCAATCGGAACCACTACCCCAAACTAGTTTGAAACAGTCAGAACCACTTGCCCTAAACTGGTCTAAAGAGGCTTACACTGCTTTTCATAAGCTGGTCTGAACAAGACTCAGCCAGTCTGCAACAGATACGATTTCCTTACAACAATAACATCACTGTTCTTTAAAGGGTTCTTCTCTCTGTAAAGGTTCCTCATTCTACAGCACAGTGTTTCCACTGGACGGGAGGATCGAGTGCTTCCGCGAGAGGGGCCGTCTCTCCCCTTCCTGACCTCCTGTATGTGGTGCTAAACCTCAGCGTAATGTCTCCTGTCATTAAGTTAACCACGCATTGCCTTCAACATACATTCATCATCAGCCATGTTGGTGAGGTCTTCTCCATTCATCAGCCATATTGGTGAGGTCTTGCACTGTAGAGAGAGTTGGAGACTTGGAGTATAGTGTACTTTGGGCATGGGGGATTTTAATATATAGATGAAAAAAGTATATAAAAATGAAAATATTATATGTAAAGAGATATAAAAATCCCAAGTGAGCACAATATGAATTAATAAGAGTGACCAATGGAGTATTGAAATTGTATTTATTTTTTATTGCTCTGAAAGTATACTTTTAAATCCTTTATTTTGACCAAAGACCAATACTGTTTGGATGTTCTATGGCTGTATTCTCCCTGTGTTAGCGCTCACTTTTGCCGTGGAGCTGATCATAACGTTGTCTATCGCAGTGGAGACGTCGCTTAGCATAGTCGCTCGCTGCTCGTGCGTTCATGTGTTGCTTGTACAAAAATGGAGAAAAAAAATGTATTATACGTTGCAGATATATAACGTGTGTATATATAGCGCTTTTCAGTAGGTGTCAAAAGACTTGACATGGGGCTAACCTATCCCATCCACCACCAATGTGACTTTCTGCGGCAGAACTCTCACAGAACAAAGGCATTTCTGTGGTGACGATTGACTGTCCAATTGTGATAGTGTTTCTCTTGGTGGGAAGAGCTGGAAAACCACTCATGCTTGACAACCACAGAAAATAGGCTACCTGTGAAATTTAAGATTGAAATAGGAATGATTTTACAGCACATCGACATAAGGTGATTTGGGGAATTTTGATGGGATGGTTTATAGTGAGTGAAAAACACCTACATTTCCAATTTTCCCCAAATAGCTTCCTCTCCTTATCTCCTTTCCTTAGTCAACTATTATCCAAATGGATGTAAAGGTGAACCTCTCGAAGAGGTGAATTTAGGAAACAAAGCCATTTAGGACAAATGGACATACTATACTCTAGCAGTTGGTGGGTTTGGTGGTGGTTAAGTGCTCTTTGTCTCCATCTGCTGGTGGTATGGCTGCATGGCTGGCTTCCATCTTTGCTTCAGGTTGTTTTCTCTGAGGTCTTATTGTATTGAGTTTGGTCAATGGTCAGTAATGTGTGGGTTTGTGCAGGCAAGAGAAGGCTTGCCCATCCAGCTCTGTGCTCTAGCTATCTACAGCATGTTGACTATGTTTGAGGCTTGGCTAGCTAGCTATTAGTGATGTGACTGTTGTTGTTGTCTTCTCTCAGGCATTCTGCTAAAATAAGTACACAATTTTTTTTTCAACAAAAGTTAAACTGAAGAGTTGTAACACACAAGTAAAGAGTGAGGAGTGTTATACAGTGCCATCCGAACCTGATCCATCCAAGCACATAATACATCATGATAATCAAGCAGTAGAAAAGATGCACTATGTAAGTGTCATTCTGTTATACTCTTGTTTTGCCTTTTCTAATATTTTTTTTTAACCTAAATGAAAATAAATACAGTATATAAAATAAATATTAGCGTAAAATATGTCAAACTATTTTATCTGTGATTGCTCAATTATATGGACAACCTTTCAACGGAAGGACTAACACCTTCCCTGTGGACCAATCCTGATTCATAACTCTTCATCTGCTGGGACTTATAAACCTTCCTGATTGGACCTGGCACCTGTCAATAAGGCGGTGGGACTATACACAGTGGAGTCACAGAGATGTGTGTGCGAACAACAAACCGATTCACCTGGTGCTACTAAGTAACTTACAGTAACAGACCCTTCACTCCCTCTGTACAGGGGTTTGGAGTGTGCTGATGTCTCCTCAGTCTAACAGCATCTCACACACAGCCTATACCGACATGGGGAGCACAGACACACACTGCCAACAGGGAAAACACACACACTCAGAATTTGATATTCCTGTCTAAAAAGATAGGATTCACTTCAAACTCTGGACTTTGAGTAGCTGCAGCACCTCCTGAATGTTTCATAGTTCTGTGTTTTATAGATCTGTGATTCAGACACCAGAGTGTCGGAGCAGGCTTGTTGTTGGCCCTAATGCCCTGAGATCATACCCCTATACTCTGTCTCTCTGTCCCCAGAGGGTATGTGTTTTGTCTACTATTGAGACTGGGGCGGGCCCATCTATAGGCCACACCCTGGGGCGTATCTTCGACATTGTAGTAGACGCTCAGGTGTGTTAAATGTCAGACAAGGGTGGGGTTCCTGCCCGACTACATTCACAGACGTTGCATTGCATCAACGACTGCTCAGTCGGGCATCGAATTTCTATATCACATGTGGTTAACTGATATGTTAAACACCTATCCAGTTGTTGTGAGGTCTGGCATGTGTCTGCAATGTTGTCGGGCAGGAACACCACCAATACCTGTTTTACAGCTCTCTCTCGCCCTCCCACTCTTCATACCCCTCGCTCTCTCCCCTCCTTCCCCTTCTCTCTCTCTATCCCTCTCTTTCTCCTCCCTCTGAGCTGCATCCCTGTGGTGTATAGAGTCTGAATGATGTGTAAATCAAACATTAAAGAAATGATGTGTTTAAAGTCAGTCTTTGCTGTCTTAGTTTTTTTCTCTCCAAAAGTTTTAAAATATTTTATTTTAGTTGCTGGTCCCCCTGTTTTAGTTTTTCACCTCCATCCCTGTTCTGATAACTGATACCTAACCATTCAGTCCCGTCATCTTCCAACAAACACACACACAGAGACGGAGAGAAACAACAGGATAGACTTTACTGAATAATGCCTCAACTATTGTCAACCCATAATCTGCAACAACCCAACCTCTCCCCTGTAGTTTCGCTCTCACCCATACACACTGGCAGATATCCTTCCACTCAATCTATCTCCTCAACAATACCAGGTAGGCTAAATTATATTTATGTCCAAGGCAAGTAGTAATTCTCATTGGGTAGTCCTGTTTGAATATAATATATTGTGGACAGAAAAGGGAGTGACAAACTTTCGTGATCATTTTACTTCTGGGTAACCGATATTAGTTTGAGTAGAGTTGTTTATTTCCTTTTACAATATTTGAATACTGATTAGTATATGCAGGTTACAGACGTTGTTAGGCGGGACCTAAAAACCTGTCGTCTGACCTTTTTCAGCGGTGTTGTCATCAACTTCCACATTCACCTGTCTCAAGGTGGGCAGAACTGACCGAGTTTCTGCATTGAAATTGATTCTCAAGATGGCCAATATTTGAAAAGTTCTTCTTCATGACAAAGATAGCCGCCTTCAAAAAAGTTGCGAATTCATCACAAAAAGCAGGTAACAGTGATTCCCCCGCAGTGGTGTCATTTGCTGCATAGTTTACTTTGTGCATTATTATTGATGAGCGGTTAACTTCGCATAATAAATCAATTCACTGCTCAATGTATGATAACGTTCTGTAGATTTTGTTTAGCATTTAAAACTTTGCCGAATAGTTGTAGTTGTGGGTTTATTTTAACGTTTCTAATACGTTATAACACAGTGTCGGGATTGTATTTAACATGGAGTCAGCTGTGGTCCTTATGTTATGAGAATCCAGGAGAGGGAAGCTGTAAACCCACTCGGGCCCCCTTTGGGTTCTTGAGAGCTAGTTGACAGGTAGACTTAATGTTGTTGGCGGTGATACAGTATGGGCAGGTGACGATGTTATGTTGTGGTAGGTTTTTGGCAGGACATATTATGTATAATATTAAAGTGCCAATTTGCAATTTCTACTTCTATTTTTGCATTTTAAAGCCCGTTGATTCTTAAAGAGCATAACTTGGACATGCTTCATGAGCTTAGTTCAACTGACCCCCTCAGAATTCAAAATTAACTTATTTGAACGCCATTGTTTGTAAACAATGTAATTGTGAAACAACTGTATAGCCTCAAAACATGATTAAAACTATAATTTCGATATCATGGTCAGTCCTTGCATCCATAGCTCTATCTATGAATTTAAGTGGTTAAATTTTTCTAGCCCCACCCCGCAACTGAAACAGTGGCCAGTTTGTTGATTGTTGAGGTAACGTTACAGTATGGGCATAAGATATTATATTAATAGTATGGTAATGGTTTAGACTGCAGTGTCTATGGGCAGTGTAGGGAGAACGAGGAGGTCCTCCATGAAGACTCAGCTGGTTACTGCCATCCAGCTAGATGAAGTGGAGATGGAGGTCAATAACCATCACCAAGAGGTCAACAGCACCGTACCAACAATTCAACAGCCCTTACCAAGAGGTCAACAACCCTCACCAAGAGGTCAAAGGTGAGCGCCGCTCATAAACCACCCAGTAGGTAGAGTGTTTGGTCATGTGCTGGGAAGTGATAATGTGGGGGTGAAGTGTGTGGGATTTGAACTTTGACCTTGTGTTTCAGAGCCACAGACGTACAGTGTGGAGGAAGCGCTGGAGACCATCGGCTTTGGTCGCTTCCATGTTCTGTTGTTCATCATCATTTTAAAATGTATTTTACATTTTTATTTCACCTTTATTTAACCAGGTAGAACAGTTCAAGTTCTCATTTACAACTGCGTCCTGGCCAAGATAAAGCAAAGCAGTGCGGGCGGCAAAAACAACAGCACAGAGTTACACATGGGATAAACAAATGTACAGTCAATAACACAATAGAACATTTTATGTACAGTGTGTGCAAATGTAGTAAGATTAGGGAGGTAAGGGAATTAATAGACCATAGTGGCAAAATAATTACAGTTTAGCATTAACACCGGAGTGATAGAGGTGCAGATGATGATGTGCAAGTAGAGATACTGGGGTGCAAAAGAGCATAAATAAATAAATAAAAATACAAAAAAAATACAAATAACAATATGGGGATGAGGTAGTTGGGTGGGATATGGTCAGTGCCAGCGTAAATCCGTGTGTGTGTCTATCTGTCTAGCTGTCTATCTGTCTGTCCGTATGTAAGTGAAAGAGCTCTTGCTAAAGGATGTGCATAAGCATATAAGCATGCATGTATATATTGTAGATAGCGGGGGCAATGGAGTTCATGTTGCTGGCCGTGGTGTCTTCTGAGATCCACTGTGAGTGGCATCTGGACGACTGGGAGGTGGCTCTGGTCTCCATGGTGAGGCTATACACCAATCAGCATGCAGCTAGGTTTTAAATATCTGGTAGACCTATTACACATGTATATGATACAACTTTCTATCTGTTTGTCTCTGTCTGTCTCTGACTCAGATGGTGTTTGCGGGGTTCATGGTGTGTGGATTGCTGAGTGGATACGTGGCTGATAGATATGGACGCTGGAAGGTCTGTCCCTTTACAGGTTTATGGGATGAACAATACATGAAATCTTCTGGAACTGTTTCTATCGGTTGTAACAGTCTGTGTCGGAATGAGTGTGTAGATGTGTCTGATGGTCTATCAATCTATCTAGGTCAAGGGGGGCCGGCCCACGAGAAAATATAAAATGTAAAAATGTCAAATAAGTATATACTATCTACACTACTATTCAAAGGTTTGGGGTCACTAAGACATTTTCTTGTTTTTGAAAGTGAAGGACATTTTTTGGTCCATTAAAATAACATAAATTTGATCAGAAATACAGTGTAGACATTGTTAATGTTGTAAATGACTATTGTAGCCAGAAACGGCTGATTTTTTTATGGAATATCTACATAGGCGTACAAAGGCCCATTATCAGCAACCATCACTCCTGTGTTCCAGTGGCACGTTGTGTTAGCTAATCCAAGTTTATAATTTTAAAAGGCTCATCATTAGAAAACCCTTTTGCAATAATGTTAGCACAGCTGAAAACTGTTGTCCTGAATGAAGAAGCAATAAAACTGGCCTGCTTTAAACTAGTTGAATATCTGGAGCATCAGCATTTTTGGTTTCGATTACAGGCTCATAATGGCCAGAAACAAAGCACTTCCTTCTGAAACTCGTCAGTCTATTCTTGTTCTGAGAAATGAAGGCTATTCCATGCGAGAAATTGCCAAGAAACTGAAGATCTCGTACAACTCTCTGTACTACTTCCTTCACAGAACTGTGCAAACTGGCCCTAACCAGAATATAAAGAGGAGGGCCCTGGTGCACAACTGAGCAAGAGGACAAGTACATTAGAGTGTTTAGTTTGAGAAACAGATGCCTCACAAGTCCTCAACTGGCAGCTTCATTAAATAGTACCCGCAAAACACCAGTCTCAACGTCAACAGTGAAGCGACTCCGGGATGCTGGCCTTCTAGGCAGAGTTCCTCTGTCCATTGTCTGTGTTCTTTTGCCCATCCTAATCTTTTCTTTTTATTGGCCAGTCTGAGATATGGCTTTTTCTTTGCAGCTATGCCTAAAAGGCCAGCATCCCGGAGTCGCCTCTTCACTGTTGACATTGAGACTGGTGTTTTGCGGGTGCTATTTAATGAAGCTGCCAGTTGAGGACTTGTGAGGCGTCTGTTCCTCAAACTAGACACTAATGTATTTGTCCTCTTGCTCCTCAGGCACACCTGTTAATTGAAATGCATTCTAGGTGACTACTTCATGGAGGTGTTTTAGAGAATGCCAAGAGTGTGCAAAGCTGTCATCAAGGCAAACGGTGGCTACTTTGAAGAATCGCAAATATAAAATATATTTTGATTTGTTTAACACTTTTTTTGTTACTACATGATTCCATATGTGTTATTTCATAGTTTTTTGTTGTTGAAAATAGTACAAATAAAGAAAAACCCTTGAATGAGTAGGTGTCCAAACCTTTGACTTGTACCATATACAGTGGGGAGAACAAGTATTTGATACACTGACAATTTTGCAGGTTTTCCTACTTACAAAGCATGTAGAGGTCTGTAATTTTTATCATAGGTACACTTCAACTGTGAGAGGCGGAATCTAAAACAAAAATCCAGAAAATCACATTGTATGATTTTTAAGTAATTAATTTGCATTTTATTGCATGACATAAGTATTTGATACATCAGAAAAGCAGAACTGAATATTTGGTACAGAAACCTTAGTTTGCAATTACAGAGATCATACGTTTCCTGTAGTTCTTGACCAGGTTTGCACACACTGCAGCAGGGATTTTGGCCCACTCCTCCATACAGACCTTCTCCAGATCCTTCAGGTTTCGGGGCTGTCGCTGGGCAATACGGACTTTCGGCTCCCTCCAAAGATTTTCTATTGGGTTCAGGTCTGGAGACTGGCTAGGCCACTCCAGGACCTTGAGATGCTTCTTACGGAGCCACTCCTTAGTTGCCCTGGCTGTGTGTTTCGGGTCGTTGTCATGCTGGAAGACCCAGCCACGACCCATCTTCAATGCTCTTACTGAGGGAAGGAGGTTGTTGGTCAAGATCTCGCGATACATGGCCCCATCCATCCTCCCTTCAATACGGTGCAGTCGTCCTGTCCCCTTTGCAGAAAAGCATCCCCAAAGAATGATGTTTCCACCTCCATGCTTCACGGTTGGGATGGTGTTCTTGGGGTTGTACTCATCCTTCTATTCCTCCAAACACGGCGAGTGGAGTTTAGAGCAAAAAGCTCTATTTTTGTCTCATCAGACCACATGACCTTCTCCCATTCCTCCTCTGGATCATCCAGATGGTCATTGGCAAACTTCAGACGGGCCTGGACATGCGCTGGCTTGAGCAGGGGGACCTTGCGTGCGCTGCAGGATTTTAATCCATGACGGCGTAGTGTGTTACTAATGGTTTTCTTTGAGACTGTGGTCCCAGCTCTCTTCAGGTCATTGACCAGGTCCTGCCGTGTAGTTCTGGGCTGATCCCTCACATTCCTCATGATCATTGATGCCCCACGAGGTGAGATCTTGCATGGAGCCCCAGACCGAGGGTGATTGACCGTCATCTTGAACTTCTTCCATTTTCTAATAATTGTGCCAACAGTTGTTGCCTTCTCACCAAGCTGCTTGGCTATTGTCCTGTAGCCCATCCCAGCCTTGTACAGGTCTACAATTTATCCCTGATGTCCTTACACAGCTCTCTGGTCTTGGCCATTGTGGAGAGGTTGGAGTCTGTTTGATTGAGTGTGTGGACAGGTGCCTTTTATACAGGTAACGAGTTCAAACAGGTGCAGTTAATACAGGTAATGAGTGGAGAACAGGAGGGCTTCTTAAAGAAAAACTAACAGGTCTGTGAGAGCCGGAATTCTTACTGGTTGGTAGGTGATCAAATACTTATGTCATGCAATAAAATGCAAATTAATTACTTAAAAATCATACAATGTGATTTTCTGGATTTTTGTTTTAGATTCCGTCTCTCACAGTTGAAGTGTACCTATGATAAAAATGACAGACCTCTACATGCTTTGTAAGTAGGAAAACCTGCAAAATCGGCAGTGTATCAAATACTTGTTCTCCCCACTGTATATATACAGTGGGGAGAACAAGTATTTGATACACTGCCGATTTTGAAGGTTTTCCTACTTACAAAGCATGTAGAGGTCTGTAATTTTTATCATAGGTACACTTCAACTGTGAGAGACGGAATCTAAAACAAAAATCCAGAAAATCACATTGTATGATTTTTAAGTAATTAAATTGCATTTTATTGCGTGACATAAGTATTTGATCACCTACCAACCAGTAAGAATTCCGGCTCTCACAGACCTGTTAGTTTTTCTTTTAGAAGCCCTCCTGTTCTCCACTCATTGCCTGTATTAACTGCACCTGTTTGAACTTGTTACCTGTATAAAAGACACCTGTACACACACTCAATCAAACAGACTCCAATCTCTCCACAATGGCCAAGACCAGAGAGCTGTGTAAGGACATCAGGGATAAAATTGTAGACCTGCACAAGGCTGGGATGGGCTACAGGACAATAGGCAAGCAGCTTGGTGAGAAGGCAACAACTGTTGGCGCAATTATTAGAAAATGGAAGATGTTCAAGATGACGGTCAATCACCCTCGGTCTGGGGCTCCATGCAAGATCTCACCTCGTGGGGCATCAATGATCATAAGGAAGGTGAGGGATCAGCCCAGAACTACACGGCAGGACCTGGTCAATGACCTGAAGAGAGCTGGGACCACAGTCTCAAAGAAAACCATTAGTAACACACTACGCTGTCATGGATTGAAATCCTGCAGCGCACGCAAGGTCCCCCTGCTCAAGCCAGCGCATGTCCAGGCCCGTCTGAAGTTTGCCAATGACCATCTGGATGATCCAAAGGAGGAATGGGAGAAGGTCATGTGGTCTGATGAGACAAAAATAGAGCTTTTTGGTCTAAACTCCACTCGCCGTGTTTGGAGGAAGAAGAAGGTTGAGTACAACCCCAAGAACACCCTCCCAACCGTGAAGCATGGAGGTGGAAACATCATTCTTTGGGGATGCTTTTCTGCAAAGGGGACAGGACGACTGCACCGTATTGAGGGGAGGATGGATGGGGCCATGTATCGCGAGATCTTGGCCAAAAACCTCCTTCCCTCAGTAAGAGCATTGAAGATGGGTCGTGGCTGGATCTTCCAGCATGACAACGACCCGAAACACACAGCCAGGGCAACTAAGGAGTGGCTCCGTAAGAAGCATCTCAAGGTCCTGGAGTGGCCTAGCCAGTCTCCAGACCTGAACCCAATAGAAAATCTTTGGAGGGAGCTGAACGTCCGTATTGCCCACCGACAGCCCCGAAACCTGAAGGATCTGGAGAAGGTATGTATGGAGGAGTGGGCCAAAATCCCTGCTGCAGTGTGTGCAAACCTGGTCAATAACTACAGGAAACGTATGATCTTTGTAATTGCAAACAAAGGTTTCTGTACCAAATATTAAGTTCTGCTTTTCTGATGTATCAAATACTTATGTCACGCAATAAAATGCAATTTAATTACTTAAAAATCATACAATGTGATTTTCTGGATTTTTGTTTTAGATTCCGTCTCTCACAGTTGAAGTGTACCTATGATTAAAAATTACAGACCTCTACATGCTTTGTAAGTAGGAAAACCTTCAAAATCGGCAGTGTATCAAATACTTGTTCTCCCCACTGTATGTATCTCACACACATCAGGACATGTACATAGTGAACTTGTAAACATTGTAAATATGAAAATAGAATATAGTACGTCAGAACATGACCTACCGCTTGCAAGTCAATATCAGACTGGAAGGAATTCTCATTCGCAATCTCTGCATGCGTAACCAATGGCATAATCGATATGTAAATTCAACCAACCAGTAGAAATACATATTTCTGCAGTGTCAAGTGGAAACCCTGTACACACATGCATGTGTGCGTGTGTGTACAGTGGGGGTCAGATTCACGTGAGGTTAGATTCACACTCTTTTGTTTCGCTATCTGAATAATGCTACTGTTCGTGTACAAGTCTGATTTGATTTTGTGCTCCCTCTCTGTCTCTCTGTCTCCAGTCATCCCTCTGAATATATGCCTGTTGAACGTGTTTGGGAGGAAGTTGAGCATGGTTCTCCTGAAGCTCATGGCAGCCCTGTTCCTCATGCTGGTTAACGGCTGCTCTACAATGTATACACTGTAAACACACTCTGTGGGGTTTGATTGTTTTATTTTGTCACCAATTTCAAATATGGTATCAATACTTTTGCTCATGAGATTCTCTCTCTGTCACTCTCTCGCTCTCTCTCTTTCCAGGTTTGGTTTTTACCATTCTGCTATTCTGGATCAGGTCTCTGGTCTCAATGATTTTCAATGTGGTTTATATTTATACTGCAGAGGTATGTGGACACAACTTTACATTCCATCCACATATATACTGTTAGTGTAACAGTATAACTTTAAACCGTCCCCTCGCCCCGACACGGGCGCGAACCAGGGACCCTCTGCACACATCAACAACAGTCGCCCACGAAGCGTCGTTATCCATCGCTCCACAAAAGCCGCGGCCCTTGCAGAGCAAGGGGAAACACTACTTAAGTCTCAGAGCAAGTGACGTAACTGATTGAAATGCTAGTAGCGCGTACCCGCTAACTAGCTAGCCATTTCACATCCGTTACACTCACCCCCCTTTCAACCTCCTCCTTTTCCGCAGCAACCAGTGATCCGGGTCAACAGCATCAATGTAACAGTATAACTTTACGTCGTCCCCTCGCCCCGACACGGGCGCGAACCAGGGACCCTCTGCACACATCAACAACAGTCGCCCACGAAGCGTCGTTATCCATCGCTCCACAAAAGCCGCGGCCCTTGCAGAGCAAGGGGAAACACTACTTAAGTCTCAGAGCAAGTGACGTAACTGATTGAAATGCTAGTAGCGCGTACCCGCTAACTAGCTAGCCATTTCACATCCGTTACACTCACCCCCCTTTCAACCTCCTCCTTTTCCGCAGCAACCAGTGATCCGGGTCAACAGCATCAATGTAACAGTATAACTTTACGTCGTCCCCTCGCCCCGACACGGGCGCGAACCAGGGACCCTCTGCACACATCAACAACGGTCGCCCACGAAGCGTCGTTACCCATCGCTCCACAAAGGCCACGGCCCTTGCAGAGCAAGGGGAAACCCTACTTAAGTCTCAGAGCAAGTGACGTAACTGATTGAAATGCTAGTAGCGCGTACCCGCTAACTAGCTAGCCATTTCACATCCGTTACATTAGTGTATAACAATGTATTGTATAGGCCTCTCTCAGGTGTATACTGTGTGTGTCTGGTGACTCCTTCTGTCTCTCAGGTGTACCCGACTGCAGTGCGTTCTCTTGGAATGGGTTTCTGCACTTCTTTCAGCGGCATCGGAGGCACGATCGCCCCACTTCATAGCACAGGTCTGTGGCTGTGTGTTGTTCATGTTGGCTGATGCTTGTGTATGTGTGTATTAATATGTGAATGTGTGTTACAGGTGTTTGTTCTTAAATGTGTGTGTCATAATGTTTGACTGTGTGTGTGTGTGTGTGTGTGTTGTAGGTGTTGATGTCACATTCAGTGATTTTAGATATGCTGCCAGTCACTGTGGCCTGTGTGCTTTGTGCTGTTGGTGCCCTTCTACTGCCTATCGAGACAAAGGGACGAGCACTACTGGTACGCCACTGTCTGTGTTCTCGTGTGAAATGAAGATAATACTCTATATGTGATATACAAGTCTTGGCTTAATACTTTATTTCATTCTATTCACTTTTTTCTCTTCACAGCAAAATACCTGACTGTGTACATATGATTCTCAACACATTCATGTAATTGTATATTTACACATTACACGTTTTATACTTTGACAGCTGTCTTTGTGTTTTACATTATCTAGATATTTATATTTCAGAAAGTGTGTACGCTTGAGCGAAAATAACTGGTCAAGCAGGGGAATTCAGTCTCACTTCCCAACCACTAGATGGCGACATTACCCTGTAGGGAGATGTAGCCGTCGTCTATATATACGACAAAGTTCTAATCCAATGGGGTTACGTGAAATCTTAAGCAAACAGAGCGAGACTTGGTTGGGTTTCATTGGAAACATTGAGAAGCCCTGTCATGGAGAGGTTAAAGTTAAAATTAGACTGTAACACCACCCACACACACACCATGGGGCAGCTTAGTGGGGTGTGTGTGTGTGCGCATGTGTGTGTGGGGTGTGGCGCGGGCATTATACTGAAGTAGCTACTGGGAATATAGTATGGATCGGTGAAGGTGATCAGGTATTAGCTGCAGCGTAAGCCATGGGGTCAGGGGTTAGCCACAATGTTTAGCTATAGATTAAGCCCTGCCCTCTCAGGCTTGGGTCTTCAGCTGTGAAAAACATGGCTAATTTGGGGTTAGTAAAGAGAGCAGAGCAGATCTCCATATGACCATAAATTGAAAATTGTGGGTAGGCCTATAAACGTGTATTTGCTCTGTCATGTGTAGGCCTATACCTGGCATGTGCAGGTACCTCTCCACCGACAGAATGTATAACCCAACCCTTCTCTCTGACAGCACTGAAGGGCTTGGGTCTCGGCCATATGCACAAATAGGCCTCTGTCTGTGTGTTCTGTCCCCACATACCCACTCTGTTTTTGTGTGCCTATGAGCAGGATCTCTCTCCTTCAGCGCCACGTTCTTACAGAATGATCTCTCTCTTCTGATCCCTCTCCTCTTTAAGCTTGTTAGAGCCCAGTCTGTTTCCCAGGGACACCGAGAGATTAGATGTGTGTGTGTGTGTGTGTGTGTGTGTGTGTGTGTGTGTGTGTGTGTGTGTGTGTGTGTGTGTGTGTGTGTGTGTGTGTGTGTGTGTGTGTGTGTGTGTGTGTGTGTGTGTGTGTGTGTGTGTGTGTGTGTGTGTGTGTGTGTGTGTGTGCTGTAGCCTATGTGGACATGCTGTGTGGGAGGAGTCTGTACTTGGCTGTTCCCTGACCTTGGACGAGAAAAGCGTCTGGATGTGAGAGAGCGAGAAAGACAGACTTGGAGAGTTTGGTATCAACATAATGCACAGCACACCATAAGGAAGGGAGGGGGACAGGCAGAGACAATGGAGGCTGCGGTATAGGCTACTGCAGTGCAGGTTTGTGGGTTGTTGTTTCTGTGGCTGAAGATAGATTTTACATTCGAATTCTGAGAGACGTCTGGTAACCCGTAGCTGAGCTGGAGAGTGATAATGTCTGTACAGGCCAGACGACAACACAGCATACAGTAAGTCCTACACAGTTTGTGTGTGTTCTTCTGTCAATGTGTGTATGTGTGTGTACTTGAATGTGTTATCTTGAAAGTATTGTGTGGACGTAATGGACAGACAATACTGAAAGAATGAAAGCTCTTTGATGTGCAAGGTAATTATGTAGAATGTCCTAGGCACTTAGACTCATCTAAAATGGATAGTATATTATTTATCTAAGGTTTTTAGTCTTGTGTGGTTATTCGGTGCTGTTTATTTCCCTTTTGGGGGATTAATAGAGTATCTATCAAATGTTCTAATTCAATCTAATAAACTACTATACTGTCTCCCCCTGCTATGCTGACATTGGAGTGTGTGTGGGTGATGGAGTATGTGTGTGGGTTTCTCTTGGTGCTTGGTGCGGATGGATCCACTATGTATGAGGTGCATTGTCTCCCCCCCCAACCACGCACATTCCCTCCCTCTTTCTCTTTGTATTGTCTGGTGACTGCTTTGGTTATTGTCCCAGTCTTGGGATGTGGGCACATATTCTACCTCCTCCCCCCAAGTCCTTAGCACTGAATATAATGCAATAGCAGGATATAGTACACTTTTCTGAGGGCTTTGATTGTGTGACAACCAGAGTCTCAGCAGCGGATATACTACATTACCCATAAGCCCAGTGCACAGCATGGAGAGCTGGTTTATCTGGGCTCTAACAGTATAAGAACATCTCTGGCCCTACCTCCCAGCAGGGGACCTAACCTCTGATATGCAGCCAGCTCAGACAGAGAACACCTTAATCTAAACACACACACACACACACACACACACACACACACACACACACACACACACACACACACACACACACACACACACACTCACTCTCTCTCTCTCTCTCTCTCTCTCTCTCTCTCTCTCTCTCTCACTCTCACTCTCACTCTCACTCTCACTCTCACTCTCACTCTCACACTCACACAGTAGGCTACTTGCAAATTTAGAAATGTTTTATAAGCAATTTATTACACATGTAGCCTGGTCCCATATCTGTTTGTGCTTTTGCAAATGCCAACTCCATTGCTGTCATTGGTGCGACAAGGAATTGGAATGATAACTCAACACAGTTCCCATGGATTCTACATGGGACGTCAGTATGGAATATTCTCTTATCTTTTCTCTCTTTCCAGGCAGCCAATGAAAGAGCCCGGAACAGGAAGCTGAGATGGAGTTCCCAGGGTGCCCAGCTGCTGCCGGCGTTGCCGTGGGCGACGAGGCGGAGCAGGCGGAGAAGGAGGGCCACGCCCAGGTTCTATTTGATGAGTTTGTCCAGGCGTCTACCTGCAGAACGACACTCCGTGCCTTCAACCTGCTGTGTGAGCACCTTCAGCTCACACACACACATACTCAGCCACAGACATACTCCGCAACGCAGCCGCAGAGGCCTTTCTACCACACCCTCAAAGAACGCCTCAGCTACTGGAAGGCAAACGCACTGTGGGCCAAACTGGACAAACGGGCGGCCCACCACGAATACGGGAAGGGCCGTGTCTGTGCCAACACCACGGTACTTATTAGTAATTTAGAATCTGGTATTTAACATTTTCAAATACACAGGCTGCACAGCGTGTGTACGTTTCTAGCTTCTCATCCCAGCTGTCCCCTCTCCCAGTGTGTGATCATCGGGGCGGGGCCATGTGGTCTGCGTACAGCAGTAGAGCTGGGGTTCCTGGGGGCCAGAGTGGTGCTGCTGGAGAAGAGAGATGCCTTCTCCAGGAACAACGTCCTTCACCTCTGGCCTTTCACCATCCACGACCTCAGGGGCCTCGGGGCCAAAAAGTTCTACGGCAAGTTCTGTGCTGGAGCCATTGACCACATCAGTGAGTATGGAATGATCCCTGACACTTGACCCCTGAGTCTCCATGGTTACAGCTATGGGGCTTCAATGTTCATTAGAGAATCCTCTCTCTCATTATACCCTATTTCTCTCCCCCTCTCTCTCTCCCCCTCTCTCTCTCGCCCCCCTGCCCTCTGTAGGTATACGGCAGTTACAGTTGGTGTTATTAAAGGTGGCTCTGTTGCTGGGGGTGGAAGTCCATGTCAACGTAGAGTTCAAGGGACTGGTGGAGCCACCTGCGGACCAGGAGCAACAGAGTAAGACCCTTGTTTGTGTGTGTGTGTGTGTGTGTGTGTGTGTGTGTGTGTGTGTGTGTGTGTGTGTGTGTGTGTGTGTGTGTGTGTGTGTGTGTGTGTGTGTGTGTGTGTGTGTGTGTGTGTGTGTGTGTGTGTGTGTGTGTGTGTGTGTGTGTGTGTAATGCCTTTATGTGTGTGTGTGTGTGTAATGCCTTTATGTGTGTGTGTGTGTGTGTGTAATGCCTTTATGTGTGTGTGTGTGTGTGTAATGTGTGTGTAATGTGTGTAATGCCTTTATGTGTGTGTGTGCCTCAGAGGTAGGCTGGAGGGTGGAGGTGAAACCCAAGTCTCACCCTATTAACCAACTGCAGTGTGATGTGGTGATCGGAGCTGATGGACGACGGAACACACTGCCAGGTAAATCATCTAATAGCACCTACCGAAACACTGAAACAGCAACAGATCTCAAGCAGCATCAGTCAGACCTCCCATCACTGAAAGAACACATTTCTTAGTAAATGCGTTTATGGGAAGGGAATTTTTCTTGCCCTCTGATCCCAGAATTCCTGTTTGCAATCACATCCTGTCTCCCATATGTTCAATCAGGGTTCAGGCGTAAGGAGTTCCGTGGCAAGCTGGCCATTGCCATCACAGCTAACTTCATGAACCGTAACACCACGGCTGAGGCCAAGGTGGAGGAGATCAGCGGAGTGGCCTTCATCTTTAACCAGAGGTTCTTTCAGGAGCTACGGGACGCCACGGGAGTGGACCTGGAGAATATAGTGTACTACAAGGACGACACGCACTACTTTGTGATGACGGCTAAGAAGCAGAGTCTGCTGGAGAAAGGAGTCATTCTGCGGGTAACAACGCACACAGACGGGCCTCCCGAGTGGCGCAACAATCTATGGCACTTCATCACAGTGCTTGAGGCGTCATTACAGACCCGGGTTCGATCCCAGGCTGTGTTGCAGCCAGCCGCGACCGGGAGACCCATGAGGCGACGCACAATTGGCCCAGCGTCGTCCGGGTTAGGGGAGGGTTTGACCGGCTGCGTTGTCCTTGTCCCGTCGCGCTCTAGCGACTCCTTGTGGCGGGCCGGGCGCATGCACGCTGACTTCAGTCGCCAGTTGTACGGTGTTTCCTCCAACACATTGGTGCGGCTGGCTTCCGAGTTAAGCGAGCAGTGTGTCAAGAAGCAGTGCGGCTTGGTAGGGTCGTGTTTCGGAGGACGTATTGGCTCTCGACCTTCGCCTCTCCCGAGTCCATACGAGAGTTGCAGCGATGGGACAAGACTGTAACTACCAATTGGACATCATGAAATTGGGGAGAAAAAGGGGCATTTAAAAAAAAAAATTATGTTAAACATGAAACAATGCATACACACATATATATACAGTACTTTATGACACACTGATACAGCTGCATTGACTGTATTGTTATTTTACTCATGTTGATCTCACTGCTCTCTACTGCCCTGATATTGACTGTATAACTGTGTTATTGTTCAAACATTGATTGTATTCTATTGTACTGATGTTTACTGTGTCATACCCATCAGGACTCTGCAGACACAGAAACACTTCTCTCACGGGGAAACGTGGACCAGAATGCGCTGCTGGCCTACGCCCGCGAGGCGGCGGACTTCTCCACCAATCACCAGCTGCCGTCCCTGGACTTTGCCATGAACCACTACGGGCAGCCTGATGTTGCCTTGTTTGACTTCACCTGTATGTACGCGTCAGAGAACGCTGCACTGGTCAGACAGAGACATGGACACCATCTGCTGGTCACACTGGTGGGAGACAGCCTTCTGGAGGTGAGGAGTTAGGGAGAGGAAGAGAGGAGCAGAGTTGAGGGAGAGTAGAAGAGTGTTAATGTCAGCAATACTCTGAAAGTGATTCTGTTGTAAGTAGCGTATGGTTGTAATGTGCGTGTGTCTGTGTGTCTGCTTATGTGTGTGTTAGCCGTTCTGGCCCATGGGGACAGGTATAGCACGGGGGTTCCTGGCAGCATTGGATTCTGCCTGGATGGTACGGAGCTGGGCTCAAGGCCTCGCCCCCCTGGACATACTTGCTGAAAGGTGAGAGGGCAGGTCTGCGGTTAGGAGAACACACACACCAGCAATCAGGGAATGGGCACACTGTCAAGTTACACATTGTGAAACCTATAGACAAAACACACTGCCAAAGCCACACAAATATACACGACGTGCCAAAATCATCGATCAACAGGCACCTAGGCTAGGAAACAAAATTATCATTCACCTGATTCCCTCACTAAATAATCCTCTCTGTCTCTCCTCTCATTCTCTCTCTCTCTCTCTACTCTCTTTCTTTTTTTCAGAGAGAGTCTGTATCGCCTCCTTCCTCAGGCCTCTCCAGAAAACGTCAACAAGAACTTTGGTCAATACACCGTCGACCCAGCTACCCGCTACCCAAACATCAACCCCCAACTCATCACACCCGCACAGGTATGCACAGGCAGACACACGCACACATACACACGCACAGAGGTCTGATGATGATTGTGGATGATGAGGATGAGGATGACAATCTCTGTAGGTGGGGCATCTAATATACACAGAAGAGAGTGGAGGTTCGGGTGCGGACCAGGAACCACGACCCCGATCCCCCTTGCCGAAGCTACTACGACAGGGTGAGTCTGACCCTCTGAGTACTGAACGGCTACACTAACATAACTCTAACCAATCGTCAATCTTCACTCATATTTGTTTTCTTCCTCTCTGGTTCCCCAGAGTCCTTCTCTCGCTCCAGTAAGCTTTTGTCATGGTGCCAGCAGCAGACGCAGGGTTACCGTGGCGTTGCGGTTAGCGACCTCACTACTTCCTGGAAGAGTGGCCTAGCTTTGTGTGCCCTCATCCACCACTATCGACCTGACCTCATGTGAGTCACCTCTGACCTCTAGCCTCACGCTCCTCACAAATCACCTTACCTCATACACCTCATACAGTTCATCCCAAAGGTAGCATTCAGGCGCAATGTAGTTTGTCTCACTTCCTTTTCACGCAAGCTCAGGTGCATGTGTGTTTGTGTGAGAGTGGTGAGGCTGATGAGTCAGAAGAACATGGTCCTGATGAGTGCCCTTTTAATTGCCTGATTGGATCAGTGCCTCTCTTTGTCCACTTGCTCTGGTGTGTGTGTGTGTGTGTGTGTGTGTGTGTGTGTGTGTGTGTGTGTGTGTGTGTGTGTGTGTGTGTGTGTGTGTGTGTGTGTGTGTGTGTGTGTGTGTGTGTGTGTGTGTGTGTGTGTGTGTGTGTGTGTGTGTGTGTGTGTGTGTGTGTGTGTGTGTAAGTGTGTAAGTGTGTAAAGTGTGTCTATTTGCACGTGTGTGTGTGTGACTCTCTTACTTTGAGTCTCTCGTCTCTCTGCAGTGACGTTGACTCTCTAAAGGAGGATGAGGGGGAGGAGAATATGAGGTTGGGGTTGGAGGTGGCAGAGAAGGAGTTTGGCATCTCTCCTGTGATGACTGTCGAGGAGATGTCGTCTGTCAGTGAAACGGACACTCTCTGTATGGTCATGTACCTCAGCCAGTTTCACCAGCTCTTCAAGGACGCACTGCCCCCAAGCGGTGAGTTTCTCAACCACAGTAGTCAGTGGTAAGAACTGTTAATGCTCAGTTCTCCTCATCACCCTCTATTCTTATCCTACCCTCTCTTTCCAGAATGCTGAATAGTCTTCCTCGTCTCCGGCCCTCTCATAACCACTTACCTACAATGCCTTACTTAAGCAAAAGCAAAGTGGTGAAACTGTTTCTATTCCTATTGCCTGTCAGTGGTTGTGAAGGAAAGGAGATGAGGAATGGCTGTTCTTCTCCTCTTTCCTTTTCTGTAGAATCCCAGACTGAGAGCCCAGATGGGAGGGCTGCTGTGATTGGTCCTGCCTCTCTCCTCAGCCGCCTGGGCCACAGCCCATCCCGCAAGCGCAACCCCAAGGTACACACCCCTATTTGCTTATGCAGGGACTCTGTTTGTCTGTGTGTAGGTGTATCGGTGCATGTGTGTTTACATATATTTGTCTGTGTCCCTCTCATCAGGAGCAGAAGGAGAAGGATGCGGTGGGGAAGAGGAGGAAGACCAGTCGGCCATGTCTGGAGGATGTGAGACAAGATCTCAGATTAGTGGACAGTTATGAGGTGAGGGGTGTAACCTGTATCCCTGGTTTAGGTAAGAGAAATTGTAATTGAAGAGAAACTGCCGGTAGTTCTGTGACTAAATGAATGAGATGACATGCAATAGTGTAAAGTATTTTAAATGTGAGAACAGCTATACAAAACCTTTGGCCTTAAAGTGACACGGGTCAAACTCTCCACCATTCTGCCTTCCACAGGAAGAGGCTGCCTTGTGCTCTGTGGGTGGAGCAAGCCAGAGCAGAGTGCGCTCGATGGCCAATCAGCTGCTGGCCAAGTTTGAGGAGAATGCCCCTTGCCCCTCCTCCACGCCAGCTGCAGTTCTCCGCAGACAGGTGAGAGGGGATGTAATTCGGAACTCCTAGCTGCTAAGAGTTTTCAGGTGTTACATAGATAGTTTCCCCTCGCTCAAAGTGTCAACGTTTTCAAAAATATTCTAATTGAAAATCTGTGCTTTCAATCAGACTAAAGGAACTTCTACAGCACGGTCTGTCATCCATAGCTGTTGCTAGTTTAGATCCTCCAGGTGTGAGCCGACTGACTGACTTCCTCTTGCGGTTTCAGAGGATAAGCCAGATTAGCTGCACTGATGGGTATTTTGGGTCAGGGCCAATGGGACTCACTAAGCCTTGGAGCAGTAAGTAAGGGTTCATTTGGTTCAAGGGGACAGCTGTGGTTGCAGCAATATGGCTTAAGATTAACTGGTAGTTAGGGTTAGTCGTGGTAGCTCTTAGCCTAGGCCCTAGAGAGGCTTAAGGCTGTGGCTGTAGTATGGTATAAAGGTAGCCATGGCCGTCCCGGCTCCACAGCCCTCACTCCCTCTACTACCTGACCACCAGGGGGACTCCATGCCCATGCTTCCACCTCCTCCATCATCCCCTGACCCCCAGGACGCAACCTTTGTGGCCTCCGCTGCCACCTGGAAACAGGTACAAAATAATAAGTCCCCCACCTGCTCCACCTGTGGTTCTTGGAGGACTGTAGAGTTAATACAGCTGTATCTCTCTGTCACCACATGGGGGTGGATGCTTGTGTGTTGTGTAGTTCAGTCGCGTGGCATTTTTTCCATAGCTCTTTCTTAGCTTTAGTTGCCATCGATATCACAGTATTTCGCTATTTCGCTACGTCAACCACCCACTCACATGATGCCGTCTAAACCCATCTAACCCCAGAAGAAGCGCACGCAGCAGCAGGAGCAGATGAGTTTCAAGTACAAGGAAAAGGTCAAATGTCACACTCTGCCCAGCAGGGGGGAGCAGGTACGCCACCCCCAGAGGAATCTGGGTAATGTAGTTGTGTGTAGACTAGATGGCACGTAGACTAATAATGATGTCCCATGCCACCCATAATTGTTCATAGATTTCCCAAGTTCCCATTACCCATCTGTAGACTAATGTGTGTCACTGGTGTGATGACTTTTGAGGTCTCTTCTCGGCTACCTCAGTGGTTCCCTGATATATACATTCAGGACAGAAAAGACCAACTGTTCAGAATTGTCGTTCGAAAAGGTGGCGTCAAATCCTACGCAACTCGCAGTCCGTCAACCAACAGACGAATGTTGCGCCATCTGGCGTGTGGCAATGAATTGTTCTCTCAGTGTAGTGAATCATGACAGATACATGGTGAACGTTGGCAGTAAGAGTTGCCCACGGCCAAAGCTTTAACCATACCCCTAGTGTGAACCTACCCCATTCATAGACAATTCATAACTACCTTTAGCATCAATTGGCAATAGTATAGCCCCGAGGCATGCTCTAAACATTAGTATAGCCCCGAGGCATGCTCTAAACATTAGTATAGCCCCGAGGCATGCTCTAAACATTACCACGCATCACTTGCGGTATGGTTATGGAACCCGTCTTTCATGTAAGCAATAAATCATTTTCAAAAAATCACAATGTTAAATTACTTAGACACCTTTTAGGGTTAGTGTTCTCACACAGCCATTTCCATGTTGCAGCTTTTGTTTGTGGAAAACAGAGTGGACTACCTGTGCTAATTAGCTATTTGTGTCTCTGAACACCTGTGTGTAAACTGCAGACAGACGCCACAAACGTGTTGTCACTGAAAAATGCAGTCGGCTGCAACCGTATTTTCAATTTGTGAAATGATTTTGATGTGATGTGAGAGGGATTTGTGTTTCTAGAACTATACCGCAATTGGGAATTGATTTTTGAGGGAGTATTTGGCTGTTTTGGCTTCCAGAGCCAATTCACCTTTAAACAGAACATGTAAGATCCTTGGACTATAAGGAGTAACGTTGGGCTCCATCAGTCCATTATTGGGCTAGTGTGGACCATGAGTGGGCTACAACTTGAGTTCAATCTATGGGCCTCAGGGCAGTGTCAGAGTGCTAAATGATACTGTAATTCATATAAACAACTGTTGTTTTGGAGAAAGAGGAGTAAACTGGACTGAACTGGATTCAGAGTACATCTTGTTTGGTCTTCAAGAAAGTATATTTGTATAACTTACCGCAGGGCATGTGGCATGTGACAACGCTGCAACTGAAATTTTCCCTTTTAAGATTTAAAAAATCAGAGGCCTGTGAATGGTGTTTGTTAATGTTTGCACAGCCTTCTTTCCTCAGACTCCTCTCTGATTGGCCTACAAATTAAGTTTGATTGGTGTGAGATAAGGGCCTAGTGATAACATTTATATTTATTATTTTGGACAATGATTAATTACACTGCAACAGAAAGAGGGTTAAATGAGTATAATGACAGAATCCAATAGGGGTTGGATGTTTCGAGCTTTGTGTTCCATTTCCACATCTATGACACAGCAACATGTTTATGGCTCCGGTTGTGTCATCCCTAGTGAGTGTGTCTGTGTGTGTTTACTGTTTGTTCTGTCCTTCGTCCTCATCTCTTGTCTCTCTTTTCTCCTGTTGTCTTTTAGAAATACGTTCAGATGTACACAGGGGGAGTGAGCTCATTGGCTGAACAGATATCCTCTCAGCTTCAAAGTCAGGAGTCACCATCACCCCAGCACACTCCTGATAGGAAGGAATCAGTAAGAATGTATTTGAATGAATCGACTCACTCACACTAATACTGTCAATAGGCAGCATTGGATTATACCCTATCTAGGCTGGTTCTGAAGTAGGCCATTTCCATGTAAAAGTATCCATGAGCACCAAGGTGAAGTTTATAGGAGCATGTCAAATTGGATGTCAAATGAAAGCTAGGAGTCTATTTATTTTTGTTATTATGGCATATATACATTTTTCAACCATTTTCATCCCAAAAATGAGGAATAAACAAAGGCTTTGATTTCTGGACAAACAGATAGAAAGGGGATCTTAGAAAACATCTACCAGGAAAAGTCTTAAAAGGTATTATAAATGTATCAAAACACAATAAGGTTGAAGTAAAGACCCCTGCCAACTAATATCAACACTTATATTTAGTTTTGGAGAAATGTCTGTAAGTTTAAGAAACATTGCCTTGTACTGTGAAATTCTGCACCAAAAACCCACATATCTTTTAAGATATCTTTGAATTTCTCTACCTCATGAGGAGGGAGTACAATGAAAGTTCACAGAAGTAACAAGTAAAGGTATACCAATCAATTAGTAATAGTGTTTTTACCAGTGGTGTAACATACTTAAGTAGAAATACTTTAAAGTACTACTTAAATAGTTTTATGGGGTACCTGTACGTTACTTTATTATTTGAAAACTTTTACTTTTACTTCACTACATTCCTAAAGAAAATTATGTACTTGTTACTCCATACATTTTCCCTGACACCCAAAAGTACTCGTTGCATTTTGAATGCTTAGCAGGATAGAAAAATGGTCCAATTTGCACACTTTTAAGAAAACATCTGTTGTCAACCCTACGGCCTCTGATCTGGTGGACTCACTAAACACAAATGCTTTGTTTGTAAATGATGAGGGTTGGAGTGTGCCCCTAGCTATCAGTAAATAGAAAAACAAGAAAATAGTGTGATCTGATGTGATCTGAAGTTAATATAAGGAATAAAAAATGTTTTTATTTAAGTGTATTTTAGCAATTACATTTACTTTTGATACTGAAGTATATTTAAAACCAAATACTTTTAGACTTTCACTCAAGTAGAATTTAACTGGGTGACTTTCACTTTTACTTAAGTCATTTTCTATTAAGGTATCTTTACTTTGACTCAAGTATGACAACTGGGTACTTTTTCCACCACTGGTTTTTACTGATATCAATTCGGTATCAGTAAATCTATCGGTAACGGATTTTCTGCAATTGAGTTTGCTACAATGGGAAACCATAGTAGTCTCAAACCACAGTTGGGTTCACATTTACATTTGAGTCATTTATCCAGAGCGACTTAAAGGAGCAATTAGGGTTAAGTACCTTGCTCAAGGGCATATCGACGGATTTTCACCTAGTCGGCTCGGGAATCAGCTCAGCCCAGCTCCCTTAATTGCTAGGCTACCTGCAGCCTCACAAGTTTGCACCGCACAGTAAAGTACAATACAGCACAGTAGAGTACAGTTCAGTACTGTACAATAGAGTAGAGTTAAGTACAGTAAAGAAAAGTAGTGTATAGTTCAGTACTGTAGTGTATAGTTCAGTACTGTAGTGTATAGTTCAGTACTGTAGTGTATAGTTCAGTACTGTACTGTAGAGTTCAGTACTGTACTGTAGAGTTCAGTACTGTACTGTAGAGTTCAGTACAGTACACATTAGGTATTTGGTATTTTATTATGATCCCCATTAGCTGTTGCAAAAACATTAATAGACAAGAACAGCTCAAGGACGGAACTACATCAATTCAAAAATGGCACACGTAGCCTACATAATAAATACACACAAACTATCTAGATCAAATAGGAGAGAGGTGTTGCTTTAATTGTTTTTTGAAACCAGGTTTGCTGTTCATTTGAGCAATATGAGATGGATGGGAGTTCCATGAAATAATGGCTCTATATAATACTGTACGCTTTCTTGAATTTGTTCTGGATTTGGGGACTGTGAAAAGACCCTGGTGGCATGTCTGGTGGGGTAAGTGTGTGTGTCAGAGCTGTGTGTAAGTTGACTATGCAAACAATTTGGAATTTTCAACACATTGTTTCTTATAACAAGAAGTGATGCAGTCAGTCTCTCCTCAACTCTTATCCAAGTGAGACTGGCATGCACAGTATTTATATCAGCCCTCTGATTACAATGAAGACGTGCCGTTCTGTTCTGGGCCAGCTGCAGCTTAATTAGGTCTTTCCTTGCAGCACTCGACCGCACGACTGGACAATAATCAAGATAAAACACAGCTATAGCCTATACTTGCTTTGTGGAGTGCGGTGTCATAAAAGCAGGGCATCTCTTTATTACGGATAGACCTCCGCATCTCGAAGAGCACACTAGAGTTGAGTACACTATAATGTATTGTACTCTACTCTACTTTACTATAATGTACTATACTGTACTGAACTCTATTGAGCTCTACTGTGCTGTGCTTTGATATCCAAACTTGTGAAACATAGACATATGATTGGTTCAGATTTGGTCGGGTCCAGACCCAACAAATTTGGTCTTGTTTGAGTGCACGCGGTTCCACGTTTTTTATTGGGCCTAATAATAAAGACAATTGAAAGAGTAAAAATGTATTTAATTTTAATGTGACATGAACACAAACAGTTATGGTATTTTCATCTGATTGTCAAACAAATAACTTAAAAAGTAGGCTACCTGTGCATGTTCCTACACTCCAAAATAATTCCAGTATCCAAAATGCATGTATAGGCCTACTCGCGCCATTTGATGAATGGAAATAGACATCTGTTACGAAACATCAAAAAGTCTGCCTAATGATATTCAGAGATTGTCATCGATTAGGCCTACATTAATTGTTGCATCTTGCTGACAAATTGACATTTTCTGTAGCCTGAAAACTCGGGACACCTGAAATGGGGCTGAAACTGTCCCGGGAAAAACGCTAGGGTGTATTTACCATGAACTTCAGATAGGCCGACCCGTAGCAAGTGTGTAGTGGTAAAAAAAAAAAGTGAGTAAAGTCTGATTGCCGGTCGCGGTGAAAAAAACTGTTCCTATACTTTCAAAGCATTTTTCTGAAAATTGTGGGTCAACGGCGTTTACTTGCGTTTACCCTCCACTAGGCCTACCCTCTCAGCCAAGGCAATTTTAAACACACGAACATACGCAGAATAGGTAGCATACTTTCAAAATAATGCATGAGTTGAATCAAAATATGTTTTACACCCTAGTTCACGAGTTATCATAATTCATGAGTTAATGCTTCTAATCTAAACAAATCGTGTGACATAAAACACTACCTTTCTTTCCTTACATTAACGACAGTGTTATTTGTCATTATTAAGCATTTAAAATGTTAATTAGAACAGTGAACTTCAACCCTGTACAAATCATGTAGCTGTAGGCTAGTTGTCTAGTGATATTGTCGACCATCATCAGCTGATACAGGAAAGAAAATTATTATTGATAGAAAATAATAAAGTTAATTAAATAAATGGTCTACTACTTCTGGCCACGGATGGCATGTAGAACGACTCGCGCACCTGAATATCAAAGCAATGAGTGCTCTAACTAGCTGACCGACAAAATCAAACAATTATAAATCAACGGAGAATTCTAATGCATTGGAATAAAGGCTTTTATTTTATTTTATAAAGGACGCATGGCAAATAAATGGCGAAAATTAGGAACTACAAAGGAAAATCTATGCGTAAAGGAGCTCAGCTGAGAGTGAAATTCAGCCCTACTGAGTGGACAGCGCAGCCACAGTGAAATACATGGTTTAAACTATGACAGAAACTTGTATGTCATTGGAAGCTTTTAATTCCATATTTACCACTGTAAAACATATTTACCACTACATTTTAAACTATTAGGAAAATAGTTAAATTACTATTACTTAGAGACCCCCCCCCCCCAAAAAAAGTTTGACTTTTGTTGCATTTAGGGGAGCTAATGTCTTATTCAGGGTGGTGCTGAGCCCCCCCTTCCTGTAATCTGCATCATGTTTATACATTTTGTGTACCTATTTAGCAAACATCACCATGAAGAGAACGGAAATCTGCAATTCTGTTACCGGGTGTAAATCAATTTCAATAGCCAAAAAATAAAATCTAGGTCAATGTGTCATGTCATAGCTGACACCTGATGGTTGAATCTTAATTGAACAGATATTGAATCTTTTTTGGAAAAAGGGGGACACAAAAACTTATATTTTATTTTACCATAATTCTGTTACCAAACTTTGCATTTGCACGGTTCTTCTAGTAAATGTGTTTTTGTTTGGCTAACTCTGAAGTCATCCATGTATCACAGCTTATTCTCTCTTCCCGCCCCCCCCCCCCCCCCCCCCCCCTCTCAGGCTGGCGTTCACTCTGTGTTGGCGGGGCCAGGGCCAGGGCCAGGGCCAGGAGGGGCCAGTGACGTGTGTTTCTTCTGCAGTAAGCGTGTGTACGTGATGGAGAGACTCAGTGCTGAGGGACTGTTCTTCCACCGGAGCTGCTTCCAGTGTGACCACTGCAGCTCCACTCTTCGCCTAGCCTCTTACGCCTACGACCGACCTAACGGTGAGGGGGGGGGGGGTCACTGAGCTCCATAGGGTTAGAGAGTAATGTTAAAAGTGGGTAACTCCAATGAATGACAAGGGCTGCCCTACCACACACACACTGAAAATACCACTACCAGCCCAGCATGGTCTTGGTACTGTAACACTGCCTCAACTTGTTTTATATGCTCTACCACACTTTGTTGTGTTATCTTGAATGCAGCTCTGACCTGCAGTTTATGAGGGTCAGTGACACTCAATCACACTTGCGCCAATCTGCCCTCAGGGTTGATGTTACACTGCATGATCACTTTGTAAGGCTTCCAGGTTATCAGCAGACCAGAGACCAACTCAGTTAACGCATGAAGAACACAAACTCAGTGTGTTGCTTACTGCACAGTTGGGGCCTGGGGCTCCCTGGACTGACTGTGTGGTTGTGTATCTTTGATCGGGTGTGTGTGTGGGGGGGCCTCAGTCGGGGACTCAAATTACTGTAGAATTCACAAGGTGCAATTTCTACATTTGTTTGTGCATCAGCAGTTTTTATCTTGTTATGTCAGTCACTGACAGTCACTCAATTAGCCATGTCAGCTAACAATTTTTAGATTGGTAAGTTAGCTAGCTAAACTATCTAAATTTGTAGTAATCAAGGCCGAATACCGACCGTGCATGCTGGACACGTTCACAGGGGCTCTGACCTCCACGGGGCCCCCATTGATTTTGTTAGTCACTCTCACTCAGATATCATTAACATGACAAAAGTCATGGCAAGATGTGTAGAACTGCAGGAAATAAACTTTAAAACGGCAAAAATCTCTGTCCACCCCATGGCAAAATGGTTAGAATTGCAAGACATTTCCTGTAAAATTGCAACATTTTCTCTCTGCCCCATCGCGAAATGTGTATAACTGCAGGAAATTAAATGTTAAACGTAAGACGTTTCTCTCTGCCGTGAATAGGAGGGCCATCCAAAATGTTTTGCCCACAAGGTGTCCCCCCCCCCAACCAAATCTCACTTAGGGCCCATAAAAGCCTCTGGTGTTGCGCGTGTGCATGCCTGCTTGCGTGTGTGTGACTGTGTGTGTGTATTGTACCTCTTAGAGATGTGATACAAAAGATGCCAGTGTTGTCATGTCAGGAGCTAATCTCTACGTTTAATTCAAACCGTTCAACCAATCAGGGATGAGGTGTCACATGATAACCGTTTGAGGTGAGGCGGGAGAGGAGCGTGTGTAGGGTCGACTATATATGAAGTGGTCTGTCAGTGTAAGGACCAGATCGAGTGTGTCTTCCCGTCAATTCTGTAGACCGGCACTGTTTTCTATGGAGGAGTCACAGTGTAAGACACAACTCTATTTCATTCTCCCCATTCCTTTCCGGGAAGCTGAGAGACTTCTCCTCAAGGTCTAGGGACACTGTTTTCTTTGTGTGGGAATTGAAAAAGATTTAGCTGAGGATGAGACTTGTAAGATATGTAACACTGTTTTCTCTGTACTTCTACTGTCGTTAGATAACACTTAGGTTTTTGTTTAAAGTTCTTCGGTAAGATGCATGGGAGCTGCAGATCTCTCTGTAGTGCAGTCCTCAAGCTGCAATTCTTAGTGTAGTGAGGTTCTCAAACTGCTGTGTGTAGGGCGGTTCTATGTATAGTGTTCTAACACATTGGTTCTGTGTGTAGGGAAGTTCTACTGTAAGCCGCACTATGACCTCCGTCTGGTCGGGCCGGTCCAGAGGAAGAGACCAGCCCCTCCTACCTCCGACCAGCACCCAGCCCCCTACGAACGGACCCCCTCTCAGCGGACCCTCCTGGTAAGGACTTCTGCCTTTCCCCTCGTACTCTGGCTAAATGGAAGCTCTTGGCTGACCTGGGGTTTTAACTCCTGATATTTGTATAGACATAGCAATTAAGGTTTCATTTGATGACGAGCTCTCTCTCGCTGTATATTATATTGTTTTGAGGAGAATACGTAATATGTATGAGCTTTTCTGTAGATCAATACACTGATCCTTGGAGTTTTTTGGGTAAAATAAAAAGGAATCTTTGACCCCTCCTTTGCTTTTTCCTTCCAGGAGTCCCCAGCTGCTCTGTCCACTAACCCTCGCTCCTCAGTAACTGTGATGACAGCAGATCGCAGGTCCTCAGGTAAGCCAAGCGCTTCATGTATCTGTGTCGTGTGTGTGTTTTCACTCGTAATGCTTGTGACGTGTGTGTGTGTGTTTGTGCACAGAATGTGTTTCTTAGTGACGCCGCTGAGTGTGTAAAGAATGTCCTGAGTGCGCAAAGAATGTGACATTAACTTTGGCTAAGTGTATGTCTGTGTGTGTGTGTTTCTCAGTGGCGTCTCTGATTGGGAGTGGGTCCGGCTTGGTAAAGCTTCTATGTGTATGTGTGTGTGTGTATGTGTGCGTGTGTGTGCTCAGTGGCATCTCTGATTGAGAGGGAGTGTGGCTTGGCTAAGCGCGTGCGCGGCACGCCAGAACGTATAGAGCTGGAGAACTACCGTGGGAGCTTGGGGAGCCTGGAGACTGAGCAGCTAACAGATGAGCCGGAGGAGGTGCCAGAGGAGACGCTGGCCAATTACAACCTCAGTCTGTTGGTGACAGAGGAGAAGAAGGCCAATCACAAGCGCAGCTCGTTGTGGGACAACGAGGGCTCCAGGTCAGCATTACAAAAACAAACATTTATCTGTCCTCTTTCTCTCCCCCTTTTTCTCTCTCGCTATCTATCTCCCATATCCTCTCCCTCTGTCTCTTCCTCTCTTTCTCTCCCCCTCTTTCTCTCTCGCTATCTATCTCCCATATCCTCTCCCTCTGTCTCTTCCCCTCTTTCTCTCTCCCCCTTTTCTCTTGTACTCACACGAACACACACACACACACACTCACACAGTCATTGCCTTCCTCTCTCCTCATAGTTCAGAATCAGAGACGGAGGAGGAGGGGGAGAGGCAGCGGGCTCTAACCAATGACCTGGCTAGAGACTCATGGAGGAAGGCCATGGAACTACACGCACGCCTCCGAGGAGAGAGAGGAGATGACGAAGAAGAGACAGAAGAAGGAGAGGAGGAAGGAGAGGTTGATGAAGATGATGATGATGAGGAGGAGGAGTTATCTAGTGATGGTAATTGGGCATTTTTCTCTGTTTTCCTGTGTGTGTCTCTAAGTGTTGTTAGTTAGAAAGATTTGTTTTTAGACTAGTTTCCTTTCCTCACCTTTCCCCTCCTTTCCTCTCTGTTCTGTTCTCTCAACCCTCTTTCGCTCTATCTGTGCGTGCCCTCCCTCCCTGCCTGTCTCTCTATTTGGTGTGTCTCCCCCTGCTGGTAGAAGGGGAGTACTGTCCGTGGGAGAGGGAGCGTCACTCAGGTCTGTGGCTCCTTCCTCTAGAAGAGGTGGAGGAGACAGGTGGCACCGCCACATGAGAGAAAGCTAACAAAACATGTTTATCATTTTTATTATGGTAATTGATTTGTTACTAACCATTTTTCATGTTTTGTTGTGTCCTTGAGCATAATGACACACTAGTAGGCCGAAGTTACAGTAACTTCCCCACCTATTGCACCCCATGGACTTAGACAAGTGATTCTTGCACCACTGTCCAATGGCTTTGGTGGCTGTGGTTGCCCAAACCTTATTACTACTATCCTTTGCCTCATCAAGTCTACAGTGTTGCTAAACAATGACAAAAAAAACCGAATACCTACTCTCGCTCAATGCCAACTGTGGCTCACAAGCAATATTTTCTGTACGACACAGGAGGTTGCTATCTCGTTTTCTCTGTAGGGATTCTGACTTTCTCTTTACTTCCCCTCCCCCTCTCTCTCTCCCTCTCCCTTACTCCGCCTACAACTCTCTCTACTCATCCCTCTCTTTTCCCCCCTCCCTTTCTCTCTCTCTCTCTCTCTCTCTCTCTCTCTCTCTCTCTCTCTCTCTCTCTCTCTCTCTCGCTCTCGCTCTCTCGCTCTCTCTCTCAGGGGAAGGAGCATCTCCCCTCACCGCTGAGGAGGTAGCCTCGTTGGACGAGTGGCAGCAGAGCACACACTCTCCAGACACACACTCTCCAGACACACACACACCTGACACACACACGCCTGACACACACTCTCCAGACACACACACGCCTGACATACAACTGCCTGACTCGACAACACCCGACACACACGGTCCATACAGCCCCACCAGTGTACCCAATATCACCTTCTCCACTCCAGCCACTGCCTCAACACTGTTCACACCCTTAACGTCGCATGCACCCACACCCACGTCCTCAGTCTCAATTCCAGACTCCTCTGTCTTTACCTACTCCTCCCCCAACTCCTCCACCACCTCTGGCTGCTCCCCGGGTCCAGACGAGGGAGAGGAGGATGGGGAGAAGAAAGAGATGAAGGAGAGAAAAGAGCGAGAGGAGAGGGAGAGAGGGGGGAAGGAGAGGGAGAGGGTGCGTGACTCCAGCAGTAGTTCGGGGATCGGTGTGGGCGGGAGCTCCACCACCTCTACCTCGGACCCTCTCACCCCTCCCGGCATCCCTCCCCCTGCCCAGCTCAAGGCATGCTGGGATAGCCTGCCCCACCCTGCTGTGGAGGCGGAGTCACTGCAAAGCCCCGCCTCTCGCTCTGCCCCTCGATTTGCCCCCGCACCTATCATGGTGTCGGCTGTTGTGCGGGGGGTCAGGGGCAAGAAGCTGAAACCGTGGGACATGGATGGGGGAAGGGGATCTGTTGCGGGGGGGTCTGTTGGGGCGGGGTCTCTTGGGGAGCAGCTGTGTAAGGGTGTAGTAATAGACCCCTTAGAGGACATCAACCCCCCCTTGTCCCCCCTGAAGCCCCTTAAGGCAGTGCCCAGAGACGAGAGAGAGATCGGGAGGAAGAGGGAGATGGAGAGGAGGAGGGAGATAGAGAGAGCAGCCATGGGAGTGGGCTGGGAGGACACGAAAATCCCCCTGGGAAGGGAGCCTCTCCCAGGGAAGAGCAGAGGTGGTCTAGACCCCCGCAGACTCGCAGAGAGCCTGCCTCCCCTCCTCCTCACACAACTCCAGGGAGGCTCCCTCTTCCCTTCACGTAAGTGCCGCAGGGACAACCAGCCCCCCAGCCAGAGTGTGTCGGAAGCGGGCATAGGAGAAGGTGGACCCCTGGGCCTGTGGAGAGCTGTCTTCTCTGGCTATAAGAAGGACCGGAAGAAGAAGGGCAGGACTTCCCTTCCCATTATGACAACAGCCCCAGCCCCCAAAGAGCAGGGCAGGAGGAAAACTTCTGCGGAGAGAAGAGGTAATACACACACACTCTGGTGATCTGGTATAGTGATTTCCTATGGTGAACCTCTGTGTTTGTGCAGGTGTGAAGTTCAGGGAGCGCCAGAGCTGGTCGGAGCCGGAGGAGTCAGACATCACCTGCTCTGTTGTGATGGAGAGATGCTCCATGAACCCCAAGGCCAACGTAAGGACATCACTACTAACACTACCACTGATCTTAGAGCAGCAGGCTGACATTACACTACAGCTCTGACTGTGAGAGTCAGCGATGTCACTACAGACCTATGTTCAGCTCTACAGCTCTGTGTATGTGTAACAGTATAACTTTAGACCGTCCCCTCGCCCCGACCCTCTGCACACATCAACAACTGACACCCACGAAGCGTCGTTACCCATCGCTCCACAAAAGCCGCGGCCCTTGCAGAGCAAGGGGAAACACTACTTCTAGGTTTCAGAGCAAGTGACGTAACTGATTGAAACGCTATTAGCGCGTACCCGCTAACTAGCTAGCCATTTCACATCCGTTACACTCACCCCCCTTTCAACCTCCTCCTTTTTCCGCAGCAACCAGTGATCCGGGTCAACAGCATCAATGTAACAGTATAACTTTAGTACGTCCCCTCGCCCCGACCTCGGGCGCGAACCAGGGACCCTCTGCACACATCAACAACGGTCGCCCACGAAGCATCGTTACCCATCGCTCCACAAAGGCCGCGGCCCTTGCAGAGCAAGGGGAAACACTACTTCTAGGTTTCAGAGCAAGTGACGTAACTGATTGAAACGCTATTAGCGCGTACCCGCTAACTAGCTAGCCATTTCACATCCGTTACATATGCCAGCAGTCTTTACAGTGATTGTTTGGAGGAAATGCATTCACACTATAAGAGGCTGATGTCATATGTGTTAGGGGATATCTGGTCTTTGGTGGTTACCATATCTCCTGTCTTCAGAGGCTCAGGTAAACGTTTTAATGGATTAATGTTTTTAGCTTCGTCTGGATCTGTTTGACCTAACGTCAGACCTTCAGAAGGAAACCATTGAGGAGGAGGAGGAAGAGGAGAATGAGGAAGGGGAGGTATGCTACTTTGTGGCTGCTGTGTCCTAGTCCAGTTAGAGATCGTTACAGCAGAGTTACTGAGAGATGGTTACGTTTCTCCTATTGTGTAGATGGTAACGTTTCTCCCATTGTGTAGATGGTAACGTTTCTCCCATTGTGTAGATGGTTACGTTTCTCCCATTGTGTAGATGGTTACGTTTCTCCCATTGTGTAGATGGTTGCGTTTCTCCCATTGTGTAGATGGTAGCGTTTCTCCCATTGTGTAGATGGTTGCGTTTCTCCCATTGTGTAGATGGTAGTGTTTCTCCCATTGTGTAGATGGTTGCGTTTCTCCCATTGTGTAGATGGTAGCGTTTCTCCCATTGTGTAGATGGTTGCGTTTCTCCCATTGTGTAGATGGTTGCGTTTCTCCCATTGTGTAGATGGTTACGTGTCTCCCATTTTGTAGATGGGTTGTTTATAGCTGTAGTAAATAGTTTGTAAGTTCCGATTTAGAGTACGTTTTGTCTGAACTAGACATAGTGTGGGCCCGATTTTGATTGTTTTTTGGTCTTCGTCTTTCCAAGTCTGCATATGTACCTCATGCCCTGGCCTTTAAGAGGGCGTATGCCATTAAGGTAGTGTGACAATTCTCATTGGTTGCATCAAGCCTTTCTGTGCTCTGTGCTGCGTCCTTATCGTCCCTAACCCTCAGTAGTGTGTATACTCAGTAGTGTGTAGTGTGTATGTTATTTGTTGTTGTGGTCGAATCGTAATGGTGTGTGTGTGTCTGTGTGCACGCATGCTATGTGTGTGTGTCTGTGTGTAGCCGTCTGATTCTCTCTCGCTCTCCTACAGAGGCACGTGGGGAAGGAGAGGGAGAGGGACAGTTCCCCCCATATGGATACACAGCGGAAGTCATCGTGCCCTACGGAAGTTGTGGGGGTACTGGTGCACATGAAGGACCTGAAGGACCCGTCCAGCCTGGATGTGTCAGAGGCCATGTTCCACAGAGACAGAGACCCAGAGGAGGAGCAGCTAGATGCCAGGTTAACACGCAGAGTGCAGAGGGCAGCACGTAAACAGGCCAAACAAGAGCAACTCAAGAGACTGCACAGAGCCCAGGTAAGATGCAGGTTTATAATGTCTGTGTGAGTGTGTGTATCATTTGTTTGAGTGCGTATGATTTGTGTAAAGCCTCATTGGTATTGTAGGTGGCGCTAGCATGCATCTTTTGTCTTGATCTGATTGTGCCCACATTTTCAGAAAAATGTCTAGTCGTGGTATTCAAATATCTTATATCCATCCGTCCACTGTGTCTGCATTCTGACCAGATTTCCTGGTCCCTCCCTGTATGCAAATTATTTGACAGCTATTCTTTATTTATTTATTTTAAGACACATATTGATTAAAAACAAAGAGAGTATAAACTCCCAGTAATAATTGGTTTACCTAAAAAATAACTGGGAGATTGTGCATTGAGCTTGTGACTCTCTTAGTTTTTATAGCTTACAGTTTATTCACTGTTTGTCAGCACCTCTACACTAAACCATTTTCTCTGGGTGTGCATGCGCCAGCTCATGCATTTTATAAGACACATATTGATGCCATAAGTCAATGGTGCCACCTGTCAATGATTTTAGAATGCGGGATAAAAGTTATTTAAATGGATTCACTGTCCGCGTTTGTCTACACTTGTAAGATATCCAGACACATTGGCTGCATATACATAGGCAGACCCAGTCTGATCTTTTGTTCAATTATTGGCTAAAGAGCTGATCTGATTGGTCAAAATACCAATTAAAGGAAAAATATCAGAATTGGGCTGCATGTGTAAACACAGCCGATGCGTGCCTGACTACCTCCTGAGGTGATCAGGAAGATCTGCTCACAATCAGATCAAATGTGTATTTTAATCGTCTACACCTGTCTGAAAATGTGGGCCAATCAGAATGTGGACAAGATCAAGACAAATAATGCGTGTTCGAATCAGGTATAAACAGGGCTTGAGTGTATAAAATGTGCCCTGTCAGATGATCCAAAGGCAGTTGGAGCAGGTGGAGGAGAAGCAGAGGCAGCTGGAGGAGAGGGGTGTGGCTGTTGAGAAGGCCTTGAGAGGGGAAGCAGGTAAACACACACACACACACACTTTTTACACGCTTGTTTGACATCATGGTTTGTTTTACCTATATTATTCTTAGTTAGTTTGACTAAGCAAATGATCAGTGTACGTGTGGTCACGTGGTCAACTCCCTTGTATGTTCTCATTATAGACTACTGGGGAGAGTCGAATGACAGTGAAGAGCTGGACTTACACCTTGGCGGTATGTATCTCACATACTATGCTGTATTCCCTCATACTATTCATTACCCTCCAATCTAAGCCCTGCTTCCTTACACCCCTCCCTCTCTTTCCATTTTCCTCTCTCTCCTTTAGTCATGGGCAGGCAGGATGACCCAGCTCTGATGCAGCAGTGGTTCAAGCTGGTCCAGCAGAAGAACTGTCTGATGCGCTATGAGTCAGAACTCATGATATTGTGAGTATCTATCTGACATTTGACCCCCTATGTCAAATCAAACTTTGTGTCACATGCGCCGAATACAACGAGTGTAGACCTTACCGTGAAATGCTTACTTACAAGCCCTTAACCAACAGTGCAGTTCAAGAAAGTATTTACCAAATAAACAAAAGTAAACATTATCACAATAAAAGAACAATAATGAATCTATATACAGGGGGTACCGGGTATATGTGCGGGGGTACAGGTTAGTTGAGGTAATTTGTACATGTAGGTAGGGGAGAAGTGACTATGCATAGATAATAAACAGCGAGTAGCAGCAGTGTACAAAACAAATGGGGGGGGGTGTCAATGTAAATAGTCCGGTGGCCCTTTCATTAATTGTTCAGCAGTCTTATGGCTTGGAGGTAGAAGCTGTTAAGGAACCTTTTGGTCCTAGACTTGGCGCTCTGGTACCGCTTGCCGTGCGGTAGCAGATAAAAGTCTAACTTGGGTGACTGGAGTCTGACAATTTTTGGGGCTTTCCTCTGACACCGCCTAGTATATAGGTCCTGGATGGCAGGAAACTTGGTCCCAGTGATGTACTGGGCCGTACGCACTACCCTCTGTCGCGCCTTATGGTCAGATGCCAAGCAGTTGCCATCCTGATGCAACTGGGTCAGGATGCTCTCGATGGTGCAGCTGTAGAACTTTTTCAGGATCTCGGGACACATGTCAAATCTTTTCAGTCTCCTGAGGGGGAAAAATGTTGTCGTGCCCTCTTCACAACTGTCTTGGTGTGTTTTGACCGTGATAGTTCGTTGGTGATGTGGACACCAAAGAACGTGAAACTCAACCCACTTGATGTTAATGGGGGCCTGTTCGGCCCGCCTTTTCCTGTAGTCCACGATCAGCTCCTTTGTCTTGCTCACATTGAGGGAGAGGTTGTTGTCCTGGCACCACACTGCCAGGTCTATGACCTCCTCCCTATAGGCCGGCTCATCGTTGTGTCGTCAGCAAACTTAATGATGGTCTGTAATCCATGGCTTCTGGTTGGAATATGTACGTACGGTTACCATGGGGATGATTTCGTCGATGCACTTATTGATGAAGCCGATGACTGAGGTGCTATACTCCTCATTACCATTGGATGAATCCCGGGAACATATTCCAGTCTGTGCTAGCAAAACAGTCCCGTAGCTTAGCATCCGTGTCATCTGACCACTTCCATATTGAGCGAATCACTGGTACTTCCTGCTTTAGTTTTAGCTTCTAAGCAGGAAACAGGAGGATATAATTATGGTCAGATTTGCCAAATGGAGGGCGGGGGAGAGCTTTGTATGCATTTCTGTGTGTGGAGTAAAGGTGGTCTAGAGTTTTTTTAATTGTATTTTTCCCTCTGGTTGCACATGTGACATGCTGCTAGAAATTAGGTAAAATGGATTTAAGTTTGCCTGCATTAAAGTTCCCGGCCACAAGGAGCGCCACTTCTGGATGAGCATTTTCTTGTTTGCTTATGGCCTTATAGAGTTGGTTGAGTGCGGTCTTAGTGCCAGCATCGGTTTGTGGTGGTTAAATAGACTCCTACGAATAATATAGATGAGAACTCTCTTGGTAGATAGTGTTGTCTACAGCTTATCATAAGGTACTCTACCTCAGGCGAGCAATACCGCGAGACTTCTTTAATATTAGACATCGCACACCAGCTGTTATTGACAAATAGACACACACCCCCACCCCTCATCTTCCCCAGTCACCACTGGGCTTTGTGCTGCCCAAATGTATGATTAGTATGAGCACTTATGACGGAATGGCAGTATGTAGTATGCCTCGGTGCAGTATGCAATTATCTGAGTCAATCAGTGTCTCTGTGGACTGGCATGGTCTCCATGGCAACTGTCTCTCCATCAGTGCTCGGGAGCTGGAGTTGGAGGACAGACAGAGCCGTCTTCAACAGGAGCTCAGAGAGAGGATGGCCGTGGATGGTAAGTCCACTCACACACATGCAAACACACACACGTCATACTGTACCATAACGCTCTTAATATATTCTCTGTTTTCATCCTTCTCTCACTCCCTCTCTTTCAGACCACCTGAAGGGTGAGGCAGAGCTGGCTGAGGAGAAGCTAATCCTGGGGGAGATGTTGGAGGTGGTGGAGCAGAGAGATGCTCTGGTGTCTCTGCTGGAGGAGCAGCGGCTGCAGGAGAGCCAGGAGGACAGAGACCTGGAGGCCATCATGCTGTCCCGGGGCCTGGGCCTGCACAACTGGGCCTGAGCTCTATCCCGGAGCCTGGGCCTGCACAACGGGGCCTAAGCAACAGACACTCACGTCACTTCCTCTCTAAAGCTGCGATCAGGGTCATGGTTGTGAGGTCACTTCGCCTCTGATACAACGTTATGACCAGGATCAAGGCGGGACTGTGTCTGGATGATTCATTTTTAGGATTGGATATGTTTCCCCAATCCCCACTGCTACACCCGTCCTGCTACACCCCTGACCCACTGACTGATGGGCCTTTGAGATGGCTCGATGTTCTATGCGCACTATACTCACCCAGGCTGTTGTTACGGCGATATATGGCATGTTTGAATGATTTGTATTGTTATTCATTAACAATTTAGAGAAATGTATATTATGTAAAAAGAAACCATACAATTTTTTAAACTTTTTTTTTTAAATTACACTAATTATGTTTTACTTCATACATTGGATAATAAAGACATTCTGACATCATGTCATGTTTGAACATTTTAAGATGATAAGGGGGACTCCTGTAGGGGAGCGGAAGGGAGGGAGACCTGGGGGTGGGGATTCCTGTGAGCTAGGGAGGGATTTTTTAAATTTTTATGCAGTCTGCCTCCTGCACAGGTGTGGATATTGTGTGCAGTCAAAAATGGCTGCTGAGATTACTCTCAATTTGTTCACTACTTTCTAAACCTGCCACTTGTATAAAGCGGTGGCAATATAGTATCTGAAGGAGTTTGTGGCTCTGGGGTTAAATATTTGCCATGAAGCCAAGAGGTTGTGGGTTTAAGTCTCATTACCTGTGCTTTCCTTTCTGCTACTGTCAAATATATGGAAATAACTATTCCAGGGTTGAGAATGTGGCTCTGGGGTTAAATATTTGCCATTAAGCCAAGAGGTTGTGGGTTTAAGTCTCATTACCTGTGCTTTCCTTTCTGCTACTGTCAAATATATGGAAATAACTATTCCAGGGTTGAGAATGTGACTCTGGGGTTAAATCCCTGCCTTGTAGCCAACGAGTTGTAGGTTCAAAATGCCTGTTTTGTGTGGATTTCTTCCATTCGCAATGTAAAAAATACAGAGGGAAGTGTAAAGTCTGTGGCTCTGGCCCCCAAAGCACAGGGTTGTAGGCATGAACCCAGGTGCCTGTTCTGGAGCATGGTTGGATATTGAGGACTTCACTGGTCAGTGAGTCAAGGCTACCTGAGGGAGTGGTTGCCACACAATGATGGCTGATTGGATGGGAGGAATAGGTGGAGGCGGAGGGGTAAATTCCTTGGGTTCGAAAGGGTGGACAGCAGCAGTTATGGAGAAAAACGTCTGGAAAAAGTGGTCTCTTTTTTAAAATCGAGATCAATGCTTATCGCGGTAGTTCAGCGCTAAAGCCCAATTGTAATTTAAAGGCAATGTTCCCGCGTTGGCAGAGACTGCATTTAAAGCTGCATATGTTGGCCTTAATCGGAAATGACTTTAGAATGTAGAGTATATTGCGCAATCTGTAACACGTCAGCGATACAGATTGAATAGGGCCCTTCGTTTTAAAATATAGAGAAGTCTATATTGAACCGCTTTCTCAATAACCGCTGCTCATTGACTGAGTAGTATCCCCTTGTTCAGAATTAAAGCATTCCAGTGGTGCGCACAGGTCTTGAACCCATGACCTGTCATTGGAGAGCAAACTCCTTACACCTGAGGCACCAGCTCGTTCACAGCTCGTCTCTTCATATATGTATATTTAACATACTGTGAAAATGCATTCAAAATAGTCCAGCATACTAGTGCCGTTGCCTTAGGTCTTGGATTTCCGAGACTACGTTCAAAACACAGTTGAGATTTGAACCCACAACCCCGTAATTGCAACCCCAGAGCGACACTCAGGCAGGGATTCAATCCGATCACATGCTATAGGCATTGCAGCTTTTAAAAGCAATGTTCCCGTGTTCCCAGAGATCCCACTCACAGTAAATGCTGCATGCCGGCTCAATCTCGAGTTATATGCCTATAACCGGCAATCAGATTGAATCCTGGCCTCAATCTGGGTGCCCTATATCCTACAAAGCACATATACCAGAACCAGCACATCTACCTACCAGCCCTTCTCTCTGTCTGAAGCAACAGAATGGGATGGAAGTCTGTAGTCCAGTGTTGATTGGTAACCATCTCTCAGATTCTTTCGTCACTTCTCAGAATTACTGCTAGAGGGCAAATGCTGGGACGTGAGACTGCCTAATACTGTCAACTGATCATGAAGAAACAGGAAAAAACACGAGACATTCAATAATCTCTGATAATGGTGTTTAATGGCGTCAAAGAAAGCATGAATTGCAAATATTTCACACAGGTTCTGTATTTGCATTCTGGACAAGATTTAACCGTTCTAAAATGAGTTTCCCAAAAAATTTAATAAAAAATATATATATTTATAACTTTTCTGCTCTGAGATGAATACCTCGATGTCTGGGTGGAAGTCAATTCTGAATTGAGTTGCAAATTCTACAAATTACGAAAGAAATGTTTGTATGGTCATGTATGGTTACCAATACCATAAGGAAACATTTCATTTTTTTTTTAACTCATTCTCTTAAAACAATTTTAAATAATTACAGTGGTCTGAAATACTCTAAGATCATGTTGTGGGTTGTCTATAATAATTCCCTTCATGTTTTTAAATATCCAAATACATTTCCCAGAAGTTATTAGATCAAACAATTGTATGAAAGGGAATAAGCTAACATATAATGACAGAGAAAAATACTGGTTTGAGTTATAATCAAACTAAAGCGTATATTCAATCAGATCAAGTGTTAACCTGTGATAGTATTACTTGCATTAGAAATTCCGAACAAGAAAGTGTAGGCTATATAGAAATAATTATGCTCAAATTGAAAAATCATTCAACAAAATAATGAGGATTTATCATCCTAATCGAGGTGTAGATTACATTTCACAATCCAGTGTTCAACTTGTAAACAAGGCTCCATGGGATTTCTGTTAATGCAATGCCGTGCAGCCAATGACAATGTCTGCTTTAGGATATAATGCCAGGAGTCACTTGTAGAGTTGACAGATCTAACAATTCCACCTCCGTTGTCAAAACAAAAGCTATGCTGATGTCTGCTAAAGCAGATCTGATTGAATAGAGCCATAATATTTGAAATGGTATGTGTATTCTTTGCATTAATAAGTGGCATATGCTTTTTATAAAAGATTTGTCAAATTAATAGACTTTCATGTCTTAGTTTAATTGGTTTAAATTAAATTTGACTAACTTCAATTCCAGTTCTGCTTCCTGTGGGGTGTGGCCAATTCAAATTGAATTAAAATGTAAAAATTCAGAATTGTCCAGAATATGCTCGACATATCACAAACCTTAATGTAAAACAAACAGAAACAAGCCAATTCTGAATAGCTGCCAAGCAAAGTAGAGACCGTTATAAAAAGTGGGGGTGCGGCTGGAAGCTTCTCTCTAGCTTTCTCTGGTCGTTTTCGGCAACGGGGTGGGGTGTCCCCCCGGTAATAATGCCAGTCTTGGAGTGCTTCTGGTGGGATTCCAATTAGAATCAGGTGCTCTTGTCGGCGTCCACCTTCAGGTCCTTGGCCACCAGATTGGCCGTTACCGGGTGCATGGCTGCCCGGTGGGCTATGAACACACGCACCGCCTCCTCATGATACTTATCAAAGTTATACACTTCTCTAAAAGAAGGGAGGGAGAAAGAGAGGGATTAGGTAGAACACACACACAAAGGGTCTCTAAATAAGAGAATAGGACTCATGTTTTTAACAAGATGCTGCCTAGAAATAATTTGATCCAGAAAGCACAACGCATGGCATCTAATAACAGAGATTGTCTCTCAGATAGCGGCGCCGTTGGTTACTTGAATAGTGGCCGTGTGAACTTCATCCTCCCCTGCTCTGTCGCCATCTTCAGTGCCATGGGAACGGCATCCTCCCACTTGGACTTGACACACAGCCGCAGCCACCTGGAAGAAGGGAGCCAACAGTGAGAGACAATGACACACAGACACATCCTGCATGATGGGACCCCAGAACAGGAACTCGCCTGAAGCGGATCTCTGCGTTGTTGAAGGCGTTGAGTTGGTACACTTCCTGCATCCTCTTCACATGGCTGAGGGGGAGGGGCTCCTAGGTGGAGAAGATACGGTCATTGGTCCGCTTTGGATTCGAATAGAGCGATCACATGGCTTATGGAAGGTTGCTATGAGGACCGGGTGAGTGACAGTGAGGTGTGTCTACCTCTTGCAGGAGCAGAGACAGGAACTCTATGAGCTGGTGGGTGGAGAGAGTCTTCACATCCACCTCAATGAAATTCCCCAGATCCCCCTCTTTGGTCTAGAGAGGGAGAGAAATTAACAACACAGTAATACTTGTAAAAATGCTATGTTCTATCATCCTGAGGTTCTAGAACATACACATTACCAATGTGGAGAATGTACCCTCACCTTCACCCATCTCTTACACAGCGCGATGCAGGCGTCTGCCATGGTGCTGTCATATCTGGGGGGGAGGGTGGCATCGATTTAACACACACCTCCGATTGAGTGGACAGGTAAACAGTGACACAACTAAAAACAGACCCGCAAAATAACAGAAGTGGGGCTCAAAGGTGTAACAGCCAGCCAGATGAGTGATTCTCAAGTGAAATGGTAAGGTAAACCCACTGTGGTTTGACGGGGGGCATCCCAGGGGTGTGCATCCAGGCGTTCCAGTCCACCTTATTCAGGATGTCCACCTGTGATTGGATAGGGAGCAGTAAAGGTGAAACAAGAGCCACAGCAAGAGGATTTGATAGAAACTTGGTTAGGTGGAGAGTGGTGGTTACTGTACCTTGTTCTTAAAATAGGTGAAGAGGTAGTGCTTCCACTCCTCGGTAGTGATGCTGCTGTAAGCAAACAGCTGGATGTACGACTTAACAAAACCCATAAACACCTCTGTAAGAGACACAGCCAATTACATGAAGCAAGTGACTTCATTTTTTATTACTGAATTAAATGCAACTGTGTGTGTGTGTGTGTGTGTGTGTGTGTGTGTGTGTCTCACCAGGTCCTCCCATGAGCTCCTCCAAGTGGTAGAGAAGAGCGAAACCCTTCTCGTAGGGGACAGAGGAGAAGGCTTCGTCAAGGTCCACCTCATTCAGGTTGGGAACCAGGTTGGTCAGAGGGTTGTTGGCCCCAAACGTGTTCACCTGGGAGACAGAGGTAACAGATCAGATAAGGTCGGGCATACACAGTTGCACCCGCACACAAACAAACGCAAAACACACACAGGTATGAATGAACAGCTAAGTGACTTCAGTGAAGTCGGACACATTACTTAAGCCTTGTTCACACTGCAGGCCTCAATGCTCAAATCAGTTTTGTTTCTCCAAATCATTTTTGGAATACTGACTGTCCAAACAGGAAGTTACAAGTGACCAAATTTGATTTGTGTGTGTTCAGACAGCAGTCATTAGCTGACATGGTTACGCTAGTTGTCATAGTAACGAAGGGTGTGCGCACAGTGGTGTAGGCTGATTGGTGGTGGTGCTCGCGCTTCCTATCAACTCAGAAGTTATGTAGCAAGCTAAGGTGACAAAGCCTGCCATGGATGTTTCCCAGTTGCTTTGAATGACCAAAATCATAGTGTTAGAACACATTTAAAAGCTTCAAATGATATGACCTAACTTTCAAAACAAGGCCTTTTTGGTTAGCCACAGCAGTCAACTAGCTAGCTGTTTAGCTAGCCACACCAGTCAACTAGCTAGCTAGGTAGCTGTTTAGCTAGCCACAGCAGTCAACTAGCTAGCTAGGGGGCTGTTTATCTCTCTAGCACATTCACTAATGTTTGTAAACAACTAACAAGCTATTTAGCTACCACATGTTCTTGTCAAACTGTCAGAGTAGCTAGCAAGCAACAAGATATGCCACATAAAAACCACTTGAGAGCAAATTAATCCGATTTGACCGTTTAAAAACAAGTCGCATGGCCAGGAATCAGATGTATAACTGACTTCAAACCACATACCAAAGGTGGTTTGAAATGTGACTTGAAATATCCAATTCCATGTGCTTTTTGGGTGTTCAAACTTCAGGAAAAATAACAGATTATATATATATATGCACATTTGTGGCCTGCTGGAGGTCATTTTGCAGGGCTCTGGCAGTGCACCTCCTTGCACAAAGGCGGAGGTAGCGGTCCTGCTGCTGGGTTGTTGCCCTCCTACGGCCTCCTCCACGTCTCCTGATGTACTGGCCTGTCTCCTGGTAGCGCCTCCATGCTCTGGACACTACGCTGACAGACACAGCAAACCTTTTTGCCACAGCTCGCATTGATGTGCCATCCTGGATGAACTGCACTACCTGAGCCACTTGTGTGGGTTGTAGACTCCGTCTCATGCTACCACTAGAGTGAGAGCACCGCCAGCATTCAAAAGTGACCAAAACATCAGCCAGGAAGCATAGGAACTGAGAAGTTGTCTGTGGTCACCACCTGCAGAATCACTCCTTTTTTGGGGGTGTCTTGCTAATTGCCTATAATTTCCACCTTTTGTCTATTCCATTTGCACAACAGCATGTGAAATGTATTGTCAATCAGTGTTGCTTCCTAAGTGGACAGTTTGATTTCACAGAAGTGTGATTGACTTGGAGTTACATTGTGTTGTTTAAGTGTTCCCTTTATTTTTTTGAGCAGTGTATATATATATATATATAAAAAGGATTTGAGTCACTTCAAACTGCCAATGTGAACAGTGTACTCATGCATGTGTGTGTGTTCTCTCACTGATTCCTGCAGGTCCTTCCAGCCGCCTATGGCCTTGAACTGTCTGAACTGTTCACTCTCCAAAGACCTGCCAATCATTCTCTCAAGGTACACCGTGTGACCCTCGTTCAGCCTGGAGAAGGAAGGGGCACAGACACTAATTATGAACTCATTAACTCCGGAAAGCGATCTTCCTTTTCCATCTCTCAATCCCATTTGTCTGATACTCAGTTATGGCTAATTTGACCAATTAACATATCATTCCCATTCATTCAAGCGAGAAAAGAACATTGATAGAATGTTTTCTCTGTGTCGTACCAGAAGTGCTCCCAGGTCTTGTTGGTCACCAGGTTGCCAGTCCAGCTGTGAGAGATCTCATGGGCTATGACCTGGAGAGAAACAGGAGGAGGACACAGGTTAACACACCAGTACACAGATATCAACACATACTTGAGAAGACACAGACACCTGTGAACTGTGTTTACTTACATTGGACAAGGATCTGTCTCCAGCCTAGAAGATAAACATAGGATGAAAGGAATATTACAAAAAACAACACACAGACAATGGGGATTTGGTATTGTGATGTGTGTGTAAGGTCTCTCACCAGCAGCGTGGGGGTGGCAAAGGTAAGGCAGGGGTTTTCCATGCCTCCATATGGGAAGGAGGGGGGCAGGACCAGGATGTCATACTGGCCCCAAACATACGGCCCCGCAAGGCCCTCAGCTGTCTTCAACATGGTCTCTGTCTGAGAGGGTCATACATGTTAAGTTCATGTTTTAAGTATCCCTATATTTCTGTTATTAAGTATCCCTATATTTCTGTTATTACGGGGCTATCACTCAGTCAAGAGTGCGCCTGCGCAGGGAGTCTTGTTGTTGATGGACCTAGCCTGGAGTGGAATGGCTACCTTGTAATGTGTTCATATAGTATAGTAAAACTTTGTTAAACTGGAACCTTGTCGTTGTGTCATTTCGAGTTAACAATACACACCTTTTGACAAGGCTGACATTTCAAAATTAAAAACTCTGCTGATGTAGGATGAGTGGGACAGACAAATGACCTACGTACCACACAGACACAGTAAATACTGCTAAACTCACCTCTGAGAACTCATATGCTGCCTTGTCCACAAACTCCTTCTCTGACCAAACACGAGACCTGGGCCCAATCTCTCTTGTAAACAACAAACATTTATTACTAATATTTCACTGATCATTTATTCATTTACAATAAAGAGTAGGAAAACAGGGCTATAGTTATATGTATGGGTGGGTGTGTGTACCTGCTCTCCAGAGCTCCCACCACGATGGCAATGAGGTAAGAGGGCATGGGCACCTGGGAGGTGTCAAAGGTCAACAATGGTGAAATAAATCAAACACAGCAGTCAGACACACACAGCCATGTACCTGCTCCAGTCACTGACAATGTACAGTACCAGTTAAAAGTTTGAACACACCTACTGTACTCATTCAAGGGTTTTTCTTTATTTTTACTATTTTCTACATTGTAGAATAATAGTGAAGGCATCAAAACTATAAAATAACAAATATCGAATTTTATATTTGAGATTCTTCAAAGTAGCCACCCTTTGTGCAAAGCTGTCATCAAGGCACTCTTGTTATTCTCCCAACCAGCTTCATGAGGAATGGTTTTCCAACGGTCTTAATAAAGGAGTTCCCACATGTTGAGCACATGTTGGCTGCTTTTCCTTCACTCTGCAGTCCAACTCATCCCAAACCATCTCAATTGGGTTGAGGTCAGTGATTGTGGAGGCCAGGGCATCTGATGCAGCACTCCATCACTCTCCTTGGTCAAATAGCCCTTACACACTCTGGAGGTGTGTTTTGGGTCATTGTCCCACTAAGCTCAAACCAGATGGGATGGCGTATCGCTGCAGAATGCTGTGGTAGCCATGTTGGTTAAGTGTGCCTTGAATTCTAAATAAATCACTGACAGTGTCACCAGCAAAGCACTCCCACACCATCACACCTCCTCTTCCATGCTTCACGGTGGGAACCACACATGCGGAGATCATCCGTTCACCTACTCTGCATCTCACGAAGACACACCGGTTGGAACCAACTATCTCAAATTTGGACTCACCAGACCAAAGGACTGATTTCCACCGGTCTAATGTCCATTGCTCGTGTTTCTTGGCCCAAGCAATTCTCTTCTCATTGGTGTCCTTTAGTAGTGGTTTCTTTGCTGCAATTCAACCATGAAGGCCTGATTCACGTGTTCTCCTCTGAACAGTTGATGTTGAGATGTGTCTTACTTGAACTCTGTGAAGCATTTATTTGGGCTGCAACTTCTGAGGCTGGTAACTCTAACGAACTTATCCTCTGCAGCATATGTATTTCTGGGTCTTACTTTCCTGTGGCGGTCCTCATGAGAGTGGGTTTCATCGTAGTGCTTGATGGTTTTCGCGACTGTACTTCAAAGTTCTTGAACTTTTCCGGATTGACTGACCTTCATGTCTTAAAGTAATGATGGACTGTCATTTCTCTTTGCTTATTTGAGCTGTTCTTGCCATAATATGGACTTGGTCTTTTACCAAATAGGGCTATCTTCTGTATACCACCCCAACCTTGTCACAACACAACCGATTGGCTCAAACGCATTAAAAAGGAAAGAAATTCTACAAATTAACTTTTAACAAGACACACCTGTTAATTGAAATGCATTCCAGGTGACTACCTCATGAAGCTGGTTGAGAGAATGCCAAGAGTGTGCAAAGCTGTCATCAAGGCAAAGAGGTGGCTACTTTGAAGAATCTCAAATATAAAATATATATTGATTTGTTTAGCACTTTTTTGGTTACTACATGATTCCATGTGTTATTTCATAGTTTTGACGTCTTCACTATTATTCTACAATGTAGAAAATAGTCAAAATAAAGAAAAACCCTCCAAACTTCTGACTGGTACTGCATTTCATTCAGATTGCAGGCGTTCCTTTTGTTATCTGGCTGTTTCATCTAAACATTCCCTGTAATTAACTCATTATTGCTTGATCAGCAGCTACTTTGGCAGCGCTGTACCTTGAACAGTCAAGCCAAAAAGCAAGACTGACTTACTGTATTAAGCTATGGATGACAATGGATGGTTGCATGGAGAAATGGATAGAAACCGTGATCGAGAATAGAAACACTGACTGGTTGTCTGAAGTGGTAGATGACACGGCTGCTGTCCTGGGGATCAGGCTCCTGTCCGTCCCGTACAGCACTCATCACAGCCACCAGCTCCTTGGGGACAGACACCTGGGCATAGTAGGTGTGTTTCATAGCGGGAGTATCCTGGCAGGGTACCATGCTCCTGCAATGGGTGGCCTGGAGGGGTTTGGGGTGGTTATTAGCACATCAACCACCTAATCTGGATTTATCTCCAAGAGGGGACGAATATAAGTAATATAAGTAAACAAAGTAATATTGTGTGCGATAATATAGAGGGCCGTTAACATCAATATCAGCGACAGAGGAGCCAATGATCAAGATTCTCATTCATCTTAACAGTGCTGCAGCTGAACACGGCACCTTTGGACACACAGGTGATACACACAAAAAAAAGAAGGAGAAGAGGAGGGGGATATAGTAAAGAAAGAAAGCAGGGGCAAAAGCAACCCCACCTGGCACAGGTTACAATCAAATGATTAAATCTTTCTTCTGCTAAGAACTTCAAAGAGCAGAACAGGTTTCTGTGCGTGATTACAACACCAGTGGCTGGATGTTGCAGAAGATGGGGTTGGGAAAGTGTTCCCTTGTGATGTCTTTTGAGACAGTCTTACAACTACCTTTACAGTTCAAATGACCGTTGAGCAAGACTGGCACCCAACCAAAAAATAATAATAATGATAAGAACTTCTAGTAACAGACGCGGTTTCTGTGCGTGACTACAGTTACACTCGGCAGATGTGAAAATGGTCCATTTTGATGCCACAGACTTGCAACTACTTTTACCATAGAAGTACTGTTCGTGGTGCAGTCTTTTGTTGAATTAGAACAAGCCCAACCCAAAAATAGGACTTTTCATGTTTGTGCATGTCCATAAACTCACAGTGTATGTGTGTGTGTTACCTGGCACTGGCTGAAGAGGTAAGGGTGTTTCTTCCCAGCAGTCTGTTCAGGAGTGAGCCACTGCAGCGCAGAAGCACTAGGAGCCGTCTCATAAGTCACCTCCACGATCACATGCTGACCCCTGAGAAACAAACACACACACACAATTAATTTGACCTCTAAGCGAGTATCCATCAGTTCAATCTCTGAGGGTTGAGTTACCAGGGGTGGAATCAGTGATGTGCAGTGTTCTGAAAGTTACAGGTAGAAATGGAATGAATAGAGAAGACACTATTCCCCACTCCATATGACAAACAATCATATCTGTTCTACACAATTCATTTCTATCTGAATGTTCTGTAACATTACATCTTCCTAAACAGGCCCCTAAGGTGTGAGAGTGAGACAGAGGGGGGTGGTTATGTCGGGGTAGGTTCCTTGTTCATTGTCAATCATTGGCTTATTGGTGAAATCAGCAGTCAGACAATATCTTCTTTAAGTAAATCAATCAAACCTTTATTAATGCAATTGCAGGCAGAAGTTAACAATGTATGTGTGCAGCAATAAGCTTCTCTAAATTCTAAGTTCTAGTAGCTAAATTCTAGTAGCTTCTCTAAATTCTAAGTATCATTTGCATTTTCCACTGTCACACGAGGTCAAAAAGTGTCAAAACCAGACAGTGTTTACTTCTCAGCTCTTTACCTAGTTCCGGTACAACTCACACCCAGCCTGCAGGCACGCTCTGGCCACAGCTTTGGCGTAACCGCAAAGACTAATATAGATAGCTTGTGAAAAGTATAGTGGCAGAGTTTCAGACACATAGCAACAGTGTAATAGTGAGCATATGATTCTTAAGGTCCCCTTAATCAATAATGGGGAGGGTCTTTGAGACCCTTCCCCTACTGTTACCTGGAGAGCTCAAATGGCAGTGTGATCTCCAGAGGGGTTCCCATGAACCTGTGCTTGGGTCCCAGAGTGAACTTTGTTGCCTGTCCATTGGCTGTTACCTTGGAGACCTTCAGGTCCTTCGTGTCAAGGGTCTGATGGTAGGAAGGAGAGAGAGAGAGGAAAGAAAGGGGAAGTTGGGCAATACGTTTGGGTAACCAACAGTGTCACCAACTACAAGAACCACAACCTCCAACTTCCCCCAGATTGTGACTGTAAAACAGCTGAAATACATAATTCTATCTCTACCTGGCCCTGAGAGGCTGACTACATTTTCTACACCTGCTGTGAGACACACACAGTCTGAACTCCGAACTAAAGTTAACGCGCCTGGTATCACATGCCAGCTCGACCTGTCAAAGTCTTACTGTCACTGAGCAGAACAGTGTCATAAAGCACATATGGCTAGCTACATATCATTCTTGAATGTGACCCACTACTGATCAGATTTGCAATGAGTGAGATTCAAATCAGAGCTTGTCTTGCAGCAGTGTGTGATACGTTGTGTGTCTGATAAGCTCAACCAATTGCTTTGCGGCAGTGTACTGAAACAGGTGGAACGAAGCAAGGTTTACAACTGAAACAAGGGGGTGGGTATAATTTGTTTAACGTTCCGACAGGAATCCGTAACAAAAACTTCGTAAATAACAAGGTTGCCAACAAACAAGGCATATAAAGTTGTATATCGGCAGAATAACATCCCGGGTAAGGAGTGGGCTATTTCAATAAGTTTATTTCTGAAGAATTAATGTCCTCACTCTGGTATATGGACAAACATTAAGAATAAGCTACGTGGTGAGTTGATGCCTATTCGGCAGTTAGTTAACTAGGTGAATTGATCATGCTACGTTGTATGTGTTGTTTGTTGGCAACCTTATACTTTACTTAGTTTTTGGAACAGATCCCTGTTGGAACGTTCTACAAATTATAACGTTACCCACCCAAAACAATGTGTACTGAAACAAGGCTTTTTCCCACGTCAAATTCATTAGCAACACAAAGGCATTTGCTAGCAAGAATGAATGAACTTGACTAACGTTAGTTTACTAACGATAACTTGCTGGCTAACCAGATTGAGAAATTAGATAAATACTGTACCAAAGACGTGAAATTATCCACTAAAACCTCCACCGTGAGCGCGACCTTAGCTTTGAGGACATGGCTGTCAAAATCCACATGGAAGGTGAGATTCAGGTGCTTGGTAACGCACTTGGAAAATGAGGAAAATGAGCAGGGGTCTGTAGCTGAAGTCATGTTCGGTCCAGGATCATGAGAGAGCGCAAAACACTTGCATTACCTATGAACTACAACTCAGCTCACCGCACGTCCATGTGACATCGCCCTGCTGCGTGCATTGTGGGAGTTGTAGTTTACGCTGGAGCTGAACGCGTTGAGTTTCTTTCAAAATGAATAATCACACCAGTACATTTACCTGATCTATTTATTTGCATTAGTAAACACTTCGAGGAAACATTTTAATCATGTTGATTTCAAAGCAGTCTTTCAATAGCACTTGTTTTTAGCTTTTTTTTTCAACGTACTTTACTGTAGTGTAGCATCCCTAAAATGTGTTGTTGATCCATCCAATCTAGCTAGCGTGCTAATGATGTTAATGTGTACAAAGTCTGGTTTGCTTGCAGAAAGAAACCAACATGATCCACAACCTGGTCCACATCAACCTCTCATGTGTTTCATAATCTGGCCAGCCGGCGCATGTGTGAAATAGTGACATCATGACATATTGGCACTTTTTCCTCTATTCCAGCAGGTGTACCCACACCATGTGAAACTCACTGAGAAGGAGGTATGACATGAATTTACGCTCATACTTTTTGTGATGCACCCCATACATAACAAGCTAGTTGCCTGTCAATGAATATATCATTTTGTAAGACCCTGATTGTGCTTCCTCTACTTTAAACTCTAGAAAACTAGCGTTTGCTACCTGTTCTTCCCTGACTTTTACTCAGGTTAGTGTATTAGATTACGCAATCTGTCATCACAAAATACATTACAGTCAGAGGCCTAACCCCAAATCGATCCAGGGCCCTATGCACTTGTGGAGATCTGACATGATTTGATAGTTTTTAGCAATATTGTGAAACTTCCACCTATTCTATCAGAAGTTGGAACTATAACCATATTGCAGGGTTCCCCAACTGGCGGCCCGTGAGCCGAATTCTGTCCACAGGTGATTTTATTTGGCCCCCAAGTTTTCTGAGCAAAAGAAAAATAGTAAAATAAAGTGTTATTGCTGGACACAAAAGACTGAAAAAAACACTAGCAAATCAGCTCCAAGTGATTTTAATTCCAAAGTATTCCCAGGCATAGTAGAGCAAGAGATACATGTGATCGTATACAAATATAAGCAAAGTTTGAAATTATGTTTTATTCAAATATTACATCCGTTTGGGCTTCTTGCAGGTAATTTGCAGTCTACAAATGATTTGTAATTATGTTCCGGCCCTCTGACCAGCTGCTCAAGAAAAGTTCAGCCGAGGCTGAATTTAGTTGATGATCCCTGCCAAATTGCTTGCACCTGTCAAATCCACTCAGATCTCCACAAGTGTATAGGGCGTAGGGTCTAGGGATCAATTTGGGATTGGGTCAAAAATCTATATCAGTCACCTGACCTGTGTGATATTTCCTAGGATGCCTTGGGGCCCGCACTGGACACCCAGTTCAGCTTCGGACTGCGTCAGTCTGTGGGCCGCAGGGGCTCCTGGTTTGTAGAGGAGAATGCCTACAGCAGAGATGCACCCGTCACACTACTGGTGAGCCCTCTGTCTGGCCCAATCCCAAATCATATTTATGAAGATCTGATTGGATTTGACAGGTGTAAGCAATAGGGTAATAGTTGCCCTCTGATAGGCTAGGTGAAAGTTTCACTATATTGCTTATATCAACCAAGTCCTCTCACATCTCCACAAGTGCAGGGCTTAGTCTTAGGGGTCGATTTGTGATTGGGCGTCTGTCATCGGTCCTTTACTGTGGTCTGACTGAACAACTGGTCCAGGGCAGGGACAGTTTGGTTGCTTACCTTTTTAGGGTTATGGTTGGTTCTTTGGTAGGGACAGCTAATCTGAATATCATGTCAGCCACCACTAAACTTCTGTCATTGCAATAACTTATTATCTAATCTCTCCCCCTTTGCCTTTCTCCCTCAGCGAGAGCTGGCCCATTTCTATGGCTATGTCTACTTCAGACAAGTCGAGGACGCCGCCGTCAAGAGGCTACTTTCAGAGGGTGAGAAGGTTATGTTCCAGATCTGATTAGTAATCAGAACCACAATGTATTCACATTTGGTTTTCTCTTTCATTCTCTCTCCTGCCTTTCTCTTTCACTCTCTCGCTAGTCTCTTGTACTGGTGTCCAGACTACCGTATGCCCTCTTTCAGTCCCCGCTGCAGATCATAGCTCCAGAGTATTTTGAGAAGTTGGAACCTTGCCTTGAAGCAGGTGGGGAGATATATAACTTCTTGTCTTATTTCTAATTCATCTCCCATTATAGTTAACTAGGGCACTAAGGTACAGTCTGGACTCTACTTCCCTAACTTTCTCTTTCTTTACTCTCCCACCATGCAGTGTGCAACGAGATTGATCAATGGCAATCTCCGGTGCCAGGGCTGACACTCAATCTGCCTGTGATGGGCGTGGTCATGCAGGTCAGGATCCCATCCAAAAATGACAAACCAGGGGGGAGCCCGGTGAAACAAGCACAAAAGGAGGTTGGTATAGCTTTTTATGTAATGGGCCACGTGCCCATGGAAATACGATATATCCATGATGTTAGTAAAGTTGATGCTAGTTGATGTGTATCGCTAGAGCACTTCATCTAAAAACATCTAAAAAGTATGTTTCTGTTATAACCAGCATCTTCTACCAGCCCCTATGATGCTACCGACCATACATGAGCTTGACCTCTTCAAGTAAGTGAAAATCTAAACATATACTGTAAATAGTTATGTATCTGTTTGTGTAAATTACATGGCTTGAATTTAGCTGTATTCTCAGTTTAATTTGAGGATACATTGTATTTGTGAAAGCAGCATCGTATATGAACTGACCTTTGCACTCTGACCTGTCCAGGTGTTTCCAGTCCTTCCTGATCCACCTGCAGATGCTCTGGGAGCTCTTGCTGCTCGGGGAGCCCGTGGTCATCATGGCACCCTTTCCCACTGTTTCCTCGGAAACAGTGCTGGCCCTAGGGAGGTAAACAGAAAATGCATGAAATATGACATTTAGCGTCACGTGTATGTACCGTAACTCGGTGAGTTTGTAAAATGAAATTTGTCTTTCTCCCATCCTACAGTTCGATTGCTCCACTGCTGTATTGCTGTGATTACAGGCCCTACCTCACCATACACAACACTGAGTTTAAGGAGTATAGCACTTCGACACAGGCACCGTGAGTAGGGCTTACTCTAAACACTGTTTATACTCTGTCATACCCGAGGGGCAACTCAACTCACCCTGCTCCCTTTCTCTCTCCTCTCCAGTCCCAATGTGATTCTGGGGGTCACTAATCCCTTCTTCATAAAGACCTTTCAGTCCTGGCCCCACATTATACACCTTGGAGAACTCAAGATGTCAGGTGATCTGCTTAAGCAGGTGAAGGTGAAGAAACTAGCCAAGCTGAAAACACTGGACACTAAGTCAGGTAAAACATCTGGAGTTATGGAACCAACATGGTTAGAGAGAGTGAGTTGGTGTGTAAAAACATGTTCTCCCAAACTGTAGGTATCTACACAGCACATAAAACGTTCCTTCAAAAAGACAAGTCTCTCATCAAAAGACTCCTAAAAGGGATTCTGAGGTGCAGAGTGCCATCTTGAGGAGACATCTGTTAGAACTCACCCAGAGCTTCATCATCCCACTGGTGAGGGGACTGCCTTCCCTTCCACCCATACATTCCACCCCTATATAGACTGTCTGTCCTGCTGCATGCTGTGTGTCTCACCTGTCTTTGTCTCCCCCAGGAACGCTACCTTGCCAGCCTGATGCCTCTGCTAGAGGTCTGTGACTCCTTGGAAGGTGGGTGACATTGATAGCAACCCTGTTTCTATGGTATGTTGATACTATGTTTGAATATGGTAATAAGTGTGTGTGTGTGTGTGTGTGTTTCAGACCCCTCAGATCTGTCCCTTCAGTCAGGAGTTCATGGGGACTCTGGAGCACGCTGGACCTCGGCTCACCTCTGTGCTCAAAGGGGATTGGGTGGGCCTGTACAGGTGAGTCTGTCCACCTGCCACCTCATCTGTCATTTCTAACTATTGTATCTAGTTGTGGCACATGTTTTTCTAAACAAATCATCCATAATGCATTGCACGTCGATGTATGGCCTAGTAGGAAATTCTTCAGGTCCCCCAACTTCGATGGCTGATATCACCTGCGACATAGGGAGACAACCCAGAAACTAGAATGTCTCCACCTAGAGGTTGTCTGTGATGCTGTGAGTTGATCCTCACAGCCTTGTTCACTCACACCTAAAGACATTAGTTTAACTCGACTTACAGAGCATCAAGTGACCAATTAACTCAAGCACACGACTCCACTGACTTTACTTCAGTTAGCAGTCCTTTCCCTACCCATAAGAATTGGTTCGTTTGAATGTTTTGTTAATGATCTACTCACCCAGGACCTGCTGGGTTGGACCAAAGGCAAGTCAGAGGTGGAGATCGTGGACCTGGTTCTGAAGCTGAGAGAAACTGGTCAGTAAAACCCATCAATATGTCCATTACTTACCTCAACCATTTGTAACATGCTATATTTAGTGTAAGAAATTAATTCTGTGCCACAAACCATTGCGTACTATAGTCTCTGTCTGTTCCCCAATCCAGATGAAGGCTGGCAAGCAGCAGCTGCCAGTGAAGGAAGGGGCGCTGGAGAATCTAGAGGGATACCTCCAGACTATCATCAACTCTCTCCAGAGGACCTGCGGACTGTATTACACAGATATTGATGCTAACACTGACACGCTGCTGAATAGATACAGAAACTGACACTGAAGTGTTTTTGTTTTTAGTCTCTTTAAAAACAACCTGAAACTAAAAGTATTGCCATCAGCCAAACCACTACCCCCTCTGAGTAATATAATGACGATGTATAATGTAGCAAACTAGAAGTTTAGGTAATATAAGAAACATAGCTATGGTTCATCATGACAATAACATTAGGTCAAGGGGAATAGAGAGTAGTTGAAATGTAGACTTTATGAGATTATGCCTTCACTAAGTATCCTGATTGGGATTGAAGCATATACCTGTGGAGAGGGACAGGTTTGAGTATAGCCTTTTGCTCTATTCCAGCTATTCAGATGTAACATGCATAGTTGTTAGCGTAAAATATAACTATATGCACCTTCTAATTTTTTGTTGTTGATGAGTTTAAAACTCCTGTCATTAAACCCATAAAAGGAGTGAATTACATTTAAGTGACATACATTTTGAGGCTTTCATCAATCTCAGTATTTTCTTTTGATCAAGCACAAACAAATCACACTACATTGAAACACCTCTAAATATCCAGGTTACAAAATCTTAGATTTCAGTTTAGGGTTATATGTACAAAAGTATGTGGACACCCCTTCAAATTAGTGGATTCGGCTACACCCGTTGCTGACACGTTTTTTTTAAATCGCGCAAACAGCAATGCAATGTCCATAGACAAACATTGGTAGTAAACTGGCCAGTACTGAAGAGCTCAGTGACTTTCAACGTGGCCCCATCATAGGATGCCACCTTTCCAACAAGTAAGTTGGAACAACCGCTCAGCCGCGAAGTAGTAGGCCCCACAAGCTCACAGAACGGGACCCCCGAGTGCTGAAGCGCGTAGAAATCGTCTGTCCTCCGTTGCAACACTCACTACCGAGTTCCAAACTGCCTCTGGAAGCAACGTCAGCACAATAACTGTTAATCAGGAGCTTCATGAATTGGTCTTCCATGGCCGAGCAGCCGCGCACACAAGCCTAAGATCACCATGCACAATGCCAAGCGTCGGCTGGAGTGGTGTAAAGCTCGCCGCCAGTGGATTGGAGTGATGAATCACGCTTCACCATCTGGCAGTCTGACGGATGAATCTGGTTTTGGCGGATGCCAGGAGAACCCTACCAATGCAGTGCCAACTGTAAAGTTTGGTGGAGGAGGGATAATGGTCTGGGGCTGTTTTTCATGGTTTCATGGCTAGGCCCCTTAGTTACAGTGAAGGGAAATCTTAACGCTTACGGCATACAATGACATTCTAGACAATTCTGTGCTTCCAACTTTGTAGCAACAGTTTGAGGAAGGCCCTTTCCTGTTTCGGAATGACAATGTCCCCGTGCACAAAGCGAGGTCCATACAGAAATGGTTTGTCGGGATCGGTGTGGAATAACTTAACTGTCCTGCACAGAGCCCTGACCTCACTAATGCTCTTGTGGCTGAATGGAAGCAAGTCCCTACAGCAATTTTCATCCATCAGCTAACATCTTTCCTAAACTACAACCACTTATTACATTGCAGGTTACCAGTGAATGTTAAACGAATGCAGCTGATCAGGGCTTCTACCTCACTCACTGCACTCCCTTTTGTCTGTCTACTAGGCCTGTGTTTACATATGCAGTCAAATTATGATTGTTTTCCTAATTGGTCTTTTGTCCAATCAGATCAGATGTGAAAAGATCTGTGATTGGTCAAAAGACCAATTAGTGGGAAAAAATATCATAAATGGGCTGCCTGCGTAAACACAGCCCTATTGTTTCTTAAATAGGTACAGTATATGTGGTACTTAAATACTTTTTCTTAAGTTTGTTTTGTGAAGTACTGTAATGGCATTTGGTCACCAGGGAAGCAGTAAACTGCAGTTTTCAGATAAGAGTATTGATAATACTGATACTATTTGGATCCTGGTGTTTACTTATTTATAATAACCTATAGTAATATTTTTTTATTACATTTTTTTTGGTTTCTGATGCAAATATACTGTTAGCGTTACTAGTAAAATTTGGAAACAACTGTGCTGAATGACAACTCAAAGTCTGTGATACATCCATGAACCCACACGTTTACAGAATCGCTGAGAAAAATTGTTTAATTTTCATGTTGAGGGAATCAAAAATATGCATTTCAACAATAAGCATTGTATTATCCACACAAAACTGTATACTAGAAAATACTGTAATTACCAACCAAAGTATTCAGCTTTTTAGCCCTCAGATTATCATACAATTATGTACAACACATACAGGAGATCTAGCATTAAAGGGACACTTTGAGATGTTGACAATGAAGCCCTTTATCTACTTCCCCAGAGTCAGATGAACTCATGGATACCATTTTTATGACTTTATGAAGTTAGTTTAGCGAGCCAATGCTAACTAGTGTTAGCACAATGACTGAAAGTCTAAGGTATCTACTAGCATAATAGCAGTTACCATAGACTTCCAGTCATTGTGCGAACACTAGTTAGCAATTGCGCTAACGTTAGTTAGCAACTTCCTTCAAACTGCAGACAGAGACATAAAAATGGATTCCATGAGTTCTGGGAAGTCGATAAAGGGGCCTCATTGCCAAAATCCTGAAGAATCCCTTTAAAGCTACAGATGCACTCAGTATTAAAAGGAAAGATTTACCCATTTAGAATCTTCTATCGTATTTGTGCATCTCTGAGCAATGTTCTATCGATTCCCGGGGTAATTTCATGTTTTCATGTGTATCGGAGTGATTCGCCCTTCAAGCAGACATATGAAGAGTTTTGCATAATTTTTTCCACTAATTGGCTTTATTTCAATATGACGCAAAACTCATGTATTTCTGCCTGCTTGAACAGGGAATCTTTCCTTTAACATAATTATGGCTGTGTTTATACATACAGCCCAATTATTAGACTGAGGTTTGTTATCTAAAAGTTAACAGATTCTGTCCTTGTCCCTGTGTAAGAACGGTCAATATTTGGTTACCTTCTTTTGACAGAAACACAGATGTGAGCCTCATGCTATGATTCTATCTTATCAAAGAATCAAAACAACCAAACATGCAGCTTCACATAGTGGCAAATACAAAACCCACACTTCAATATCCACTCATTAGATTGCAAAATCCAATGTTTTGTGTGATTTTTTTCACACATAAAGCAATCATTTTGAATAAAGTCTTGAGGAAAATGAAATGGCAATCAACATTTGAGCTTTGACACTGTTGATTACATTTTATTTTCCTCAAGACTTTATTCAAAATGATTGCGTAATCAAAATGATTGCGGAATCCTGGGAAAACAACACACCAAAATAAATAGCCTTTATTCAGGAAAACTAAACAACACACACTTGTTGACTGTCGGGGGATTGTTTCAAATGAGTTCTCATTATTTGCAGAGTGAGGAGCTGAACTCTTCTCCTCCATCATCATCATTACCTCATCCCTGCCATCCACCACGCCTGGTTCTGGTGCTGTTTGACCACCGCCTGCTTCTCCTGAGGGCTGAAGTGCAGGATGGTTAGTATGGCTGTGAGGGTCTGCTGACGCCCCCTGGTGTCCTGAAGGGTGAGGAACTTGTAGATTACGTTCTTGAGGTACTCCAGGTTTGCCCCCTCCCTGCCCTGGTCCCTGTGCCGTTTGTCCAGCTGGCCGCGGAGTTCAGCCACCTCCTCGTCGTAGCGCTCCCCGTTGGCGATCAGTCTCCCCTGCAGCTGGTGCACGTCCTCCTCTAGCCGGTGCTTCTGCCGCCGCAGCGAGCCGATCTCCACCTCCTTTCTTGCCAGCTGCTCAACGTACAGGAGGAGCGTGGGCTCGTTGGGCCCTGCCAGCCGCAACGCATGGGTGATGATGTCACTCTCCTCCTGCGCCAAGTCATCCATGTTGTTGGCGTTGTTGCTGTTGTTGCTGCCGCCGTCCGCGGTCGCTCTGAAGTCCGCCCCCGTTTCTCCTTCATCGCTGTGGTGGCTTCTGTAACCAGCGAGACTGTAGCCGATAGACTTCAGCTTCTCCAACTCCTGGTCCTTCTCTTGCAGCAGGGCCATGGTGCGGTCCCTCTGCCGGTGCAGTTCCCCCTCCAGCCTGAGGAGGCTCTCTCTGTATTGGGCCTCAGCCCGGTCAAGCTCCTGTTTATGACCCTGCTGCAGCATCACTTTCCCCTGCTGACACTCCTCCAGCTCCCGGCGGTGTTTGGCCTCCGCCTCGTCGCCATGGATATGCAGGTTGATGTACTTCTCCTTGAGCTCAGCCAGCTGGTCACGGGCCTCCTCCAGCTCTTTGACAAGGCTGCAGTCTTTAGCGTTCTTGTTCTTCAGCACCACCTGCGCCCGCACCTTGTAGCGCTCAAACTCCTCCTTCAGCTGCCGCAGTTCCTGCTGGTAGTACAGCGCAGAGGCCTTCTCCCCGTCTGATGACTCCCCCCCACTGCCCATCCCCTGACCCAGCCGCCCCTCCATCTCAGCCAGCTTCTCTATCTCCATGGTCTGCTCTGGGTGGTTCCTCTGTGTGGCTAGCAGAAGAAGTCTCTTCACCTTCTCCAGGCGCTCCTTCAGCACGTTCACGTCCAGGTTGACCTCGTCCATGCTGAGGTCCAGGGGGGAACCACGGGTGGAAGCGGCGATGGCCAGGGTCTTGTTCTCCGTGTCCAGCTGCAGGATGCGCTCTCTCAGCCAGTGGGCGTTCTGCTGGTCCCTCTGCCGGGCCTTCTCGCAGGCCCCAAGCAGCTCAGACAGCTCAGACACTCGCAACTCCAGGCTGGCCACACGGCCCTCCTCCAGCTGGGATTGCCCCTGCAGACGCTCCTCTGCCTGCGACAGCTGCAGATAGAGAGGGGACAGGCAAATGACAGCCATGAGACACAAATAGACAATGGAAGTCAACAGTACATTTGTGTTCTTTCTTCCTCTCCCTGAACCTTATGTCCTTATAATGCCATGTTATGCTCTGCCATGGCATTTATGTTATATCAAGCTGTTTCTAATACAAGAGGTCAAGGGTTGTTGAATATAGTGTTAAAATTCAAGTCATCAAATATTTTATATATGTTTGTCATTCACCTTAATACGGGATACATTTGTAAAATCAGTGCAGGGTAAATCCATTTGAACTCAATCACTTTCTGACAGCACCCCTTTTGATTTGAACGAAACCCTCCATACATATTTACCCATTATAGAAGCGCTCAGAAAGTGACGTTTTGAAACTGAATGCCAAAACATTCAAGAGATGAAGGTGCGCAAAGTTGACCTATTTTTGCATACCCCACCATACCATGAGACATCCATGTTTTCATCACTGGAAAATATAAACTGTGGAGATTGGTATCATTTAAAAGCTTAAAATCAGGGTTGTCAAACTATTTTATAATTTCTTGAAAAAAAAAGGTTTCCTTAATAAATTTTTTTACTTGAAACATCAATTATATAAATACGCATAAACTCAGATTATTTGCATACGCTGTATCTTAGACCCTATTTTACATAATCTAAGGTTTTTGTGTTGTTACCGCCATCGGTTGAGACAACATGCTCTTTAATACAGGGTGGGTGTCAAGTTTTCGCTGATAAATGTACTAAAATGGGAATACAATTGAAACGTCAACTTTCAAATGGTACCCCAAAGATGGTTGGAGCTCCACACATCTGGACAGGTGTACATCTTTGTGGTAGTAATTAGAAGTTCAATTTAAATGGTGTACCAGCTAAATTGCAGTGGTCTGAAGGGATAGGTCCGTTCTATGAATTACATTTCTATGATTGAAATGACACCCACCATGTATTCAAAAACACCTCAGCTGATGTAAAGTACGGTCTAAGCTACAACATGTGCAAATATAAAAAATCGAAAAAATCAGAGTTCACGTTTTTAGATAATTGACGTTGAAGGTTAAAAAAGTCAATTTTTATTTTAAAACTATTTTTTTAGAGAAATTATGAAAGTTTGACAACCCTGTTTGGAAGATTTTTTATTATATCAAACTGAATATTTTACAGTGATGAAGACATGGATGTCTAATGGTATGGTAGGGTATGGGTATTTCCATCTTTAAATGGACACGAGCGCCAACATGTGAAGTGCCGTCTTTTGGATGGGACGTGAAAACGAGTGTCCTGACTCTCTATGGTCACTAAAGACTGAACTCTACTGTGATGTCCAAACTTGTGAAACATAAGACTTCTATGATTGGTTCAGATTTGGTCTGGTAAAGACCAACCAAATGTGGTATTGTTTGGGAGCAGAGCTCATTATAATATTAGCCAATGTGTAGAATAATACCCGAATGTGCGAAAGAAAGATATTGCATATGTCTACCTTTGTGCACCTATTCAGGATATATCACCATGAAGAGAATGGAATTCATATCCATAATTATGCATTTCTGGATAGCACAGATCAGGGACCTATGATGTAATTCCGTTACCGGGTGTAAATCTACTTCACCTACTGTAGTTCAATAACCAACATTTATTTTTTTTCACTCAAGGTGTCATGTCATAGCTGACAACCAATTCTTTCTTTAGACATCTTTGAATCTTAATTCAGAGAAGATATTTAACAGAGTGTTTGGAAAACGTGGTTGGATAAAAAACGGATGGGAGATTTTACTGTAATTCTGTTACAAAACTTTGCATCTTGCACAGTTCTTCCAGTAAATGTGTTTTTGTGAAACGCTGTGTAAATTGTTCAAATTAGTCCTCGTGCATAGAGTTGTATGGTATGTTAAACTTTGAAATCAATGGTTTTGTTTGGCATACATTTTCAAGTGAAAAATCGTAGTCAAAGTGTAATTCCGTTACCATGGAATTGCTTGTAAGAAAAATGGGTCAACTGAGTACCTTTATCTCCTGAATGTTTTGGCATTCAGTTCCAAAAAGTCACTTTCTGACCACCTCTCCATGAGTAAACATGCATGGAAAGTGTTCTTTAAATGCTGTTAAATTGTGATTGAATTCAAATGGATTTACCCTGCAGTCCTTCCTAAGCATTACCATACCTTTCTGATCTCATGCTGCATCTGCTGCTGAAAGTGGTTCTTGAGTGCCGTCAGCTCCCGCTGCAGCTCCTCCACCCGTGGGTCTGGCTTGTTCCTCTCTGCCTCCGCAGTTTGAAGGCTCCTCCTCATCTCCTCCCTCTGCTGGGTCACCTCCTTTAGCCGGGCCTCATAATCGTGCCCCCGATCTGCGGCCTGTGTGACCTCCAGCAGGACCTCCCTAGTGTCCTCCAGCCGAAGCTCGGCATCCTGCCTTTGGCTTCTCTCCTCCTGCAGCAATTTCTGGAGCTCTCTGAGCATGAGGGCGTGGTTCCCCTGCTCCTGCTCTCTCTCATGCTGCTGGGTGATAACCCGAGCCTTGCTCTCCGCCAGCTGCTCATGCAGGGCATGGATCTCTGCTTCATGCTGCCTCCTGGCCTCCTCCAGCCTCCCCTGGAGCGCATCCATGTCCTGCTTGATCTTCCGCTTGTCGGCCTGGAAGTTGGCCTCCATCCTGGACTTTTCCTGCGTGACCGTGGCCAGGGAGCTGGTCAGGGTGGTCAGTTGGGTCTTCAGCTGGAGGACCCTCCGGTCAGTCTCCATAGAAGAGGTGGGTGGGGGTGTTAGGTGCTGCTGAACCTCAGACCCTCCACTACTGTTGGAGCTGATACCGCTCTCTGACCCACTAGCCTCCTCAGGCCTCTGGGACACTGAGGGGCCACCAGGCCCGGTCGCCCCCATCTCTCCTGTGCTACTACCCTGTTCCTCTTCAGCCTGGTCGCCCTTGGTGCTCCCACTGGTAGCGCTGGTAGCAGTGTCGGCGGAGGCTGCTGTGTCCAGACTGTCCTCGCTGTGCATGGAGCAGTGATCATCTGGGAAGTCATAGGTCATATGGCTGCCACTGGCAGAGCCGTCATCTCCACGCTGGCTGAGGTCGACCTCCTGGGAGACGGTCAGTACCTTCAGACTAGCCTCCAGAGCCTCCTTCTCCTTCAGCAGGCTCTTGTAGGCCCTGACCACATCCTTGAAGCGTGTTTGATACTGGACCAACTGCTCTCTCTGAGTCTCTATGGCGTCCACAAGCTCCTTCTTGCTGGGGCCACCCCCAAAGCTCATCCCAAACTTCTCCATGGCTCAGTAGGTTTTTGGTTTTATTTTCAGTTGCTTGACTTTCAGCTGAGATTCATGATTGCTGGCTCAAAACTCTGCATGGGATATAGTAAGAATAACCATTGTTAGACAGCATGATAAAACATAAAATAGTAGCAAGCTAACGTCAGTGCCAAAGATACTGTTGGGTTCGACATTTTGAACATTGAGATATTAAATAAATGATAGATAGAATCAAAGGAGAAAGTTAAGGGTTCTCTGTAGAAGGACAGATAGCTGTGGAATGTGTTGTAATGTGCTGGGGGACGGGAGCAGAGCACCGTGTTGATACAGGAAAGACAGATGGACATCTGTGGATTAGATGGAGGGGTTGAGGTCAGGAGGTGAGGACAGGTCACCTGAAGGGAGTAATAAGGGTTTGGGATCTTGTTACTCTTTTCCTGTTAAACCATAAACTAAGGATTGGAGAGAGGGAGTGTCTTACGTAGGAGGTATATAACTGTGATGTGAGAAATGTTTTGCTGTATGATTACAGCTGTACTGAACCTTTGGGAAGAATTAAACTTGGTTGAAGCTTCTCTAATGTCCGTGAGTTATTTACTCTGAAAAATAAGAACCTAACAATACATTGCCTTCAGAAAGTATTCATACCCCTTGACTTATTCCACATTTTGTTGTGTTACAGCCCGAATTTAAAATAGATAAAATAGTTTTTTTTCTCACCAATCTACACACAATACCCCATAATGACAAAGTGAAAACATGTTTTTAGAAATTTTTGCAAATCTATTGAAAATAAAAGTATTCACACCACTGAATCAATACTTAGGAGAAACACCTTTGGTGGCGATTACATCTTTAAGATGTCTTGGGTATGTCTATCAACTTTGCACATCTGGATTTGGGGGATTTTCTCCCATTCTTCCTTGCAGATTTTCTCAAACTCTGTTAAGTTCATTTGGGAGCGGTGCTGAACAGCAATCTTCAAGTTTTTCCACATATTTTCAATGGGATTCAAGTCTGGGCCACTCAAGGACTTTCACATTCTTGTTCTGAAGCCATTCCAGCATTGCTTTGGCTGTACACTACCAGTCAAAAGTTTTTGAACACCTACTCATAAAAGTGTTTTTCTTTATTTTGACTATTTTCTACATTGTAGAATAATAGTGAAGACATCAAACTATGAAATAACACATATGGAATCATGTAGTAACCAAAAAAGTGTTAAACAAATCAAAATATATTTTATATTTGAGATTCTTCAAATAGCCACCCTTTGCCTTGATGACAGCTTTGCACACTCTTGGCAATCTCTCAACCAGCTTCACCTGGAATGCTTTTCCAACAGTCTTGAAGGACTTCCCACATATGCTGAGCACTTGTTGGCTGCTTTTCCTTCACTCTGCGATCCGACTCATCCCAAACCATCTCAATTTGGTTGAGGTCGGGGGATTGTGGAGGCCAGGTCATCTGATACAGCACTCCATCACTCTCCTTTTTGGTAAAATAGCCCTTACACAGCCTGGAGGTGTGTTGGGTCATTGTCCTGTTGAAAAACAAAATGATAGTACCACTAAGCGCAAACCAGATGGGATGGCGTATCGCTGCAGAATGCTGTGGTAGCCATGCTGGTTAAGTGTGCCTTGAATTCTAAATAAATCACTGACAGTGTCACCAGCAAAGCACCCTCACACCTCCTCCATGCTTCATGGTGGGAACCACACATGCAGAGATTATTCGTTCACCTTCTCTGCGTCTCACAAAGACACAGCGGTTGGAACCAAAAATCTCACATTTGGACTCATCAGAGCAAAGGACAGATATCCACCGGTCTAATGTCAATTACTTGTGTTTCTTGGCCCAACCAAGTCTCTTCTTATTATTATTGGTGTCCTTTAGTAGTGGTTTCTTTGCAGCAATTCAACCACAAAGGCCTGATTCATATAGTCTCTACTGAACAGTTGATGTTGAGATGTGTCTACTTGGGGTCATTGTCCTGTTGGAACGTAAATCTTCTCCCCTAGTCTAATATCATTTGCACTCTGAAGCAGGTTCTCTTCAAGGATTTGTCTGTATTTGGCTCCATTCATTGGTCCCTCTATCCTTATAAATCTCCCAGTCCCTGCTGCTGAAAAGCATCTCCATAGCATGATGCTGCCACCACCATGCTTTACGGTAGGGATGGTGTTAGATGGGTGATGAGCTGTGACTGGTTTTCTCCAGACATAGCGCTTTGCATTCAGGCCAAAGAGTTCACTTTGTGTCTCATCAGACCAGAGAATCTTTTGCATTATGATCTCAGAGTCTTTCACGTAGCTTTTTGCAAACTACATGCATTCTGTCATGTGCCTTTTTCTCAGGAGTGGCTTCCATCTGGCCACTCTTTAATAAAGCCCAATTGGTGAAGTGCTGTAGAGACTTGTCCTTCTGGCAGGTTCTCACATCTCAGCCAAGGAACTCCATTGTTCTGTCAGAGTGGTCATTCGATTCTTGGTCACCTCCCAGATCATGTTATTTTTTGCCTGGAAACTTTCAACACTCTAGAAATTGTTTTATACCCTTCCCCAGATAGTACCAGTCAAAGGTTTGGACACACCTACTCATGAGAGCCAGTTTCATCATAGCGCTTGATGTTTTTTTTGCAACTGCACTTGAAGAAACATTCAAAGTTCTTGACATTTTCCGTATTGAATGACCTTCATACCTTAAAGTAATGATGGACTGTCATTTCTCTTTGCTTATTGAGCTGTTCTTGCCATAATATGGACTTGGTCTTTTACCAAACAGGGCTATCTTCTGTATACCAACCCTCTTCTGTATACCAACCCTTGTCACAACACAGTTGATAGGCTCAAACGCATTAAAGAGGAAAGAAATTCCATAAATTAACTTTGAACAAGGTATACCTTTTAATTGAAATGCATTCCAGGTGACTACCTCATGAAGCTGGTTGAGAGAATGCCAAGAGTGTGCAAAGTTGTCATCAAGGCAAATGGTGGCTACTTTGAACAATCTCAAATATAAAATATATGTTGATTTGTTTAACACTTATTTGATAACTACAGAATACCATATGTGTTATTTCATAGTTTTGATGTCTTCCCTATTATTCTACAATGTAGAAAATAGTCAAATAAAGAAAAACCCTGAACTGAGTAGGTGTGTCCAAACTTTTGACTGGTACTGTATGCCTCATGACAATTCTACCTCAGAGATCTACGGACAGTTCGTTGGACTCCATGGTATAGTTTCTGCTCTGACATGCAATGTCAACTGTGGGGCCTTATATAGACAGCTGTGTTTCTTTCTAAATCATATCCAAACAATTGAATTAGCCACAGATGATCAAAGGAATTTGGATGCAATTTGTGGCCAGGCATGACTCCAACACCATCATTAAGTTTGCCGATGACACAACAGTGGTAGGCCTGATCACCGACAATGATGAGACAGCCTATAGGGAGGAGGTCAGAGACCTGACCGTGTGGCGCAAGGACAACAACCTCTCCCTCAACGTGATCAAGACAGATTATTGTGGACTACAGAAAAAGGAGGACAGGTTGAGAGTTTCAAGTTCCTTGGCGTCCACATCACCAACAAACTAACATGGTCCAAGCACACCAAGACAGTTGTGAAAAGGGCACGACAAAACCTATGGCATGGGTCCTCAGATCCTCAAAAGGTTTTACAGCTGCACCATCGAGAGCATACTGACGGGTTGCATCACTGCCTGGTATGGCAACTGCTCGGCCTCCGACCGCAAGGCACTACAGAGGGTAGTGCGCACGGCCCAGTACATCACCGGGGCCAAGCTTCCTGCCATCCAGGCCCTCTATACCAGGCGGTGGCAGAGGAAGGCCCTAAATATTGTCAAAGACTCCAGCCACCCTAGTCATAGACTGTTCTCTCTGCTACCGCACGGCAAGCGGTACCGGAGCGCCAAGTCTAGGTCCAAGAGGCTTCTACCCTCAAGCCATAAGACTCCAAAACATCTAATCAAATGGCTACCCAGACTATTTGCATTGCCCCCCCCCCCTTCTACGCTGCTGCTACTCTCTGTTATTATCTATGCATAGTCACTTTAATAACTCTACCTACATGTACACATTACCTCCCCACCGGTACCCCCGCACATTGACTCTGTACCAATACCCCCTGTATATCGCCTCGCTATTGTTATTTTACTGCTCCTCTTTAATTGTTACTTTTATCTCTTACTTTTTTGGGGGTATGCTCTTAACTGCATTGTTGGCTAAGGGCTTGTAAGTAAGCATTTCACTGTTGTATTCGGCGCATGTGACAAATAAAATGATTTGAAATTATATGTACCAAAAACATGTTTTCACTTTGTCACTATGGGGTATTGTGTGTAGATGGGTGATAATATTTAATCCATTTTGAATTCAGGCTGTAACAACTAATGTCTAATAAGTCAAGGGGTATGAAAACTTTCTGAAGCACTATACCGTTCTGTGTTAATACTGTAATCCAGGGTCGTTACAATACTGTCTCTAACTGTTAGCTGTCGAATAATACATTATTATTATTTGCAACTAGTCTGCCCATAAGCACGTCTGTCCATGTCGTTTGAAATCTGTCTTGTAAAGTAAACAGACTAGCTTGTTAGTTAGTTGTCATGCTAAATTACACAACCATCTGGAATGGTTTTCACGAAAGACCTCGCTCTCTTCGACAGCACACCACTTTCAACAAACAGTTCGATACACTGATGTATAATCAAATGTACAATAATATAATCAGAATGTGCTATATCATAACTTTAAAGTAAACTCACATTCGGAATACGACGTGTCAATAAACGATTGTTTTCCAAGCTACTTCCTGTTCTTCACAGTAGGAAAGAATGTACCAGAAGCAGTCTGTAAAAGCGGCCATCTTGCGAAGGTCGAAATAATCCGTTATCTGTCAAACACAGAAGATTCTCTGTATTCAACATTCTCAATAAACTACTTCTGAGCACATGTTGATACTATACACTGTATGCATTGTGCAATGAAAAGCTCAATAAACGACTTCTGTGCAAATTTTGATACTATACACTGTATGCATTGTACAATGAAAAACTCAATAAACGATAGCGACATGGTGCAAAATGAAGGAGAGAGAAAAAAAATGACTGAAGACTCTCGTCTGTGAATAAAGTTATGTGAAAGCGATGACGTCATCTATTCCGCGTTGGCCTGGACGTGGCATCTGAAAAGACTGCGAAAGGAAAGCTGCACCCACTCTCTGTCTGGTTACAATAAACAGATTTGGTTTTCTATTTTATTATCGTCACGCGGAGCTCTTTCACAACATGGGGCTAACAATTTCGTCGATATTTTCCAGGCTTTTTGGCAAAAAACAGATGAGGATACTTATGGGTGAGCAATCCTTTTATCAACCTGGCTGCTAGCTAACGTTAACTAGCTAGTGGGAGGGGGTTGCCATTATCAGGGATGTACTTTGCTTTTTGTGAAATATTATAGTTATAGTAAACTACCTGTTCACCTGTCTTGCTATATGTCTTGTAACGTAAACATTACTCGTTTGAGAGCAATCGGAGTAAAAACACAGACTAGCTAGGATAACACTCAGGCTTAGGCAGGAAAATGGATAGCTATTTGTGCTATTGCACAATAATTACTGGTAGTTTGTTCACTTAATACCAACGAATGGCTTAGTTACGTCACATCTCAGGACTATACACGTTTGTAGATGTAGTGAGCTTTTATAATGGGTCCCTAGTTTAATACAAAATATCTAGACTCATTTCCATCACTCTTACCATAACTTGTCCACCTATATGTGTTAGCCTATATTTTGGGGTTGTGGATGCTGCTCTTAATTTGAGCTGAAGGCACAGTTGCTACCCTATATATTTATATACGTTGTCCAACTCATTGCAGTTTGACAGCCGATGATGGAAAACTAAGCACTCCCTCTGTCAGCTGTCAAAGGGATTTCATTTGACACGAGATATACCTTTTGTAATAGCTAACTATCTCTTTCATGAAGTTGCAGTACAATATGTTTGTCTTGCTAGTTTTTCTTTTTTTGTAAGGTTACTTATTTTCCAATCTGGGTTTATTATGATTGGGAAGTTTGTTGACATTACTATTTTCTTCTGTAGTTGGTTTGGACGCTGCTGGAAAGACCACTATTCTCTACAAACTGAAGCTGGGGGAGATTGTAACCACTATTCCAACCATTGGTAAGAAAATCTCAGAGCCAAAGATGGATAGATCTCTAGCATACACAACCATATGCAAAACATTGGCCTTCTCAACTCCTGCAGACTGTCTTTAAAAGGATCTCCTCAGTAATCTGATTTTAAATGGGGGACTTGCTTTCTCATTGAGCTTGTGGGCAAATTATTATGATTTCTTTTGATGTCTTGTTCTGGTGACTGACGTAGCATGACACACACACTGAGCCCAATCTTTGATGCCATGGTAATCAAGTCCAATTGTTCAGGGATGTAGGCCTACCCTGTTTAATGTTTATGGAAATGGACATTAAGGTCCACACAGAGCTGTGCACTCGACGATTGTCTGTCAAATTTAAGATATTTTTTTTTGGACATGACGGTGAGGTATAGAACTGAATGGTTTTAAGCCTTTCATGACTATAGTTCTGGGCACAGCAGTCTAAGGCACTGCATCTCAGTGCAAGAGGTGTCACTAAAGTACCTGGTTCGAATCCAGGCTGTATCACATCCGGCTGTGATTTGGAGTACCATAGGGCAGCGCACAATTGGCCCAACGTCGTCTGGGTTTGTCCGGAGTAGGCCGTCATTGTAAATAAGAATTTCTTCTTAACTGACTTACTTAGTTAAATAGAAAATACAATTTAAAAAACAGATGGCTGCACTGCCTCCATGCGCCAGAGCTGTTGGGGCTTGCTGGATGAGGGGGCTCTTTTGATGGAGCAGATTGGTTGATAAGTGTCTAAACTCCTAGACAAAATAAGTAGGGAAGAAAATAATGGTTTGTCCCACCTAAGATCAGACAGAATTGGGTCACCATTCCATCGTTTTTCATTTTCAATTTGATCTACAGACAGTAGTTTACTCCTATTGCAAATTGGTTTTAATTAGCTTATCATTTATACAGAACCTTCATTTCTACCATAATGATCTCGACCGGAGCTGTTTATGCTGGTAGAGGTCAGACTGGTGATACTGGATCTAGTGTCTGTGTGAATTCCTGTTGCTGATTCTCTCGCTCTTCGGTGACCGAGCAGGTTTTAACGTGGAGACTGTTGAGTACAAGAACATTTGCTTCACCGTGTGGGATGTGGGCGGTCAGGACAAGATCCGCCCCCTCTGGAGGCACTACTTCCAGAACACACAGGTACGATACACACCTGTGACAGCAGTGACCTACATCAGTGGTCATCATAGCATATCTTTGATGTCTTAATTCAACTATACAAATAGTGCTAGAATCAATGTGTCAGAATGGACCCTGTCAAAAGACCCTCTTGTTCATCCAAAAAGCTAAGTGAATATGTACAGTAGACAATAACAGTAGCCTGACCTTTGAACCTTGACTTCACAGGGCCTTATCTTCGTAGTGGACAGCAACGACAGAGAGAGAGTAGCAGAGTCGGCAGAAGAGCTGTCTAAAATGGTAAGTGTTGCATACATGTCTATTTAAGCTACTGTTTTTTGTCAAGGAACAGTACTATTTTTGTGTTGGCATTTGTAGTATTTCTGTGAAAAGGAACCTAAAAATGAGCTCATGGTTGGCATGTGAAAATAAACATTAATTCAATGGTAAATAATGTTATTTATATAGTTGCCATTGTGACACACAGCCTTCTGTGGCCTATGGTTTCCCTCCCCTTGTCCTCCTAACCAATTCTCTCATTTATTTCTCTCTACAGCTGCAGGAGGATGAGTTGAGGGAGGCAGTGTTGCTGGTGTTTGCAAACAAACAGGACCTGCCCAACGCTATGGCAGTGAGCGACCTCACAGACAAACTGGGCCTGCAGAGCTTGCGCAGCAGAGTTGTGAGCATCTCTCTCTTTCTCACACACACTCGAACAGTCCTTCCAAAGAGTTGTACAGTAAAATGTATTTCTGACCAGATAAAGATGTGGTCCATGTAGTATACACTGTGGCTATGCAGAGTTATTCATATGTATGACATTACTGGCTTTTATGTACAGCAACTCATTATGTCTCTCCTTCCAGTGGCATGTCCAGGCTACCTGTGCTACCCAGGGCACTGGGCTATACGAAGGACTGGACTGGTTATCCAACGAGCTGTCGAAACGCTAAAGAATGGAGAAATCGCAGGACCGAAGCGAACGAGATATGAACACGCGAACAAGAGTAGAAGGGGTGCAGGCTGAGCATTTCATCAATGGAAAAAAACTGCGACTTTTTAAATTATCAGTGTGTCTGTCTGGTAGAACTTGCAGTTATGGACTTTGCGATCAGTTCCTGTTCTGAAACCTTTTTTCATCATTCTTCCCTTTTATTCCCATTGTCATACATGCAGATGTTTTAGACTATCTTTTCTTTTTGCCACCCAACTTCCTCAACAGTAAAATTGTTTTAAGTTGCATGTTTTAAAAAAACATAAAATTGATTCACATGGTTGTGTGCTGATGTTGATCATTGTGGAATGGAAGGGTGGGCCACTAGATTTTGTTGGGGGGGGTATTGGGATACCGGGAGTTTGTTGGAAACGGTATATGGAGCTGGGTTTCGGGTGTAAAACCCCTATGGCCTCCCCTGACTGAGTCATTCCAGAGATCTAAACCTGAAGGTCAGTTCCATTCCTAAACAATGTGAAGAGTGCAGGACCTTCAGTCATTTCAAAGGCCATTATGATGCAATAAAATTGTATTTTTCTTTTCTCAATTGTTGAAACATTGTCATTTGTCTTCTCTGATTGGGTGAGGTGGGACATAGTTGTTCATGAAGGATTGGAGAACCTTGAATAGTTGAATGTTTCTTCATAACAATTTTAGCCTAAACCTGTTCAGTTTTTTGTACATTAAGCAGAGAGTGGATTCTCTAATTAGGTTTGTCAACAACTGATACTTTATGAAAGTGAATTGCATCTTGCAGAAAAAAACACTAAAGTGCTTATAAAAACAGTTCCATTCCCCTCAGAGGTGCTCCCACTTATCTTCAGATTAAAATCCTACTTAGATATGCATGGTTTGCATTATGTAACTTTTTGGTCGACCTGACCAAATTCACAGAAATGTGAGTTATAGATATGTCATTCATTGAAAGTAAGTATAAGAAGCTGTAGATTTGTTCGGTGTGCTATTTCTATGCTTCCCCTTCCATTTAGTTTTTGCATCTTGTGCTTAATATATTTTCCGTTATAGAAAAAATATTCACAGCAGTTTAAACGCTACAATGATTCTCTACACTATACTTGCTGGTTTTGTCACAAACTGAAATTAGGCAAACTATTAGAACTTTAGCAACCAGGAAATGGCGGAGCAATTTCAGCATAGTGCGACATTAAAAAGGCATTTATAAACAAGTTCAAAGCATGTGGATGTTTATAAGCTAAGCTTTATTTGAGGTAATCAAATAAGAAAGCCCCGAATCTCCCACACAATTTAACATGCCAAGAGAATAGCTCACGATATAACAGTCATTGCATGTGTATATACATTTGTACCAATAGCAATTACATAGCAACATTGCACACATGACACTTAGTTCAGGTTAGGAAAAAAACAGCACAGAGTTACCCCCCAAAAATATACATTTCCATCAAGCCACATTCAGTAGGGCACAACAGTACTACATAGAAATGTATTAAGTAGAACATACATGCTTCTGTTCTATTGAGTATTTAAAGATGCCAGCTCTATCCATGGTATTTCTATCTGCAACAGTATGTTAAAGAAAACTTTGTTGGGGAGCATTCAAACTAAATAGCATGTGTACTGATACTATAAACTGAATAGATTGAATTCCAGTCTACCTGCCACACACAAACCGACAATTCATTTGCTTCACATACTGTACGGACTAATACACCACAGCACTATTCTGTTCCATTTCTCATAACAAAAAGTTACCAATTAAGATTACACATGCAGTTTGATGCCTATTGTGGGCCATTCAATGTGAATTATTCAATATCTATACTGAACAAAAATATAAACTTAACATGTAAAGTGTTTGTCCCATGTTTCATGAGCTGAAATAAAAGATTACACACAAAAAGCTTTTTCTCTCAAATTTTGTGCACAAATTTGTTTACATCCCTGTTAGTTAACATTTCTCCTTTGCCAAGATAATCCATCCACCTGACAGGTGTGGCATATCTAGAAGCTTATTAAATAGCGTGACCATTACCAAGATGCACCTTGTGCTGGGGACAATAAAAGGCCTCTAAAATGTGGAGTTATGTCACACAACACGATGCCACAGATGTCTCAAGTTTTGAGGGAGCCTGCAATTGGCATGCTGACTGCAGGAATGTACAACAGAGCTGTTGCCAGATAATTTAATGTTAATTTCTCTAGAATAAGCCGGCTCCAACGTCATTTTAGAGGATTTGGCAGTACATCCAACCAGCCTCACAACCGTAGACCACATGTAACCACGTCAACCCAGGTCCTGCACATCCAGCTTCTTCACATAGGGGAATGGGGGGTGCTGAGGAGTATTTCCGTCTGTAATAAAGCCCTTTTTTGAGGAAAAACGTATTCTGATTGGATGGGCCTGGCATCCCAGGCTGCACCCCTGCCCAGTTGTGAAATCCATAGATTAGGGCCTAATGAATTTATTTCAATTGACTGATTTCCTTCTATGAACTTTAACTCAGTAAAATCTCTGAAACTGTTGCATGTTGCATTTATATTTTTGTTCAGTATTTGTTGTTCTGAAACCTTATAGAACTAGGAACGGAACAGTTCAGTGGATTACTGAGTCCGTGTCCTGTGTGAGTGCGTTGATTGGAGTGGTGGCCTTCATCCTCCCAACCCATCTTCACTACACGGTTCTACACCACTACAGGTTCCCTATGGTTGTTTTGACGTTTCACCACAAATACCTTCTGACCAGACACGGTCACTGTGTACACATAGTCCTCTAGCATGACTGTGAAGAAATAAAACACAGGGAGGTCTGGTTAGAGTGGCATGATGGGAGCAGCAATACTGTGTGTGTGTGTGTGTGTGCACGCGTGTGTGAGTGACTCTAGGACCTAGGTGTGTGTTGTCTGACTTACCTGACATGCGTTTGAAGGGCGGCTCAGCAGCACCCTGCAGTCTGAAGCGGCATGCTGTCCGCACCATCTGCATTATGACCCCCGCTGTGTGCTCATCATTCTCCAGCTCTCCCGCAGACTGAGAGAGAGGTGAATAACAGGGAGTCAGTTGAGAATGAGATGGAGTGGAAGATAGGCGTGCTGCAACAGGGCAGGACATATAGGTACGCATGTTTGTGTGAACATACCGCCAATACGCCATCCTCACTGATCACCAAATAACCCAGTTGATCAGGGATCCTCTCCAGACCCTGTGTCAGAGTGCTAGTAGTCTAAAACACAAACCAATGACATGCATGGACACATGTTAGGATCTGTGGAAGGGATACAATTATCTGCCACCACAAACTGTTTAAGGCTCTAAGGAGATGACCTTTGCATCTGCTTTTGTCAACAGTAAAAGTGGTCACAAAAAATCAGTGTTTACAGTTAGCTAGCGAGACATCAAAGCCAGAAAACTTTCACGCGCACTACAGTACACAAAAAATAGGCTACAGTGTAGCCGCTACAACAGTATGAACCACTAAATACGTTGCTTTTACACCATGCAGAGTCGCAGTAAATCAGAATATAAGCGTTTATACTTGCCATGTTCACTTGTTTTGCCCTATGAATAAACCCATCTGCTGCGTTTCCTCTCTTTCTTCACGTGACTTCATCAGCTGATGTGACGTCACGTCCTTCCGATATAGAAGGATTTTGTCCTTTGTGAAGCATAAAACCAAAACCACATCTTTTTTTTTTACAAAACTATTCAAAGCTATTCAATGTATTACATTTTCATTGAGAGACAGTAATTTTTACCTGCTCGCCATTTCATGATAAAACATTCTTATAGACCAACAGATGGTGCTATCTGCGTTTTGTGACAGCTGACATCTCCAAAGAACTCCCAAAAGCGGAAGTACTGGTCAGCTGACAGCTTCGTGATTCAGAGAAGGAAAAAATCCAGTCATTGCTTGTTTTCGCTATTTTATCTTGTAGAATTAAATAATGGCAGGGCGAGGTAAATTAATTGCCGTCATTGGTGATGAAGATACGTGTACCGGGTTCCTACTCGGTGGCATTGGCGAGCTGAATAAAAATCGTAAACCGAATTTCTTGGTGGTCGAAAAGGAGACAAGCATCGCAGAGATAGAGGAGACTTTCAAGTAAGTGTTAAGTTATAACTAGCGATCTAGAGTGGGTATGATTTGTGGAACGTCCCAACAGGAATATGTTCCAAAAACTTCATAAATAACAAGGTTACCAACAAACGCATATAAAGTTGTATAGCGGTAGAATAAGATCCCGGGTAAGGAGTGGGCTATTTCATTAAGTTTATTTCTGAAAAATGTCTGTCCTCACTCTGGTAGTCTATGGACAAACATTAAGAATAAGCTACGTGGTGAGTTGATGCCTATTCGGCAGCTAGTTAGCTAGGTGAGTTGATCATGCTACTTTGTATGCGTTGTTTGTTGGCAACCTTGAGCTCAACGGTGCTATGTTTCATGACTCAAATGTTGTGAAGATTATGCACTTGGGAAGAACGAAAGCTGAGATGATTACAATGAATGTTTTAGGACCAAAGACGGATGATCTGTCCTCGACCGAAGGTGAGCCCGTGTATTTCTCAGTCGCCAGTGATGCCATTAAACAAGGGAAATATAATAATGTTTCCAGTGTGCGTGAGATATTTCTCTGTGTCTGATGGAGTGCAGTGCAAGTTACTTGACTTTGATGAAGCCAGTGATGAAACTGCAAATGGCATACATCAAGCTCTGATGAAATTGATATTAGACACAACACAGCCTATGCAGCAGATAATGCCAATGTCAACTTTGGAAAACACCACTCCGTTTACCAGTTATTTAGCAGTGCCAACAATCGTATTCTGAAAGCCAGTTGCCAAGCTCACATAGCTCATAATGCCTGCAAGTACACCTGCGATCAGCTGTCAGTGGATATTGAGACAATTGTTTTAAAGATCTACAGCCACTTCTCAGTATCTGCTTCCCGAAGAGCGGAACTGCGTGCATTTTATGCCTTTGTTGACATTGAGTGGCGTGAAATTCTGCGACATGTTTGCACACGATGGCTCTCTCTTCATCCAGCTGTCGATCGTCTCCTGCGAAGCTGGCCAGCTCTTACTTCATACTTCAGGTCCCTTGGGGAGACCTGTCCTGTGGCACTGAAGAGTATTTTTGAGTATGAAGAAAAAAACAGAAGCTGCTGAGATTTATCTGTGCTTTTTCCACAACGTGGGGTGTGTTTTTGACCAACTTGTAAAGAAGCTGGAGGAAACAACGCTCTGCATCACAGATGTTTACGAGGAAGTCCAAAAGGTTCAAAATGAAGATGCTTCTGCGTAAACAGGACAGCTTTTTTTGGATACCAGAACAAGCAGCTGATGGACAAACAATTGGCAGCACAAAGGTCCAAGCAGCAACAGGACTTTGTGAAGTTCTACGACACTGTCATTACATACATTGACAAGTGGTTTGATTTCTCACCAGAAAATGGAATGGTGAAACTGAAACCGATCGGCCTCTATGAGGAGCTCTCCTTCACTGAAGTGGTTGCCCTCAAAATGACAGAGACAGCCAGTATGGACCAACTCTATGAAGAGTTTTGTGCTAGCCGGGAGAAAATACAGAAAGCCAGACAGGATACCACAAAATCCACCAGTGAGAAGTGGGTGGCAGTTTTTCAAAATCTAGGGAAAGCCGACTTGATCAACATGTTCAGGATTGTCTAATTTGTCCTCAGTGTGCCAGGCTCAAATGCCTTTGTAGAGAGGATTTTCTCTCGGGTGACCATTAAATGGTCAGACTCAAGAAACAGATGCAACACAGAGCTGATCAAAAATGAACTTCAAATATCTGTGAACTGTGTCTTGTCATGTAAGGACTTCTCTCTGGCTATGCAAAAGGACTGCTTGAATCAGTCAAAAGCAGCAAAAAATAACCATGGAAAAAGGAGACTTGGTGAGTGACTCATGCTCCTCTTTTCCTCTTTTGCATTTGAAATGGGATTTTTTTTTTTGCTGTAAAGGTTCAAATTGTGATTTCTTTGATCATTTATTTTGTTTATTCACATAAGTTTACATAATTATACAGTTTTAGTAAAGCTATAGACTAAATGGAATATACATTTTTTTTGCTTTTCCAATTGAATATGAATATACACTGTATATTCATTCACACAACACTGTACCCACACCGCCGTGGCACCGTGCACTAGCACGCCACCTTTTGTCCCTTATTTGGTAGTGAGAAAGTTGGCAACCCTATCTAGCAAGCAAGTTCTCATGTGTAACTCTGTGTTGTTTGTGTCGCACTGCTTTGCTCTGTCTTAGCCAGGTCGTAGTTGTAAATGAGAACTTGTTCTCAACTGGCCAACCTGGTTAAATAAAGGTGAAATAAATCAAATAAAAAGTCGCAGCAATGAAGAATTGAGTGCGTGCGCGTTCACGCGAATGGTGGGGGGGGGGGGATTCTGTCGGGGGGGAGATTTTCGGCACAACACCGGGTAGGGAGTGGGCTATTTCCTTAAGTTTATTTCCGAAAAATGTCTGTCCTCACTCTGGTAGCCTATGGACAAACATTAAGAATAAGCTACGTGGTGAGTTGATGCCTATTCGGCAGCTAGTTAGCTAGGTGAATTGATCATGCTACTTTGAACGTTATACCCACCCAGCTATCTACCTAATTTTGAGATTGAAGATATAAATAGCTAAAAGCAGACGAACTGTGAGCTTGTTTGCACACAGGGTGAAGACAGTTGATGCTCCATTATGTTTGTAGTTGCATAGGTGATGTCAGGTGTTATCTAGACAGTTAACACCTGGCATTGAAAATTCTCAGTGGTACACCAAACAGTACCTAACCTGTAACTCCCAGTATAATGGATACAATTATTATTATAGTGTGGCGTGTGTGTGTGTCACATTATCTGGTGTTACAATCTGTAGGTAGGTGGTATCAAGATATTTGTGTTCCATTAGGCCTAGTTATGTGATATGATTCATCATAACACCTTCAAATACTGCTGGACAACATACCTTGTTTTTTGTTGTTTACAGACCAGCACTGTAATGTTCAGTCGTCGTCTCTGTAACTTATTTATTTCTGTCATGCCCCCCACAGGAGTTTCCTGACTCGCAATGACATCGGCATCATCCTAATCAACCAGTTCATAGCAGAGATGATCCGTCACGCCATCGACCAACACATGGAGTCCATCCCTGCCGTGCTGGAGATACCCTCCAAGGAGCACCCATACGACGCCTCCAAGGACTCCATCCTACGCAGGGCCAAGGGCATGTTCTCCGCTGAGGACTTCCGATAAACACACAACACGTACCCAAAGATCCAGGGTCACGGTCTGGGCAGGCACAGAGATGGAGGAGGGGGACTTTGGAGACTGTCATGATCCTAAATGAGTTATCTTGTGGAAGGCTGTAAAGTATGAATTGGCCTGATGGCGGTTTCATGTGTTATCCATATTGACCGAGTCCATAATTGGTCCCTACAGTCCACCTCTCATCTCTTGCCTGGGTCCTCTTCCATCCACCTGGCAATGCACTTTCGCCAGACCGAATGTTGAATTGTTTGATGTAGTAGTTTAGTTTTTCATTCCTTTGCCTGGAACGTTATGGTATTACTATTCATTGACCACATTGATGGTTGAATTGTTGTGCTGTATGCCTTTCTGGGTTATTCATGCCGTTGTATGAAATCTTACGCAGGTACTGTATCTTGTGGTCTCATCCAGTCTGTTTTTTCAAATGCTTGCTTCATTTTGTCATAACCTTGGGGAGAGTATGCTTGCATAAGACATCTCAGCAAAGAATTGTGGATAGTCATCTGCAATTCAGTGAGTGTAACATTTGTCAGAGCAAGCATGTGACCATGACTGTCTGTTTTAACTTCACATTTGTCATTTATGGAAACATTCCTAATGCCCCTATTTGGATCTTTACTAAAAAAAAACTGCAAAGTAGCATTTCATCATCTGGTGAAATGTACAGTATTATTCCCCAATCCACAGGGTACATCTCAACAACAGAAAATGCACATAAAATTAACAGCTTGAAAAAAACAGTATGTTAAGCACTGCAAAATGACTACTTGTTGTAATGTAATGTATTGTGATTGTGACAGTTTTAACCTGTAAAAAAATAAATAAAAAAATAGATGTTTACAAAAATAAATTATTCTATCCAACCTGTACTGTGTAAGTTATGAATGATAATATCAAGACCAGCACAACTGTCTTAAATCTTTGATATTAGAAGACAATCACACTATTCACAATCTCACAAAAGCCAAAACAATTCCCTGTATGTTAGCTTGGAAGACTTCATTGTTTCATACTGTACAAAATCTTGAAATTAAATCCAGCAATCCTCCATGCTGATTCTAAAGCCTTATAGCGCTAGTAGCCTGAAGTACAACAAGAATGTTACATGTCAGTCATAATAAGACCCCACTACCAACTATACTTATCTCCAACCCTGTCTGCAAAAGAGATGCAAGCTTTCCTGATGATGTGACTTGAGCAGTTAGTTTATTTTGGGAAGTGGGGTAAAGTTCCCATGAAGCCAAAGTTTGTTTAACTTCTCACTGCATAGTTTAGGCAGAAGTGAAGTACTTCCCAGTATCTCTGTGCCAGTGGCACAAACTTAAAGCCCAGTGGATTAACCCTGACAAATCAGATTCAGAGTGGTTTCCATAATTAAAGCCTGACCCTGAGACTGAACCTGATGTGTTACAGTATTTAGGGGCCTGCACACACGGATGCTGTGATCCAACTGGCAAATATTTGAACAACCTTGAAACAGGCCTTATCATTTATCTTGCTGGACATGTGAGTTCTTAAATTTTCTCCCATGTTCTTCAGTGAACCAGGGACAAACACAAACACAGCTCTGTTCTACTACCTGCACCTCATAAAGATATCAAATAAGATAAAATTGTATTTGTCACATACACATGGTTAGCAGATGTTAATGCGAGTGTAGCGAAATGCTTGTGCTTCTAGTTCCGACAATGCAGTAATAACCAACGAGTAATCTAACCTAACAATTCCACAACTACTACCTTATACACACAAGTGTAAAAGGATAAAGAATATGTACATAAAGATATATGAATGAGTGATGGTACAGAACGGCATAGGCAAGATGCAGTAGATGGTATAGAGTACAGTATATACATATGAGATGAGTAATGTAGGGTATATAAACATAAAGTGGCATAGTTTAAAGTGGCTAGTGATACATGTATTACATAAAGATGGCAAGATGCAGTAGATGATATAGAGTACAGTATATACATATACATATGAGATGAGTAATGTAGGGTATGTAAACATTATATTAAGTGGCATTGTTTAAAGTGGCTAGTGATACATTTTTACATAAATTTCCATCAATTCACATTATTAAAGTGGCTGGAAGGTTGGAAGATATGGAAGGTTGGCCAAGAAGTGCTCCCAGAATGAACCTATCCCTGGACACTGGGGATTTTTTCACAGACCTAACGGCCCTTCCGGAGAACAGATGATCCCTGCCTGGTCTCTCGGTGTCATCCTCCTGGGCTATGTCTTTGGATTCCCAGTCCCCTTCAACAGCACTCAGAGGTAAGACATCTACATACCTGTGGAAATAGGAGATTAGAGGTATGGATGAATGGATAGAGTTGTGACCTGTGAGGCATGTGATTCCCCCCCCCCCCCCCCCCCCCCCCTTTGTAGACAATATGAGTATGAAACTCTTCTTCAACTCAACAACACAGTGAGTGTTGGGTTCTAATACTTCAAAAAACTAGGAAAAGTTTGACTAAATGTGAGAATAGTGAGGCCAACATACCGCTCTTTCAGACCCTTCATGTCAAATGACACAGAGTCCAATGAAACAGAGATTCCCTTCCCTTTTCAGTGAGTACGTTAATGGTCTGTATTTGTATAGTGTTGAATCGAAATGTTGTAAACCATTTAGAGCGTCAAGTAGCCTAGCGGTTAGAGAGGCGAGCCAGTTTGAATCCAGGGTCTCAAATCCTAGATGGCATTGCCTACCGTTATGCCTTTGAACAAGGCACTTAACCCCCCACTATAACATCTCCCCGGGAGGCCAGTGTGGCAGCCCCCCGCACCTCTCCAAAATGATGTATGTGTGTCTTTTCAGAGGGGTTGGGTTGAAAGTGGAAGTACAATTTCGGTTGGACCTTGTGATTTGTTCTATCGTTACAGAATGATACTTCCTATGGAGAATATGAGTCCGTTCTTGTAAGTTAGCTCTTCAAACTCACCATGGCCCCTGAGGGCCAAACACATGTACTTTAACTGTATAAACACTATTGACTCACGATTGACTCTTTTCATTCTGGTTTTACCAGATGTGAAAGAACGAGTTTCATGAATTCACAGACATTTTTCTAAAATATCTTGTCTTTTTTCCTTTCTCTTTCAGGGATTACGACCACACAATACCGTAAGTCTCCTTAAATGTACGCAAGATTTAATAATTTGACTGAGCACACAAGCCTGTGTGTGTGTGTGTCCAGCGGTTATGTATGTGTCCAAAGGTAATATTGTTAAAGCAATAGTGCATATACAGTGGGGAGAACAAATATTTGATACACTGCCGATTTTGCAGGTTTTCCTACTTACAAAGCATGTAGAGGTCTGTAATTTTTATCATAGGTACACTTCAACTGTGAGAGACGGAATACGGAATACTTCACTTCTTTTGTACGCAAATAAAAGCTTTTTACAAACCAGGAGTGATGCAATAAATGCCTGCTTTCCACATAAAAATAGAATCATAAATGTCTGTCTATACTTTCCTTGATTCAATCCACACTCATATAGGCCTTACTCAACCATGAATATCTAGTTGAGCAGAATGACACAAAGGGAAACAAAGTACAGACAGACAGAGTAACTGATAAAGTGACCATCTTCTGTTGAATTTAAAGGCCTTGATGTTAGTCCATGACCTGTGTGTGGGTTTTATATGTATACTGTATGTAGGTGATGAAACCCAGCTGAGTAAACAGGAAATGTTCAATAACTTGAAGTGACAGAGTAGTTTAACTCACTACTGATATCTCCTCTGTATCCACGCAGGCCAGAGGAGACCCATGTTCCTTGGAACAACACTGACACAGAGTATGGCTCAACGTGAGGAAGATCATTGGTGGAAAGGATTGTGGGTATGCTATAGAAAATATATACTGTTGCAGTTCAACTCCCACACTGTTGTTGCTCTTTTGCCAACAGGCCTGAGGAGTTGATGCAGAGTCGGAACGAGACAGATAGCAACTCAACATTACCTGTGTGAGTTGTCTTATACTATTATTATAAACAGGCATCTACCCTTTCATTTTGCACATGTTCCAATATGTCATTAATAATTTATTTCACCTCTACTGCACAAAGACACAGGTACAACGGTCCTCCACTCCTTATGGATATAAGGGAAAGAAAACGTCCATTGTAAGTATGTGTTTTCAGTCAGTCATCATACATTTTATCAGTAGGTGGCGCTTTAACTCTGAAAGGAGGGAAGACAAAAAGCATTACAAAACTGTACATCGTTGAAGTGAAATCAATGTTTCCTCTGTCCTTCTTGGCAACTCTTTTTAGGCATGAATATTATGCAGCAGCTCCTCAAGGCTGCGTGGTGAGTCTCTGTGCCCTGGGCCATATACAGATCCAGGGCGGAGACGAGAGTGCAGGCGGGGCAACCAGAGACCCACATGGCAACGGTAAGAGATGAGAGGAAGAGCAGTGGAGGAAGATGAGAGGAAGTGTAATCTAGGGCCTCATACAGGAGTTGCTGGCTGTGCTCTATTGCTCTTAAGCCATTACTTTTCTTTCTCTGCTTTCCTTTGTCATCACTGATCTGGAAGGACAAGAGGATTGAGAGAAACGTTGAAATATTTAGTCACTCCACCTGCCTATTGCTTATGTGCAGCACTTGGTGATGGAGGAGAGGACACAATAGGAGTGTAGTTGTACAGAGGGTGTAATTTGTGTGTGGTAAACTTAAAAAGTTGCTATTTATTAAAGACAGATTAATAATTGTCTTCTTAATTAATCACTTAAGAAAAGTATCAAATACTTTTCATTGTGTACTGCAGAGCCGGCTCCAGGCATAAGCGACATACTGTAGGCAGTCATTTAGGGCCCCTGGCCCCCAATCGGGGTCTCAACTGTTGAGAGTTAGAATTTTAGAATACACAAGATGCAAGTTCGAAATGTGATTGTGCAGTCACTCAATTAGCCATGACAGCTAACAATTTTTAGATTGGTAAGTTAGTCTAGGTATCTAAATATGTGGTAATCATGGCCGAATACCCACCCGGCACGCAGGGCACGTAGCCAGGGGCCTGACTTCCAGAGGGACCCCATTGATTTTGTTAGTCACTCTCACTCAGAGCAAATGTTTGGAGAGGTTTCACGAGCGCGCCATGACCCCCTCACGCATTTTGGTGAAGGAAAAGTCAAACCTACATCCCTTGAAATTTCTCTGAATGTATCCAGATAATAAAAGGATATTCAAAATATTTAATTGTTGTGGGTGATAGTTGCACATAACCTCAATACGCAAGAAGGCTAGCTGGCTTTTGGGAAGAGCAGCGGACATGGATTCTCAAAAACAGGAGTTTTGGAAGGAGGCTATTTTGAAAGAAACATTTGTGAGACTAAATGGATTTTCAAATAACTGGATCAAACCTGAACTCGTTAAAAACGAGGGATGAAACTGCCACAAATCAACGAACCTCAACGTAAAGCCAAACCGGTGAAAACGCTGACCAGAGAAGGGTCGCAGGTCAAAAGTAGAGATGAGAAGGTGCTTATCGAACCGGTTTCGGGAAAGACTCGGGTGTGCTGTATGATGGCTTTTCGGAAGAGGAGACTGGACGCTACAAATATCTCCTCCCTGAGGTCAAGTACCTCTACCCTAAAACCAGCAACTGGCAGTATGGATGGACTCTAGGTAAAAAAAAATTGCTTAATTGTTGATCAACAATTCCAGCAACATGGTAAAACCAGTCATCATGGATTTGGAATGTTTAAACGTTTTCTGCTTTGAAATAGCGAAAAGAAACGGGCACATCACATACAATGGGGCATACAGTAGAACAACTATTCAGTGGGTGACATCATGGTCCTGCCCAGCCTTTACCTTTACTACATTCCATGTCCTATCTCCAGTTGTCATGGTAACCACCCCTGCTGTGCCCCCTCTGAATGCAGGTGACATGAACAAGGCCCTCGACCTGATGTACGCACTCAACGCCATTGGGAAAGAGAGCCTCTTCCGCAAGAACGGCATCTTCCCTCGATCCGCCACCTCAGACACCGAGGCGTGAGGGTGCCCACCGGATCACACAGGACCCAAATGACAATACAAACACACCACCAACACCTGCACTGGTTTATTGTGTATTCATCCTATTTTGAGAAGACGAAAATTAAGCTGCTAAATAGAATGTGTAAAATAAAAGCGTGGTTCTGGGAGTTTGAGATGGATATTGCCATGTTGGCCTAAGAGCCCTCCCCATGCCCCTCTCCCCTTTCAACACACACTGTCTAAATGATAAAGTAACTCAATTATCAATGTGAAGTAAACCAGCAGACACTCAGACCTTTGCCCCTGTTGGCTATGAGGCTATGGCCTAATGTCATTAATCATTCACCTGCAAGATGAATATCGTATTAAGTCCTGCTTTTCACAAGTGGGCAGATCAGCTTACTTTCACCTGGCTGCCACAGGTGGGCAAGGAGAGTTGGTCTGCAGTCAGGGGTGAGTGAACCAATGCTGAGTCCAGACAATAGAGTGGATTATTTTACATTTGGCTACTCTGGTTACAGGGAGAGGGATTGACGGCCAGACACTGGCCCTGAAGTGCATGTATCTCCTCACCACAGTTTGATAGGTAGTAGCCTATTAAAGGCAGACTATACTGATGTGTCTAACATACAACATAACAATGAGCTTTCTCTTTTCCGTACATAATTATGTTGCTGCCTGTTTAAACAGCCCTAAATCAGAAAGACCCAGTAAAGCTCTGCTGTGAGTCTATTAGTACAGTCACCACAAGGAGGAGCCCACACCTCACAAGACCGAGCAGTGAGCATGACGACATGATATGGCAGCTCAGTCGAAAGCCTCTCTGAAAATACATGAATGATCATTCAAAGCAATGTACTGTAACCCAAGGGACAAAGGCTAGCATTTATGTGAAACGTAACTACCCTCATTTAGTCCCAATTTATGTCAGTCAAAGACTACTTGAATCACAGCACTGACCACCAGACAACAACACAGGGGATAATGACCTCCAGAGAGTGCCACGTTCTTTTTCATTGACAGATCAGTGCCAATACTCTATTGTAACACAGAGTATTAGTGTAGATATTGTCTAAAAAAATGTGAGACATGCCATGGCAATTCACTGCATTTGGAACTTTACATGAGACGCTCCTCTTATTCCTAGTCTGATGATGCTCTCTCTCTCGTCAAATTGCCCCATCAGGACAGCAGGCTGTGCTAAGTCAGATAAATCGCTCTCATTACCCACCCAGACACTCCCACTGAGAGGCAGCATTAGCACAGGCAGCCAAATGTCACCACAGCCAGATTCCGAAGCTCTGTTATGGGAGCAGTGGGCATAGAAATATACTAAACACAAATATAAACGCAACATGTAAAGTGTTGGTCCCATGTTTCATTAGATGAAATAAAAGATCCCAGAAATTATTCATATGCACAAAAGCTTATTTCTCTCAATTTTGAGCATACATTTATTTACATCCCTGTTAGCATTTCTCCTTTGCCAAGGGTAATTCATCCACCTGACAGGTGTTGCATATCAAGAAGCTGATTAAACAGCATGATCATTACACAGGTGCACCTTGTGCTGGGGACAATAAAAGGCCACTCTAAAATGTGCAGTTTTGTCACACAATACAATACCACAGATGTTTCAAGTTTTGAGGGAGCGTGCAATTGGCATGCTGACTGCAGGAATGTCCACCAGAGCTGTTGCCAGAGATTTTAATGTTCGTTTCTCTACCATAAGCCGCCTCCAACGTCATTTTAGAGAATTTGGCAGTATGTCCAACTGGCCTCACAACCGCAGACCACGTGTAACCACGCCAGCCCAGGACCGCCACATCTGGCTTCTTCACCTGTGGGATTGTCTGGGGGGGTGCTGAGGCATATTTCTGTCTGTAATAAAGCCCTTTTGTGGAGAAAAACTCATTCTGATTGGCTGGGCCCCGCTCCCCAGTGGGTGGCTCTGGCTCCGAAGTGCCCTTGCCCAGTCATGTGAAATCCATAGATTAAGGCCTAATGAATTTATTTCAATTGACTGATTTCCTTATATAAACTGTAACTCAGTAAAATCTTTGAAATTGTTGCATGTTGCATTTATATTGTTGTTTATATCATTACTAGAATGGTCAAATTGACTTGAATGATGATCCCCATGCTAGTATTTCTATTTCTATGGCAGAGGAGCCTCGCCACACTTGGCTATTAGCAGTGTGTTACCCTGTCGCATCTCCCATTGACCTCGCTGTGACCTCCAAGTGGAGTGATGGAGCGAGTGTGTCACTCAGAAGATGGAAAAAAAGTGCATAAGTGTTTCCAGGACACTGACAATGTTTCAGGCTTTTTAGAAGCTTGTAGATGATTATTGTCCCAATCAGTGAGTGAATCTGCTTGTCGTTTCCGATGACAGTAGCCCCCCTATGCTGAAGTGACAAGAAAAAGCCCTTGTAAATGGACACGTGTGATGAGGGGGTGTTTAGAATCACTACTGGAGCCAAATTGGCTAAATTGGAAGAGCCACAGAACTGATTGTTCATTTTTATGGCGTGGGAGGGGTAGAGAAGGTCCCCCTATGGCTTCTTCCAAGTTCACAGGGGAGAAAATAGTGCCAACTGTGAACTGTATGAAGGCTGACGTATGGTTTGGTTTCCCAGTCCAGCACAGTCCACAGCAGGTTTCCATGGTGAAGTGAAGTCACCACAAAGTGGATTAAGCCTCTTACTGTATTGCTGTTACAGAGCTCTAGACTTGTTCAGAAGTTTCTGGAGTAAAAAATATTGTACTGTTTTTCTATTGACTGATTTATCAAATGTTTACAATGTGAAACAAAAAGGTACTAGAGTGGGTGCTATTGATTCCAACTTGTTTTCTCAGAAGATGCTATTTTGCCTTAACCAGAGACATCTGGATCAGTGGTTGAATAGAGCTCCTCGCCAATCAAATGACCAATATCTTCCTGGTCGATGGCCTATTACTTGATACCATTTTCAAAATTGGTCCTGGATTATTTTTGATTGTTTTATAGATAAGATATTCACATCTCTAGTTCCTCCTGGAACACTTCCTCAGCACAACAGCACTAATGAAATAAATAAAAAAGACCAGATCTCTTTCAACCACACACGCCTATCAATAGGGATGCATATCTGCAATCCAAAATAGTTAGTGGCAAATTACACTAGTGCCTCTGTAATCACGATCCCACTTGAGTGTTAGGTTATTTATCCCCCCCTTCCATCTCTCTCCCGCACGCACGCACGCACACACAAACACACACACGCACACACACTCTCCCTTTAGTAGTCTCTATAGAAGACTCTAATATGACCTCATTAAGAGTTCTAATCAGACAGTTTTTCCCCCGGTTGCAATCTGTCATCACCACTCTTAATCCTCTCTATCATGACTCATGTTGTGTGTCTGTCTGTCCTTGTGTTGTGCTGATCTGCAGACTAGTTCTTTCACCCTATCCTGTGACTCATTGCCATCTTCATCTATAACGGGAGGTCAACGCATCTCCCACCCACCTCTGGCACATCACATATTTTTTTAATGTGTGTGAGATTAATGAGGTGAGATGAAGTGTGTGTGTGTGTGTGTGTGTGTGTGTGTGTGTGTGTGTGTGTGTGTGTGTGTGTGTGTGTGTGTGTGTGTGTGTGCGTGTGCGTGCGTGCGTGCGTGCGTGCGTGCGTGCGTGCGTGCGTGCGTGCGTGCGTGCGTGCGTGCGTGCGTGCGTGCGTGCGCCCGTGCGTTATAAAGACAAACTACACATTTGTCAGTTGAGTGATGAAGGTCTTCTCATCCTAACCCAGACAGAACTGATCTCTGGCACGGTTAAACGATTCACACCTCCATCTATGACCATTATCACCTGCCCTTTCACCGTTGGACAGATTATGTCTATACTGGCTCTATACTGGTCTCCAATTGGGCAGAAAAAGAAGATAGAAGATCCCTCCATATTTGGCACGGACCCATAGATCAACAGGATGGCTAACAGAGTTTAATGAGTTAGAGTAGACTGTAAAGATGTTTAGTTAATGGTTACATATCGTCCCTCCAGCCTTCTTTCTTCATATGAAGTGGGTTTTAATGCGAGACCACTATCGCCCTACTCAGTGTCCACCAGCGTTTAATGGAGAGGAATAATCTCTTACCCGTGTGAGTGATTCTGAATAAAATCGGCAAAGGTTAGCTAACCTTGGTCTGCTGCAAACTTTGCTGATGACCCTTTCACGCAGCAACCCTTCTGTCCTAGAGTTTTGGGCTAAGTACCTGACTGTTTAACATATAGGCAGATGAATTACTCATGCTTACACTTACGGCGTGTAAGTCTTCCTAAATAATCAAGTGTCTTAACCCTTTTTCTTTTCATTCCCTTTCGCTTTCTTTTGTCCATACTTCCTTCTGGTTCAGTCTCAAAGAGATGAGGTTGTCACTACCAAGTTTGCTGAAAAGGTTACTCTTCAGTGCTTCATCCCTCTTGCCATGTCTCTCGCTCTTCTAACCGTTTCCAGGTGTCCCTCTTGATTTTTGTTTCCTCTCTCTCTCTCTCTTTCTGATGTATGAGGATGACTGTGATCTCTGTGCCAGTGTTGGGGGAGTGTATTTTTACTTTTATATTGGAGTAAAAACAACACCTGCCGTTTCACATGCAGATATCAGTCCTGCCAACAGTTTATTTCCCCAAAGTCATAACCGTCAGTACCACATGGTGCGTGAAACAAGTGGTCCAAAAATGATCCCATTCCATTCCAAGTGTCGCAGAGATAAAATAACATGTTTTTCTGTCTGTGTTCTTAGCTCCTATATCCCCTGTTAACTTTACTACTTCTATCAGTAAAAAGACCAATCCAATCCCGGAGACAAGAAAACACAATCCATGACATCACATTCCGTTCCATCTCTCGTGTTGTTTGTATACATATCAGTTCATCAGAGCGAAGGAGAGGGTTAACTGATTGGGAATGCAATCACACCACGTTGCTGCTAGCTGATTAGATGATTATATCTTAGGCTGGGCTGCTCTTTGAGCAATCAAACATGACAGGGAGAGACACAGGAGCAGGTGTGTGTATCACAGCTCTTTGTCTAGGCATGTGTGGCTGATGCAGGGTGAACACAGGGATCGAATACTGAAACAAAAGCCCAGGGTGGAGAGAGAGACAGAGAGAGAGACGCAGAGAGACAGAGAGAGAGAGACGCAGAGAGAGAGAGGGAGACAGAGAGAGACAGAGAGAGAGAGACAGAGAGAGAGAGGCAGAGAGAGACAGAGAGAGAGACGCAGAGAGAGAGAGAGAGACAGAGAGAGAGAGACAGAGAGAGAGAGACAGGGAGAGAGAGGCAGAGAGAGAAAGAGAGACAGAGAGAGACGCAGAGAGAGAGAGAGAGGCAGAGAGAGAAAGAGAGACAGAGAGAGAGAGGCAGAGAGAGAGAGAGAGAGAGGCAGAGAGAGAGACAGAGCGAGAGAGAGGCAGAGAGAGAAAGAGAGAGAGAGAGAGAGAGACAGAGCGAGAGAGAGGCAGAGAGAGAAAGAGAGAGGCCTTCTGTTCCAGGGGATCCTGTCCAACTGGCGACTCAGTGGTACGTGGGGGACAGCTCTTCAACTTTTTCATATAATACAAGCATGTAGGCTGCCACGAACACAAACACACACCCACTCATAATAGCATACAATATGCATTAAGCACACACACACACACAAGTCACGACACGTGCACACAAGTGGAGGCTGCTGAGGGAGAACAAATCATAATAATGGCTGGAACGGAGCAAATAGAATGGTATCAAACACCCTACCACGAGCCCGTTCTCCCCAATTAAGGTGCCACCAATCTCCTGTGGCACACACGCACACAAACACACACATTTCGGATCATTTTATTAGCGTGCTGTCGAACCTGATCAATTTTAATGGCTGACATGATGGGGGGTTGCTTGTACGTTCACATCACTCACAGCTAAATGGATTGGCCGGGGGGAGCGATTGACAAGCACAAGCACCTCTATATGGGTTTGTCAATATTACAACTGTATGGAAGAGGGCTAATGGACAGAGTGGGCGGGGCAATGGGTGGTTCCAGAATGCCCTAAATGGACCATGGAAATCACTACTCCATGATATATACATAGTTACATATATAGGAGATTTATCTTATACTGTCCAGGTTGATAAGCAACAGGGTCTCACTAGTGTCCCCTGTGGTAGGTTAAGGAGTTGCACTATTGCACAAATACAGTATATTTACATCCCCTTTTCTGAAATCCAGATTAGTTACATAATCCCAACGCGTTTCTATGGGCTTATTTTGGACCGAAGCTTGTCACCTTCCTCCCCGCCTTTGGCACAACAACATCCGTTGTTAGGGCGCAGGCATCATTATTTACAGATCTCTGGACAGATACACTTTTACGCCTGATACAGTACGTTAGGTCAGGGTTTCCCAAACTTTTTTTGCCCTAGCACCACACAGCTGATTCAAATAATCAAAGCTTGATGTTGAGTTGGTTATTCGAATCAGCTGTGTGGTGCTAGGGCAAAAAACAAAACATGCACCAAAGTGGGGCCCCAGGAAACCCTGTGGTAGGTTAGATACACCCGGATCGGATAGAACGCAATGAGAGAAAAATGTAGCCTACACCACACAACGACGTGAGGGACAGAGACAGTTTGTGAAAGTATGCCTTATCTATTTTGAAGAACTAGTAAAAGGATTTTGCCAAACAGCTCTGCAGCATACTTAGGCAGGCTAGCTAAATAGGATGACTAAAGACAGTACAGTATGGGGGGAACAAAGATAACTGGCTAGCTGACTGCTACTGCCTGAGCAGAGATGAGTTGACTCTCAGGACTGAAGAATAATAAAGTCATCAAATAATCCTAAGTAATATACACTACCGGTCAAAAGTTCTAGAACACCTACTCATTCAAGGGTTTTTCTTTCTTTTGACTATTTTCTACATTGTAGAATAATAGTGAAGACATCAAAACTATTGAAATAACACATGTGGAATCATGTAGTAACCAAAAAAGTGTTAAACAAATCAAAATATATTTTACATTTGAGATTCTTCAAATAACCGCCTTCATGACAGCTTCCCAAATGCCCAATGGCACCCCGTTCCCTATATAGTGCACTGCTTTTGGTAAAACATTTCGCAGTACATAGGAAATCAAATCAAATTTTATTGGTCACATACACATGGTTAGCAGATGTTAATGCGATTGTTAATGCAAGTGTGCTTCTAGTTCCAACAGTGCAGTAATATCTAACAAGTAATCTAACAATTCCCAACAAATACACACAAATCTAAAGGGGTGAATGAGAATATGTACATATAAGTATATGGATGAGCGATGGCCGAGCGGCATAGGCAAGGTGCAGTAGACGGTATAAAATACAGTATATACATGTGATATGAGTAATGATATGTAAACATTATTGAAGTGGCATTATTTAAAGTGGCATTGTTTAAAGTGACTAGTGATCTATTTATTAAAGTGTCCAGTGATTGGGTCTCAATGTAGGCAGCAGCCTCTCTGAGTTAGTGATTGCTGTTTAGCAGTCTGATGGCCTTGAGATAGAAGGTGTTTTTCAGTCTCTCGGTCCCTGCTTTGATGCACCTGTACTGACCTCGCCTTCTGGATGATAGCGGTGTGAACAGGCAGTGTCTCGGGTGGTTGTTGTCCTTGATTATCTTTTTGGCCTTCCTGTGACATCAGGTGCTGTAGGTGTCATGGAGGGCCGGTAGTTTGCCCCCGGTGATGCATTGTACAGACCACACTACCCTCTGGAGAGCCTTGCGGTTGAGGGCGGAGCAGGTGCCGTACCAGGCTGTGATACAGCCCGACAGGATGCTCTCGATTGTGCATCTGTAAACGTTTGTCAGGGTTTTGGGTGACAAGTCTAATTTCTTCAGCCTCCTGAGGTTGAAGAGGCGCTGTTGCACCTTCTTCACTACACTGTCTGTGTGGGTGGACCATTTCAGTTTGTCTGTGATGTGTACGCCCAGGAACTTAAAACTTCCCACCTTCTCCACTGCTGTCCTTTCGATGTGTATAGGGGGGTGCTCCCTCTGCTGTTTCCTGAAGTCCACGATCATCTCCATTGTTTTTTTGACGTTGAGTGAGAGGTTGTTTTCCTGACACCACACTCTGAGTGCCATCACCTCCTCCCTGTAGGCTGTCTCGTCGTTGTTTGTGATCAAGCCCACTACTGTAGTGTTATCTGCAAAGTTGATGATTGAGTTGGAGGCGTGCATGGCCACGCTGTTGTGGGTGAACAGGGAGTACAGGAGGGGGCTGAGCACACACCCTTGTGGGGCCCCAGTGTTGAGGGTCAGCGAAGTGGAGATGTTGTTTCCTACCTTCACCACCTTGGGGCGGCCCGTCAGGACGTTCAGGACCAATTGCACAGGGAGGGGTTGAGACCCAGGGACTCCAGTTTGATGATGAGCTTGGAGGGTACTATGGTGTTGAATGCTGAGCTGTAGTCAATGAACAGCATTCTTACATAGGTATTATTTTTGTCCAGATGGGATAGGGCAGTGTGCAGTGCGATGGCGATTGCGTCATCTGTGGACCTGTTGGGACGGTATACAAACTGAAGTGGGTCTAGGGTGGCCAGTAAGATGGCGTGATATGATCCTTGACCAGCCTCTCAAAGCAATTCATGATGACATAAGTGAGTGCTACGGGGCGGTAGTCATTTAGTTCAGCTATCTTTTCCTTCTTGGGTACAGGAACAATGGTAGCCATCTTGAAGCATATGGGGACAACAGACTGGGATAGGGAGCGATTAAATATGTCCGTAAAAACACCAGCCAGCTGGTCTGCGCATGCTCTGAGGACGTTGCTAGGGGTGCCGTCTGGGCCGGCAGCCTTGCGGGGGTTTACCACACTATCGGCAGGAACAATGACAAATGGAAGCATTTATTGTAAACACCGTGATTCTCTCCCATCTGAGCAGTGTGTGGTTTTCACTTGACTTCAGTTTACAGCCTAGACTAAAATAATTCCTTATTATACCACCACGGCACTTCACATAAGAGATGCAACACTTCCTGATATGAGTGTGAGGAGAACAATTGGTTTTACATATCCTGTAAAGTTTGTGAAGGGGGAGAGAAATACAGGAACAGAGAGGGAGATAAAGAGTGGGGCAGAGGGAAGGATGAAAGAGGGGAAGAAATAGGGGAGAGAATGGGACCAAAAGAGGGGTAACATAGAACTATTGAGAGAGCACCAGGGAGAGAGAGAGAGAGAGAGAGCACCGGAGAGAAAGAGGAATGAGCAGACAAAAAGTAAATGAGGGAGTATACAGTATCACCAGACTGCCCTGGCCCATAGTGAGGGAGATAATAGCTGACAAAAAGAGAATGCGGTATGGCAAACACAGAGAGGGATACAAGAGATTGGGAGAGAGAGAGAGAGATAGAGCCAGCAGGGAGGGCGATATAGGGAGGGGTATAGAGAGGGATGAGCAGGCAGGCTAACAGAGGGCTATGCTATCAGCAGAGTGCCTGACAGGCCTTGGCTTTAATTAAAGAGGAATTACATTAATAAGCCTGGCTCTGGCCTGCCACTGGAGGAATTCATTACATTTAGACTGTTTGCAAATACCACCTGACCTAACATCTGTTAAAAGAGGACAGGCTGTCCCCAACCAGCTCTTGGCCTATAAACACTCACTAAAGAGTTCGCTACCAATCATAAATGCTGCATAGCTGTGCTCAGGATAAATGAACAGTCAGAGTCAATCCACTGCAATGGCCCTCCTAGCTGGAGTCTACCAGCAGCATCCCAATGCTGTTTTGTCTCTGAAGCTAAGCTGATCTTTATATATTTAGATATAAGGCTCTCGGGCAGTTGTTCTCTTCCTAAGCCTTCCATCGCCCATCTAGTTGTGTTGATGTTCCTCCTGTGTAACTCCTCCTCCTCCTCCTCCTCTGGCTGCATCCCAAATGGCACCCTGTTCCCTACATAGTGCACTCTTTATCTCCCTCTCTGTTCCTGTATTTCTCTCCCCCTTCACAAACTTTACAGGATATGGAAAACCAATTGTTCTCCTCACACTCATACCAGGAAGTGTTACATATCTTATGTGAAGTGCCGTGGTGGTATAATAAGGAATTATTTTAGTCTAGGCTGTAAACTGAAGTCAAGTGAAAACCACACACTGCTCAGATGGGAGAGAATCACGGTGTTTACAATGAATGCTTCCATTTGTCATTGTTCCTGCCGATAGTGTGGTAAACGTTCTGATTAAATATAAAGCTCCCTGGTGAGAGTTTTGATCTTCACACAATGGCTTTCCTAATATGAGCCTACTAATAGCAGACTGAAAATAATGAAGGAGAAAGAGTGCGAGAGAGAGAGAGGGGGGAGGAGGGGGACAGAGACTTCTTTTAACCTGTCAATCTCACTTCTCACCAAGTCAATCATCTCAGACAGAATAAATAACCCTGTAAAGTGAATTATTTATTAAAGGTCACACACACACACACACACACACACACACACACACACACACACACACACACACACACACACACACACACACACACACACACACACACACACACACACACACACACACACACACACACACACACACACACAACACCCACCCTCTCTCTAAATTGGAGCTGTTTTTCCACATCTGAGAAACATTCAGACATTCAGTGCATAACAGTATTAAACATGACATTCACTCGAACAAAAGCTGCGCGCTTATCTAAACTACTTTGCTTTCAAACGGTGGGCACTCTCAGTGTGCATACAGATCTCCCAGTGCTTTTACAACAAAGACAACAGCAATTATGTTGTTGTTCAACTCCTGTTGAATCTGCAGACGTGTTGCTGTGCGTTTTGTTGCTGTGCGTTTTGCTGCCAACTTTACTTTGCTAGCTGACAACTTTACGTTTTTTGTTTTGTTTTTGTTTTCAATTACCGTTTATATTTTTAGTTTTTCCATCGCAACTTTTTTCCCTCATTCAACTTTTTCACTCCGGACGCTTTATCTGGACATGGTTCGTCAACACCTTCAACAGCCGAAGCTAAGTAGTAACATTAACATGATGTCTTCTAATTGCAGTCGCTGTACTCATAATATACAGGAGAACGATCGCCTTACGGCGAGAATAGCTGTGCTACAAGCCCAGCTTCAGACGCAATCATTAGGCAAGGGTAATTTCAGTGTAGGAAAGGAAGAAACAGCGTCTGTGCCACCAGTAAGTACAGATAGTAACTTTAGCATAAATCCCCCCGCACAGTCCCCGCAGCCGGACAACTTTCTCATGGCTTCTGGAGGGAAATGCTGTTGGAATGCTCAACCGGTGTCGCTCATTCAGCCGACAGAAACTTTCAACCGGTTCTCCCCATTATGTAGCGAGTCGGAGTCTGAGTCTGAGTCTTCTCTTGTCTCTACTCCTCCCGTTACGGGGTCTGAGACGCCGAAGGCTCCCACCATTAGCTCTGACAATTTTACATTTACATTTAAGTCATTTAGCAGACGCTCTTATCCAGAGCGACTTACAAGTTGGTGCATTCACCTTATGATGTCCAGTGGAACAACCACTTTACAATAGTGCATCTAACTCTAAGGGGGGGGGGGGGGGGTTAGAAGGATTACTTTATCCTATCCTAGGTATTCCTTAAAGAGGTGGGGTTTCAGGTGTCTCCGGAAGGTGGTGATTGATTCCGCTGACCTGGCGTCGTGGGGGAGTTTGTTCCACCATTGGGGTGCCAGAGCAGCGAACAGTTTTGACTGGGCTGAGCGGGAGCTGTACTTCCTCAGAGGTAGGGAGGCGAGCAGGCCAGAGGTGGATGAACGCAGTGCCCTTGTTTGGGTGTAGGGCCTGATCAGAGCCTGAAGGTACGGAGGTGCCGTTCCCCTCACAGCTCCGTAGGCAAGCACCATGGTCTTGTAGCGGATGCGAGCTTCAACTGGAAGCCAGTGGAGAGAGCGGAGGAGCGGGGTGGCGTGAGAGAACTTGGGAAGGTTGAACACCAGACGGGCTGCGGCGTTCTGGATGAGTTGTAGGGGTTTAATCGCACAGGCAGGGAGCCCAGCCAACAGCGAGTTGCAGTAATCCAGACGGGAGATGACAAGTGCCTGGATTAGGACCTGCGCCGCTTCCTGTGTGAGGCAAGGTCGTACTCTGCGAATGTTGTAGAGCATGAACCTACAGGAACGGGTCACCGCCTTGATGTTGGTTGAGAACGACAGGGTGTTGTCCAGGATCACGCCAAGGTTCTTAGCGCTCTGGGAGGAGGACACAATGGAGTTGTCAACCGTGATGGCAAGATCATGGAACGGGCAGTCCTTCCCCGGGAGGAAGAGCAGCTCCGTCTTGCCAAGGTTCAGCTTGAGGTGGTGATCCGTCATCCACACTGATATGTCTGCCAGACATGCAGAGATGCGATTCAATGTAACAATGACAATGTAACGTCCTGACCAGAGTTCCTATGTGTTTTGCTTGTTTAGTGTTGGTCAGGACGTGAGCTGGGTGGGAATTCTATGTTGTGTGTCTAGTTTGTCTGTTTCTGTGTCCAGCCTAATATGGTTCTCAATCAGAGGCAGCTGGTAATCGTTGTCCCTGATTGAGAATCATATATAGGAGGCTTGTTTTGTGTTGGGATTTTGTGGGTGATTGTTTCCTGTCTCTGTGTTTGTTCTGCACCAGATAGGACTGTCTCGGTTTTCACGGTTTGTTATTTTGTTATTTGTTAAGTGTTCACGGTTATTGTTTAATTAAACATGTTGAGCACTGGCTACGCTGCATTTTGGTCCTCTCCTTCATCCCAAGAAGAAAACCGTGACAGAATCACCCACCAACAAAGGACCAAGCAGCGTAGCAATGGACGGCAAGAACAACAGCAATGGGGAAAAGAGGAATGGACATGGGAGGAAATCCTAGACGGGAAAGGACCCTGGGCAAAGGTTGGAGAGAATCGCCGCTCTCGGGAGGAGAAGGAGGCAGCCACAGCCCAGGAGCGGTGGATTGAGGAGGCAGCACGTAAGAGAGGCTGGAAGCCCGAGAGGCTCACCCAAAAATTTATTGGGGGGGGGGATAAAGGGGAGTGTGGCGAAGCCGGGTTGGATACCTGAGCCAACTCCCCGGGCTTACCGTGGAGTGAGAGGGCGTCGTACTGGTCAGACACCGTGTTATGCGGTAAAGCGCACGGTGTCCCCAGTACGCGTGCTTAGCCCAGTGCGGGCTATTCCACCTTGCCGCACTGGTAGGGCTAGGTTGGGCATCGAGCCGGGTGCCATGAAGCCGGCCCAACATATCTGGCCTCCAGTACGTCTCCTCGGGCCGGCGTACATGGCACCAGCCTTACAGGTGGTGTCCCCGGTTCGCCTGCATAGCCCAGTGCGGGTTATTCCACCTCGCCGCACTGGCAGGGCTACGGGGACCATTCAACCTGGTAAGGTTGGGGAGGCTCGGTGCTCAAGAGCACGTGTCCTCCTTCACGGTCCGGTATATCCGGCGCCACCTTCCCACCCCAGCCCAGTACCATCAGTGCCGACACCACGCACCAGGCTTCCAGTGCGTTTCCAGAGCCCTGTTCCTCCTCCACGCACTCTCCCTGTGGTGCGTGTCTCCAGCCCGGTCCCTCCAGTTCCGGCACCACGCACCAGGCCTACTGTGCGCCTCAGCAGGTCAGAGTCGGCCGTCTGCCCAACGCCGCCTGCGCTGCTTGCCTGCTCAGCACAGCCTGAGTCTGAACTGCCTGCCTTCCCAGCGTGGTCTGAACTGGCTGCCTGCCCAACGCTGCCTGCACTGCTCGTCTGCTCAGCGCCGTCTGAGCTGCCTGCACTGCTCGTCTGCCCAGCGCCGTCTGAGCCATCCGTCTGCCCAGCGCCGTCTGAGCCATCCATCTGCCCAGCGCCATCTGAGCCATCCGTCTGCCCAGCGCCATCTGAGCCATCCGTCTGCCCAGCGCCATCTGAGCCATCCGTCTGCCCAGCGCCATCTGAGCCATCCGTCTGCCCAGCGCCATCTGAGCCATCCGTCTGCCCAGCGCCATCTGAGCCATCCGTCTGCCCAGCGCCATCTGAGCCATCCGTCTGCCCAGCGCCATTAGAGCCGCCCGTCTGTCCCGAGCCATTAGAGCCGCCCGTCAGTCAGGAGCCGCTAGAGCCGTCCGTCAGTCAGGAGCCGCCAGAGCCGCCAGCCAGTCAGGAGCAGCCAGAGCCGCCAGCCAGTCAGGAGCCGCCAGAGCCGCCAGCCAGTCAGGAGCCGCCAGAGCCGCCAGCCAGTCAGGAGCCGCCAGAGCCGCCAGCCAGTCAGGAGCTGCCAGAGCCGCCAGCCAGTCAGGAGCTGCCAGAGCCGCCAGCCAGTCAGGAGCTGCCAGAGCCGCCAGCCAGTCAGGAGCTGCCAGAGCCACCAGCCAGTCAGGAGCTGCCAGAGCCGCCAGCCAGTCAGGAGCTGCCAGAGCCGCCAGCCAGTCAGGAGCTGCCAGAGCCGCCAGCCAGTCAGGAGCTGCCAGAGCCGCCAGCCAGTCATGAGCTGCCTTCCAGTCATGAGCTGCCTTCCAGTCATGAGCTGCCTTCCAGTCATGAGCTGCCCTACAGTCATGAGCTGCCCAACAGTCATGAGCTGCCCAACAGTCATGTGCTGCCCAACAGTCATGAGCTGCCCTACAGTCATGAGCTGCCCTACAGTCATGAGCTGCCCTACAGTCATGAGCTGCCCTACAGTCATGAGCTGCCCTACAGTCATGAGCTGCCCTACAGTCCGGAGCTGCCCTACAGTCCGGAGCTGCCACTAGTCCGGAGCTGCCTCTCTGTCCTAAGCTACCTCTCTGTCCTGAGTTGTCTATATTTAGGAGGGGCCTTGGTGAAGGTTCCTGGACCATGGTCGGGGGCGAGGGTCGCCACTCAAAGGACGCTAAGGAGGGGGACAAAGACAGTGGTGGAGTGGTGTCCTCGTCCACCGCCGGAGCCGCCACCGCGGACAGATGCCCACCCAGACCCTCCTCTTGAGTTTTAGGGGTGCGTTCGGAGTCCGCACCTCAGGAGGGGGGTACTGTAACGTCCTGACCAGAGTTCCTATGTGTTTTGCTTGTTTAGTGTTGGTCAGGACGTGAGCTGGGTGGGAATTCTATGTTGTGTGTCTAGTTTGTCTGTTTCTGTGTCCAGCCTAATATGGTTCTCAATCAGAGGCAGCTGGTAATCGTTGTCCCTGATTGAGAATCATATATAGGAGGCTTGTTTTGTGTTGGGATTTTGTGGGTGATTGTTTCCTGTCTCTGTGTTTGTTCTGCACCAGATAGGACTGTCTCGGTTTTCACGGTTTGTTATTTTGTTATTTGTTAAGTGTTCACGGTTATTGTTTAATTAAACATGTTGAGCACTGGCTACGCTGCATTTTGGTCCTCTCCTTCATCCCAAGAAGAAAACCGTGACAGACAAATTGAAAACCCTAGTCATTGGCGACTCCATTACCCGCAGTATTAGACTTAAAGCGAATCACCCAGCAATCATACACTGTTTACCAGGGGGCAGGGCTACCGATGTTAAGGCTAATCTAAAGATGGTGCTGGCTAAAGCTAAATCTGGCGAGTGTAGAGAGTATAGAGATATTGTTATCCACGTCGGCACCAACGATGTTAGGATGAAACAGTCAGAGGTCACCAAGTGCAACATAGCTTCAGCGTGTAAATCAGCTAGAAAGATGTGTCGGCATCGAGTAATTGTCTCTGGCCCCCTCCCAGTTAGGGGGAGTGACGAGCTCTACAGCAGAGTCTCAGCACTCAATCGCTGGTTGAAAACTGTTTTCTGCCCCTCCCAAAAGATAGAATTTGTAGATAATTGGCCCTCTTTCTGGGACTCACCCACAAACAGGACCAAGCCTGACCTGCTGAGGAGTGACGGACTCCATCCTAGCTGGAGGGGTGCTCTCATCTTATCTACCAACATAGATAGGGCTCTAACTCCTCTAGCCCCACAATGAAATAGGGTGCAGGCCAGGCAGCAGGCTGTTAGCCAACCTGCCAGCTTAGTGGAGTCTGCCAATAGCACAGTCAGTGTAGTCAGCTCAGCCATACCCATTGAGACTGTGTCTGTGCCTCGACCTAGGTTGGGCAAAACTAAACATGGCGGTGTTCGCCTTAGCAATCTTATTAGGATAAAGACCTCCTCCATTCCTGCCATTATTGAAAGAGATCGTGATACCTCACATCTCAAAATAGGGTTACTTAATGTTAGATCCCTCACTTCAAAGGCAGTCATAGTCAATGAACTAATCACTGATCATAATCTTGATGTGATTGGCCTGACTGAAACATGGCTTAAGCCTGATGAATTTACTGTGTTAAATGAGGCCTCACCTCCTGGTTACACTAGTGACCATATCCCCCGTGCATCCCGCAAAGGCGGAGGTGTTGCTAACATTTACGATAGCAAATTTCAATTTACCAAAAAAAAATTGGCGTTTTCGTCTTTTGAGCTTCTAGTCATGAAATCTATGCAGCCTACTCATTCACTTTTTATAGCTACTGTTTACAGGCCTCCTGGGCCATATACAGCGTTCCTCTCTGAGTTTCCTGAATTCCTATCAGACCTTGTAGTCATAGCAGATCATATTCTAATTTTTGGTGATTTTAATATTCACATGGAGAAGTCCACAGACCCACTCCAAAAGTCTTTCGGAGCCATCATCGACTCAGTGGGTTTTGTCCAACATGTCTCTGGACCTACTCACTGCCACAGTCATACTCTGGACCTAGTTTTGTCCCATGGAATAAATGTTGTAGATCTTAATGTTTTTCCACATAATCCTGGACTATCGGACCACCATTTTATTACGTTTGCAATCGCAACAAATAATCTGCTCAGACCCCAACCAAGGAGCATCAAAAGTCGTGCTATAAATTCTCAGACAACACAAAAATTCCTTGATGCCCTTCCAGACTCCTTCTGCCTACCCAAGGACGTCAGAGGACAAAAATCAGTTAACCACCTAACTGAGGAACTCAATTTTACCTTGCGCAATACCCTAGATGCAGTTGCACCCCTAAAAACGAAAAACATTTGTCATAAGAAACTAGCTCCCTGGTATACAGAAAATACCCGAGCTTTGAAGCAAGCTTCCAGGAAATTGGAACGGAAATGGCGCCACACCAAACTGGAAGTCTTCCGACTAGCTTGGAAAGACAGTACCGTGCAGTACCGAAGAGCCCTCACTGCTGCTCGATCATCCTACTTTTCCAACTTAATCGAGGAAAATAAGAACAATCCAAAATTTCTTTTTGATACTGTTGCGAAACTAACTAAAAAGCAGCATTCCCCAAGAGAGGATGGCTTTCACTTCAGCAGTAATAAATTCATGAACTTCTTTGAGGAAAAGATCATGACCATTAGAAAGCAAATTACGGACTCCTCTTTGAATCTGCGTATTCCTCCAGGGCTTAGCTGTCCTGGATCTGCACAGCTCTGCGAGGGCCTGGGATCGGGAGAGACACTTAAGTGTTTTAGTACTATATCTCTTGACACAATGATGAAAATAATCATGGCCTCTAAACCTTCAAGCTGCATACTGGATCCTATTCCTACTAAACTGCTGAAGGAGCTGCTTCCTGTGCTTGGCCCTCCTATGTTGAACATAATAAACAGCTCTCTATCCACCGGATGTGTACCAAACTCACTAAAAGTGGCAGTGATAAAGCCTCTCTTGAAAAAGCCAAACCTTGACCCGGAAAATATAAAAAACTATCGGCCTATATCGAATCTTCCATTCCTCTCAAAAATGTTAGAAAAAGCTGTTGCGCAGCAACTCACTGCCTTTCTGAAGACAAACAATGTATACGAAATGCTTCAGTCTGGTTTTAGACCCCATCATAGCACTGAGACTGCACTTGTGAAGGTGGTAAATGACCTTTTAATGGCGTCAGACCGAGGCTCTGCATCTGTCCTCGTGCTACTAGACCTTAGTGCTGCCTTTGACACCATCGATCACCACATTCTTTTGGAGAGACTGGAAACCCAAATTGGTCTACACGGACAAGTTCTGGCCTGGTTTAGATCTTACCTGTCGGAAAGATATCAGTTTGTCTCTGTGAATGGTCTGTCCTCTGACAAATCAACTGTACATTTCGGTGTTCCTCAAGGTTCCGTTTTAGGACCACTATTGTTTTCACTATATATTTTACCTCTTGGGGATGTTATTCGAAAACATAATGTTAACTTTCACTGCTATGCGGATGACACACAGCTGTACATTTCAATGAAACATGGTGAAGCCCCAAAATTGCCCTCGCTAGAAGCCTGTGTTTCAGACATAAGGAAGTGGATGGCTGAAAACTTTCTACTTTTAAACTCGGACAAAACAGAGATGCTTGTTCTAGGTCCCAAGAAACAAAGAGATCTTCTGTTAAATCTGACAATTCATCTTGATGGTTGTAAAGTCGTCTCAAATAAAACTGTGAAGGACCTCGGCGTTACTCTTGACCCTGATCTCTCTTTTGACGAACATATCAAGACTGTTTCAAGGACAGCTTTTTTCCATCTACGTAACATTGCAAAAATCAGAAATTTTCTGTCCAAAAATGATGCAGAAAAATTAATCCATGCATTTGTTACTTCTAGGTTAGACTACTGCAATGCTCTACTTTCCGGCTACCCGGATAAAGCACTAAATAAACTTCAGTTAGTGCTAAATACGGCTGCTAGAATCCTGACTAGAACCAAGAAATTTGATCATATTACTCCAGTGCTAGCTTCCCTACACTGGCTTCCTGTTAAGGCAAGGGCTGATTTCAAGGTTTTACTGTTAACCTATAAAGCGTTACATGGGCTTGCTCCTACCTATCTTTCCGAGTTGGTCCTGCCGTACATACCAATACGTACGCTACGGTCACAAGACGCAGGCCTCCTAATTGTCCCTAGAATTTCTAAGCAAACAGCGGGAGGCAGGGCTTTCTCCTATAGATCTCCATTTTTATGGAACAGTCTGCCTACCCATGTGAGAGACGCAGATTCGGTCTCAACCTTTAAGTCTTTACTGAAGACTTATCTCTTCAGTAGGTCATATGATTGAGTGTAGTCTGGCCCAGGAGTGTGAAGGTGAACGGAAAGGCTCTGGAGCAACGAACCGCCCTTGCTGTCTCTGCCAGGCCGGTTCCCCTCTCTCCACTGGGATTCTCTGCCTCTAACCCTGTTACAGGGGCTGAGTCACTGGCTTGCTGGTGCTCTTTCATGCCGTCCCTAGGAGGGGTGCGTCACTTGAGTGGGTTGAGTTACTGACGTGATCTTCCTGTCTGGGTTGGCGCCCCCCCTTGGTTTGTGCTGTGGTGGAGACCTTTGTGGGCTATACTCGGCCTTGTCTCAGGATTGTAAGTTGGTGGTTGAGGTTTCCCTCTAGTGGTGCGGGGGCTGTGCTTTGGCAAAGTGGGTGGGGTTATATCCTTCCTGTTTGGCCCTGTCCGGGGGTTTCTTCGGATGGGGCCACAGTGTCTCCTGACCGCTCCTGTCTCAGCCTCCAGTATTTATGCTGCAGTAGTTTATGTGTCGGGGGGCTGGGGTCAGTTGGTTACCTGGAGTACTTCTCCTGTCTTATCCAGTGTCCTGTGTGAATTTAAGTATGCTCTCTCTAATTCTCTCGTTCTCTCTTTCTCTCTGAGAACCTGAGCCCTAGGACCATACGTCAGGACTACCGGGCATGATGACACCTTGCTGTCCCCAGTCCGCCTGGCCTTGGTGCTATTCCAGTTTCAACTGTTCTGCCTGCGGTTACGGAACCCCTACCTGTCCCAGACCTGCTGTTTTCAACTCTTAATGATCGGCTATGAAAAGCCAACTGAGATTTATTCCTGATTATTATTTGACCATGCTTGTCATTTATGAACATTTTGAAAATCTTGGCTCTCTCTAATTTTCTCCTTCTCTCTTTCTTTCTCTCGGAGGACCTGAGCCCTAGGACCATACGTCGGGACTACCGGCCGTGGTGACTCCTTGCTGTCCCCAGTCCGCCTGGCCTTGCTGCTATTCCAGTTTCAACTGTTCTGCCTGCGGTTATGCAACCCCTACCTGTCCCAGACCTGCTGTTTTCAACTCTTAATGATCGGCTATGAAAAGCCAACTGAGATTTATTCCTGATTATTATTTGACCATGCTTGTCATTTATGAACATTTTGAAAATCTTGGCTCTCTCTAATTTTCTCCTTCTCTCTTTCTTTCTCTCGGAGGACCTGGGCCCTAGGACCATGCGTCGGGACTGCCGCCCGTGGTGACTCCTTGCTGTCCCCAGTCCGCCTGGCCTTGCTGCTATTCCAGTTTCAGCTGTTCTGCCTGCGGTTATGGAACCGCCACCTGTCCCAGACCTGTTGTTTTTCAACTCTTGATGATCGGCTATGAAAAGCCAACTGAAAATGATTCATGATTATTATTTGACCATGCTTGTCACTTATGAACATTTTTGAACATCTTGGCATAGTTCTGTTATAATCTCCACCCGGCACAGCCAGAAGAGGACTGGCCACCCCTCATAGCCTGGTTCCTCTCTAGGTTTCTTCCTAGGTTTTGGCCTTTCTAGGGAGTTTTTCCTAGCCACCGTGCTTCTACACCTGCATTACTAGCTGTTTGGGGTTTTAGGCTGGGTGTCTGTACAGCACTTCGAGATATTAGCTGATGTACGAAGGGCTATATAAAATAAAATTGAATTGAATTATGATGATGGTCATGTTATGGTATGAATCCCTCCTGGGCCTTTTCTACAGTGTTTCTCTGAATGGGTTTGATGTTCTTCAGAGGCCCTTCAGCAGAGAATCAGCACACACAATACACAGCCCTGATTTCCTTTCAGCCGAGTGACTGACATTTATGCTAAGACAGTAAAACGACAACAAGAAAGGCACTTAGGATGACAATTCACAAGATTTCTATGACATCTCACCCTTAAAAAAAACGATGTTTAAAAAAAAAAAAAAATTGTAGCCGTATTGCAACTGTTTCTACTGGGGTGCTCGTTTGATCGCTTGAGCTGGTGGCAGGTGTTTACCTGTACAGTATGTGCAAAATGAATGAACTAAAACGAATTGTTCAGTTCTAGTCTTAACCTTATACCCACACCTGAGCCTTTTAATGTTGACTAAAAGGTGTACTAAAGCCTTTGAAGGAGTAGTCTCTGTTTGAAATCCCTTCTAGTGCTGATGATTGACGTTCCTATCAAGTATCAGGGGGAAGCAGGCCATCAGCACAACACACGTGGGACAAGTGACAGCAGACTAGGGGGAGTCAGGGGATTAAAGACGTTAGAGGGTTTTAAGCTTGCTCTGATCCACCAGAGAGAGAAGTCCCTATTTGACCACCTGTGGAAAGGAGGAGGCGGGTGAGGAGGGAGGGAAAGGACAGATGGTTGGTGAAGGTGAAAGAGAATAGGAGAGTAGGAAAGAGATCGTGTAGTGGATTATGGTGGAGAGAACAGGAGAGGACAAGGGAATGGTTACAAAGGAGGAGAGGGAGAGGTGAGGGTTGGAGAAAGGATGAAGGTAGAGGAAGATGCAAGGATGGGGAAAATCAAAGCAAGACCATTACACTTGAGGGAAGCTATGAGAAAGGCGGATAGAGAAGGATGGGGGAAGGGGGGGGGATCTGTCCTCAATCACCCCATACCTTTTTAATATGAACAGAGTCACACTCTGATGCGTAAACACACACTCAAACAAAGACACATTCTTAATGGTAAGAGATGGTTAATGGTAAGAGGAAAAGGGAAGGTGTCTCGAGCATATTTGTTCCCTGTATCTTTTATGGGGCATACAAAGAAAGAACACATAAGTGTTTTGCAGTAGACAATGTCAGAGAGGGAGCCATCCGGCTCAGGCATCCACTCAGAGGAAGCAGAAAGGGAAGGGAGAGAGGCTAACAGCCTCCTAAAATAGGCAGTAAAAGGAAGTTGCCACAGTCATGGCCCTCATAAAATTCCTTTTCAACTGATCCATGAAGGATCTATTGTCTAGAACAGAACACTCTATGTAATCACATTAACAAGGAGACACAGCACAATCACACTCACCTACAGACACACACGTGCAGAAGACGCGCACATACACGCACACCAGTGGATGCTGCTGACGGGAGGACGCCTAATAACAATACAGTTGAAGTCGGAAGTTTACATACAACTTAGACAAATACATTTCAACTCAGTTTTTCACAATTCCTGACTTTTAATCCTAGTAAACATTGGCCGGTCTTAGGTCAGTTAGGATCACCCCTTTATTTTAAGAATGTGAAATGTCAGAATAATATTAGAGAGAATGATTTATTTCAGCTTTTATTTCTTTCATCACATTCCCAGTGAGTCAGAAGTTTACATACACTCAGTTAGTATTTTGTAGCACTGCCTTTAAATTGTTTAACTTGGGTCAAATGTTTCGTGTAGCCTTCCACAAGCTTCCCATAATAAGTTGGGTGAATGTTGTCCCATTCCTCCTGACAGAGCTGGTGTAACTGAGTCAGGTTTGTAGGCCTCCTTGCTCGCACACGCTTTTTCAGTTCTACCTCAACATTTTCTATAGGATTGAGGTCAGGGCTTTGTGATGGCCACTCCAATACCTTGACTTTGTTGTCCTTAAGCCATTTTGCCACAACTTTGGAAGTATGCTTGGGGTCATTGTCCATTTGGAAGACCCATTTGCGACCAAGCTTTAACTTAACTATTTTTTATTTATTTTTATTTCACCTTTTCACCTTATGCTATGCTTTAAGATAAAGCATAGCAATTCGACACATACAACAACACAGAGTTACACATGGAATAAACAAAACATACAGTCAATAATACAGTAGAAAAAAAGAAAAGAAAAGTCTATATACAGTGAGTGCAAATGAGTTGAGATAAGGGAGTTAAGGCAATAAATAGGCCATGGTGGCGAAGTAATTACAATATAGCAATTAAACACTGGAATGGTAGATGTGCAGAAGATGAATGTGCAAGTTGAGATACTGGGGTGCAAAGTAGCAAGATAAATAAATAAATACAGTATGGGGATGAGGTAGATAGATGGGCTGTTTACAGATGGGCTATGTACAGGTGCAGTGATCTGTAAGCTGCTCTGACAGCTGGTGCTTAAAGCTAGTGAGGGAGATGTGGTTATAGGTTATAGGTTATGTCGATATAGGACTCGTTTTACTGTGGATATAGATAACTTTGTACCCGTTTCCTCCAGCATCTTCACATGGTCCTTTGCTGTCTGGGATTGATTTGCACTTTTCGCACCAAAGTACGTTCATCTCTAGGAGACAGAACGCGTCTCCTTCCTGAGCAGTATGGCGGTTGCGTGGTCCCATGGTGTTTATACTTGCGTACTATTGTTTGTACAGATTAACATGGTACCTTCAGGCGTTTGGAAATTGCTCCCAAGGATGAACCAGACTTGTGGGGGTCTACAATTTTTCTTTCTGAGGTCTTGGCTGATTTCTTTTGATTTTCCCATGATGTCAAGCAAAGAGGCACTGAGTTTGAAGGTAGGCCTTGAAATACATCCACAGGTACACCTCCAATTGACTCAAATTATGTAAATTAGCCTATCAGAAGCTTCTAAAGCCATGACATCATTTTCTGGAATTTTCCAAGCTGTTTAAAGGCACAGTCAACTTAGTGTATGCAAACTTCTGACCAACTGGAATTGCGATACAGTGAATTATAAGTGAAATAATCTGTCTAAACAATTGTTGGAAAAATTGTCTGTGTCATGCACAAAGTAGATGTCCTAACTGACTTGCCAAAACTATAGTTTGTTAACAAGAAATTTGGGGAGTGGTTGAAAAACGAGTTTTAATGACTCCAACCTAAGTGTATGTAAAATTCCGACTTCAACTGTAGCTGGCACAGAGCGAATGGAATGGCATCAAACAGATGGAAACCATGTGTTTGATCTATTTAATACCATTCCACTTATTCCACTGCAACCATTACCATGAGCCTGTCCTCCACAATTAAGGTGCCACCAACCTCCTGTGACGCACACCCAACCACTTACAAGCATACACTATATCCAAAAGCATGTGGACACCCCTTCAAATGATTGGATTCAGCTATTTCAGCCACACCGTTGCTGACAGGTGTACAAAATCGAGAACAGCCATTCAATCTCCATAGATAAACGTTAGCAGTAGAATGGCCTTACAGATGATTTCAATGACTTTCAACATGGCACAGGTACCATTTTGAGCTTCATGAAATGGGTTTCCATGGCCCGAGCAGCCGCACACAAGCCTAAGATCAGCATGCGCAATGCCAAGAGTCGGCTGGAGTGGTGTAAAGCTTGCCGCCCTTGGACTCTGGAGCAGTGGAAACGTGTTCTCTGGAGTAATGAATCATGCTTCACCATCTGGCAGTCCGACGGACGATTCTGGTTTGGCGGATGCCAGGAGAACGCTACCTGCCCGAATGCATAGTGCCAACTGTAAAGTTTGGTGGAGGAGGAATAATGGTCTGGGGCTGTTTTTCATGGTTTGGGCTAGGCCCCTTAATTCCAGTGAAGGGAAATCTTAACTCTACAGCATACAATGACATTCTAGCCGATTCTTCTCTTACAACTTTGTGGCATCAGTTTGGGGAAGGCCCTTTCTCCCGTACACAAAGCGAGGTCCATACAGTGTGGAAGAACTTGACTGGCCTGCACAGAGCCCTGACCTCAACCCCATCGAACACCTTTGGGATGAATTGGAACGCCTACTGCGAGCCAGGCCTAATCGCCCAACATCAGTGCCCGACCTCACTAATGCTCTTGTGGCTGAATGGAAGCAAGCCCCGCAGCAATGCTCCAACATCTAGTGTAAAGAGGGGAGGCTGTTATAGCAGCAAAGGGGGGACTAACTCCATATTAATGGCGATGATTTTGGAATGAGATGTTCGACGAGCAGTCGTCCACATACTTTTGGTCATGTAGTCTATATGCGCAAAGAAGAAGCACCCCCACGCATGCACGTATCCACACACACACACACACACACACACACACACACACACACACACACACACACACACACACACACACACACACACACACACACACACACACACACACACACACACACACACACACACACACACACACACACACACACACACAGTGGGAGGCTCCACACAAAAACCCCAGGAGCTTTTTTTCATACAAACCCCATGCATCCATCCATACGTAAACACTCATGTCATGAGCTATCAACAGATGCCTTCTATGTTCTATAGCAACCCCCATGGCTCCTTCTCTCTCTCTCTCTCTCTCTGACAGTATAGGCTGACAGCCACTCTCGCCTCTCGCTTGGCTCCTCTATTTGCCATAATGCCGGGGTAATAAGGCAATCAGTGCCTACTTGGAATGGAAACATTCAGCTGTGAATGTATCATAATGCTGGAACAAAAAGCTTTTATCAGGATTTTAACAACATCACCATCACCAGCACTGGGCCCGGGTCCAGATGACGAATCATACACAGATGGAAGTGAAAGTACGCTCTCATTGTAAAGTTAACACTTTTTTTTATATCTGTTGTTATTGCTTCCACCAGGCAGTTACCGCTCAGATTAGCAATAAAATACTTTTAGGGTGGTAAAGGGGTAGATGTTGCCAAAAGTGGCGTAAAATATGTCCCCACTAAAAAAAGAGGGTTGGGATTCTCAAAGGGACCTTTAATTTCCACCACAGAAATGTCCTTAATACTTCAAAACGTGTATGATTGTTCTCTCAGAGGTAAATGCAGAGGTCACGGTTGTGTTTTTATGTATATTTTTTCTCTCAGAGAGATAGGAGTCCGTTGTATCCGGGCCGGCTGAGGTCTAAGGAGTGGGCTGTTTATGGAAGCTGCATCGCCATAATTGAAGTGGGTGTCACCTTCACAGCTTTTCACTTTGTCATTTCTTCCAGACCCCAGGGGCCAAAAGTTTTGGAATTTCCACTTTAATGGTGCAATATTATTTGTAATCCATTTCCCTCTCCTCCTACTTATGAATTTAGTACTTCAGCCACGTTCACATTCATTCCAAGAAATGGTAATATAGCTTTTCGTATGCAGCCGAAAGACTTGTGATAAATTTAATTGCATTCTTATCATTTCATGGTGTTCCACTTGACTAGCTTGAGTAAGTAAAACCAAGAGCAGAAAATATGTACACCCTACACACTGACACACACTCACATACACAAATTGAGAGCTGGGGACTATAATTCGGAATCATTGGCTTCAACCCTCATAGGTTTGAATGGTGTCAGCAATTTGTATCTTGTATTCTTTTTAACTTAACATGAATTGGGGGTATTTATAGTACTTTATAGGTAGACAACATTGAACAGAACAAAGCTATGTCAATAACTACATTTGGATGAAAATTCAGATAGAACCATACCCTCCAAATGTCAAATGGTAGTTTATATCTTTGAAGTTTGAACTATAGGCCTATTTATTTCATAAATATCATAATATAGCCATTACAGCATAATATACCTCTCTAAATTCAGAACAGTACTGATATTCCCCTCTGTGCCTCTTCCAGCCCGAAACCACCATTTGGAATTCAATTACGAGAAGTAGCCGGAACCACACAACCTAAAGAGGTCCGTCTTTTTAACGTAGTTGTCAATACTGCCAATAAGTCTCAGTTTTACATCTTATGCAGGTTCCTGTAATGTTTACTGCCCTGTTTGAGAAGAACGATGGATGAAGGGAGAAGGGAGGGGGAAGAGTCAGCCCTATTGGGATAACCCCAGGGTCTTTACATTACTGAGCACTTTCAGTGAGGTCTTCTGGAAGAGTCTCTCAGGGGACAGAGGCATCAAATTAAAAGGGACCTGCTGAAGGAACAGGCGTCTGGGAAAGGTGACAGATATGAAAAGGACTTGGTGACATCCCCTCACCTCAACCACGAGCCACACAAACAAACGTTTAATGAATATAAATTAATGTCGCTTAAACACATAGGCAAACAATGACACACAACATAGGCACACAAAGACAGAGTTACACGCATGCACACACACGCACGCACACATATTCTTGTCAACCCTTCTGTCCTCTGATGCTTATTAATCGTCCATGCATACAGCATACGTCTGCTTAGGGCCCATTGTGTGTGCTTCGAGGTCATGTATTGTAAACCTCACATCGCATGCATGAACACACACACACACACACATCCTGAGTCTCGAGACAGAACATATGCGGGCGCTACATCAGCAGGTCCCAGCCTATCTTTTCTTTCCTCTTGTTCTCTCTCTCTTTATCTAAGAATCTCTAGATTGCTCACACACTTGCCCCGAATGGTCACACTTGCTCCCTACGCTCATATATTATTGTCCTATCCATCCCTCCAAGGACACACAGGAAGAAGCCGCTATCTCAGTACTTCGTAAGAATAACAAAAAGTCCGCGTTTCTTTCCTCTGTGAGAATAATACAGATGCATAGTTCAAGGAAATGTTTTGTTAAATGCGGATTCTGTGAACCTTACCTCTTTTCAAGGCATGACAAATGTTACAGTGCATTCGAAAAGTATTCAGACCCCTTGATTTTGTCCACATGTTGTTACGTTACAGCCTTATTCTAAAATGTATTTAATTGTTTTTTCCCCCTCATCAATCTACACACAATACCCCATAATGTTAAAGCAAAAACTTTTTTTTGTAAATTTTAGCAAATGTATTAAAAATAAAAAACGGAAATATCACATTTACATAAGTATTCAGACCCTTTACTCAGTACTTTGCTGAAGCACCTTTGGCAGTGATTACAGCCTCGAGTCTTCTTGGGTATGACGCTACAAGCTTGGCACACCTGTATTTGGGGAGTTTCTCCCATTATTCTCTGCATATCCTCTCAAGCTCTGTCAGGGTTGGATGGAGACATCGCTGCACAACTATTTTCAGGTCTCTCCAGAGATGTTTGATCGGTTTCAAGTCCGGGCTCTGGCTGGGCCACTCAAGGACATTCAGAGACTTGTCTCGAAGCCACTCTGCATTGTCTTGGCTGTGTGCTTACGGTCGTTGTCCTGTTGGAAGGTGAACCTTTGCCCCAGTCTGAGGTCCTGAGCGCTCAGGATCAGCTTTTCATCAAGGATCTCTGTGTACTTTGCTCTGTTCATCTTTCCCTCTATCCTGACTAGTCTCCCAGTCTCTGCCGCTGAAAACCATCCCCACAGTATGATGCTGTCACCACCATGCTTCACCATAGGTGTCACGCCCTGACCTTAGAGATCTTTTTTATGTCTCTATTTTGTGTTGGTCAGGGTGTGATTTGGGTGGGCATTCTATGTTCTGTATTTCTAGTTTTTTGTATTTCTTTGTTTCTGGCCGAGTGTGGTTCCCAATCAGAGGCAGCTGTCTATCGTTGTCTCTGATTGGGGATCATACTTAGGCTGCCTTTTTCCCTCTTTCTGTGTGGGATCTTGTTCTTTGTTTGTGTGCAGGGAGTTTGCACATCGAAGCTGTTCGGTCGTTGTAATCTTTATTGTTTTGTCCTGTTTTAGTTTCACTCCGTGATTAAATTATGTGGAACTCTAAGAATGCTGCGCCTTGGTCTCTTCCTTCCGACGACACCCGTTACAGTAGGGATGGTGCCAGGTTTCCTCCAGATGTGACGCTTGGCATTCAGACCAAAGCCACTGTGTTCTTGGGGCCCTTCAATGCTGCAGAAATGTTTTGGTACCCTTCCCCAGATCTGTGCCTCGACACAATCCTGTATCGGAGCTCTACAGACAATTCCTTCGACCTCATGTCTTGGTTTTTGCTCTGACATGCACTGTCAACAGTGGGACCTTATATAGACAGATGTGTGCCTTTCCAAATCATGTCCAGTCAATTGAATTTACCACATCTGGACTCCAATCAAGTTGTAGAAACATCTCAAGGGTGATCAATGAAAACAGGATGCACCTGAGCTCAATTTCAAGTCTCATAGCAAAGGGTCTGAATATTTATATAAAAAATGTTAGAATAAGGCTGTAATGTAACAAAATGTGGGAAAAGTCAAGGGGTCTGAATACTTTCCGAATGCACTGTATGTTTGGTTGAGCGTGTTTTTTGGTCCTAGAAGAAAATATACTCTATTTATTGCATGACAAAAGCACAAATAATTTCTAAGTACAGCCTCAGTCACACCGTTCATGGCACAAATTTCTACCTACTTCATACCTAGCAATGACAGGTATGCCTAAATTTACAGTCATATGGAGTGTGCAGAGTGCAGTGTGCGCTGGGTGAACCCTGATGCGCCCGCTGTGAATTACATTCTTTCTATATCAGCCTGCTTGAAAAATCCCCATATAAAGAAATACTGCACGTGTTCTTTTATGACACTAATGGTGGCTTTTTTCTCTGTGCTGTAACAAAATGTATACATTCATAGAAGGAAGGGATGGTGAGAATAATACAAGACCTCAGGGACATTATTAAAAACTGAGGATTGATCAGGTTTAACAGCCTCACCCGTTGGTTATGGGGCCACGGGTTATACACACACACACGCGCGCACGCACACGCACACACACACACGCACACACACACACACACACACGAGTAACAGCTAATGGGGATCCTAACAAACAAACACACACACACACGCACGCACGCACGCACGCACGCACGCACGCACGCACGCACGCACACACACACACACACACACACACGAGTAACAGCTAATGGGGATCCTAACAAACAAACACACACACACACACACACACGCATGCACGCACACACACACACACACGAGTAACAGCTAATGGGGATCCTAACAAACACACACACACTACACATCTAACATTAACATCACTCTAGGCTCCTCATCATCTCTCTGTAGTGGAGCAGGAGGATGGCTATATCTTTACAGTTTTTTACAATCACTTTGGCACTAATTTCAGAACCTTGTGGCAATTTTTCAAAACTCTAGACACAAAACTCAAAACGGTCATCACTTGTAATACAGGCTGTCCAATGTTCAAAACATTGCATTGTGCATTCATATCTTTAAAGAAACCTCGCACTTGCAGAATCATTGGTTCAAATAACTCATTTATCATGAAATACCATAGGAACATTCATTTAGATCACCCACACACAAGATACCGATAGTTTCACTGTGTAGTTGTTCGTACAATCATTAAATATTGTAGTACAAAATATGTGACACCTGTTCCATTATGCTACTACACGTAAATACATCACTGTAAAAGGACTAGTAGAGAGAATACTACAGACACAGTGGAATCATTGAACAAAATATGACATTTATTGATGAAATACAATAAAATCACAACATAGGTTTCTTTAAATCAAAGCAAAAATAATTAGCTACAAAAAAAGAAAAAAACTACAGTAAAACATCACTGCAGTGTTCCTCACCTGGCTTACTGTAAAAAGCAAAACAAAGGTTTGATTGCTGTACTTCTGTATTTCCCTCAACTCTGTCTTGTGGATTTGGCCATAGGTTCTCATCCACATCACAATGGATGTTTTCATTAGCCAAACATCTTGGGAAGAATCTTCGGGCATGGTGAATCCAGGCCTGACACTGGTCTGCCTAAATTCTCCCTAAATTCTATCAGCATATCGATTGTGCTACCAGGGCTGGAAAAACCCTAGATCATTGTTATACTAATTTCCGCGACGCATATAAGGCCCTCCCCCGCCCCCCTTTCGGAAAAGCTGACCACGACTCCATTTTGTTGATTCCAGCCTACAAACAGAAACTAAAACAACAAGCTCCCGCGCTCAGGTCTGTTCAACGCTGGTCCGACCAATCTGAATCCACGCTTCAAGACTGCTTCGATCACGCGGATTGGAATATGTTCCGCATTGCGTCCAACAACAATATTGACGAATATGCTGATTCGGTGAGCGAGTTCATTAGGAAGTGCATTGACGATGTCGTACCCACAGCAACGATTAAAACATTCCCAAACCAGAAACCGTGGATTGACGGCAGCATTCGCGTGAAACTGAAAGCGTGAACCACTGCTTTTAACCAGGGCAAGGTGACCGGAAGCATGACCGAATACAAACAGTGTAGCTATTCTCTCCGCAAGGCAATCAAACAGGCTAAGTCCCAGTACAGAGACAAAATCGAGTCGCAATTCAACAGCTCAGACACAAGAGGTATGTGGCAGGGTCTACAGTCAATCACGGATTACAAAAAGAAAACCAGCCCCGTCGCGGACCAGGATGTCTTGCTCCCAGACAGGCTAAACAACTTTTTTGCCCGCTTTGAGGACAATACAGTGCCACTGACACGGCCCCCTACCAAAACCTGCGGGCTCTCCTTCACTGCAGCCGAGGTGAGTAAAACATTTAAACGTGTTAACCCTCGCAAGGCTGCAGGCCCAGACGGCATTCCCAGCCGCGTCCTCAGAGCATGCGCAGACCAGCTGGCTGGTGTGTTTACGGACATATTCAATCAATCCTTATCCCAGTCTGCTGTTCCCACATGCTTCAAGAGGGCCACCATTGTTCCTGTTCCCAAGAAAGCTAAGGTAACTGAGCTAAACGACTACCGCCCCGTAGCACTCACTTCCGTCATCATGAAGTGCTTTGAGAGACTAGTCAAGGACCATATCACCTCCACCCTACCGGACACCCTAGACCCACTCCAATTTGCTTACCGACCCAATAGGTCCACAGACGACGCAATCGCAACCACACTGCACACTGCCCTAACCCATCTGGACAAGAGGAATACCCATGTGAGAATGCTGTTCATCGATTACAGCTCAGCATTTAACACCATAGTACCCTCCAAACTCGTCATCAAGCTCGAGACCCTGGGTCTCGACCCCGCCCTGTGCAACTGGGTCCTGGACTTCCTGACGGGCCGCCCCCAGGTGGTGAGGGTAGGTAACAACATCTCCACCCCGCTGATCCTCAACACTGGGGCCCCACAAGGGTGCGTTCTGAGCCCTCTCCTGTACTCCCTGTTCACCCACGACTGCGTGGCCATGCACGCCTCCAACTCAATCATCAAGTTTGCGGATGACACTACAGTGGTAGGCTTGATTACCAACAACGACGAGACGGCCTACAGGGAGGAGGTGAGGGCCCTCGGAGTGTGGTGTCAGGAAAATAACCTCACACTCAACGTCAACAAAACAAAGGAGATGATTGTGGACTTCAGGAAACAGCAGAGGGAGCACCCCCCTATCCACATCGACGGGTCAGTAGTGGAGAAGGTGGAAAGTTTTAAGTTCCTCGGTGTACACATCACGGACAAACTGAATTGGTCCACCCACACAGACAGCGTTGTGAAGAAGGCGCAGCAGCGCCTCTTCAACCTCAGGAGGCTGAAGAAATTCGGCTTGTCACCAAAAGCACTCACAAACTTCTACAGATGCACAATCGAGAGCATCCTGTCGGGCTGTATCACCGCCTGGTACGGCAACTGCTCCGCCCACAACCGTAAGGCTCTCCAGAGGGTAGTGAGGTCTGCAGAACGCATCACCGGGGGCAAACTACCTGCCCTCCAGGACACCTACACCACCCGATGTCACAGGAAGGCCATAAAGATCATCAAGGACAACAACCACCCAAGCCACTGCCTGTTCACCCCGCTATTATCCAGAAGGCGAGGTCAGTACAGGTGCATCAAAGCAGGGACCGAGAGACTGAAAAACAGCTTCTATCTCAAGGCCATCAGACTGTTAAACAGCCACCACTAACATTTAGCGGCCGCTGCCAACATACTGACTCAACTCCAGCCACTTTAAAAATGGGAATTGATGGAAATTATGTAAAAATGTACCACTAGCCACTTTAAACAATGCCACTTAATATAATGTTTACATACCCTACATTACCCATCTCATATGTATATACTGTACTCTATATCATCTACTGCATCTTGCCATCTTTATGTAATACATGTACCACTAGCCACTTTAAACTATGCCACTTTATGTTTACATACCCTACAGTACTCATCTCATATGTATATACCGTACTCTATACCATCTACTGCATCTTGCCATGCCGTTCTGTACCACCACTCATTCATATATCTTTATGTACATATTCTTTATCCCTTTACACTTGTGTGTGTGTATAAGGTAGTAGTTGTGGAATTGTTAGGTTAGATTACTTGTTGGTTATTACTGCATTGTCGGAACTAGAAGCACAAGCATTTCGCTACACTCGCATTAACATCTGCTAACCATGTGTATGTGACTAATAGAATTTGATTTGATTTGATTTGATTTGATGTCATTGCATGCGTCATCCATGGCCTGGAGAAGGGCGGCTTGTTCGTGAGGGCGCCTATCATATACCTTCCACCTCCACGTGGAGAAAAATTCCTCAATCGGGTTAAGGAAAGGAGTGTATGGGGGTAAGAACAGGGTGGTAAATTGTGGTTGGGCCTGAAACCATGCTTGCAGCATTTGAGCATTGTGAAACCTGACATTATCCCACACAATGACATAGGTTATGAAATCAGCTCTACAGACCTGATTTAGCTCATCAAGGAAGGTTACATTCGAACAGCGAATCATGTGGCTGCCTGCAACTCAATGAATAATTCAGGCTGTTGTGGAGGCAAAGGGGGTCCTACCCAGTACTAGATAGGTGTACCTAATAAAGTGGCCGGTGAGTGTACAGTAATGTCAAATCTGAAAACATGGTCTGGAAAAGTGGTACATGGGACCATAGAAACAGTGTCTGATAAAGAATGACGATGAAATATTACAGCCATAGATAATGTAGTCCAATTGGTTCATATTCCACGGTAATTGGTGTCAATGGATCTCGTTATCCTGAAACTTTCATGATCTAAACATAGAATATTGTTTGTCAGTTTCCATAAAACTTTGCATTAAGAGTAATGCAACAGTTACTTATCATTTTCAGCAGTTGTATCAATTGATAGTTAGATCATTGTCATGTAATGATTAGACAGTCATCTCAGATGTAATGTGTGAATTGCATTTTGAAATGGTAATACTTTGATGCTAAGTTGTGTCATTTTGAACAGGTGATTTTAGTTCAATGAACAAATGATCTTAGCTTTATGTCTATTGTATCCAAGCAATTGGAAAAAGTGTTAAGAGTTTTGAAAAATTTGCATTTTGATCATTGGTTGTGAGTTTTGTGTCTAGAGTTTTGAAAAATTACATCAAGGTTCCCGAAATTAGTGCCAAAGTGATTGTAAAAAACTGTAATAGTTAGTTGAGTCCCATTAAAAACATAATGACTTTCAAGAACTGTACAATCAGGTTAAATCCAATGAATTCTAAAGCATTACTATGAGAATAGGTTGACAACAAAAGAAAGAAAGTGTCACGGCCGTTGCTGGAAGAAGACCAAGGTGCAGCGTGGTGAACGTACATTTTCCTTTTTATTAAAAAATGTCGCCAACAAAACAATAAATGAAAAACAACCGTGAAGCTTACAGGGCATTAGTGCCACAAACAAAGTTAACTTCCCACAAAGACAGGTGGAAAAAAGGGGTACCTAAGTATGGTTCTCAATCAGAGACAACGATAAACAGCTGCCTCTGATTGAGAACCACACCCGGCCAAACACAAAGAAATACACAACATAGAACATAGAATACCCACCCCAATTCACGCCCTGACCAAACCAAAATAGAGGCATAAAAAGGATCTCTAAGGTCAGGGCGTGACAGAAAGACAGTTACATACAGTACATAATGCGTTCATAGAGGTGGTTGTGGTGGGGAGGAGGGGGTCCTAATTACACCATCTAGGGCCGTTTTGAAAGGAAGCAATTCAAAAAAGTAAAATAGTCGAGTAAAATACTTTTCTATAAAAGTTGTCTGTAATTGTCTCTAACCTCCCACAATCATAGCCTATAAAGTATTCCATAAAAAGCAATTCCATATGCTTTCAAATCAGCATTGTACTGTACTGGACTGGCATCATACAACTTTATTCTGTGTTGTGACATGCCAGTTTGTCATAATAATGCTGTTGCCTAATTACCTTTCATTGATTCACATTAATCTCCAAAGCATTATGTTGACTATGGTGCCAGACTCCTTATTATGTTGACTATGGTGCCAGACTCAATAGGCATTGCAGTTATTGAAAGAGCCTCTAGGTCCATAATTGATTCTCTACTAAGCATTCATTCAGCAGTCACAGTACAAATGCAACACTGAACAGAAATTATGTTCTTTTATCGTGTTTTTTCTGTCTTCGGGCCGAGTTCGGCTGACTTTCACCCTTCACCGAGTCTCCGCTCACCTCTCTCACTGCCAGGGGCGGGCGGCTTCCTAACTGTAAATGACATACACTATGTGATCAAGCTTGCATGTCACTCTCGCAGACTATTCTTGCACCTGTGGGTGTGTGGGTGAAAGGGGAGGGGGTCCTGCACATTTGTGTGTGTGTGTGTTTGTGTGAGAGAGAAAGAGAGAAAGAGAGAGAGAGTGAGTGCGTGTGTGTGCGGAAGTGAGTGCGGAATAACAGTGTCAATGTGTGACTGTATATATTGTGTGGGAGGATGACACGTGTAAATATGTAAATGTATAAGCGTAGTCCTGTGGGCAGTTGAACCTATTGAATCTAGTCCATTCCACTAACGAAGCTCTGAGAATGGCAATCTATAGAAATGATAATAATAAGGTTTTCAGGTCTAATGCCATATCGTCTTGAAAGGTCACATGGTGTTTTGAATGACCAATTTATCCTAGAGCCAAGAAACTTTCGCAGCCAAGCAGGGAAATTATTACTTTCAATGCAAGGTTTTTCCAGGAAGCTGACAATAGGCTGAAACGTCCATGAAGGCATTTCTACCGGCTGAAACATAAAAGCTAGACCTCCAGTTCTCTCTATGACCCTCTCTCTAGATTGGATCAGTCCCCTTTGTCTCAGGGGTCTTGATAATAAGCCATTCTCTGTCTGTAGTTCTATGGGCCATGGTCAAAAGCAGGTTAACGTTTTTCATCATGAACTTCCTGGTGCTGGAGGCAGCTCTGCAGTGGTCACTAGCTGGCACAGCCACAAAGTCGTAAAAATCTGATTAAACTTATCCCGAACATTAACCCCACTGCTATCCCTGATGCTTAATCCTAACCTTATTCATTGCAGCCACAGTGCTGGTTGTAGCGTGCGTGGAAGGAGAACGCCATTTTATGGCTTATTAAAGTGTTGAACAAAGTGTTGACAGTGCTGAGTAAGAACTTAAACATTAAACTTACTCATAAAAACATCAGCTCTTTGCTGTATTCGTTGAGTCTCTCTCTAATCATGGTTTTAAAAGTTTAGAAATCACACATGATCAACTTTGCTGTATGTTCCAGGCTTCTTTTTACAGTCCATGGTGTGAGAAGGCTGTGCAGGCACGGTGATCTGAGCTATCTAATTGGCCTATAAGTGCAATTGATTTGCTCACTGGGCCTGCAGGGTAGGCGGAGTTCACATGAAATGGTTCAAAATGGGAACACTTTGCCTTCCCGACACTAGGGCTGCTGAATCGAGCACCTACCGCCAACAGTGTGAAACAAATAAAAAATAAGAAGGCTTTATTAGTTGGGTTTTTTACAGAAATGTTTGATGATCGACTAGGAATCCCTTGGAGATAGACCACTCGATCGCAATCGACCGGTTGGTGACCACTACTCTATGGTTTTCATGCCCGGCCGAAGCACTCTAGTATGCGGTCGGGAATAAGTGTTTGAATAGGTGTCTGAATGCACTGTTTGGTTTTCACCAGACATAATGGGACCCATCTCGTCCAAAAAGTTGACTCAAGTTTGCCAAAAAGCACCTGGAAGCACCTGGATGATCACCAAGACTCTTGGAAGAACGTTATTTTTGAATGACATGGGTCCCATTATGCCTGGCAAAAACCAAACACATTCCAGAGTAAGAACCTTATACCAACGGTCAAGCATGGTGGTGGTAGTAAATGGTTTGGGAATGCTTTGCTGCTTCAGAACCTGGAAGACTTGCCTTAATAGAAAGAGCATACAGGAGAATGTCAGGCTATCCATATGTGAGCTGAAGCTGAAGCACAGCTGGGTCATGCAGCAAGCCAATCATCCAAAACGCACATTCAAGTCTCCATGAAGTTTTGGAATGGCCTAGTCAAAGTCCAGACCTAATCCTAATTGAGATGTTGTGGCATGACTTGAAATGAGCAGTTCATGCTTGAAAACCCACAAATGTCGTTGAGTTAAAGCTGTTCTGCTTGGAAGAGTGGGCCAAAATTCCTCCCCAGTGACGTGAGAGACTGATCAACAACTACAAGAAGTGTTTGGTTGGAGTCATTGCTGCTAAACGTGGCACAACCCATTATTGAATGTAAGGAGACAATTACTTTTTCACACAGGGGCATTGGGTGTTGCATAACTTTGTTTATGAAATAAATGAAATAAGTATGTAATTGTTGTGTTACTTGTTCACTCAGGTCCCCTTTACTGTGATTACTGACCAGCTCCATTACTGCAGTAATTAAATAATAAAGTTTGATTGTTTTGAAGAAATCTTAAAAGTCTCTCGTTTTGATTGCAATAATTCCACCACAAGTGACAGCGACTAAAGTTCAGGGCAGGGTACTGGGCGGGGGCCGCCTAGTGGTCACTATTTAACAGTCTGATGGTCTGATGATAGAATCTGATGATAGAATCTGTTTTTTAGTCTCTCTGTTCCCGCTTTGAAGCATCTGTGCTGATCCTGCGTTCTGGATGGTTTCAGTATGAACAGGACGTGGCCCGGGTGGCTGAGGTCGATGACCTTCTTGGCCTTCCTGTGACACCGGGTGCTGCAGATGTTCTTGAGGGCAGGCAGTGTGACCCCGATGATGCGTTGGGCAGAACGCACCACCCTCTGGAGATACCTGCGGTTGCGGACCGGGCAGTTGCCGTACCAGGCGGTGAAACAGCCCGACAGGATGCTCTCAATGGTGCATTTGGAAAAGTTTGTGAGGGTCATATGGGCCAAGCTGAATTTCTTCAGCTTCCTGAGGTTGAAGAGGTGCTGTTGCACCTTCTTCACCACACTGTCTGTGTGGGTGGACCATTTCAGATTGTCAGTGATGTGTACGCCAAGGAACTTGAAGCTTTTCACCTTATTCACTGTGGCCCCGTCAATGTGGATGGGGGTGTGCTCCCTCTGCTGTCTCCTGAAGTTCAGGGTCAGCTCCTTCATTTTGTTGACGTTGAGGATATATTCCTGGCACCATTCCGCCAGGGCCCTCACCTCCTCTCGTAGTCTGTATTGTCATTGTTGATAATCAGGCCTAGCACTGTTGTGTAATCTACAAATTTGATGATTGAGTTGGAGACGTGCGTTGCAATGTAGTCATGGGTGAATAGGGAGTACAGGAAGGGGCTGAGTATGCACCGTTGTGGGGCCCCTGTGTTGGGGGCGGCCTGTCAGGAAGTCCAGGACCCAGTTGCACAGGGCGGGGTTCAGACCCAGGGCCCCAAGCTTAATGATGAGTTTGGAGGGTACTAGGGTGTTGAATGCTGAGATGTAGTCAATGTACAGCATTCTTACATAGGTATTCCTTTTGTTCAGATGGGATAGGGCAGTGTGCAGTGCGATGGTGATTGCGTCATCCGTGGATCTATTGGGGCGGTATGCAATTTGCAGTGGGTCTAGGGTGTCGGGTAAGGTAGAGGTGATATGATCCTTAACTAGCATCTCAAAACACTTCATGATGACAGAAGTGAGTGCTACGGAACAATTGTCATTTAGTTCAGTTACCTTCACTTTCTTGGGTACAGGAACAATGGTGGACATCTTGAAGCAAGTGGGGACATACAGACTGGGATAGGAAGAGATTGAATATGTCCGTAAACACTCCAGCCAGCTGGTCTGCGGATGCTCTGAGGAAGCGGCTTGGGATATCTTCTGGGCCGGCAGCCTTGCGAGGGTTAATGCGCTTAAATATCCCATGTCGGCCACGGAGAACGAGAGCCCACAGTCCACACGAGCCATGGACTGTGGGCTTGTCCGGGAGCAAGACATCGGTGTCCGGGATGTGACTGGTTTTCCCTTTATAATACGTGATTGTCTGGAGTCCCACCCACATACGTCTTGTGTCTGAGCCGTTGATTTTGCCTGTTTGATTGCCTTATGTAGAATATAACTGGACTATTTGTACTCAACTATATTCCCAGTCACCTTGCTGTGATTAAATGCAGTTGTTCTATACACGTTTTTTGGTTTGGATAGGTTATAATCGTCACAGTGGGAATAACATCCCTTATACACTTCCTGATGAACTCAGTCACCATGTCAGTGTATATGTCAATGTTATTCTCAGAGGCAACCCGAAACATACCCCAGTCCGCGTGATCAAAATAATCTTGAAGCATGGATTCTGATTCGTCAGACCAGCATTGAACAGTCCTTACAACAGGTACTTCCTGTTTGAGTTTCTACCTATTGGAAGGGAGGAGCAGGATGGAGGCGTGATCTGATTTGCCTAAGGGAGGGCAGGGGAGGACCTTGTGGTTGACAGTTTCTGAAGCGTGAGTGGCCCAGGCAATGTGGTAGCGTTTTCTTCAGATTTGCTTTATTAAAGTCCCCAGCTACAATAAATGCTGCCTCATGATATGCAGTTACCAGTTTGCACAAAGTCCAGTGTAGTTCCTTGAGAGCTATCATGGTGTTGAAGCTTGAAGGGGAATATACACAGCTGTAACGATGACAAAAGAGAATTCTCTCGGGAGGTATTAAGATCGGCATTTGATTGTGAGGTGTTCTAGATCAGGTGAACAAAAGGACTTGAGTTTCTGTACATTACCACAATCACACCATGTGTAGTTAATCATAAAACATATATTTCTGCCTTTCTTTTTCCCGGAGAGTTCTTTATTCTTGTCTGTGCGATGTACTGAGAACCCAGATGGCTGTATGGGTGGGGATGGGGGTTCCGTGAAACAGAGTATGTGACAGCCCCTGATGTCTCTCTGGAAGGAGATGCTCGCCCTGAGCTCGTCTACTTTTATTGTCCATGGACTGAACATTAGTGAGTAATTTACTCAGGAAGTGGTGGGTGGTATGCATGCCTCCTGAGTCAGACTAAGAGTCCACTCTTCTCTTCTTTGGGATAAGTGGAATTTCTGGTTGGAATGCTGGTGAGTTACCCCCGCTCTAATATCCCAAAATTATTTCCAGCTGCATGTAATAATGCAAAGGAAGTTCTGAACTAATAAGGTGAGAAATCAAAACATTTCAAATAAAAATACTGCAAAGTTACTTAGGAGCCATGAACAGGATGACCATGTCTATCGGCGCCATCTTGATAATGTAATCTGGATTGTTTGGTTGATCTAACTGCTGGCGTTGGGTCACTTAGTTGGGTTGTTGTCTTTAAAAACCGTTGGGTTAATGATGCTGGGTGCTGGGACTTTTGGTGCTGGGTTATTGAGATATGACCCAGATGGTCCGATCAGAAGACTGGAGGTGTAGTTTAGTAGGGGTGGGGATTTCCAATAGTTATTTTTAGCCACCCATGAGAGTAAATGTAATTCCTGTTCCTCTATTCTGTTTCATAGTTAAGGTTGAATATTGCCATTTTTGTAGCTTCAATGACGCTTAGAGAAATGTATGCGTTGCCTAAAAGTATCTAAATCCCATTTTTTCGATACAATAAGGTGGTATACTTTATTAGGCAATAAGGTGGTGTACCTTACTATAATATGTAATAAATGATCTTAATATTATAGAAGAATGTGTAAATACAAATATTATTGAAATTTGAATTTGCAGTATGTAAACTGAACATGCTGAATTAATATTTACTCTCACGGGTGGCCAATAACATCTAGTTGCAAGGCACGCCTCTAATAAACCAAGCCTCCTGAAAATAACCTAAGGTTTACGTTCAAAAAGACCCAGCTGCTAGGCAAACCCAGCATGAGAGTAAAAAAAATACCCAACTGATGGTTAAATTAACCTATGTTTGGGTAATCCCAACAACCCAACATGTTTAGATTATTCACTCAACCCAACTGGTTGGGTCAAAATTAAACAACGTGTTCTGTCCACTATAACCAGCACTTGGTTACCAAATAACCCAAATTGTGTTATTTTTAAACCAGAATTGTTTAGTGTGTTTGTGTGTGACCGACCACTATCTTTGATGATGGGCCAGAAGCTGATCTACGCTGCCATGCCCATCAACAAGGCGCTGGCAAAGACCTTACCTCCAGCCTCCCCTCTTGCCTGCTCGCCAACAGTCGTCGATGGGGTTTAGTTTGACCTGTTCAAACTTCAACATAGTATACTTGTATAGTATACCTATACAATGTGGGACTGAAGGTGATTACTAATATACAGTACAGCAGAAATGTCCAGTATTTGTAACATCCTTTTCATTCCATGTGCCCCTGAAACTCTGCCTCAAGTCTGCCTATTTCGACAGATGGAGAAGACTGTAGATACTTTTGCCAGACGCCAACCTCAGTCGTTTAATGGGGAGACCATAATTGGTTAGGTCTACACAGTACCTATTTGTATGTCAGATATTATTTATCTTAACTGCCATTGGTAATATATCAGTGATGATGTTTAGTTTATTAGGAACCCCATTAGCTACTGCACATGCAGCAGCTACTCTTCCTGTGTCCACATAAAACGTACAAATACATGACCAAGTACAGAACAGTAATAGACAAAAACAACATAAGATATTACATTAAATTCAAAATTAAGAAATTAAATAAGATATAAGTTATATATAGGAAAGACACCAAGACACAACTAGAATACTATTTACACACGATTAATATACAGTACCAGTCAAAATTATGGGTTTTTCTTTCTTTTTACTATTTTCTACATTGTAGAATAATAGTGAAGACATCAAACTATGAAATAACACATATAGAATCATGTAGTAACCAAAAAAGTGTTAAACAAATCAAAATATATTTTATATTCTTTAAAGTAGCCACCCTTTGTCTTGATGACAGCTAAGCACACTCTTGGCATTCTCTCAACCAGTTTCACCTAGAATGCTTTTCCAACAGTCTTGAAGGAGTCTCCACATATGCTGAGCACTTGTTGGCAGTGGTGTAAAGCACTTAAGTAAAAATACTTTAAAGTACTACTTAAGTAGTTTCTTGGGGTATCTGTACTTAACTTTACTATTTGTATTTTTTCAAACTTTTACTTTTACTTCACTACATTCCTAAGGAAAATAATGTACTTTTTACGCCATACATTTTCCCTGACACCCAAACGTACTCGCTACATTTTGACAGGAAAATTGTCCAATTCACACACTTATCAAGAGAACATCCCTGGTCATCTCTACTGCCTTTGATCTGGCGGACTCACTAAACACAAATGCTTTGTTAGTAAATTATGGTTAAGTGTTGGAGTGAAAATGGTGCCGTCTGCTATACTTAATATAAGGAATAAGAAATGGTTTATACTTATACTTTTGATACTTAAGTACATTTTAGCAATTCATTTACTTTTGAAACTTAAGTATATTTAAAACCAAGTACTTTTTCTCAAGTAGTATTTTACTGGGTGACTTTCACTTTTACTTGAGTCATTTTCTATTAAGGTATCTTTACTTATACTCAAGTATGACAATTTAGTACTTCTTCCACCACTGCTAGTTGGTTGCTTTTCTTTCACTCTGTGGAGGCCAGGTCATCTGATGCAGCATTCCATCACTCTCATTCTTGGTCAAAATAGCCCTTACACAGCCTGGAGGTGTTTTGGGTTATTGTCCTGTTGAAAAACAAATGATAGAAATGACAAATGATAACAAATACTAAGCGTAAACCAGATGATATGGCGTATCGCTGCAGAATGCTAAATAAATAACAGACAGTCTCAACAGCAAAGTATCCCCACACCATCACAACTCCTCCTCCATGCTTCACGGTGGGAACCACACATGCGGAGATAATCCGTTCACCTACTGTGCTTCTGACAAAGACACGGTCTCAAATTTGGACTCATCAGACCAAAGGACCGATTTCCACCGGTCTAATGCCCAAGCAAGTCTCTTCTTATTATTGGTGTCTTTAGTAGTGGTTTCTTTGCAGTAATTTGACCATGAAGGCCTGATTCACGCAGTCTCCTCTGAACAGTTGATGTTGAGATGTGTCTGTTACTTGAACTCTGTGAAGCATTTATTTGGGCTGCAATTTCTGAGGCTGGTAACTCTTATGAACTTATCCTCTGCACCAAAAGTAACTATGGGTGTTCCTTTCCTGTGGCGGTCCTCATGAGAGCCAGTTTCATCACAGCACTTGATGGTTTTTGCGACTGCATAAATTTAGATTTGTTTAACACTTTTTTGCTTACTGCATTTTTCCATATGTGTTATTTCATAGTTTTGATGTCTTCACTAGTATTCTACAATGTAGAAAATAGTAAAAATAAAGAAAAACCCTTGAATGAGTAGGTGTGTCCATACTTTTGACTGGTACTGTATACATATAGTACAGTTAAATTAAATCTTTAGAAAGAGGAGAGGCGCTGTGGTACAATGTGTTTTTTTAATCTGTTTTTTAAAGCTAAACTTGCTTTTTGCCTGAGTAACCTCTAGCGCCAGAGCATTCCATGATGACATGGCTCTATACATAACTGAGCGACACATTTAATCTGTTATTTTGTTTGGGTACCGTGAAGAAACCCATTGTGGCCTGTCTGGTGGGCTATGTAATGTCTGTTTGAAGAGTATGCAAATAGATTATACAAGTGGCTAGTCATTTTCAACACACAAATGCTTCTTAAAAAGACTAGAAAAGAAGTAGTTCATTTCTCCTCAACCATGAAAGACTATCATGACTAGGGTCAAAAGTAGCGCGCTATATAGGGAATAGGGTGCCATTGTCTTCTCAACACTGCCACGCATCTCTAACAGCTCACTCTCCTTCTCCTGCTGTGCTAGCAGGGATGTTGTGACTCAAGTCAAATACTGTACAAGAGAGATGCATAGAAAAACAACATACTGCACATAGTTTCTGAAGGAGAAAAAAAACTGGTTGCTTCCCAAATGTCACCCTATTCCCTATAAAGTGCACAACGTTTGTGTACTACATAGGGAATAGGGTGACATTTGGGACACGGCCCCTGCTCAGCACAGACAAACCCAATGTTGTGGATTCCCATCAGTGTGGCCTTTGGCAAACTGCCAGTCCCAATGTGAGGGCTCTGGCCCATTGAGTGATCCGTCGTTCATGGCGTCTATTAGGTTAGTCTCGGGACATCAAAATGGCATTGAAGCTTTAACCTTTAGCCCTGTTCCTGTCTTGGCTGAATTGAATTACACAGTTGAATTGAAGTTGGGAAACATTATTCACCAGGTCGGCAAGGCTAGAACATCTGAGACCCACAATGGACTGTCAGGGTTCTAAGGTGCAGAAACACTTGTCTGTCTGCCTCTAACTTCTCTCGGTCTCTCAACCCCTCTTTTTTCTCCTCTTTTCTCTCTGGTCTGTCTCACACTCAGGGTGTGTGTCTCTTTTTATTCTTGTCTGCTTTTCTTTGTCTGTCTGTGTCTTTTTTGTCTTTATTTTGTACACCCTTCTCTCTGTCTCTCCCCTCCCTCTCCTTCTCTCTCAATTCTCTCTCTCAATTCAATTACATTCAATTCAAGGGCTTTATCGGCATAGGAAACATATGTTAACATTACCAAAGCAAGTGAAGTAGATAATAAACAAAAATGAAATAAACAATACAAATTTACAGTAAACATTACACTCACAGAAGTTCCAAAAGACATTTCAAATGTCATATTATGTATATATACAGTGTTGTAACGATGTGCAAATAGTGAAAGTACAAAAGGGAAAATAAATAAACGTAAATATGTGTTGTATTTACAATGGTGTTTGTTCTTCACTGGTTGCCCTTTTCTTGTGGCAACAGGTCACAAATCTTGCTGCTGTGATGGCACACTGTGGTATTTCACCCAGTAGATGTGGGAGTTTATCGAAATTGGGTTTGTTTTCGAATTCTTTGTGGACCTGTGTTATCTGAGGGAAATATGCGTCTCTAATATTGTCATACATTTGGCAGGAGGTTAGGAAGTGCAGCTCAGTTTCCACCTCATTTTGTGGGCGGTGTGCACATAGCCTGTCTTCTCTTGAGAGCCAGGTCTGCCTACGGCGGCCTTTCTCAATAGCAAGGCTATGAGGCTATGCTCACTGAGTCTGTACATAGTCAAAGCCTTCCTTAAGTTTGGGTCAGTCACAGTGGTCAGGTATTCTGTCACTGTGTACTCTCTGTTTAGGGCCAAGTAGCATTCTAGTTTACTCTGTTTTTTTGTTAGTTCTTTCCAATGTCTGTCTCTCTCTCCCTCACACTCAGATGACATTGTGTGTGGGTATGATGGTCCTGTCCCTTGCTTATCTCAGACAGCCTTGAGGTCCAGATTAATCTTCTGCCCGGGGTGAGAGAACAGAGAGGAAAGGGGGAGGGGAGGAGGGAGGACCTAAGGGGACAATTGGGGGTCAGTGAGGGAGGGAGAGGGGAGAATGAGAGAGGGGACAGGATGGGGAGGAGAATGATGGTGTATGCGGGTCAGTGAAGACTATTAGAGGTGAGGAGGGTTGAGTAAGTGAGCACATCAAATCTGCACTAAATCGAGAGAGTGAAGCAGAATCTACTGCGGTTGCCAAAGGGTCAAGTTGGTTTTATTCAGATGTTATTCAGATTGTCAAGTTTGAGAACCTTCTTGCACATCAAGAAGGACACAGAGAGGTCAGAGCCACAGACGACTGGCACTTGACTTGAATGCTGAGAAGTGATTTCATTGTGAGAGTCATTTCACAGAGAGGTGAGACAGAGGAGAGATAGAGAGAAACGGAGGACAGAGAAGGAGAAAAGGAGAACGAGAAGGAGAAACAGAGGGGGCAGACAGAGAGAGAGTGAGGAAGAGGACAGACAGACCCCTGAGATGCAACTGAAATTTTGCGGGTGAGGAGAGAGCGAGAGAGGATGGAGGAAGCTTGCCCCGAAGCGCTGGGCATCTTGTTATGACATGCATTATCTGAATTAGGCCCACGGAATTATACCTATGGAGGAGCGGCTTCTATGGAGGAACTTTGAATATCTTTTAACGTTGTACCAGAGCAAACGTTAGCTAGCTAACAAGCTTGTGTGTGCAGAGCAGAACTAGAATTAAAAACACGTCTTACCTTTTGGTAGTTAATAAATCCAATGAGAAATCGTATCCTTAACTAGCATTGAAAAAGTGAATCCATTCTTTTTAACATCTCTCCCTAATTTCTGAATCATGCTTGTAGACTACAGTAACCTATGCTTCAAAGGGGAAGGGCTGGTACCCTACATACTCCCACAGGGAAAGATTTCCAGCTGGCAGACAGGCACTGGATTACGTTTCTGAGTGACAGAGTGAGGGCTGTGCATAGGCGCTTTGTTTGAGATTTTTGTGGGACTGGAAAAAAGTGCCTGGAACGTAAACAACCCGGTTCCCATGCTTTAAAATAGCAGTTAGGTTCCGGAACAGTATACTTTAATTTCCGGTTCGGGTTCTGTTCCTCAAATAGCATCTTTATTTTCCTGTTTTCGGGACTGTTCCCTGAACCGGTTCCAACCCTTGCAATGGACCAAGGAGAAATAAAAGACTGAATGTCACGTCCGGATCTGTTTTACCTGTCCTTCTGCTTGTCTCCACCTCCCTCCATGTGTCACCCATCTTCCCTACTTATCCCCTGGGTATTTATAGATGTGTTTTCTGTCTGTCTGTGCCAGTTCATCTTGTTTGTTCAAGTCAACCAGCATTTTGTCTCAGCTCCTGCTTTTCCCTAGTCTCTTTTTTTCTCGCCCTCCTGCCTCAGAGCCTGTCTGCTGTCCTGTACCTTTGCCCCTTCTCTGGATTACCGACCTCTGCCTGACCTGACCCTGGGCCTGCCTGCCGTCCTGTACCTTGCCCCACTACTCTGGATTATCGAACCATGCCTGCCTTGACCTGTCATTTGCCTTCCCCTGTTGTTGTAATAAACATTGTTACTTCAACACAGTCTGCACTTGGTTCTTATCTGAAACCTGATACTGAACCGCTCAGCTGTCAGCTCCGACACCTGAGGGTAACCATGATGCCAAAGCCTCGACATCTTCGCCACTGGAAGGACATAAGAACAGATGTAGGCCCAGTGACAGTGATCAATGCAAAGAGATGTGTGGCACTGTGTGTGTGTGTGTGTGTACTGTATGTGTGCGTACGTGTATGTGTGTGCATGCGTGTTAGTAGTAGTGTAGTGAAGAGAGGGTGTTTTCTATCCACATTTTCATTCAGCCGCAGCACACGATGTAAAGGCCGAGAGAAAGGTCAGTATCTAAGCAGCTAGAGAAGAGAAAGGTTGAAGGCACATTTCTATTTAAACCACTGTTTCTATAAATGTATGCTTCTAAGAATAAGAACACATGTTTAGCTACAGTACTTCTCTGTGGAAATGTGTTGTACCTTAACACAAACATGCAGTGCCATTTGTATATTTTAACTGGCACTATCTGTAACCCAGAATGAAGCCTACGTTGCATCTGCTGTATTCCAGATTTGACAGAGGTTTGATACCTCCGTCAACTCTTCATTTTACCTTATGAATGGGCATAAAAGCCCGTTTCGCTTTCATCTCTCTCAAAATGCAAATGCTAGGCAGAACGGTGGCAGTCAGTATACTGCGTTCAGGGGCCTTCAGAGCTGACCATTTGCATAGCGACTGTCACCGTGGCAGTGCACTGTAATAGAAACTTTCTAACAGTGATAAAGACCCTCTGTAATAAGACAGGTTAGCTTGCATTCTATCCTGACTTCACAAAGCCTTAATATAAAACTGCAGCAGGTATAAGAGTGAGCCGACTTGGCACATGTTTCTTGGGGAATCAATGTGGAAAAAATAAGGATTTGGATTCAAAAGCCACCGACTAAAAGGGAGGGACTCTGATCAAATGATGGAAAATGATCAAATAAACAGAAAGAAAATGATTTTTCTTGACACATCTTGTTCTGTTTATAAAGACGAATTGATTGAAAATGCAGCCGGTGTGAGTCACGGAAAACACACACGACAACAGCAAGTAACAGCGTTTGTTAATCTCTCAAAGACGGACCCTGATCTCTCCCTCTCTATGGCTACAGATCTCATCTCCTCCTTTCTCTTTTTATGTGCCTGAACAGACAAAGGGGAGCGGAGGGGATGCTGCCAGCCTAGATCAGAGGACGTCAACCACACAACCAGCCATTAAATCTGAGAGAGATACAGTGCCTTCGTAAAGTATTCATAACCCTTGACTTATTCCACATTTTGCTGTGTTAAAGCCTGAATTCAAAATTGATTAAATCGATTTTTTTTCTCTCACCCAACTCCACACAATACCCCATAATGAAAAAGTGAAAACATGTTTAAAAAAAAAATGAAATACAGAAATATCTAATTTACATAGGTATTCACAGCCCTGAGTCAAAACTTTTAAGAAGTATTTCTGGGTACGTGTCTAAGAGTTTTGCACACCTGGATTGTGCAACATTTAACCATTATTCTTTTAAAAATTCTAGCTCTTTCAAATTGGTTGTTGATCATTGCTAGACAAACATTTTCAGGTCTTGCCATAGATTTCTAAGTAGATTTAAGTCATCACTGTAACTCGGCCACTCGGGAACATTCACTGTGTTCTTGGTAAGCAACTCCAGTGTAGATTTGGCCTTGTGGTTTAGGTTATTGTCCTGCTGAAAGGTGAATTAATCTCCCAGTGTGTATCTAAGTGCGCTGAGAGTCGGGAAGCAAGTTCAGGGAGTGAGTGATTTAATCAATAAACGAAACACAAAACAAGAAACACGAACAACGCACAGACACAAAACAGAAACAATGATGCCTCGGCGAGGAACCAAAGGGAGTGACATATATAGAGAAGGTAATCAGAGAAGTGATGGAGTCCAGGTGAGTCTGACAACTTGCAGGTACGTGTAACGATGGTGACAGGTGCGCCCCATAACGAGCAGCCTGGTGACCTAGAGGCCGGAGAGGGAGCACACGTGACACAGTGTCTGATGGAAAGCAGACTGAACCAGGTTTTTCTCTAGGATTTTGCCTGTGCTTAGATCCATTCTACCTTTTTTTTATCCTGTAAAACTCCCCAGTCCTTAATGATTACAAGCATACCCATAACAAGCATACCCATAACATGATGCAGCCAACACTATGCTTGAAAATATGGAAAGTGGTACTCAGTAATGTGTTGTATTGGATTTGCCCCAAACATAACACTCTGTATTCAGAAAAAAAGAGTGAATTGCTTTGCCCCATTGTTTGCAGTATTACTTTAATGCCTTGTTGCAAACAGGATGCATGTTTTGATTTTTTACAATTCTGTACCGGCTTCCTTATTTTCACTCTGTCAATTATGTTAGTATTGTGGAGTAACTACAATGTTGTTGATCCATCCATCCTCTCCTATCACAGCCATTAAACTCTGTAACTTTTTTAAAGTCACCATGGTTTCCTTCCTCTCCGACAACTGAGTTAGGAAGGACACCTGTATCTTTTTAGTGACTTGTTGTATTGATACACCATCCAAAGTCTATTTAATAACTTCACCATGCTCAAAGGGATATTCATTGTCTGTTGTGACATTTTACCTATATACCAAAAAGTGCCCTTTGCGAGGCATTGGAAAACCTCCCTGGTCTTTGTGGTTGAATCTGTGATTGAAATGCACTGCTCGAATGAGAGACATTACAGATAATTGTATGTGGGGTACAGAGATGAGGTAGTCATAAAAAAATCATGATAAACACTATTGTTGCACACAGAGTGTGTCCATGCAACTTATTTTGTGACTTGTTAAGCACATTTTTACTCCTGAACTTATTTATGCTTGCCATAACAACAGGATTGAATACTTTCACAACATGTGAAAAAAGTCAAGCGGTGTGAATACTTTCTGAAGGCACTGTAGGGGGTGGGTAGGACTCTGTGATATCAGAAGAAGCAAGATGCCTGAATTTATCTAACTAAGCTAGGGTTTCAAAACTACTGGTAATTTACCAAAGTTACAGGAACTTTCAGTGATTTAGGTAATTAACAGGTAATCTATGGCAATCTATGGTAACTTTTGTAATGTATACATAAATAATAAAAATAAAAAATAAATAATAATGTATAGTATTCATTTTGTACGTGTCCATACTTTCCATGAGTTTCTAATGGATAGGCCATATGGTTCAAGAGAAAATAGCCTAATTAATGAAAAAATATCTAATCACAATGACATTATTTTCAATTAACTCTGCCACTCTTCCAACTACAGATTTTTGTCACAACTGCCACCAGTTTGGCACCAGCTTTGTCATTCTATTTTTTGTATTTAAAATCATCTTATTTGATTATTTTATATATTTTACATGTGATAAGGCCACACAGAGGGCCAGAGTTAATTACAGACATCTGTGATAATCGGAAGTACCCCAAAAGGCCACTAGATGTCATGTGATAAAATTCCATAAACTTGAAAGTTACCAAAATTCTTGAAAGTTACCAGTAATATACCCTCCCTTTGCAATCATAACTAAAGCATATAGCATGCATAAAACATGGATGGAGCAATTAAAACATTGAAAATAAATTCTAACAACAAATTCTAACAACAAAGTAGGAGACAAGTAGAGGATTATGAGGTGCTATAAAATGGCTTTTTGCAGACATTGTGGGAGCCACTAATTGGAGTAAAGCTTGGTAAAGCTGGATGGCTTTGTGATGTGACAGTCAGTGTAACTAACACCAACACACACACACACACACACACACACACACACACACACACACACACACACACACACACACACACACACACACACACACACACACACACACACACACACACACACACACACACACACACACACACACACACACACACACACAGAGAGACACACAGTTTCTAAACACAACAAATACACCCTAAATTAAATTAAACATGAAAAGAACATCCAGAGTACACTGTTCAAATTGAATTAAGCATTTGGAAGTCAATGGATTCTGAAGGGTTCGATAAATATCACCTGTTCTGGGACATCAATGTTGATGAGACTAAGTTTTGGCACTTAATCATATGCTAGCCAAGGATGTAGTGTAATCCATTCCGATATGAACTGGCGGCCATCTGACCATGGCCGCGGGCCACTTTAATAAGGAGCAGGGAGCCTGTCCAGGTGAATAATGATTTGAGTGACACACACACACACACACATAGATACACACACACAGCACCGAAGGACGCACACACACATACTGACACACTAGCATACACACACACACGCAAGCACGCACACCACAAACACACACCACAACAACATACTGAGCCAATTAGTGTGGGAAGTGAGAGGTTCACCTTGTAGCTGAGTAGACAACTCCGTCACGTCATACCTCGTATATGTACAGTGTACCATTAGAGGGAACACACGGAGCTGGTGCCAATACTACAGTGCAGAACCCATAGGACCAAAACAAATGCAGCAGTAGAGCTCCTAATACATCATATTACGTGACCCTTGTTTTACAGTGACCTGCACAAAATGGACCGGTCGTAACGTTTATCATTATTGAAACACAATGACCCTGAAAAAGCAATAGCAGTAGCGCACCAACAGTGAACATGGTTCAAATTAGAAAAAATAGAAGGAGCAGATTGAGAAAGAGACGAGAAGCAAAAGAGACACAGAGAAAGAAAATATGTGGGAAAAAAGACGTAGACACAGATATTGAAAAAGAAAGTATGGGCAGCAAAGGACGGGAGAGAAAATGTCTAAAACGGAAACTATGACAACCATCAAGGGACCCAGGGAGAGAACTAGAAAAGGAAAAAGACACACATTAGCTATGTTTCCCTTTGATTGGCGATAGATTTTCATGCAAATATTCTAAAATCTGCATAAAACTGAACGCACATTTTCCCCCCAGAGATGTGTTTCCATCAAACTGATTTATTGTGGATAAAAAGCTGTGCGTGATGGCGTAGTGCACATCAAAATAAACTTTTGCAGTTAAATTCCCATGTACCGGTAAAAAAAAGGTGTTAAATGGGTTTCCATCGCATTTTCAACTCAACTGATGGTTTTGTCAAAAACTGTAGCGTTATACACTGTGTACAAAACATTATGAACGCCTGCTCTTTCCATGACATAGACGGACCAGGTGAATCCAGGTGAAAGATTATTATTGATGTCACTTGTTAAATCCACTTCAATCAGTGTAGATGAAGGGGAGGAGACAGGTTAAAGAAGGATTGTTAAGCCTTGAGACAATTGAGACATGGATTGTGTATGTGTGCCATTCAGAGGGTGAATGGGCAAGACAAAATATTTAAGTGCCTTTGAAGAGGGTATGGTCATAGCCGTGGGAAGTAGGGGTGCTGAGGTTGCTGCAGCACACCCTATTTATTTGTTTCTATATACTGTACATACTTATTTTAAAAAACTATTTCTCACCAAAAGTAGTGCACTGGGCCTTTACTAGTCCTGTATTAGCGGACTGATATAGCTGTCTGTGGAGCGGGCAAAACTAATTATTCTGGAAAGAAACCGAGGCAGGAAGCCAGGAAAGAGGCAAACAGACAGACGATAGAGAGCAATGGAGCAAGCCAAACACAGGCAATCTCTGTGGAAATGGCTGAAGCGGAGAGATAAAACGAGTGAGTGAAGAGGTGGAGGAAGAGGAGGGCTCTGAGACTCAGCTCTCCTGTCTGTGTATGTGGGGAGGGGAGAGAGGGTCCGCAGGAGGATGGGGAGAGAGGTGGATGAGCATTTCGCAGCTGTGCAAGGTCTTCGCTCTCAACTCCTTCCCACATACAGTTTACATTTACAAGTAGTCGCACGAACCCTGCTCATCGCCCCATCTGTCAATTCAAAAGCAGAGCTCTTTAGAAGGGCAGGAGGTGATTTAACAGATCAAACACACTTGCCCGTCACTTTTACTTCTTCTCTCTCTCCTTCTTCCTCGCTAATTAAACCTTAAACATGTAAACGGCAGCGACGCACGCTTGTGACATAGCCTCCTTGCAGCCTTGTGCTGTGATAGAGACACTCTGGCACACATTCATCGTCACACGTTATCCTTCAAAACCAGAGATCAAAGAAGGAACAGGAGCTGCTGTTTGAAGTCTAATTAAACTATTGGTCTCCCCCTTGGCTTGTGAGCAGCTGCCGGGCCAGCAACACCGTATACTATACAGAACAATGTGCCATTTGAGACACATCCACTGTGTAGTCAGAGCTACAAACACACAGACCAATCAAAAACCAGACCCTGACCCAACACACGGCGAGCAGAGAGGACACTATAAGTTCGTCTGACACAGAACAGAACTGGGCGAACTCTCCCTGAGAGCGAACATTAGGTACTCACACACACACACAGAATAACCCAAAATCATAGAACTCACTGTAACCTTCCTGTCACTGTAACCTTTTTCTACCTTCCAATATAATGTCACTGTAACCTTCCACTACCTTCCAATGTAATGTCACTGTAACCTTACATTCTACACCTTTCCAGACTTATGAAGACATCCTGGAGTACTGCAACGTGACTTCAATCAGAACAGCTCCCAGTTTAATTAAATTCAAAGAACTGTCTTATCTACAGAAAAGCCATCACCTAGAGCGGGGATGGTCAACCCCCATTTTGTAGGCCCGTGGATCAATTTCCCAAAACTCAGTCGGGGTCCAGGCAGTTGAGAGTTAGAATAGTAGAAATTTGGTTGTGCGTCAGCAGTTTCTCTCTTGTGATGTTAGTCACCGACTGTCATTCAATTAACCCATGTCAGCTAACATTTTTAAGATTGGTAAGTTAGTCTACCCAGTTATCTGAATTTGTAGTAATCATGGTTTAAATTACCTACAAGGGTGCCCCCATTGATTGTGTTCGTCTCTCTCACTCTGCCCCGTGGATTTATTTTTTATTTTTACAATTGCATGAAATTAGTAATACAATTGCAACATCTTCTCTCTGGCCCATGGCAAAATGTGTAGCATTGCAAAAATCTTGCTTTAAAACTATGCCTCATGGCAAATGGGAAAAAGAACTCGAAAACTTTTTTTCTTTCCGCTGTCAAGAGGGGGACCGCTAAAATGTTGTGTTTGCGAGGTGGGAGGAGCCCCCCAACAACGTTTCACTTAGGAACCCCAAAAGGCTAGGGCCAGCTGTGACTGCATGTGTGTGTATGGATGTGGATAAGCAGACCCGTGAGCCACACGGGGGGCAAGGGGTCAGAAGAGACAACGTGTCACAGTTCTAATTTCCCTCTGTCACGGTGCTCTACAATGACATGCAGTGTGGCTACTCCCTCACAGCTTAATCTCAGGAAGCAGCGCCTGAGCCTGCCTGACATGTCCAGGGAAAGTCTGACTCCAGAATTAGATGTGTGATTGCATTCCAAGGCCAGGTTGAAGCTTTTCAGAAGAAACAATGTGTTGAAAATTCCAAATTGTTTGCATAGTCAACTTACACACAGCACTGACACACCCACTTACCTTACCAGACATGTTACCAGGGGTCTTGTCACAGTCCCCAAATCCAGAACGAATTCAAGAAAACGTACAGTATTATATTGTCATGCCCTGGCTATAGAGAGGCTTTTTATTCTCTATTTTGGTTAGGCCAGGGTGTGACTAGGGTGGGCGGTCTATGTTATTTTTTCTATGTTGTTGTGTTTCTATGTGTTTGGCCTGGTGTAGTTCCCAATCAGAGGCAGCTGTCTATCGTTGTCTCTGGGAGCTATACTTAGGTAGCCTGTTTTCCCATTTTGAGTTGTGGGTGATTATTTTCTGTTTAGTGTTTTCCGTCACCTTACAGGACTGTTCGTTTGTCGTTTTTGTTGTTTTGTTCAGTGTTCAGTGTTCAGTTGTTTATTATAATAATGAACACTTACCACGCTGCACCTTGGTCCTCCTCTCCTTCTCTCGACGACAATCGTGACATATATAGAGCCGTGATTGCACGGAACTCCCATCTCACATTGCTCAAGTGAACAGCAAACCTGGCTTTAAAAAACAGATGAAGCAACACCTCACAGCACAACACTTCTCTCCTATTTTACCTAAATATTTTATGTGTCTGCACTGATAGATCCTACTGAATGTAAATTTAATGTAAGAAAATCTAAATAATACATGTAGGCCTAGAATAGTAGGTCTCTCTGTGTTTTTTTCTCAGTGTTGAGTCAGTATAGAACCTTTTAGTTATATTTTCCATGTTTTAAATGTATGTAGTTCTGTCCTTATCTATTAATGTCCTGCATTATGTCATGTTTCATGTTTTGTGTGGACCCCAGGAAGAGTAGCTGCTGCTATCGCAACAGCTAATGGGGATCCTAATCAAATACCAAATACCAATTCCACATTCCATCAGGTCTGACCAAGGCAGCAAGGGAAAGGTTAGGTTATCAACCTGTAATGGATTTTGCTGGCGTTTCTCAGTGTGCTGTTTTTCCTCTCTCCAGGTCTTCCTATAAGCCTCCGAGCAGACTCCTTGCTTTATTTCTGTCTGTTTGGAGTACAGGACATCCAGGGGCTGGAGAGGCCAAAATGTTTAACACCCTTTCCCAAGTCCATTTCACACATGCATGGCTGTGTCACGAGATAAGGTTGCAACACACTCTAACGTCAATACAGATGAAGTCAGAAGTTTACATACACCTTAGCCAAATACATTTAAACTCCGTTTTTCACAATTCCTGACATTTAACTGAGTCAGGTTTGTAGGCCTCCTTGCTCGCACATGCTTTTTCAGTTCTGCCCACACATTTTCTATGGGATTGAGGTCAGGGCTTTGTGATGGCCACTCCAATACCTTGACTTTGTTGTCCTTAAGCCATTTTGCCACAACTTTGGAAGTATGCTTGGGGTCATTGTCCATTTGGAAGACCCATTTGCGACCAAGCTTTAACTTCCTGACTGATGTCTTGAAATGTTGCTTCAATATATCCACATAATTTTCCTTCCTCATGATGCCATCTATTTTGTAAAGTGCACCAGTCCCTCCTGCAGCAAAGCACCCCCACAACATGATGCTGCCACCCCCGTGCTTCACGGTTGGGATGGTGTTCTTCGGGCTTGCAAGCCTCCCCCTTTTTCCTCCAAACATAAAGATGGTCATTATGGCCAAACAGTTCTATTTTTGTTTCATCAGACCAGAGGACATTTCTCCAAAAAGTACAATCTTTGTCCCCATGTGCAGTTGCAAACCTTAGCCTGGATTTTTTCATGGCGGTTTTGGAGCAGTGGCTTCTTCCTTGCTCAGCGGCCTTTCAGGTTATGTCGATATAGGACTCGTTTTACTGTGGATATAGATACTTTTGTACCGGTTTCCTCCAGCATCTTCACAAGGTCCTTTGCTGTTGTTCTGGGATTGATTTGCACTTTTTGCACCAAAGTACGTTCATCAGAATGCGTCTCCTTCCTGAGCGATATGATGACTGTGTGGTCCCATGGTGTTTAAACTTGCATACTATTGTTTGTACAGATGAAAGTGGTACCTTCAGGCGCTTGGAAATTGCTCCCAAGGATGAACCAGACTTGTGGAGGTCTACACATTTTTTTTCTGAGGTCTTGGCTGATTTCTTTTGATTTCCCCATGATGTCAAGCAAAGAGGCACTGAGTTTGAAGGTAGGCTTTGAAATACATCCATCGGTACACCTCCAATTGACTCAAATTATGTCAATTAGCCTATCAGAAGCTTCTAAAGCCATGACATCATTTTCTGGAATTTCCAAGCTGTTTAAAGGCACAGTCAACTTTGTGTATGTAAACTTCTGACCCACTGGAATTGTGATACAGTGAATTATAAGTGAAATAATCTGTCTGTAAACAATTGTTGGAAAAATGACTTGTGTCATGCACAAAGTAGATGTCCTAACCGACTTGCCAAAACTATATTGTTAACAAGAAATTTGTGGAGTGGTTGAAAAACGAGTTTTAATGACTCCAACCTAAGTGTATGTGAACTCCTGACATCAACTGTATATACTAGTCAATAATAACCACACACACACTTTATGTACAGTTTACTATCAACTACACTCATGAAAATGAATGAGCATACAACTGTATACATGATTTCAAGAACTCTCTGGTTTTCCCATCACCATAACGTTGAGTAATCCTGATTTCAATGAGCTGAGTACAAACGCACTACTCTCCTGAGGGTAGATCAGAGTGAGTGACAGGCAAGTGTTACTCACACTTAAAATGCTCACACTTAAAGCCAGTTCTATTAAGCTGTCATATTGGTGAGACTCGTTGAGATATACGTGTAATTCGTTTTCTATGGTTGGTTCCATGGAAAATCAAATAGAATATAGAACCATGTCTATTCTACGAGCTCTATTTCTGTAGCTGGCATGAAGCCCTGAAGCGCTGATTCAGGTGCAGCTGCAGTAAGAGAAGGGTGGAGTCAGAACATAGCGAGACCCAGTGATAGGGCAGCAGCTGTTCTGTGAGAGTAAAGGAAGCGGCGAGGGGTGCACAGCAGCCTTTAACTGTTAACCAATCACAGAGGCTTCAGGCAAATCATGACTAATTAAGCAAGTGATGGTCCCTCAGCATCCAGAGAGAGAGGGAGAGAGGTGTACAGAGACGGACAAAAGTGAGGACGATAAAAAGAAAGAGAGAGAGGGACAAATAGAGAGAGACAAATAGAGAGAGAGGGAAAGAAAGAGAGAGCGAGACAGAGATACATTTAGAGAGTGAGAGGAGAGAGTTTGAGTTCTAGCACACTCTCTGTGGCTGAGTCTTTGAAAAGGGAGATGATATGGGCTCAGTCACATTGTGTCATATCATAGATGTGAAGGCAGGGGACAAGTCTCTGACACCTCAGTCATGGACGTTCACTTCAGACAGATGGCTCATCAATTGTAAAACTCTATACAGTTGCAGCGCAGGAGGAGATGGAGTAGTGTGAGTGTGTGGCGGAGCGAGGGGGAAAACAGCTGTTGAAGGACAGTTTTGTGGAGCTGAGAGAAGGAAAGCAGCGGAGCAGACAACATCAGGGCTGACTGAGATAGTTTGGACTGGGAACCTCGGAGTGACGGTGATAACAGGATTGATAGACTTTATGGGGTCAAAGGCTTGATGTAGATGTGAGTACCTTTTTTGCCTTTTGTGCTATATTTTTTATTCTGTGTTTTTGGAATGTTCTACTCTTGTTAGAAATTCAAGTCCTCTAATACCATTACCAAATAGTGTAATTGATATAAACATGAAAAAAAAGTCTTAATAAAAAGATCTGCATATAATGGTGAAAATGGTTATTGGAAAATGGTGATATGATTCTGTATAATTATACATAAAATGGTTGTTATATCCAAATGTTCTACAGTAATAAACAACTAATTTGAGTTTTAAAAATAGAAAAAGCACACTATTGGTATACCAGAAGAAATAACATTTCAAAGATTGTCATATTAAAGAGAATTTATAATGACTATAATTACTTTCTTAATCAAAACAGATCAGGCATGATTAGTATCAAGACAGAGAGAACTGGTGCACGACTTTGTTGTCCTCAATCTAATCATCTTAATGGTAACATCTCTAATCAACCGCCGAGTTTGACATCAAAATACACCAGCTTCATTAAATTAAAACGAATAACAATTTTCAAAAGCTAGGGTGTCAAATTCCCATTCGCTTGACCATCCATGTTTTGTGCTACCTTTAAGTGGTCGTGCTTTCTGATCGGATGTAATCAGAAAGCACGACCTTAACAGGGTCTGTTGATGTTCTATTCCTGTTGTTTATTTGAACCCTCACACATCTCTGTGAAGAGTGCATAAATGTAGCCTTCGACCAATAAGACGGCGCACTACTGGCCTCCTCTGACCAGTGAGACTTGAGGGGATGGGGGGGGGGGGGGTAGTGTCAGATTATGTCTGTGAGATAAGATCCCCTCAGGGTGTCATGGTGCCCAAAAGGAAACCACAGAGCCTTAAAGCCATCGAAAACCCGCAGTTACTCATTTAGTACTGCCCAGACAATTACAGAATCATTCCATGCAGATACGTAATTCATAGAACAGTTGTGCTTTATTAGTGTGAGTAGTGATAAAGACCAGCATCCCAACTATATCTCAGTATTTCCATTTCTAAGAAACCAAGAGACTCTACCCTACTGAAACACTCTACCATGGCGTACTCCTACTGCCTCCTGCTACACACTACAGCACAGCCACGTGTAGGGCATACGCAGTATCATAACCTCTTGTTAATACAGTCCTGGCTCCGTTGCTATCTTCTCTAAACCCAACGCCACCACCCTTCCTAGTAAGCAGCTGTTGGCACAGTTGGTCGCAGCGGCTTCGGGGGCTTAATTTGGACCCTCCACCACCCAGGCCACCACCAAACACCACCCAGCCCAGTCTGGTGAGCTCTGGATGGGCTCCAACACAAGGATAAAGACCTTGTGTCAGCCACAACTGGTGAGCACATGTGCAATGGATATGGAGCGATAACATGGGACAGGACAGGTGGTTAGCAAAAACACAGTTAAAGGGCAATGAAAACATAAAAGAGGCTAGTTCAGTGCATTTTGGGGGGATATTGATAAACACAAAGTAAGATTTAATTTCTTATCTGTCAGACTGTCAGTAGACTATATAGAGCAGTCAATGAAACTGACAGATGGCACACCCTGGAAACCAGCAGTGCTTTTAATGGAAAAGACTACCCAGGTTACATAAACTACACATAATTCGACACCAGCACCTTTAATGAGCAGTAAACAAAAGATAAAACAACTTTCTTCCTTAGACAAGCTTTAACTTCTATTAGCTTCCCAAGGCACCACACTGTGCTGCTCTCTTTAACTGTCTCAGGTGTGAAATTACTTCCCTGACCCACCCTTTGACAACCATGTGTTTATATTCGTTAATCATCCATCACCTGCCACGACCCTGTCCAATTTAAACCTTCATGGAAGGAAGAGTAGAGAAAGTGTTGTTGCATCTCAAATGGCACCCTATTCCCTATGCAGTGCACTCCTTTTGACCAGTCCTGCACTTTATAGGGAATAGGGTGCCATTTGGGACACATCTTTAAGAAACACTCAGATTAAGCCCTCTATAAATCCATATGGCAGGCGAGCTACATGTTAGTTTTAGAGCACCGAGCATCCTAATATGCCCGCCCGCCGTCTGGTTTGCTATCGTTTTGATGAACACGATCATTTCAGAATCAATGGGAGGTGCACAACCAACTTACATGCTATTTCTGGCATCATTGGTATGCATGCAGCCTCCAAGTCAAGATTCAATCAAGCCACGCTCTATACATTCCCAAACAGATATTCCCTGTCAGATACCCCTTACAAACTCTATCTTCCATTCACGACTATTGATAGATGAAAATATAACCAGATATGTATATATATTTTATGAGTCATATATAGAGCTTACACCTTTCTCCAAGAAGACCTGTCAGATCGGTAGGCTAGCAGGGAAGGATGGAAGATGAGATAATGAGGCTACTGGGACACAGACCTGTTGTGGCTGGTTTGGTGGCTCATTGTAATGGTTGGAATTAAATGAACGGAACAGTATTAAACACATATCAAACACATTGTTTCTATGCAATGTGTTTGATACCATTCCATTAATTCCATTCCGGCCATAACTATGAGCTGTCCTCCCCTCACCAGCCTCCACTGAAACAGACCATGCCCTGTATTCAGACTGACTGGCTGATACATGCTGCACATTATGCTATTAGGTTTTATTTGAGCGTTTGCCACCTGTTGCAGACACTTTCACAACATCTGTGGCCCCGCATCATTTGGCATGGACAGAGAAATGACATTTATATATCGTGGAGAAATCATCTCTCAATAAATCTCTCACAGACCCATGAGGATGCAAATGGCTCCTCGCCTCATGCAAAACGACAGGCAGCTCATTAGCCAAGTAAATTAAATCCGAGGCCCCGGATCATCATCGTCGTTATGACAAAGGACGTTTCTAGGATACCGACCGGCTCGTCGTCTGTGTGTGGAGACCGGAGAGACACACGTGTCCAGCTGTTGCCGCTACAGTAGTACTAAAAGACAGCCTAATACTGACCGGCAGACATCACACCACAGTAGGCTGATGATGTAAATGTTTTGATTTTAGCGGGTTGTTCGTCAAGGGTGACGTGTTTGATAAATGGCAGCAGCAGCACAAGTGGTGGTGTGGACTGTGACGAGTGGTGCTGGACAACGGCCACTCAGTCAGCCACGGCCCGACAGAGCACGTCAGGAGCAGCAGCTATGGATGAAAGCAGAGAAATCCCTAGTGGAGCAGAGAGAGAGTGGGAGAGAAGAGAAAGGGGAAGAGAGAGACAGAAAAAAGGAATAGGAGAGAGACCACAGAGAGAGGGGGTGAGAAAAAAAAGAGGGATAGGATCAATGAAAGGAAAGGAAAATATTGATATTGGAGGGAAAGGGTCGGGGAGGGCGAGAGAGAGAGAGAGAGGGATAGAGGGCAAATAGAGGTCAATACTCCTGGGGGTATGGTACTGGTATGGCGATGCGCACATACATAGGCAAACACACGTCATACACACTCCATTCCAAGTCCATTCCAACCGCATATGAGCTAATTAGTGTTGACAGGAAGCTAACACATTACGCGTACACACATCTGCAACATAAAACAACTATCCCACAGAAATATGCTTTAAATATGGTGTTGTATTCTTCTTCTTCTTTGTGCCAGACTAAACTTAGCGCGTGGAACAACATCTCGTCCCAGGAGTCAATACAAACACCCAAGCTGACAATCACGCTATCCTCCTCCCCCAATAGTCATTATGTAGTCTCCATGTTAGCTGTCGCCTGTGGTCCCGCCTGGCTAATTGACAGTTCAACACACTGTACAAGAGCATGCAAACAGAGGATAACCATTATTTGGACTGACTGGTGGGAACGGTGAAAACCGGGATAAGGGTAGTTATCTTGGCTTGCAGTTGTTATCTTTCTGTACATACTGTTAACCCCCACACGGATGTACGCACACACACAACAAACACACACACACACACACACACACACAGACACACACAGACACAGACAAGCAAACACACACATCGACTACTCACGCACGCACATCTGACCCCAGCATGTCTGTTTCTGTTTTCTAATTCCGACAGCTCCTTGCCCCATCTGCTATTGTTGTCTCTAGTCTGTCCCAGCATGCTCTCTGGCCCAGCACTGATGGCTTCTGTGAACAGAAATGCTGTAAAAAATCTTTGTAAAGGCATTTAAGCAAGACAAAAGGAAATGTTTCAGGCTGTCTCCTGTTCAAGTATATCTCAGACACAGCTAAAAACACCTTCTTAATAAGCAGCGTCTGCTGTCAAAATTTGGCAGCCAGAAAAAGTTTCAGGCTAGGCTTCGGTAGGAAAACAAATTGACATTCAGCAACATAAGGCGTATATCTATGTTCTGCTGTCTAGGCTGCTCGATTTCTCGCTTATATATCTCTCTTCATTGCTTTCACTCTTTTCCTCCTCTCCCGTACCCTGTCGCTTCCCTCTTTCTGTCTCAGTCCATCCCTCTTTCTCTCTTGCCCTCTCTTCCTCTCTCTGCCCCCTCTCACTCCCTCTCTCTGTGCTATGGGCAAAGCTGGCGGGTGATTTAATGGTGCTCTGCTGAATGTTTACCCCCCACACACACACACACACACACACACACACACATACACACACCCGCCAACTCCCGCACACAATTCCCTTCCACTCTCCAACCCACGGGATGTTTTGCTGACCCGCCCAGGGTGACAGTATGTCTGTGCACTGGCCCCCCTCTAACATCATAATTGGCAACTAGCAGAATAAAAAGCTGGCTTGGGCAGAAACGCACCATCATCCATTATTGATAACAAACCACAAACAGCATCAGAACATCAACCTAAGCCCTATGAGCACCACTTATCAGTGGCTGTCATGTAATGTAAAGGTGCAAAGTGGAGGTATATAATTACAGCATTCCATTGTTCCTTTTTAAGAAGAATATCCACCATGGATCAGAGCCGTTGACTAAAATGACTGCAATGGTTTCGTGTTCATGTTGAGGTGTGTCGGTGATCATGTTGGCCTGTCCAGAGGTGTGGGGGAGTAGCTGTGGTTGCGTAATGTATTTTCTTACAGAGAGGGAGAAAAAGAATCAGCATCACCGAACAGCATCCCTGAACAATATCTGGGAGAGAGAATAGAATAGGTATCCTTGTATGACCTCTCTCTAAAAGTTCACACAGACAGTAATACAGATACACACAATGCCAGTGGAAAGACATTCACACCTCCTACAGTATGTACCATTGGTACTGTAGTTAACCCTTTCCGGTCACAATCACAGTATCTGCAAGGAAATACTTGAAACTTGCAACAAAACAATACTTAGCCTACATTAAAAAAGAATGTATGTGAAACTTTTTTTGACAGGGTATGAATGCAGAGATTCAACGTAACAAAATTACGGTAACACAACAAGCAGTTTTATGGTTATCTAAAATATTTGCTGTTTAAATGAGGGCAGCAGAAGTGAAAATCTACCAATAGGTTCCTCAGTAGCCGCTACTGTAATGCGTTTTCATGTAAGTCTAGCTCTCCTGACAATATTCACCTGAGACTATTCACCTTGATAGTGGGATTTTGGTAGGTAATTCATCACAGTTGGGCTGTAATGGCACTTCCAGAGAAATCCCAAGGCCAATTAAACAGGAATTGGAGCCGAACAATGCCCAACTCTGACAGCCTGACACACAGATGACAGACAGAGCGAGAGGGAGGAAAGTTGCTTTGACTAATGGGTTTTCCGACTGGGCACAGACATCAGTTCAATGTCTAGTTTTTATTTACATTTTGTTGAGTTGTCAATCTAACATGAATTCAACGTGAAATCAATAAAAAAACGTCACAAAGTCATTGAATTTAGGTTAAAAGTTGGGTAAAAAAAAAATGGAATGCCTTTTTGTTGATCACTTTTTCCAAATCTAATCAGTTTTCCACATTGATTCAGCATCATCACATATATTTGGGGGGGTTGAAATGACGTGGAAACAACATTGATTCAATACATTTTTTCCCAGTGGGTTGTTTGTGCACTGCAGAGTGGGTTTGCCCAGGGGAGATGTGGGGTTGAGTGATGATGGCTATCCACGTCTTTGCTCTGCTTTTTCAGTCCATTCCATCTGATCTGATAAACCTCAATAACTCCCACTTTATTTCGCTCTCTTGTTTTTTTTCCTTTGAGCCACTCTTGTTATTCTGCAAGCTCCCGCTTGGTTTGACATTTACGGCGGGACGACCACGCAGACGAATTACCTGCTACACAGCAGGCCTATGCAATGTGCTTGTGTGCATGCGTGTGCATGTGTGTGTTCGTTTGCTTTCGTTCGGATTGCTCTTTAGAATTTAACCGAGATATTAAACACAGCAGTGAGCTTAGACACCCTTCCAGATCACAATTCAAATTTCCACCAGAGATCAAATTCAAAAGAGCAATCTGTCTCTGCTTGTGACAAACGCTTCTATTTGGCAACCTGTGGCTATTATCAGGAAGAGATCGCTGTGAAAGGAACATCATCAATATAATCACCGATGAATGCCTCTGGACTGCCCAGATGTGAGAAGAAAATACTTTTTGGACCAGAACCATAGGCACACAGAACATGACAAACTCTGTTTGTACATAATGTGTCAACCTATTGGGCAAAAACGGTTTGAATCAATGTTTTTTCCCACATCATAAAAAAAATAAAAATGTAATGACTTTGAATCAACGTGGAAAACTGATTGAATTTGCAAAAAGTAATTAACGTAAGGGAATTTCATGCTTTTTTCACCCAACTTCTCACCTAAATCTAATGACATTGGACATTGTTTGTTGATTTCACGTTCAAGTCACATTAGTTGGCAACTCAACAAAGGTAAATCAAAACTAGACCAAACCACTCCAAAATTGGATAAACAAAAACCACTGCTTTCATATCTCATCTATACAAGTGAAATGAGCTGGAACAGTTCGAGTGGGTCTTTTTGTAGCTTGTGCGAGCTCTCATGGGTGTCATGGCAACCCTCACCTGTTGCCGCGGAGAAAAAGACAGTTCCATATCACAGGAAAAACTGCGCTGATCTGGCGCACGCTCAGTGGGGAGACTGTGGTAAAACAAGATGTGTGTTTCAGAAACACATGCAAAACAACAATAAGACAGGGAGGGAGGCTGCATATGATGACACCTGAATTATAGCTAGAGTTAAAAATATGACACGAAAGAGGGAATAGTAATAAGCTTTCCTCATCAAACGGGCCAGATTTCTGTATTTTGAAAGCTACATATCTTGAAAACTTGATTGCTGACATGCAAAACATTTTGGGAATATATCAACAATAGACTAATGAAACAAACACCAACAGTTTCTGGGTGGAGTTTTCCTTTAATCCGCACTGATGTAAAAACACAGATGCCTACTGTACCACCACTTTGGATGAAAAATAGCAGAGGTCACTTTGGGCTACTTAGTTGCAGCAGAAGCGGGTTAAAGAAAATGTGTTTTTCTTTTTTACATCCCACCTCTTCCTCTTCCCTGGCAGGTGTGATCTGTGATGTCACTCAGGGAGATGAGCACGACTGAAGAGTCATCTCTATAAAAACATGGCTGTCACGGGTCTCAGCGAGGGGAAGCAGTTGGCTGACACACACACGCTAAACACACTGTGTCTAGAATCAGTGGTCAGGACACACATCACACTCTGCGCCTCTCCCGGCCTCACTTCATCAAGGTATGAACATCTGTCAGGGTTGTGAGGGAGTGATGTGATTACACACTTCCCTCTGTATTGAAGCACACACACACATGCACGCTCCCTCTCTCACGAGCCATCAAACAGGCAAAACGTCAATACAGGACTAAGATCGAATCGTACTACGGCAGCTCTGACGCTCGACAGATGTGGCAGGACTTGCACACTATCACAGATTACATGTGGGTAAGACCAATAAACAGGTTAACATTAGCAAGGCCACGGGGCCAGACGTAATACCCGGATGCGTACTCAGAGCATGCGCTGATCAGCTGGCAAGTGTCTTCACTGAAATGTTACAACACATCCGCCACTCTGACCAGCAACACGATGGCCCCTCAGGGGTGTGTGCTTAGTCCCCTCCTGTAGTCCCTGTTCACCCACGACTGCTTGGCCGTGCAAGACTCCCACCTCATCATCAAGTTTGCTGTTGACACAATGGTGGAAGGACTGATGACAATGAGGCAGCCAAAAAAGAGGAGGTCAGAGACCTGGCAGTGTGGTGCCAGGACAACAACCTCTCCCTTAACATCAGCAAGACAAAGGAGCTGACCGTGGAATACAGGAAATAAAGGGGCGAGCACTAAAGAATGAACATGGTCACACACACCCACACAGTTGTGAAGAGGGCACAACAGGACCTCTTCCCCCTCAGTAGGCCAAACAGATTTGGCATAGACCCTCAGATCCTCAAAAGCTCCACAGCTGCACCATTGAGAGCATCTTCAAATCAAATCAAATTTTATTTGTCACATACACATGGTTAGCAGATGTTAATGCGAGTGTAGCGAAATGCTTGTGCTTCTAGTTCTGACAATGCAGTAATAACCAACGAGTAATCTAACCTAACAACTCCACAACTACTACCTTATACACACAAGTGTAAAGGGATAAATGAATAAGTGATGGTACAGAACGGCATAGGCAAGATGCAGTAGATGGTATCGAGTACAGTATATACATATGAGATGAGTAATGTAGGGTATGTAAACATAAAAGTGGCATAGTTTAAAGTGGCTAGTGATACATGTATTACATGAAGATGGCAAGATGCAGTAGATGATATAGAGTACAGTATATACATATACATTATATTAAGTGGCATTGTTTAAAGTGGCTAGTGATACATTTTTGATCAATTCCCATCAATTTCCATTATTAAAGTGAGCTGGAGTTGAGTCAGTATGTTGGCAGCAGCCACTCAATGTTAGTGGTGGCTGTTTTACAGTCTGATGGCCTTGAGATAGAAGCTGTTTTTCAGTCTCTCGGTCCCTGCTTTGATGCACCTGTACTGACCTCGCCTTCTGGATGATAGCGGGGTGAACAGGCAGTGGCTCGGGTGGTTGTTGTCCTTGATGATCTTTATGGCCTTCCTGTGACATTGGGTGGTGTAAGTGTCCTGGAGGGCAGGTAGTTTGCCCCCAGTGATGCGTTGTGCAGACCTCACTACCCTCTGGAGAGCCTTCTGGTTGTGGGCGGAGCAGTTGCCGTACCAGGCGGTGATACAGCCTGACAGGATGCTCTCGATTGTGCATCTGTAGAAGTTTGTGAGTGCTTTTGGTGACAAGCCGAATTTCTTCAGCCTCCTGAGGTTGAAGAGGCGCTGCTGCGCCTTCTTCACAACGCTGTCTGTGTGGGTGGACCAATTCAGTTTGTCCGTGATGTGTACGCCGAGGAACTTAAAACTTACTACCCTCTCCACTACTGTCCCGTCGATGTGGATAGGGGGGTGCTCCCTCTGCTGTTTCCTGAAGTCCACAATCATCTCCTTTGTTTTGTTGACGTTGAGTGTGAGGTTATTTTCCTGACACCACACTCCGAGGGCCCTCACCTCCTCCCTGTAGACTGGCTGCATCACCGCTTGGTACGGCAACTGCAAGGCACCCGACCACAAGCTGCCCAGTACATCACTGGGGCCGAGCTCTCTGCCATCCAGGACTTCTATACCAGGGGGTGTCAGAGAAAGGCCCAAATAATTGTCAAAGACTCCAGCCACCCAAGCCATAGACTGTTCTCTCTGCTACCTCACGGCAAGCAGTACCAGTGCAGCAAGTCTGGAACCAACAGGACCATGAACAGCTTCTACCCACAAGACTACTAAACAAGATTGCTAAATAGCTAATCAAATGGCTACCCGGACTACCTGCAAAGACCCTTTTTTGCACTAGTTCTCTTGCACTGACTCTACGCACCCACACTAGACTCTACCCACACATTCACACATACTTACACTGACACCCCACCCCACACACACTAAATACGCCCACACACACATAACACTCGCACACATCCATACTGACACCACACACACACACTTTTACACTCACCACATACGCTGCTGCTACAGTCTATTATCTGTCCTGTTGCCTAGTCATTTGCCTTCTGAAAGTATTCACACCCCTTGACTTTTTCCACATTTTGTCGTGTTACAGCCTGAATGTAAAATGTTTTACATTGAGATTTTGTGTCACTGGCCTACACACAATACCCCATAATGTCAAAGTGGAATTATGTTGTAAGAAATGTTTACAAATTAATAAAAAACGATAAGCTGAAATGCGTTGAGTCAATAAGTATTTAACCCATTTGCTATGGCAAGCCTAAATAAGTTCAGGAGTACAAATGTGCTTAACAAGTCACGTGATAAGTTACATGGCCACACTCTGTGTGTAATAATAGTGTTTAACGTGATTTTGAATGACTACCTCATCTCTGTACCCCACACATACAAGTATCTGTAACGTCCCTCAGTCGAGCAGTGAATTTCAAACACATATTCAACCACAAAGACCAGGGAGGTTTCCCAATGCCTCGCAAAGAAGGGCACCTATTGGTTGATGGTTAAAAATTAAAAAAATAAACAGACATTGAATATCCCTTTGAGCATGGTGAAGTTATTAATTATGCTTTAGATGGTGTATCAATACACCCTGTCACTACAAAGATACAAGCGTCCTTCCTAACTCAGTTGCTGGAGAGGAAGGAAACCACTCTGGGATTTCACCATGAGGCCAATGGTGATTTTAAAACAGTTTCAGAGTTCAATGGTTGTGATATGAGAAAACTGAGGATGGATTAGTTACTCCACAACACTAACCTAAATGGCAGAGTGAAAAGAAAGAAGGCTGTACAGAATAACAAATATTCTAAAATATTAACGTGTGGAAAAAGGCACTTTAGTAATACTGCAAAAAAATGTGGCAAAGATATTGACTTTTTGTCCTGAATATAAAGTATTATTTTGGGGGCAAATCCAACACAACACATCACCGATTAGAAGTCTTTGTATTTTCAAGCATGGTGGTGGCTGCATCATGTTATGGGTATGCTTGTCATTGGCAAGGACTATAGAGTTTTTTGGGATAAAAATAAATGTAACACAGCAAGGAACAGCCAAAATCCTAGAGGAAAACCTGGCTCAGTCTGCTTTCCAACAGACACTGGAAGAGGAATTCACCTTTCAGCAAGACAATAAGGCCAAATCTACAATGGAGTTTGCTAACTGCTAGTTACAGTTTTGACTTAAATCAACTTGAAAATCTATAGCAAGACTTGGAAACGGCTGTCTAGCAATTTTATTTTATTTATTTATTGAACTAGGCAAGTCAGTTAAGAACAAATTCTTATTTTACAATGACAGCCTACCGGGGAACAGTGGGTTAACTACCTTGTTCAGGGGCCGAACAGCAGATTTTTACCTTGTCATCTCGGTGATTCGATCCAGAAACCTTTAAGTTACTGTCCCAATATGCTAACCACTAGGTTACATGCCGCCCCAAATGATGATCAACAACTAACTTGACAGAGCTTGAAGAATAAAAAATATATATATAATTGCCAAATATTGTACAATTCAGGTGTGAAAAGCTCTTAGAGACTTGATGAGACCCAAATGAGACCCAAAGATTCACAACTGTAATCGCTGCCAAAAGGTGTTTCTAACATGTACAGTGTTGACTCAGGGTGTTGAATACTTATATAATTGAGATATATTTGTGTTTTATTTTTCCTAAATGTTTAATAAATGTTCACATTTTTCTTTCTACTTTGACATTACAGAGTATTTTGTATAGATTGATGATAAAAAAATACAATTAAATCAATTTTAATCCCACTTTGTAACACAACAAAATGTGAAAAAAGTCAAGGGGTGTGAATACTTACTGAAGGCACACACACACTCCACAGTAAACACTCTCCTCTCGCCTCCTCCCTAGATGTTAACTTCAGAGCGACAGTGCAGCCCGGGGCCTCCATAATCGACATGGTCAACGTGACGACGTCACCCAGCAGCAATGCCACCCCAGAGGGTCTGACTGAGGGAGGGCTGGTGGTCCTGGGCCAGAGGGAAGAGTATGATTACAATTACTTTGCCCTGGTGCTGGGCGTGCCCCTCATCCTGATCATCATCCTGGGCAACGTACTTGTGTGTCTGAGCGTGCTCACTGAGCGCTCCCTGAAGACTGCCACCAACTACTTCATCATCAGCCTGTCTGTGGCCGACCTACTGCTGGCTGTACTGGTGCTGCCCCTCTACGTCTACTCTGAGGTGAGGGAGGAGCGGAGAGTGTGTGTGTATGTGTGTATGTGTGTGTGTGTGTGTGTGTGTGTGTGTGTGTGTGTGTGTGTGTGTGTGTGTGTGTGTGTGTGTGTGTGTGTGTGTGTGTGTGTGTGTGTGTGTGTGTGTGTGTGTGTGTGTGTGTGTGTGTGTGTGTGTGTATTTATGTGTGTATTTATGTGTGTATGTGTGTGCGTGTGTGTAAGTTGACTTTCCCTTCATGACCTCTTAAATTTAAGAAACACATACACATACCCAAATACATGTCGTTTTGCTCAATTACCTGCCCTGTCTGTCTCTTCGTAGTTTAAAGTCCACCGCTGACAGGACTGACAACTTGTTAACCATGTGTTGTTGTTGTTGTTGTTGCTGTGTGTCCCAGTTCCTGGGTGGTATCTGGACCCTGAGCACATACATCTGTGATGCTCTGATGACCATGGACGTCATGCTGTGCACGGCCTCCATCCTCAACCTATGTGCCATCAGTGTGGACAGGTGAGTCCTTCTGTCTCAACTTCGCCTGGACACTATGGTAACACATTGCTGTCAGGTCACACTAGTTTTCAATACCACACCTGTCCCTCTCTAACCTGTCGAGTTACGGTACACTGGACTCTGAAACATAGCAACACCACATGTCCATCCACAGGGCACAAACTGGTGGAATCAACGTTGTTTCAATGTAATTTGTCAACATATTGTGACGTGGAATATACGTGGAAAATACATTGGATTTGAAAAAAGTCATTAACTGTTGTTTTGAGGGAGACATTTCTACAACAGGATTATGTCCTTATGGTAACCACATTTCAACATATGGAAACCTTGTATATAAACCTTGCATTTGTACTTTTAAAACAATGTCAGATCTTCAACGTTATACACACTATCAGAAGAAGAAAAACTATAGGCTGGGCAGCACCTCCTGGCTCCTACTAGAGAATTAATCTATCTACAGCTACCCTTTGGTCTCCCATCCAGGGTTTTAACCAAGCCCAGCTATGATATTTGTCACTGACTATTACCAATGTGCTATCGTGAGAATGATTTCTTAGAGATGTCCACTTAAAAAAACAAAATAGATTCACTGTTGCTATCGAAGTCATTACAAAAGGGTAGGTTTAGCAGAGTAAATAAAATGTGACCATAGTCTTATCACTCCTATTTCATAAATGATGCTATTTAGGCCTACAAGCTATAGGATTTGCAAAGACATCAAAAGCTATCGCTTTATTTCAACCCAGAATTCAACAAAAATTAGACAATACAACAGGCCTAGGGTTTCAAGCTCTGGTTGATTTCTAATTGAATGATATTTAGTGGTATTGAATTGTGTGCTTGGTTGTCAACGCAACCAAATATCAACATTTGAAGGAGATGCATATTCTGCTTGGCTAATGCCATTTGTGCCACTGAATTAGTCTGCCTTTAATTCCAGTTTGTCTACAAATTAATCATTGATATGTTGGATTCACGTCTCCATCTCAACCAAAATCAAATTTAAAGAATAAGATGAAATCAAAAACAAACTGTATTTAAAGTGCTTTAAAAGATTGATTATATTTTGTTCTATTCATTGACTTAGACAAACTGGAATTAAAGCCAGACTAAGTTAGTGGCACAAATGGAACTATCCAAGCAGAAGATAATGTTGATATTTGATTGCGTTGACAACCAAACACAATTCAATATTACATTTGTAATACAGTAAATAGCCTAAAGTGAAGGCTATCTTAGAAACGAATGTAACTTTAAAATGAGTAACACATCCATGACCACATTGAGGTTACTGTAACTATGAATGTATTCTTATGTAATCATATAAGGCGTGCATATTCAAAATAGCCTGGATAGGTCGTCGCAGGTCTGTGGAGATGATCACAATTTCTGTAATAATCTGTGCAGAATCTCGAACGACATTGATCACTTGCACCATGTACTTTTAATGCAATCTCAACTGCAATCCAGGTCATTTGGTTACGATGCACAGTGATAACACAATCATCTTTTCTATAAATAAATCACAAATCAGACATTGTTTGGCATTGGAATTTGTTTGTGCCTTTAGATGGTTGAAAGCATCGTGATAACACAACGGATATTCAACTAACTTTCGGCTGTCTTTTTGAGTGGGTGAATATATGTGGTAATGTCTTTGATCGACGTGTCAACCAAATATTACCCAATTATCCACGTTGGAATGACATGCTGTGCCCATTGGGCAGTCTCCAGTATGATTTGAGTTAACAAAGAATTGCAAAGAACTACCGCAATATCTCTGAATTATTAGTTTGAACAAGGAAAAGTTTCTTCGAAAAGTTTCTTCAAGAAATACCCTGTGTATACTCTTTATTCCCACTTTTGAAAGGAACAAAGAGAGACATTAAAAACACCAAGAACAATATCTCCAACGTGCAAGTTCAATATGTCTTTCTAATATCTGTAGCGAGCTCTGTAGCGAGCCCTGTCACTCATAGTAATCCCTCAAATCATTCTGCCAGACTGTGAGAAGAGTGTAGCGAGACCATTAGCAGACATCACACAGTGAATGCTAACTGATGGCTGTGGTCTATAGGAGGCTAATGGAACCGTAGCTCTGGAACCCCTCATCGACTAAATCATCAATGCCCAGTAATTACTCAAAACAGAGAGAAGAAAACTCACGCCAACCACCCAGGGGACCCAGGGGACCCAGGGGACTCTACCCCAAACCACACTCTCGGTCACACTAAGGGCTTAGTGTGACCGAGAGTTTCTAAGGCAAAGGAAAAACAAGCCGACTGTAAAATATAAGATGGGCATTAAATAGGTTCCACACAGCACACACTTCCTGTTAGTTAAATGTTATATCTCTAGTGGTGTGCGGCTCATGTGTCTGACAGGTTCTATAGCATTGTGGTGTTATTACATTTCTCACTGTAATAATACGACATGGTATCTAATCAATAGATTGAGATTAATAATTGTATTTATAAGACAGGAGAAGCAGGGTAGAGCCAGGTTGTGGGGGTGGAATAGAGTGGAGTTACAAATGAAGGTGAATATTATTGTAACTTCATCTGTGGCATTCCAGTGCTTCCATATCTAAGTTTACTTTGAACCTGTAGGACCACAGAACAGCTTTGAACAACTGAGGTTTTTCAAATGTTTCCAGAACAGCCACTATGTCCTCTGAGTACTTCCCTGCTGTGTTGGCCTGTTTGAAGCCCCTCCATGTTAAATGTATGTATTTTAAATGTAGACTATGTCATTCGCTTTGAACCGCGTCTATGCAGGTACAGTTGAGTCAGAAGTTTACATAAACCTTAGCCAAATACATTTAAACTCAGTTTTTCACAATTCTGACATTTAATCTCTGTTAACCTTCTCTGTTTAAGGTCAGTTAGGATCACCACTTTATTTTAAGAATGTGAAATGTCAAAATAATAGTAGAATAGTAGATATAATTATTTATTTCAGCTTTTATTTCTTTCATCACATTCCCAGTGGGTCAGAAGTTTACATACACTCAATTAGTATTTGGTAGCATTGCCTTTAAATAGTTTAACTTGGGTCAAACGTTTCAGGTAGCCTTCCACAAGCTTCCCACAATAAGTTGGGTGAATTTTGGCCCATTCCTCCAGACAGAGCTGGTGTAATTGAGTCAGGTTTGTAGGCCTCCTTGCTCAAACACGCTTTTTCAGTTCTGCCCACAAATCTTCTATGGGATTGAGATCAGGGCTTTGTGATGGCCACTCCAATACCTTGACTTTGTTGTCCTTTAGCCATTTTGCCACAACTTTGGAAGTATGCTTGGGGTCATTGTCCATTTGGAAGACACATTTGCGACCAAGCTTTAACTTCCTGACTGAGGTCTTGAGATGTTGCTTCAATATATCCACATAATTTTCCTTCCTATTGATGCCATCTATTTTGTGAAGTGCACCAGTCCCCCCTGCAGAAAAGCACCCCCACAACATGATGCTGCCACCCCCGTGCTTCACGGTTGGGATGGTGTTCTTCGGCTTGCAAGCCTCCCCCTTTTTCCTCCACACATAACGATGGTCATTATGGCCAAACAGTTCTATTTATGTTTCATCATACCAGAGGACATTTCTCCAAAAAGTACGATCTTTGTCCCCATGTGCAGTTGCAAACCGTAGTCTGGCTTTTTTATGGCGGTTTTGGAGCCGTGGCTTCTTCCTTGCTGAGCGGCCTTTCAGGTTATGTCGATATAGGACTCGTTTTACTGTGGATATAGATACTTTTGTACCTGTTTCCTCAAGCATCTTCACAAGGTCCTTTGCTGTTGTTCTGGGATTGATTTGCACTTTTCGCACCAAAGTACGTTCATCTCTAGGAGACAGAACGCATCTCCATCCTGAGCGGTATGACGGCTGCGTGGTCCCATGGTGTTTATACTTGCATACTATTGTTTGTACAGATTAACGTGGTACCTTCAGGCGTTTGGAAATTGCTCCCAATGATGAACCAGACTTGTGGAGGTCTACACATTTTTTTCTAAGGTCTTGGCTGATTTCTGTTGATTTTCCCATGATGTCAAGCAAAGAGGCACTGAGTTTGAAGGTAGGCCTTGAAATACATCCACAGGTACACCTCCAATTGACTGAAATGATGTCAATTGGCCTATCAGAAGCTTCTAAAGCCATGACATGATTTTCTGGAATTTCCAAGCTGTTTAAAGGCACAGTCAACTTAGTGTATGTAAACTTCTGGCCCACTGGAATTGTGATACAGTGAATTATAAGTGAAATAATCTGTCTGTAAACAATTGTTGGAAAAATTACTTGTGTCATGCACAAAGTAGATGTCCTAACCGACTTGCCAAAACTATAGTTTGTCAACAAGAATATTTGAAAATTGAGTTTTAATGACTCCAACCTAAGTGTATGTAAACTTCCGACTTTAACTGTACATAGCCATGGTGGCAGCAGTGCCCCTGAAGTACAACAGGTGTGCTCCATGTATTTTAAATGTATTTTATCCCCTGTGATGTGTGTGTCCCTGTAGGTACATAGCGGTGGTGGTGCCCCTGAAGTACAACAGGAACCAGTTCAGCCTGCGGCAGCTGGTCCTCATTACGGCCACCTGGGTTCTCTCCCTGGGCGTCGCCAGTCCTGTCATCTTCGGCCTCAACCAGGTGCCAGGCCGCGACCCCACCGTGTGCAAGCTGGAGAACGACAGCTTCGTGGTCTACTCCTCAGTGTGCTCCTTCTTTGTGCCTTGCCCAGTCATGCTCTTCCTGTACTACTGGATGTTCCGGGGGTTGAGACGCTGGAGCTCAGGCAGGAGGCGCTCCCAGCTGACGAGGGGAGGAAAACGGGGACTGTCCCTGCGCCTCAGCTCCGCCCTGCAGAGGGAGAACGCAGGGGTCAGGGCGGGGGCCAAGGAGAAGGTGGTGTACCTCATGCCCTCAGGGCTCAGCCCAATGTCACCGTCGACCGTATCGATGGCGTCGCCCACAGCGACCCCGGGGGTGGAGGACAAGCAGCAGGATGTTGTGGGGGCTGGCATGGCAGAGAGCGACCCCATGACTACCCAGATAGAAAGCATTTCGGACGCAGAACCCACGGAGAAGCCGCCTAGGCAGGGGAAGAGCCGGAAGGAGAATGGGCTGGCCCACGCTAAGGCCACCAAGAGGGGGCGCCGCAACAGCAAGAGTAGCAGAGTGAGTGGGAGGGAGCGCAAAGCCATGAAGGTCCTTCCTGTTGTAGTTGGTAGGTATGTGTACATGTGTGTTTTTGTGTGTGTGTGTGTGTGTGTGTGTGTGTGTGTGTGTGTGTGTGTGTGTGTGTGTGTGTGTGTGTGTGTGTGTGTGTGTGTGTGTGTGTGTGTGTGTGTGTGTGTGTGTGTGTGTGTGTGTGTGTGTGTGTGTGTGTGTGTGTGTGTGTGGATACGTGCATGCGTGGTGGTGCTTCTTCTTCGCGTGTGTACATGCATGTGTCTTCCAAGGTCTAATATTTACACAAATCATGTCAACAAAGGACATTTAGCATCGTTGGGGTAAGAAAACAGTGGGTTGCGGTGACCTTAAAAAGTATTAATTACATAAACATGGAGGGGCATGGAAATGAGGGGTTCCCCCACTGTGAGCAGAATACATAACCTCATAACCTGCAGCTGATTGTTGACACATCAACTAGGATTAAAGTGCAGGGCAGTTTGTGATTGTTGCTGTTTTGGTAATCAGTGCCTGGAGGGGGAGTGGTTTCACCTCTTTTCTGAGTATACAGTATATCCAGTTCAGTGTGTTTCAATCTATAGCTAGAGGACTCCTACTCTCTCCAGGAGTGAGAAGAATCCTTTTTGTCTTCATTTGTTGTTGTCTAGTATTGTCTTTTGCTAGCTAGGGCCATCTACTTTACGTACTCTCCTCCCTTTCTGTATCGTATGACACTCACTGTCCCCTTTCCTCCCGGTCGGCTAGCCCTATCCTTCTGCTCGGTGGCTGAGTATGTCAGGTGAGCAAAAATGGAGGAAAGTTAAACTAAACTAAAATTAAACTTCTATCATCATTTAACTCCATCCTCTCTACCTTCTCTTCCTATGCAGCCACTGCTAACACCACTTTCTATCACCCCAGATTTCAGGTTTCTGCCTTTAACCTTAGGAAACTCTTTGCCACCTCCTCCCTCCTTAATCCCCCCCCTCTCTGCGGAAGACATTGTCAACCACTATGAAAAGAAGGTAGACAATATCCACTCCTCATTCAGTCAGCCTATTGAGTCCACTGGTACGACTCACACAGAACTACCCTACACCTTGACCTCTTTCGCCCCTCTCTCTACAGATGAAATTCTAGTGACGTCTGGCCGCTCAATAACCTGCCCACCTGACCCCATCCCCTCCTCCCTTCTCCAGACCATCTCATTCCTAACTTCCCTCATCAACTCATCCCTGACCACTGGCTGCGTCCCCTCTTACTCCAAAATGGCCAGAGTCACTTGTCTTTCCAAAACACTTGAGCGTGCAGTCTCTGAACAACACTCTCATTATCTCTTTCAGAACAATCTTCTTGACCCTAACCAGTCAGACTTCAAGACGGGTCTCTCAACAGAGACCGCTCTCCTCTGTGTCACGAAGGCTCTCCGCACTGGCAAAGTTGACTCTCTACTCTGTCCTCATCCTCCTAGATCTATCCAATGCCTTGGACACAGTGAACCATCAGATCTTCCTTTCCACCCTCTCAGTGCTGGGCATCTCAGGCTCTGCACACTTTTGGATTGCATCTTATCTGGCAGGCCGCTCCTACCAGGTGACGTGGAGAGGATCTGTGTCTGCACCACATGCTCTCACTAATGGTGTCCCCCAGAGCTCGGTTCTAGGCCCTCTTCTCTCTATATACCAAGTCACTCAGCTCCATCATATCCTCACATGGTTTCTCCTATCATTGCTATGCAGATGACACTCAACTACTTTTCTCCTTCCCTTCTTCTGACACCTAGGTGGTGACACGCATCTCTGTGTGCCTGGCAGATATCTCAGCTTGGATATCGGCCCACCACCTCAAGCTCAACCCCGACAAGACTGAACTATTCTAAATCCCGGGGAAGGCCTGCCCACTCCAAGACCTCTCCGTCACAGTTGACAACTTCACAGTGACCCCCTCCCAGAGTGCAAAGAACCTTGGCGTGACCCTGGACAACACCATGTCTTCCTCTGCAAATATCAAAGCAGTGACTCGCTCCTCCAGGTTCTTGCCCTTTAACATCTGTAGAGTACGACCCTACCTCACACAGGAAGCGGTGCAGGTCCTAATCCAGGCACTTGTCACCTCCCGTCTGGACTAATGCAACTCGCTGTTGGCAGAGCTCCCCGCTTGTGTCATCAAACCCCTGCAACTTATCTGGAACGCCGCAGCACGCCTGGTGTTCAACCTTCTGAAATTCTCCCATGTCACCCAGTCCTCCGCACACTCCACTTGCATCCACTACAAGACCATGATGCTTGCCTATGGAGCAGCAATGGGAATTTCCCCTCCCTACACTCAGGCTATGCTCAAACCCTAAATCCCAACCCGCTCATCCCAGTCAAAGCTCTTCTCTGTCCTTCCACCTCAATGGTGGAATGAGCTTTCCCCTGAAGCTAGGACTGAAGAGTCCCTGCCTATCTTCCCGAAAACACCTGAAAATCTACCTCTTCAATGAGTATCTTAAATAAGATATCTCTGTCTTATTCCCCTCCCCCCCATAAAAAAAGAAATAGTATTTTCCAGCTAGCAGTGACTTTGCTGATCATTTCTGTATCGTGGGAAAATGTACTACCTACGACTGTGATATGTGGTTGTCTCACTTATTTATCTTAAGATGAATGCGGTCATTTCCATGTAAAAGGAGCCATGAGTACCAACATGTGAAGTTCATAGGAGAATGTCAAATTGGGTGTAAAATGAAAGCTATGAGTACCAAATCCGTAACGGAAAATTCAGAAAAATCTGTCAGGAATTTCTGCAAATGAATTGGCTACAATGGGAAATCATAGTAGTCACATAATAGTTTGGACCGCACAGGACAGTACAGTACAGTAAAGAAAAGTAGAGTGTAGTTCAGTACACAGTAGAGCACACTAGAGTTTAGTACACTATAATGTACTGTATTGTACTGTACTGTACTCTACTGCACTTTACCATACTCTACTGAACTATACTCTACTGTACACTACTGTACTCTACTGCTCTGTACTGAACTCTACAGTACTAAACTCTACTGTTCTGTACTCTATTGTACTCTACTGAGCTCTACTGTGCTGATGTCCAAACGTGTGAAACATTGGTTTAGATTTGGTCCGGTCCGGACTACCAAAATTGGTCTTGTTTGGGGGCAGAGGTCATTCAAATAATAGCCAGTGTGTAGAATAAAACCCAAATATGCAAAGGAGGATATTTCATATTTATACTTTTGTGTACCTATTTAGGAAACATCACCATAAAGAGAATGACATTCATATCCAGAATTATGCATCTATTTTAGTACAAATCAGGGACCTATGACGAAATTCCATTACCACAATTCTGTTACCCGGTGTAAATCAATTCACTTACTGTAGTTCAATAACCAAAAGAATCATGTCATAAATGACACCCCATTATTTCTACAGGCATCGTTTAATCTTAATTCAGAGCAAATACAGTGCCTTCAGAAAGTATTCACACCCTTTTCCACAGTTTGTTGTGTTACAGCCTGAATTTAAAATTGATTAAATGTAGGTTTTTGGTCACTGGCCTACACACAATACCCCATAATGTCATGTTTTTCAAAATTCTAAATAAGTCAAGAAATCTGTCATTTATTTCAAAGTTTTTGCCGAAGAGATCTTAGTCGTGCAATTTTACATCTAAAAAAGTGCTCGAAATTAAGACAACAAAGACTATCGGCTGGCCTCAAGAAAAAAATGTGTGCCGAAAAATAAAAAATAAACCTTACCAAAGTCCAAAACAAACAAAAAAACGCCACAAAATGTTTTCATAATATATACACAAACCCTTCTGAACTTTTCTGTATTTAATTTTCAATAAATTTGCTAAAATGTCTGAAAAACATGTTCTCACTTTGTCATTATGGGCTATTGTGTGTAGATGATGTCGTAGTCTACACAACAGTGTTACGGGATGTCATAAAGCAGTACGTAAGGCAGTGCGTCAGTTCTCTTGAGGTGTTCTGGTGAGACGGGCATTAAAACAACTTACCTAGAAAGGTACTCCTCTGATGGAATGGATGGATTGGAAACAACTTTATATGAGATTCAGAACCGTGACCAAGTTGGATCAGGAAGATGGTGATGTGCAGGTCAGTTCCCTCACGCCATGGGCAGCGAGGCAGAGAACATTTTCAAATCGTTCACCTTTGCATCAGATGATGAGGAAGCAGACTTTGATATTGTCGTGAGGAAATATAATGAATACTGTTTTCCCAAACGGAATGTTATTCACGAACATGCCTGTTTTTATCAACGAGCTTTCAAGTGGACATGCAACAAGTGTCAGAAACCAGGACTTTGAGAAAGAATGTGTCACACAAAATACAACTGAAAGAGAACACACAGCGCGCAGCATCCCAATACCACGCACGCAGAAGGTGAAAGAGGAGCTGTGCAGGATGGAGTAAAATGACATCATGGAGAAGGTGACGCAGCCAACAGATTGGTGTGCACCCATGGTGCCTGTCCTGAAGAAAAATGGAAAAGTGCGAACATGTGTGGGTTTGAAAAAGAATAATGAAGAGTTGAAAAGATAGTGAAAAGAACGGTTTATCCTACACACCTCGGATGAGATACTCGCAAAGCTGAGCAGAGCCAAAGTATTCTCAACAAAGGGATGCAGCAAGTGGGTTTTGGCAAATACTTCTACACTGTGACAGCAGAAAGTTGACAACCTTTATTACACCTTTTGGCAGGTACTGTTTCCGCCGTTTGCTATTTGGGATCTCGAGCCCTCCAGAAATGATGTAGACATTGCAAGGCCTTGAGGGAGTCACCGTTTTATGGATGACATTTTGGTATATGCAAATACCATGGAGGAGCACGACGAGTGACTAAAAAGAGATTGAGTCAACCAGACTAAAGTTGAACAAATAAAAGCGTGTCCTCAGGCAAACACAGCTACGCTTCCTGGGACACCTCATTGACCCAATCAGGCCTGATTCAGAGAAAGTGGGGGCCATCTGGCAGTTATTGGGATGGTTAACTACCTAGGGAAGTATATCCCCAACCTTTCCACAGTGGGTCAACCACTACATGAGCTCCTGAGGTCAAAGACGCCATGGACATGGGATCACCCACACCAGGCAGTGTCCCAGCGCCTCAAAGAACTTCTGACGACTTCCCTAGTCCTGACGTTCTATGACAGCAACAGAGCCATCGCAGTCTCAGCAGACGCAAGCAGCGTTGGGCTTGACGGTGTACTACTACAGCTCCATGGTGAGGAATGGAAGCCTGTGGTGTACTGCTCCTGGTGGATCATGGAGGCAGAAACCAGATAATCAGAGATGGCGCCGACAGAGATGGTCGCTTCGCATTCTTAGGAAACTATGCACAAGCATTTCGCTACACTCGCATTAACATCTTCTAACCATGTGTATGTGACCGATAACATTTTATTTGATACGTGCAGATCGAAAAGGAGCATCTGGCGAGTGTTTGGGCTTGTGAGAAGTTTGAGAAATTTCTGTATGGCCTGGAGGACTTCAAGCTAGTGACAGACCACAAGCCCGTGGTCCCACTAATGAACAGCAAAGACTTGGATAATGTGCCTTTACGGTGCCACTACTCATGCGGCTGATGAGGTTCAAAACCACAGCGGAGTACGCGCCAGGAAAAACTATGGTCGTGGACGGACACTCTTTCAAGGAGTCTGTTGATACTCACAGAAAAGGAAACAGACACACACACACATACATGGAGTGTTACATTGCAGCCATAATCAACAACATACCTACTACAAAGCCAAAAATGGAGAGCAGAGTTGCCACCGCAGCAGATGATAAACTACAGACAGTGATCAAGTACAGGTCAGGCTGGCCAGAACATGTGAGTAAAACCCCAGTCACAGAGAGTTTTTCCCAGTGAAGAGTGAACATTCAGAGTACAATGGTATGGTCACAAGGGGGAACCGCATACTAGTACCACAGACACAGAGGGCAGACATTCTTGATAGAATACACGACGGACATCAAGGTCTGACTAAATGCAGAGAGAGGGCCAATGCCTCAGTATCGTGGTCGGGGATCTCAGAGAAGAAAAAGGCAATGTCAGTCTTGGCCCTGCAAAAGGAGCCACTAATCTCAACACCGCTCCCTGGCAGGCCATGGAAAAGAATTGATCTGGATCTATGCGTGCATAACAAACAAAACTATTTGATTATATCTGACTACTATTTAAGATTCATAGAAATACTACACATGCTGTCACGCCCTGACCATAGAGAGCCCTTGTTTCTCTATGGTGTAGTAGGTCAGGGCGTGACAAGGGGCTAGTCTAGTTTATAATTTCTATGTTGTGTTCTAGTTTATATTTTCACTGTTGGTGTTTTGTATGATTCCCAATTAGAGGCAGCTGGTAATCGCTGTCTCTAATTGGGGATCATATTTAAGTAGATATTTCTCCCACCTGTGTTTGTGGGATATTGTTTTGTGTTTGTGCATGTGCACCACGTAGTCACGTTTAGTTGTTCGTTTATTTGATCATTTTTGTTTTGTTTAAGTTTCTCTTTGTATTAAATATGTGGAACTCAACATCCGCTGCGCCTTGGTCCCGTTCTTACGACAGCTGTGACACATGCCTACAACCACAAGCACACAGGTTGCCCTTAAGCTGAAAGGAACCTTTGCAAGGTATGGGATTGCAGATGAGGTCGTTAGTGAAAATGGGCCTCAATTCTCTAGTTCCGAGTTCCAAGAAATGGCAGAGAAGCTTGACGTTAAGCACATTACTTCCAGCGCTCACAACGCTCAGGGTAAAGGTCACACAGAAAGGGCAGTGCAGACCGCAAAGAGGATTCTGAAGCAGAAAGACCCACTGATTGCTCTCATGTGCTACAGGTCAACCCCATGCACAACAACGGGAATGAGCCCAGCAGAGTTCCTCATGGGTAGAAAAATCTGAACGACGCTCCCAACCTTGGTGAGAAACCTGCAACCTAAGTGGCTCAACAAAAACCACACCGGGCTAAAGGATACAGCAGAAAAGAGGAAACAAGCCTTCTACTACAACCAACGTCATCGGGCTAGACCATGACAGTTGATACCGCCAGGAGAAACAGTGCTCACCAAGCTCGATCACCTAAAAGAGTGGACAACACCTGCAGTGGTAACAGGTGAAAGCGCCGCACCTAGGTTTTACGACGTCGAGATGCAGAAATGAGGAACACTACGACTTAACTGTCGCCACCTTCCGGGCAGTTCCCACCCAAACTAAAGGCATTACGCCTGCCTCTCCTGAGAGAAGAGTAAATACTCTACTGCCAGACAAGGGTCAAGAAGAGGATGTTTGAAATCAATGGTTTTTGTTCAGCGTTACATAATAACATAGCTTTACAGCAACACAAAACAAGGATCGGATTTTTGCAATCTGAGACCGCAGGGGACGGCATCAATATAACAAACCCTGAATGCTTGAAAGAGGCTGCATGCTGAGAAGGGGCTAACATTTTGATCATGTGAGAAAAAGGCTCACACTCCGTGGCTATGTATTCAACATGTGAAAACACAGACTGTCAAAATGCAACGAGGGGAGACGGTGGTGTTAGACGGTGTTGATGCTCCACGGATTTAGCATGATGTGTCGAGCGTTATGCTAGTGCTGTTGTGACAACAGAGGAATGAATAATGGCATCCTCCACAGCATAGTCTCTTCCCACAATGCTGGGCCTGTTTGCTTACTAATGCAGGACCGCATCCACTGACAAACCAACTCCCGCTGTGTCTGAACGGACAAAGCAGAGAGAAAAAGAGTCCGTAGTCTATGTGTTGTGGATCTAAGCTGTATCATACCATATGTGTGAGTGCGTGCACAGGTGTGTGTTGGCGCGTGCTGAGTGAACGAAAGGAAAATATGACGTACGCACACCCATTGTCTACGTACATCTACGTACATCTACTCTGAGAGTCGTTCACGCCATAACTGGCGCAGGCCATGTGTACAGGCAGAGCTGACTAACTTTACTCAGTGTGACAACGTTATCATGGCACGTTTGCCGGAAAGGTGATAAAGTATTACCGGCTAATTAGCTAGCGACCAAATATAGAGTTAACACATGGTGTAAGTGTCTGTGAGGCATCATACATCATGATAATGCAGCCTGCAGTACAAATAGAGGATGCTATCTCCTTGGAAACAGCCACTCAATTGCCATCTTCTACCATGGTTCACATGATCTGTGCAAACACTTTTTCATGACACATGCATTTATTCTACACACCCACAATCAGATAATACAAAACCAGTAACTCTATATGCAGTGAGCTACAGTCTGCCTGTCAAAGACAGCTTTTCCTCAATGTCATATCACATTGACGTTTACCATCTCAGGTTATAGTAATATACTGTAGTTATGTATCCCTTGCCATGTATTGATTTATTGAAGAGACTGACTGCGTCACCTTTCCCCTCCCTCTTCTTCTCCTCCTCCCCTCCCCCTCCTCCCCTCTCACCTATACCAGGTGTGTTCCTAGCCTGTTGGACGCCTTTCTTTGTGGTACATGTGACCAACGTGCTGTGCGTGTCCTGCAAAATCAGCCCCACTCTGATCTCCGTGGTAACGTGGCTGGGCTACGTCAACAGTGCTGTCAACCCCATCATCTACACTGCCTTCAACGCAGAGTTCCGAAATGTCTTTCACAAACTTTTCTGCTGTCGAGCATGAGACCTGAGTTCTGAGATCTGGAACCTCTTTGACAAACTATTCATTGAGATAGGAGAACAATTATCTTTAAGGTTCAATCTGAGACCTGATTTCTAGAATGTCGACCATGAGACCTGAATTAAATGATCTTTCACAAAACTCCTCGGTTGCTGGATGTGAGAGTGACCCAAAGGGGATTTCCTGGATCTAAGTGCTGGCAGAAGGTGAGGTTGTCAAAATGGATGAACAATACAGGGGACAACCTGACAGAATTTGACTGATGCCTTAGTTGACAGTGGCTCACTGTATCTGATGTTTCTACATTGAAGTTGATACTGTGTGACGGTTTTTCGTCCTGTAAAATATTGCTTGGATAAAGAAGATGGTGAATACTGTTAATATCATAGCCCAAAGGCATAAAATATGTCAACAATGTGCACATTTAAGAACATGTAACTATTTGATATGTGAGTTTTGATTTCTCTCAGAATGAAATGTTGATGCTATGTATGGTTCTCTGTTTTGATTTAATAATGTGCAGGTTTTCTGTGAAAGTTCATGGTAATTTCTTTAGAATTGACTTTGTCTCCTTTTATCCTGAGGACTTGGGAGACTTTAGGGACATAATGTGGCTCAAGAGGAACTTACATTATACATCAAACATGACATTTTCTATCTTGTGGATTACGGACATTGCCTGTAGATAATATCATGAACATTTACGCCACAAGAAGTGACAAATTACAGACTTCAGGGCCAACATTGTGGAAAGAACTATTTAAGATGATATCATTCGTAAAGTTATACTATGACCTATTTTGATCAAGTGCTACAAAAGTGATGTGAATTAAATGAGGTGAATGTGACAAATGTAAACAATTCTCTTTGTCGTTGATCGAAAAGTAATAAAACATGTTCCATATAATATGTATGCCATATTTCCCCTATGTAAGAAACTGAGAACGCTAGTCATAATCAGAATTAAATCATTTGAAATGACATAGATAAAATCTATTTATCCATGTCGCTGAGAGCGATACGGAATGTTGGTCGATCCCCTCATGTCAACAAAAGCCACCGAAGACACTGCTATATTACACCCACGGGAAATTATCATTACACGTGAAATGATCCTTGTCTGCAAGACATATGTTGCCAGCGAGGCTTATCGTGTTATCTACAAGGGGGAGAGAAAAACGCAATCATGCAATTTCACCTCAAGCGTAAAGGCCTGAGCCCTGAGCTTAATGAGCCGTCTGCTGTGGATGGCGGACGCAGCTCTCACCCAGCTAGAGGAACACATACACCCAGAGATAGAGAGCTGAGATGTGGACCAGTGAGCCATACTTAGTGACCAGCCGCCATGTATGAAAACAATCTATGTAGATCTGATCCACAGCCAGCCACCGACCACACTAGCAATCTTCCCCACAGCAGGCCTGAAAGCCAAGGCAGAGCACCAAGAGTGATAAAATCACAGTTTGACGTTTTAATCTCTGGCCATGCTATGATGACCTGACACAAGGAAATGTGACTCTTCTTAAACCATAAAGGCAGTCTGAGGGAAAATGGCCCACAACTCTGTTGTCGGACACCAGGGGTTTGCTAGAGCGTTATCGCACAAAAACACCCATAAACGGAAGGGATCACTGCCGCTACCAGCCTTTCCAACCAAGCTGCATGAATAGAGGAGCAAACTGAGGTACAGAGGATATTCAGCAACTTTTAGAAAACAATGGAATTAAATAAAAAGGCTTCTTTAATTGTTAAAAGTAGAACCAATATGTTTCGGCTTATGGCCTTTTTAAAAACGAACGGAGGAGCTTTAAAATACAGTATTTATCCTTTGAAGACGGCATTGATAAATACTGAATCAAATCAAGGAAGGAATCCTATTTCTTCTATTGTTTTCATTGTTGATTCATTGTGCATTACAGAGAGAATCTCTTCCATCTGCTGTCTTTGTCACTGACTAAATAAGACAGAGTATTGAACGGAGAAAATAGGTGAGAAAATCTATTCCGAACTGTTTAATCTCCTTCTCTCCAATCCCTCTTTATGCCCATTAATACTGCGTTTTGGAGAGCTTTACCTCCTTTCCTTTCAAGACCCGTGGCCCTCTTCAGATAGACAAAAACTTGAGTACATCGCCAAGGCTTTGGTGATGTCCATTTTCACCTTACTTAGATCCATCCATTTCATTCACATAAAAAGTTATGTCCTGTGAGGAACATTTTGAAAGGCAATTTCTTTCCAAAGAGGTTCTTCAATATTCTCTTAAAAGGAGTCTAATTTCACTCCCTATTCCGAGCCCAAATCGACCATCAGTAACAGAGTGAAATGATATATGATGCTGTCAGAGCAAACCAGGAGAAGTGAATAAAAGCAAAGTTAACAGGGCAAAGCATGTACAGTTAGGCAGTCAGAGGGATTGAAGTTCAGCAGATTGAAGTCCAGAATGGTTGCACACATACAGAGAAGATATAACGGGAGTCTGAATGCCTCACAGCTGTTATAAATCAAAACCCCGGCCCTCGGCATCTAATGATAGAAATAATTGAGCCTACAGTATACATTAGTAATTTCATGGACTGGATGTTCAACGTACAAAGCCAAAAGTAAAAATGGAATCAAAATATGATCAAGGATACAAGGATACAAGAATTTCCAACTGTATCGATTTATATGTCAAACAAACTGGGCTGATATGTGATAAATGGAGAAGGAGGAGAAGGGGGGGGGTCGATATATTGATGCCATCCCCTGTGTTCTGTTTTGGAGAAATGTGAAAAGGAAGGAAAAGTAATAACATACAGTATGTATGGATTTTCTCAAAAGCTCAATGTCCTGTCTGTCTGTCTGGTTTCTGTATGTCCGTACATCTGTCTGTCATTCTTTGTGTCTGTCTTCCTGTCTCCCATCTCTAAGTTAAAAAGTTCCTTTCTTTTTAAAACTTGAAAACAATCAGAATATTTAGCAATTCCCTTCTTTAATTAAGTATTCTCTCAACTCACAGCTGGTGCCTAAAACATTAGCATTCGTCCACACTTAAATCAACAGGAATGCATGAATGGAAGGTGAAATAGACCGTTTAAATGAGCCCACAACTGGTTATTGTCATTAGTTAAAATGCGAAGCAAAATTAAATCCTTTCCTGGAAATCAACCAAGATGGTGTGACTTTTTACTTTAATTGAGAAGTAATTGCACATGTTGTTCTTAAACGTGTGGATGAATGATTTCCAAAGTTAACTCAAGGAAGGCTGATTTAAGACCTGGGTACATTAACATTGGACTCGAGTGTCTGCTAACTCGTTTCAAACTCATAACAAAGCGGCTTGCCAGTTTGTCACTGTGAAGCAGAAACAGATATTGCAACCAGCTCAACAACTTTGAGTGTTATCAAAAAAAGTATACTTGAAGGACTTTTGAAGCAATCCACAGCAGTAGAAGCAATTTACAAGATGTCCCAGCTATGGTGGTGAAACCTAAATCCATTGGAATTATTTTACGTTCAGGTTTCATAACAGGGCATTTAATAGCCATTATCTCTGTGCCTGTCCTGGCTGGACCGGGGCCAGGGCTAAAGGACAGGACGCTATGTTCTCACTACAGGGTCTGTTGACACAGTGAGGCTTTGTGCCCACTGCTGAGTGGGTTAAAGAGGGAGAGATATGCAGCTGTTTTCCCATTGATGCATGCTCCTCCTTATCCCCGGCTTTGTTAGAAAGACAATCCAACGTATTTCTCGCTCTTTCATTCGCACTCTACTCCTCCTGAAATAGATTTGTGAGGATGGTGGAGCATTGCGTAAGCTCTCTTAGAGTCTGTGAGGAGCAAAGGGGGTGAGTCATATGATCTGTCAAGCACCCCTCTCTTGGCGCACAGATCCCTTTAGTGGGATCATTTTCGTCAACATCCGCTGATTTGCAGAGCGCCAAATTCAAATTCAATTACTAAAAATATTTAATTTCATGAGATCACAAGTGCAATATACCAAAACTCATCTTAGCTTGTCGTTAATCCACCTGTCGTGTCAGATTTTGAAAAGAAGCTTTACAGCGAAAGCAAACCAAGCGTTTGTGTGAGGACATTGATCAGTAGACAAAACATTACAAACAGCTAGCAGCAAAGTAGCTTGGTCATGAAAGTCAGAAAAGCAATAAAATGAATCGCTTACCTTTGATGATCTTCAGATGTTTGCACTCACGAGACTACCAGTTACACAATAAATGTTTGTTTTGTTCGATAAAGATTATTTTTATATCCAAAAACCTCCATTTGGTTGGCGCGTTTTGTTGAGTAATCCACAGGCTCGTGCAGGACATGACGGGCAGACGAAAATTCCAAATAGTATCCGTAAAGTTCGTAGAAACATGTCAAACGTTTTTTATAATCAATCCTCAGGTTGTTTGTAACATAAATAATCGATAATATTTCAACCGGATGGTAAACTATTCAATACAAGAGAGAAAGAAAATGTCGAGCTACCATTGTCGCGCGTATAAACTAATCGAAGGACATCTGGCAGTCTACTGACGCGATGTGATAAATCTCACTCTTTTTTCAGAATAAAAGCTTGAAACTATGTCTAAAGACTGTTCACACCCTGTGGGAGCCATAGGAAAAGGAATCTGGTTGATATCCCTTTAAATGGAGGAAAGGCAGGCAATGGAACAGGGATTTTTCAAAATAAGAGGCACTTCCTGGTTGGATTTCCTCAGGTTTTCGCCTGCAAAATCAGTTATGTTATACTCACAGACAATATTTTGACAGTTTTGGAAACTTTAGAGTGTTTTCTATCCTAATCTGCCAATTATATGCATATTCTAGAATCTGGGCCTGAGAAATAGGCAGTTTACTTTGGGAACGTTATTTTTCCAAACATAAAAATACTGCCCCCTAGCTTCAAGAGGTTTTAACTCCCTCCCTACTCCTGTATTCCCAATCAAACGCAATCCATCAGTTTAACAAAACACACCTATTTCATTGCAAAATCTTTTATTTTCCCTAGATCAAGTTGTACATGACTGAATAATTATTTTTCCCCAAATCAAGTTATACATGTACTTTTAATCAAACTATACAAATTGATCAGCACGTTCGAACGCACAGCATCATAACTCTTGTTGGCACCATGGTGTTGGTCCACTGAGAACTACAGTCAGTCTGTGATTCCATCTGCATTTTCTATCTCCCTATCGACTGAATGGACAAACAACGACTGAGTGGCATATTGAGCAGAACACAACCCCACTGCAGGGGGGCTCGTTATGCAACTGATTATAGTCTACTGTACTGTACCTCACCACCAATCAATCAGTGTCCCTAGGAACTCGTTATTAAACATACAGTGCCTTGCAAAAGTATTCATCCCTCTTTGGCGTTTTTTTGTTGCATAACAACCTGTAATTTAAATGGATTTTTATTTGGATTACATGTAATGGACATACACAAAATAGTCCAAATTGGTGAAGTGAAATGAAAAAAAGAACTAGGGAAAACTGGTGTGTGCATATGTATGTATTCACCCCCTTTGCTATGAAGCCCCTAAATAAGATCAGGTGCAACCAATTACCTTCAGAAGTCACATAATTTGTTAAATAAATTCCACCTGTTTGCAATCTAAGTGTCACATGATCTTTCACATGATCTCAGTATATATTTATTTTATTTATTTATTTCACCTTTATTTAACCAGGTAGGCTAGTTGAGAACATGTTCTCATTTTCAACTGCGACCTGGCCAAGATAAAGCAAAGCAGTTCGACACATACAACAACACAGAGTTACACATGGAATAAACAAACATACAATCAATAATACAGTAGAACAATCTATAAACAGCATGTTCTGAAAGGCCCCAGAGTCTGCAACACCACTAAGCAAGGGGCACCACCAAGCAAGCGGCACCATGAAGACCAAGGAGCTCTCCAAACAAGGAAAAGTACAGATTAAATTGGTGTAAATTACTTGTATGTTTAAGGAATTTAAATTATGGGATTTCTGTTGTTTTGAATTTGGCGCCCTGCAGTTTCCCTGGCTGTTGACGAGGTGGGACGCTACCGTCCCACATACCCTAGAGAAGTTAACAATAAAAAATATTTTGCATCTTCAAAGTGGTAGGCATGTTGTGTAAATCAAATGATACAAACTGTCACGACTCCCACCGAAGGTGGCGCACCTGCCTGTTCGGGCGGCGCTCGGCGGTCGTCGTCGCCGGTCTACTAGCTGCCACGATCCCCTTTTCCTTTGCTGTTTGTTTTGTCTTATTGGTTGCACCTGTCTCTTATTTTGTTTTTGATTCAGGACTATTTAAGCCTGTTAGGCCCGCCTGTTTTTGTGCGGGCTTGTTTCTGTTGGTCGAGGTTGTGCGTGTAGTGTTCCTGTCCGTTTGTGCCCTGGTGTTGTGTTGGACATTTTTGTGATTATTTCGCCTGTTGTTTTGGGCGTTCTCATTGGAAACCGAAATAAAGTCCAGTTGTCACGTTCCTGACCTTATTTTCCTTTGTTTAGCTTTGTTTAGTTGGTCAGGACGTGAGCTGGGTGGGCAGTCTATGTTATGTTTCTATGTTTTAGGTCATTGTTAATTAGCCTTATATGGTTCTCAATCAGGGGCAGGTGTTTGACGTTTCCTCTGATTGAGAACCATATTAAGGTAGGCTGTTCACACCGTTTGTTTGTGGGTGATTGTCTTCCGTGTCAGTGTATGTACCACACGGGACTGTTTCGTTTGTCTAGTCTGTTCCTGTTCGTGCGTTCTTCGTGTTTCTGTAAGTTCTCATGTTCAGGTCGGTCTACTTCGTTTTTTGTTTTGTAATTTCTCAAGTGTGCTTCGTGTTCGTCTTGTTTAAATAAATTCATTATGTCTTCACAACACGCTGCGTTTTGGTCCGATCCATGCTCCTCCTCAGACGAGGAGGAGAACAACCGTTACACCAGTTTCCCCAGTATCCTCTGCTCTCTGCATTTGACTCCACACCCACCACTCCAGGCTTGTGACACAAATCCCCCAAAAATCTATTTTAATTCCAGGTTGTAAGGCAACAAAATAGAAAAAAAGGGGGGTGAATACTTTTACAAGCCACTGTAGACCTAACATCATCACAGGCTCTTCCAGGCACCTTTTTCTCACCAATCAAAACATGGTTACTTGCGATTCAATTCCATATGCTTTATTGTCCATCAAAATTTCATAAAACAGAAAATTGTAAAGACAGGATCATGTAAGGACACAGTTTTTACGTATCAGACAGGGACCTTGAGTTTCGAGCCTGGGGCCTTCAAGAAGAAGCTCTGAAAATATGTGGAACACTATAACTATGGGAGGAGGAAGGAGCCCTCGAGTTGTTATCAGCTTGGTATTTGAAGCCACAACTGCAGGCAGACACTGGCAAAGGTACTATGATTAAAGTTGGGGGAAACTTTAGTGTGTTGCTAGGTTACAGTATATACAGTGGGGAGAACAAGTATTTGATACACTGCCGATTTTGCAGGTTTTCCTACTTACAAAGCATGTAGAGGTCTGTAATTTTTATCATAGGTACACTTCAACTGTGAGAGACGGAATCTACAACAAAAATCCAGAAAATCACATGGTATGATTTTTAAGTAATTAATTTGCATTTTATTGCATGACATAAGTATTTGATACATCAGAAAAGCAGAACTTAATATTTGGTACAGAAACCTTTGTTTGCAATTACAGAGATCATACGTTTCCTGTAGTTCTTGACCAGGTTTGCACACACTGCAGCAGGGATTTTGGCCCACTCCTCCATACAGACCTTCTCCAGATCCTTCAGGTTTCGGGGCTGTCGCTGGGCAATACGGACTTTCAGCTCCCTCTAAAGATTTTCTATTGGGTTCAGGTCTGGAGACTGGCTAGGCCACTCCAGGACCTTGAGATGCTTCTTACGGAGCCACTCCTTAGTTGCCCTGGGTGTGTGTTTCGGGTCGTTGTCATGCTGGAAGACCCAGCCACGACCCATCTTCAATGCTCTTACTGAGGGAAGGAAGTTGTTGGCCAAGATCTCGCGATACATGGCCCCATCCATCCTCCCCTCAATACGGTGCAGTCGTCCTGTCCCCTTTGCAGAAAAGCATCCCCAAAGAATGATGTTTCCACCAAAAAGCTCTATTTTTGTCTCATCAGACCACATGACCTTCTCCCATTCCTCCTCTGGATCATCCAGATGGTCATTGGCAAACTTCAGACGGGCCTGGACATGCGCTGGCTTGAGCAGGGGGACCTTGCGTGCGCTGCAGGATTTTAATCCATGACGGCGTAGTGTGTTACTAATGGTTTTCTTTGAGACTGTGGTCCCAGCTCTCTTCAGGTCATTGACCAGGTCCTGCCGTGTAGTTCTGGGCTGATCCCTCACCTTCCTCATGATCATTGATGCCCCACGAGGTGAGATCTTGCATGGAGCCCCAGACTGAGGGTGATTGACCGTCATCTTGAACTTCTTCCATTTTCTAATAATTGCGCCAACAGTTGTTGCCTTCTCACCAAGCTGCTTGCTTACTGTCCTGTAGCCCATCCCAGCCTTGTGCAGGTCTACAATTTTATCCCTTATGTCCTTACACAGCTCTCTGGTCTTGGCCATTGTGGGGAGGTTGGAGTCTGTTTGATTGAGTGTGTGGACAGGTGTCTTTTATACAGGTAACGAGTTCAAACAGGTGCAGTTAATACAGGTAATAAGTGGAGAACAGGAGGGCTTCTTAAAGAAAAACTAACAGGTCTGTGAGAGCCGGAATTCTTACTGGTTGGTAGGTGATCAAATACTTATGTCATGCAATAAAATGCAAATTAATTACTTAAAAATCATACCATGTGATTTTCTGGATTTTTGTTTTAGATTCCGTCTCTCACAGTTGAAGTGTACCTATGATAAAAATTACAGACCTCTACATGCTTTGTAAGTAGGAAAACCTGCAAAATCGGCAGTGTATCAAATAGTTCTCCCCACTGTATTTGTCAGATACTGCAATCCTCTATGGAAAAGAGGTGCTGTGAAAAAAGATTGAATAATACAATATTACGTCAAATATGTTGAGAGACAACTGAACCCTCTCAACAGTTGCCTTGTAAGATGACAAGAACCTTATGAACCGCTTTGAACTTACAGTGCCCATCATCAACTGCAAATAACTGGTAGGAAATTATCCAGACAAAGGTAGCTGTGTTGTGGAAATATCGGTTTGCAGAATCATCAATGCCTTGAGCCTCATGGGCCTTCCTTCAGCACAATGTGGTTACTGTTAAAGAGGGTCGAGAGGTTAGCAAAACCTTAAGCATACGCTACATACATCACTCAGATTCATTACCATCAAAACGAACAACAGCAACAACCACCAAAAACCAATGTATGTAGAGGAGGATGAACAGGGTTATCGACGAGATTCTTGACCATACCCTTTCTGTTAGAGAGTAAAATAGATATTACAGGTCCACCTCAGATCTAGGAGAGAAAATTATCATGCAGAGACACTGATGTGACCTTTTGTTTGGCCATAGCTCCTCTCATCCCTGCAGCGTTATAATTAATGCAAGACTGACTGTATTTTCCTCTCAGCGAGAAATCGTGTTAATCCCTCGTGTCTCTCTTTTTCTGCCTAAGCACACAGATTTTGTTAAAAGGTAGTTCTGAAAGTTTTGATAAAAATTTGTAATGAAACGTTTTACTCTCAACTCTCACTAGGGTCACAAGCTTGACGTAATCATGTGTGCAGTGAATATGGGACCAAATACTAAACGTTTTAATGCACTATTATATTACTGAATTAGTCAAAAGACTTATTACTTCTTCCAATGGGAGGAGTAGATACATAAATTGCTTTAATTTCTAAATGGTTAAACAAATATGTATGAAAATACCCTCAAATAAAAGGTGACATTCTGTACTGTTGCCTCATATGAAACATTTGATCTCAAATCCCAAATGCTGAAGTATAGAGCCAAATGTAAACATTTTAGCTTCACTGTCCAAATAAATACGTAGGGGAGTGTAGTAGCAGTGACACATATTCATGAAAAAAGTATTGAACTTGCAAAGTATACTGCAGAAAACAACTTCTATTCTTCTGACTTCAACGGACCCCATTAGAGTGCATTTTTCCCTGAAAGTAAAGAACATTGTTCTCAAAGCCTTCTTAAATTCACTTAAGAATATGGCCAGGTAAACAGAATGCATTCATAAAACAGTAGAGGCGTATGGGCATAATATTTGGTAGCTAGATAGAGAAAACACACAAAACACCCTTATACAAAGTGACACTTCTAGTGATACACTGAATGTCTGTATACTACCTGAAAAAACAGACACACACTTACGTGTGAGTCAAACATCGAGCGAGCAGATCAGAAGCTGTGAGGAATTGAAGAGCTTTTTAAAAATGTTACTCTACTAAGGGATGCTGTCCACACTCAAACAAAAGTATTCAATAGTCTTTGAAATAATGTGTCAACGTCAAAGTTGAACACAAAACAGGCAGAGAAACATAGGCCAGTTCCCTGTGGAACGCTTTCGACACCTGTAGAGTCCATGCCCCGAACAATTGAGGCTGTTCTGAGGGCAAAAGGCTTCTTGAATAGATCAACGGGCCCGAGGGTTAAAAGTTTTAGATTGAAGTTCTTAAAAGGTAAATTATAACTTCTGAACAGCGTGTGCAACACCAATATTCCTGCTAATCCTACACTGATATCAATACATGATCAACGGGAAAGTTTGAGTTACAAGTGCATAATATCTCAAGTTATTATTCGACCCCTGAGGTAAAAAATAATGAAAGATTGATCCACCCTGGTGCAACAGTCGACTGAGCTGACAGTGAATAAAAGCATGCGTGATGAGATTTCACACCGAGCATCATCTTGAAACATGCACATGGCTGATGTGTCTGAATCAGGGGCGCAACTTTCACTGGGGACAGGGGACGGGGGAGATACAAAACGAACCAACGGTGTGCTTTGGGACCATGTGGTTGTCTCTGAGCGGTCGGGTAGGCTGCTTGGAGGGTTTATCTCACTGGATTAAAAAAAATTATTATAATAATGTCACCCCCACTTCTAAAACCAAAGTTGCACCCTTGGTTTGAATCAAGACTATTTGTAAAATGAGAGTCTGATCTGAGGAGCGCTGTAAAAAATGCTGCCTCCGCTTGGATTTCAAATTGCCATGTATGAAGACTGATCTCCCGTCAGACTGTTGCGCCGCGTTTTATCAAGTGGAGCCTTGACGGCAGCTTTCATTCCGATGATTGATTGTACAAAAAATATCACCCTATGAGTGCTACACAACAATATATCATTCAGCAATCACTACTCTTGAGAGAACGTAAAATGACTGGTTTGAAAACAAAAACAACCCATTAATTATGATTGAAAAAGGATCCCAATGTAGATATGAGCCTAGTTTCCACACTAATTTCTCTCTCTCTCTAACTCTCTCTAGCTGAGAAAATTTTTCCACCTGGGCCTCGGGGTAGCAGTGTATGACGTAACCATCGCATGACTCCAATGTATAACATTGTGTTTTTTAAAGTGACACCTCTCTCCCACTGATGAGCTTGCCAAGACTATTTGTGGAGCTCTAATGATGTTCCCCACCTGTCTGCTGAGAAACTAAAGGTGCTAATCCGACAGACACAAAGTGTCAGAGGATAGATAAAACAGGGGAGAAAAGACAGAGAGAGGGAGGGAAATAAAGGGAGAGAGGGGGAGTGAGAGAGAGATGAGTAAGAGGCAAATTTTTCAAAACAGGAAAGGAGCTCACTAGCTAAGGACACACACATCACATTACCCTCTCTCTCTCTCTCTCTCTGTCTGTCTGTCCTTCTCTCTCTCTACCCCCCTCTCTCTCTCAGTCTGTCTGTCCCTCTCTCGCTCTCTCTCACACACACATACCACAAACACACCACTAATTATCTATTCTGTGTGAAATAGATGTGTTTCATTAGCATCTAAAATAGACGCTCTCAGAATGTACATGACATCAATCGCATGTTCTTCAACACCTCTCCTGTTCTATTCACAATATAACTCCCATTCATTCCCAACAGAAGGTGTTAATGCATAATAACATGAGGTCATTTACACCTCCACACTAGTGGCCAACTCAGCGGGAGGGAACACGGAATCAGACCCCAATAAATGCAGCTTTAGCGCACCTTGGACAATAACTTCATGGGTTTTTATGTCAGGCTCTTGTGATAAATGTAGGGAAGCTAAAGGAGACTAGAGATTCAATAACATATTGCAGACTACTGCTGGCCCAGAAGCTCTGTTTAATTGTCGTGACATCTAGCCCTGAGCCTGAGAAATGTAAATGGATGAGAACAATAGCAGAACCGTCACCAGGTGTAGAATCAGGTAAAGGGGAGAAATTGGCCCTTAAACAGGAGGAGGGAGAACGAGAGAGAGAACAAGTAAGTAAAGAGTGCAGAGGTGGGATATAGATCATTTTCGAGAGAGAGAGAGAGAGAGAGAGAGCGAGAGAGAGAGAGAGAGAGAGAGAGAGATTACCACCGTGTCGCTGGTTTGTTCCACCAGAGTGGCTGGCTGCCTCCTATGACCACCATGAGGAGTTTGGGAAACACATTTTAGACAGACCGACAGACAGAAACGAAGACAGAGACAAACGAAAGGAGTGGCAGAGTTTTCTGTCGACACCACAGTTGTAGGTCTGATAACCATTAGTTTTAAGTTCGTCTGTGTCCACATCACAGAGGACTTGACATGGACCAACACCAACACCACCACCACTCTTGTCAAGAGGGAGTAACAGCGTCTCTACTTCCTAAGGCAGCTGAAGAAATTCGGCATGCCATCCCAGGTCCTCTCCAAATACTGCACCATCGAGAGCGTCCTGAACGGTTGCATCACGGCCTGGTACGGGAATTGCTCTGTCAATGACCGCAAGGCCCTCCAGCGGGTGGTGTAGTTGGCCAAGTACATCCCTGGGACTGTGCTCCCACCCATCCAGAACATCAAACCAAAACCGTGCCTGGGGAAGGCCCGTAGCATCATCAAGGACCCCACACACCCTAGCCACGAGCTGCTCACTCCCTTACCGTCAGGCAGATGGTGTCAGAGCATGAGGTCTGATACCAACAGGCTCAGATACAGTTTCTATGTACAAACCATCAGTCTGCTGAAACCTTGAACTGGACTGATCACCTGCACTGACTCTCTGCACCTTAGCACACACACACACACTCACGCACATACCCCACACAGATATACACTCATCTACAGACACACACACACACACACACACACACACACACACACACACACACACACACACACACACACACACACACACACACACACACACACACACACACACACACACACACACACACACACACACACACATCTACAGACACACACACACACACACCAAACGTTAGGAACACCTTCCTAGTATTGAGTTGCATCCTCCCCCTTTTGCCCTCAGAACAGCCTCAATTCTTCGGGGCATGGACTCTACAGGTGTCGAAAGCGTTCCACAGGGAACTGGCCTATGTTGACTTCAATGCTTCCCACAGTTGTGTCAAGTTGGCTGGATGTCCTTTGGGTGGTGGACCATTCCTGATACACACAGGAAACTGTTGAGCGTGAAAACCCCTGCAGCATTGCCGTTCTTGACACAAATCAGTGTGCCTAGCACCTACTACCATACCCCGTTCAAAAGCACAAATATTTTGTATTGCACATTCACGCTCTGAATGGCACACATACACAGTTCATGTCTCAATTGGAAAGAGCAGGTGTTCTTAATGTTTTGTATAGTCAGTGTATATACATTCATGTGACACACACATCATAACTGCTGCTACCAGACTTGTATTACGATTGCTAAATACTGCACAATTTAAACACTTGCTCCCCAATTCCCCTTCCCCAAAACACATGTAAATATTGAACTATAAATTGTGCCTTCCTGTATTATACTTATGCTAAAATGTTTATTATATTCTACTGCCATTTACTTTCTGTTCGTATTCTTAACTTTTATTATTTCTTATTCTTGTTGCATTGTCGAGAAGGAACCTGCAAGTAAGCACTTCGTTGGACAGTTGTATACCATGTGTATCCCGTACATATGACTAATTTAGGGGCGGCAGGTAGCCTAGTGGTTAGGGTCGGCAGGTAGACTAGTGGTTGAAGCATTGGGCAAGTAACCGAAAGGTTGCTAGATTGAATCGCCGAGCTAACAAGGTCAAAATATGTCGTTCTGCCCCTGAACAAGGCAGTTAACCCACTGTTCCTAGGCCGTCATTGTAAATAAGAAGAATTTGTTCTTAACTGACTTGCCTAGTTAAATAAAGGCTAAATTGAAATTGACAGACAAAAGGATGATTTTTATTTAACCTTTATTTAACTAGGCAAGTCAGTTAAGAACAAATTAATATTTACAATGATGCCCTACCAAAAGGCAAAAGGCCTCCTGCGGGGACGGGGCCCTGGGATTAAAAAAAATAAATTATAATACAATATAAATATAGGACAAAACACACATCAAACAAGAGAGACAACACAACACTACATAAAGAGAGACCTAAGACAAGAACATAGCAAGGTAGAAACACATGACAACACAGCACGGTAGAAACACAACATAACAACAACATGGTAGCATCACAACATGGTAGTAGCACAAAACATGGTACAAACATTATTGGGCACAGATAACAGCACAAAGTGCAAGAAGGTAGAGACAACAATACATCACAAAAAGCAGCCACAACTGTCAGTAAGAGTGTCCATGATTGAGTCTTCGAATGAAGAGATTGAGATAAAACTGTCCAGTTTGAGTGTTTGTTGCAGCTCGTTCCAGTCGCTAGCTGCTGTAAACTGAAAAGAGGAGCGACCCAGGGATGTGTGTGCTTTGGGGACCTTTAACAGAATGTGACTAGCAGAATGGGTGTTGTATGTGGAGGATGAGGGCTGCAGTAGATATCTCAGATAGGGAGGAGTGAGGCCTAAGAGAGTTTTATAAAAAAGCATCAACCAGTGGGTCTTGCGACAGGTATACAGAGATGACCAGTTTACAGAGGAGTATAGAGTGCAGTGATGTGTCCTATAAGGAACATTGGTGGCAAATCTGATGGCCGAATGGTAAAGAACGTCTAGCCGATTATACTATCCTTCCAAACAAAATATACAGTTTCAACTTGTGTTTCGAGGTCTTTCAACTAGATTCTTCCATGCTTCAGGGGTGAAAATAAAGCAGGATCACTATTCAAATTGCATAAGTTACAATAAACTGTGGAGTCTGTGGGAGCTCCGATATATTAGGCTTGAAACGACATGATCAGTACACAAACATGTGGATGTCATTGTCATTACATGTCACACAATGTTTATTCTGTATTCACACAGCAATCAATCAAAAACATACACCACAACATCAAAGCGTCATTCATTTTTTGAAATTCCCTATTTCTACAGTACATGGATACCCCTCGAGGCTTTCCTTTAATTCCATGCACATGTACTGGAGCAGAGGCAAAAGGCAGGCCTTGCTCTTGCCCTTATCCCAGTATGACCATGCCTTGGCTACAGGGAACGAGACAAGGTTCTGTTTAATCTGAGCGCATCCAGCCTTGCGGCTTGCCAGTCTGCTGCTTCTCAATTAGCAAGGTCTCAGAGCAACATCACCAGGACTCCACTGCAGGGGGGTTAAACATTGCCACACAACCAGAGTCACAAGGCCTTTTGTTTGGGGTTGAGAGAGGTTTGGTTTTAGCCTACGAACTGAAGCAACTAAATGAGAGTCTGCGAGAAGAACGGAAGTGCCTGCCTAAGGCAGTGCATCATGGGCTGTCAGTTGGTCTGGCATGGGCGGGTGGTGGTTGGTGTTGTGAATATTTGGAGCTTTACTGTATGTGGGAAGATGAGGAGGTTGGCACTGGAGTATACTACAGCAACAGCCAAGCACCACAGCCAAGCATCACCTTTCTCTTCCTTTTATGTTGTTTGTGTAGTGGGGCATGCAGAGGCTATAGCCTGCCACTTGCTTCAGACAACTGTTAAAGATGCTGATAACAAAAACAATTTGCAGAGCCTTCTACACAATGCCTCTGACAAAGTTGACATTGTCAGCTCCCACACAGAGAGAGGATACATTCACTGCCTCCACAACACTGTCACCCTCAGGTGAAAAATAGGAACACTGCACCTTTTAAAGAGTCCAATGGGGCTTATTGATATGTCCCAAATGATTTTACGCTAAACAAAAATATAAACGCAACATACAACAATTTCAACGATTTTACTGAGTTACAGTTAAAATATATTTATATTTTATATTCTTCAGAAATTGATGACAGCTTTTCTACACTCTTGGCATTCTCTCAATCAGCTTCATGAGATAGTCACCTGGAATACATAAAATACCAAGTCCATATTATGGCAAGAACGGCTCAAATAAGCAAAGAGAAATGACAGTCCATCATTACTTTAAGACATTTCAAGAACTTTGAAAGTTTCTTCAAGTGCAGTCGCAAAAACCATCAAGCGCTATGATGAAACTGTCTCTCATGAGGACCGGCACAGGAAAGGAAGACCCAGAGTTACCTCTGCTGCAGAGTTAAAACCCTGGATGGGAGACCAAAGGGTAGCTGTAGATAGATCAATTATCCAGTAGGAGGTACTGCCCAGACGTTTTTATTTTTATTATTTTTTTAAAGATCTGACGTTGTTTCAAAGGTACAAATTCAACATATTTTATACAAGGCTTGTCTATGTTGAAATTTGTTTACCATGATGACATAATTCTGTGGTTGAAATGTTACCTTCAAAACAACAGTTATTTGATGACTTCTTTCAAATCCAATGTATTTTACAGCTATGGTCCACCTCACAATAGGTTCACAAATTACTTCACAATACATTGTCAATGTGAGGGTGTGTGTGTGTGTGTGTTTGCGTGCTGTGTTGTTGTCCTCCGGTGGCTAGCTAGCTAAAATCGTTCCTTTCCTAAATTAGCCATGATGGTGATAGGGACTTGGACTTGTGAGTTTTCTTAATTCTCCATACTGGTGACTAAAACGGCGATTCTGATCCAACAATAAATTCATACATTGTGCCCCTGGTCTGAGAGGATAGAAGTTCAACATGTAGCTAGATGTACAGCAGTATACTAATGTTAACTAACTCGCTTGGCGCATCGTTGCCCATGAAAAGAAGCTAGGCTAGTGAGCAAGTATTTTAACCAGGTAGTCTACGACAACAACAACTAAAAGTGTGTACTGCATGACAGAGTCATAGACCGTATAGGCAACATGAAAGAGGAGGATGGCATTGTCAACATGTTTTTTCTACTTGCACACATGCACGCACACACACACACAGAAATAAATACCACTATCATATTTAGCGTACGTTGACAGGACTAAATCGTTTTTGGAAGGTTTTAGTTGACACTGTATTAGACTAATCATACAGTGCATTCAGAAACTATTCAGACCCCTTGACTTTTTCCACATTTTGCTACATTACAGCCTTATTTTAAAATGTACACACAACACCCCATAATGACAAAGCAAAAACAGGTTTTTAGATTTTTTTGCAAATGTATTCAAAATAAAAAACAGAAATAACTTATTTACTAAAGTATTCAAACCTTTTGCTATGAGACTCGAAATTGAGCTCAGCTGCATCCTGTTTCCATTGATCATCTTTGAGATGTTTCTACAACTTGATTGGAGGCCACCTGTGGTAAATTGAATTGATTGGACATGATTTGGAAAGGCACACACCTGTTTATATAAGGTCTCACCGTTGACAGTACATGTCAGAGCAAAAATCAAGCCATGAGGTCAAAGGAATTGTCCGTAGAGCTCAGAGACAGGATTATGTTGAGGTACAGACCTGGGGAAGGGTACCAAAACATTTCTGCAGCATTAAAGGTTCCCAAGAACACAGTGGCCTCCATCATTCTTAAATGATGGAGGCCACCAAGACTCTTCCTAGAGCTGGATGCCCGGCCAAACTGAGCAATCGGGGGAGAAGGGCCTTGGTCAGGGAGGTTACCAAGAACCCGATAGTCACTCTGACAGAGCTCCAGAGTTCCTTAGTGGAGATGGGAGAACCTTCCAGAAGGACAACCACCTCTGCAGCACTCCACCAATCAAGCCTTTATGGAAGAGTGGCCAGACGGAAGCCACTCCTCAGTAAAAGGCACATGACAGTCTGCTTGGAGTTTGCCAAAAGGACTCGCAGACCATGAGAAACAAGATTCTCTGGTCTGATGAAACAAGATCGAACTCTTTGGCCTGAATGCCAAGCTTCACGCCTGGAGGAAACCTGGCGCTATCCCTACGGTGAAGCATGGTGGTGGCAGCATCATGCTGTGGGGATGTTTTTCAGCAACAGGGACTGGGAGACTAGTCAGGATCGAGGGAAAGATGAACGGAGCAAAGTACAGAGAGATCCTTGATGAAAACCTGCTCCAGAGCACTAAGGATCTCAGACTGGGGTGAAGGTTCACCTTCCAACAGGACAATGACCCTAAGCACACAGCCAAGACAACGCAGGATTGGCTTCGGGACAAGTCTCTGAATGTCCTTGAGTGAATGTCCTTAATGAATATCGAATATACATACATGTATTGGTTTGAAATGTTCTTGGATACCATTTATGTTTCCATATAGTGTTTGATGTATTAGTGTGTATTATTTAGTCATTAAGGGTGGATTGTTAAAGTAATTTAAATGTTGAAAGATAATGATTAAATAATTCCCACTCTGAAACCTTATAACTGTTACGGTAGTCGCAATCCTCCTCCTCGGACGAGGAGAGGCGAGACGGATCAGACCAAAATGCGGAGTGGTTGGTTTCCATGGTAATTTAATAACACAAAATAAACCATATACGATACAAAATACAAAATGAAACTACCGTCAAACAGTCCCGTGAGGCACGAACACTGACACGAGATACACAAGATACAAACACCCACAAACACACACGTGAACCCCGGCTGCCTAAGTATGATTCTCAATCAGGGACAACGATCTACAGCTGCCTCTGATTGATTGTTACGGTAGTCGCAATCCTCCTCCTCGGACGAGGAGAGGCGAGACGGATCAGACCAAAATGCGGAGTGGTTGGTTTCCATGGTAATTTAATAACACAAAATAAACCATATACGATACAAAATACAAAATGAAACTACCGTCAAACAGTCCCGTGAGGCACGAACACTGACACGAGATACACAAGATACAAACACCCACAAACACACACGTGAACCCCGGCTGCCTAAGTATGATTCTCAATCAGGGACAACGATCTACAGCTGCCTCTGATTGAGAATCATACCCGGCCGAACACAAACATCCCCACATAGAAAATGACACAGACAACCCACCCCAACTCACGCCCTGACCAACTAAATAATACAAACACAACAGAAAACAGGTCAGGAAACGTGACAATAACTGTATTAAATTGATTAGAATCATACATTTATTATCTGATGGGTTTGTTTAGGTTAAGTCAGTAAAAGTATAATTAATGAGTTGTGTAGTTTTAGTCAGATTTAGGGTAAAACAATATAACTGGAACAATGTCTATTATAGTATCTTAAAAACAGACTGTCTTAGCAAGATTCGGTGCCGACCTTGGCTGGGGGGCCACTGAGAGTACTTCCCAGGGTCTCCCTATCTTGAGGGAGGACGGGGAGTGATTCTCACGGACTCCCCTAATCTTTGTCGGCTGGGTAGCAGGACAGTATATGCGTATGAATTCTGTTTGTGTGTGAAAGTATGCGGGTAAGAAGCCAGTATAAAATGAATGGTTTTGTCCAACTAACCAGCGCTCCCGTGAATAAACCTTATTGACTATTTTAGCTGGGCCTCCGTCTGTTTCATTTCAATCAGTATCTTACAAATCCTGATTAGCAGACTGAGTAGTTTAATTGAATTGGTTTATAAACATCGAGAACATAATTCTCATGACAGAGGCCCAGCCAGAGCCCGGACTTGAACCCGATCGAACATCTCTGGAGAGATCTGAAAATAGCTGTGCAGCGACGCTCCCCATCCAACCTGACAGAGCTTGAGAGGATCTGCAGAGAAGAATGGAAGAAACTCCCCAAATACAGGTGTGCCAAGCTTGTAGCGTCATACCCAAGTAGACTCGAGGCTGTAATCACTGCCAAAGGTGCTTCAACAAAGTACTGAGTAAAGGGTATGAATACTTATGTAAATGTGATATTTCAGTTGTTTGTTTTTCAATAAATGTGCAAAAATGTCAAAATCTTGTTTTTGCTTTGTCATTATGGGGTATTCCTCGTTGAGGAAAAATAACAATTTAATACATTTTAGAATAAGGCTATAACGAAACAAAATGTGGAAAAAGTCAAGGGGTCTGAATACTTTCCAAATGCACTGTAGGTGATTAGATTATGTTGGAATGTTGAAGTTGAAATGGTGCTGGAATAGTGGAGGCAGCTCCTGTTTTCTTTGCGACTTGCGGTAAATCAATGGTTCTAAATCAATAGTTGTAAATCAATAGTTGTTTAGTAGTACGAAAATGTTGGAAACATTACCTTGCATGACCATGCTGTAGCTCAAATGCTGTTTGTTACAAGCAATATGTTTTGTGGGCTTCACCAGACAGATGTTGTTCTCCGGTTTTGTAATGAAACAAATGTGTGGTTGAATTCATTCTGCCACTTTGTCTTCTTATTGTCTCGGCCTTAGGACTATACATCACGGTGTCAAGGTATATGAACTAACAGGTTTTAAAGCACACAACGCAATTATTACAACACATTTTGGTCTGGATTGGCTTTCCCTCTGATTTTACCCACGCACTGCTCTGATGGATACGTGTCTAATCCACACTAACTGTTAATCAGCACAACAGTAAGAGACCCTAAGCCAATTAACCTGCTGCAACAAGGCAGGAGCCCTGCTGATATACCAGTAAAGTAGAATTAAATGTTAACGCAGGAGCAAATGTGCAGCACTACACAGGCAACTGCTGCCATTGCCTATAGGTTTTCTTATAGAGATGGGGAAAGCAGATTTGTGAAGACAAGAGAGGGAGGAAGCAAGAGAGGGAGGGAGAGAAAGAGGGAGAGAGAGAGAGAGAGAGCGAGAGCAAGAGAGTGTGTGTGTGCCAAGCGGTTTAAAACCTTGTCAAAAGTAATTAAGGAATTGCATGGTGCGAGTTACCCAAAGGCCTCTATAAAAAGAGGGAGACAAAGAGGGAGGCATCTGGCTTTAGAAAAGGGCTGCTGTACTGTAAACTGATGAGAAGTGATTGTAACTGTACTATGATTTAATCAACAGCAGAATAGATACCAAGGTTAACACTACCAAGGTTAACACTACCAAGGTAAGCTATACAGTACTGTTTGGGGTTGATAGAAAACATGCTGCAATAATCGCTTTACTGTATTTATTTATAATTGTTTTCCTCATCTGACTAATCATTTTCATTCCGACACCAAAATCCATACTCCTACAGTATGGCAGCACGTTTGTCGGTTTAATCCTAATCGGTGGTGTTGCAATGTGTTGCCATTAACAGTGCCTCTGAAGTTGGAAGGGAAACCAAGGCCTCTCTTCCTGCATGGATTCACAACACTAATGGGGTGTCATGATGATTCTTCAGCACACCGAGTGATCCGTCAGACACTACACAGCAGGGGGCTCATAGTGACTAGTGAGAGTGATATGGGGGCTCGGTGGGAGAGCTCTACTGACACCCCTAGGCTGGTTTAGTGTCATTAGCATTAGCAGCACAGCCAGCATTGTTCTCGGTTTAACCTCCCTCTCTCTTAACTGCTGTACTGGATGGCTAACCTGTCCTGGAAATACCAGCTAAGCCCCCAGTCTGTGCTCAATGCAGGAGCTCTTAATGCTCTCTCCCAACACACACACCTCCCTCTTTCTCTCCCTCTCTCGCTCTTTCTGCCACGCTCCCACGCTTGGGGAACAAGGCTCAACCGGTGGTGGTGGGAGAAGCGGGGCTGTCGTCACTGCTCTTGATTGTTTGACCCTGGGAGAAAGTTCTGCCACAGGGGGAAATATGTGTCTGAAACCAAGGGGCTGGAACAGACAGAATAGGAGAGGGATACCACGAGCGTGAGAGCCTCGGCTCAGGCTTTGACCATTCAGCTACCGGACGCCAGTGAGTATGGTGTGAGCCTACATGTAAATTAGTGTAAGTTAGTATGTGTAGAAGAAAATATGTGTGTGTGTGTGTATGAGTGTATGTAAGAATGTGGGTGAAGTGCTAAGCCTCTGAACAAATTGTCACATCATTGCGACATCACATCACCTTGAGTTACATGTGCATTAAAGGTCTCCGACCTCCATTGCCTTCTAACTAAGTGGTGATAATTGCAAACAATAACCTTTAGTCTAGGGAACATAATATTACAACTGAATTCATATCTGGTGTGTGTGACCAAAAATATCATAATGGATTAACCTTCTGTTATGCTATGACTCAACCTGGGTATTCATTTGTGGATGTCTATCAATGTATTACGAATTTCAATTTGTACAATATGTTATGAATATGCAACGTTACCAATTCCAATTTGCTGTGGCTAACGTTAGCTAGGTGGCTAACGCTAACGTTAGCTAGGAGGTTAACGTTAGCTAGGCTAGGGCTTAGGGTTAGGGGTTAAGGATAGGGTTAGGGATAGGGTTAAGGATAGAGTTAAGGATAGAGTTAAGGATAGGTTTAGGAGTTAGGTTAAATGGTTAAGTTCAGGGAATGTTCGAAGCGGGCCCTAATGGCTCAGTAATTGCTGTGTTCAGTTATCAAAAGCACTTTGATGAGTTTAGTTAATTGTGATGGATGCAGGGCATGAGAGAAGTTCAGATAGCTTTTCAGAGAGAAACAAACTGGGCAACGCAGGCCTATTCAGCTAGAGCCTCAATTTCCAGCAACAGACAAAGGCAGGCTGGGTGAGGCCGCTGTCAAAACAGTGCACAGAGGTACTTAAAATAACTACCCGTGTGTTTTAATATATTGCCACCCTTGCACGATTCACTATTTCTTTTAAAATATGTTGAAATTTAGAAGAAAAAATCTAAATTGAAAATAAGATTTTTCACACCAAAGTCAGAAAATGGCCAGGACTTAATCAATCAGAATTCAAATTAATTTGGTTGGAGGCAGGTGATTCTCGTTTTCCTGGTCATTTCTCAACTGCGGTAGGTTGCCTACATTGTGAAAACAGCCATTCAAATAGTTTTGAAAAGAGAAAAGAGAATATTCTGCTCCATTGCACTTCATTGTAAAGTGCAAGGGAACCAATATATAAGTGCGCAACTGTATGTAAATGCAAGTTTGATGAAAGCTCCTCTACAACTTCTGCATCCCTCTGTTAAAACGACCTATTAATTGTATTATTATAGTGAACCAGATTGACCCAGACACAACTGGGTGACACAAACACAAAAGGGGGAAACACAAACACACACTTATGCCTACATCTGCCAGGGGCAGGTGTGTCAAGTCGGGCTGGATAGGATATAGAATAATATTCAATATGTAATCCCCTGTTATCTGCCCGTGTGACAGAGACCTGCTTCCTGTTGCGAAGGTATTTCAATCAGATTAAAGACGGTATTAATCCAGAGACAGACTGACTCCACTCCTAATAACCAGTAGACACACACAGCATTATCCACAGCCTTACCAGCTGCTTTATCAGTCTCTACTCTTTTTAATAGATGTTATATTGTGCAATACAAAAAAAGAACTGTTCCAAGAAATGTATCATTTCATTTTCATATACATGCCACACTAAATTAGTGAACTGATTTGTTTTTTGGGGTGAGGGCCATGAACCCAATCAATATTATATATGAAGTGTATAAAACATTAACACCTGCTCTTTCCATGACATAGACTTACCAGGTGAATCCAGGTGAAAGCTATTATCCCTTATTGATGTCACTTGCTAAATCCACTTCAATCAATGTAGATGAAGGGGAGGAGACAGGTTAAAGAAGGATTTTTATGCCTTGAGACATGGATTGTGTACGTGTGCCTTTCAGAGGTTGAATGGGAAAGACAAAAGATTTAAGTGCCTTTGAACAGGGTATAGTAGTAGGTGCCAGGCGCACCGGTTTGTGTCAAGAACTGCAACACTGCTGGGTTTTTCGCGCTCAACAGTTTCCTGTGTGTATCAAGAATGGTCCACCACCCATTAGACATCCAGCCAATTTAACAACTCTGGGAAGCAACTCAATATTAGGAAGGTGTTCTTAATGTGTTGTCCAACATATCCATGTTGCCATCGTTATTCCGATTTGGCACATTGAGACAATTATATTTTATCCGCATCAAATCAGCAGTTATAATCTTAATTGCTACGCCTGTAAAAGTAATCACATTCATCATAAGGTACTACTTGTACTGAACCATACTATTGTATTGAACACCAAGTAACCATGGTGACTTCCATGAAATTTCAACTGAAAAAGTGAGAGAAAAAAACCTGTACATTCTGTATTTCTGTTACTAAGCAAGCATAGTATCACTGAGCATGCATGATCTCAAGTAAAGGAATCTTTGGGCATCCATCGTGATGTACCTGTAATTCACCTCATGATTCTCTTGCGCTGTTAGGTCAGAGAGGTCAGACAAGACCTTCCAAACACACAACTCAGACACACAGCCTGATTCTCACACTGAACCTCATAGCTACTGTCACGATCGTGTGGAGGAGAGACGGACCAAAACGCAGCACTTGGAAAATAAGCCATCTTCCTTTTATTAATGAAGAAGGCAAAACGAAACAAAAACACTTACAAACTAACCAAAACAATAAACGACCGTGAAGCTAATAAACGTAGTGCACATACACAGGCTACAAACGTTCAGACATAGACACAGCTAGACAACTATACTAAACATAAAGCCAACTACTCTAAATAAACCCCCTAAACCTTACAATCACCCTGGACACTACAAAACCCACATAAATACCCATGTCACACCCTGACCTAACTAAAATAATAAAGAAAACAAAGAATACTAAGGCCAGGGCGTGACATAGCCCCCCCCTTAAGGTGCGAACTCCGGGCGCACCAGCACAAAGTCTAGGGGAGGGCCTGGGTGGGCATCTGACCACGGTGGTGGCTCAGGCTCAGGGCGAGGTCCCCACCCCACCATAATCAATCCCCGCTTCTGTAGCCTCCCCACAATGACCACCCTCCACATAACCCCACCTAAATTAAGGGGCATCTCCAGGATAAGGAGTAGCACCGGAATGAGGGGCAACACCGGAATGAGGGGCAACACCAGAATGAGGGGCAACACCAGAATGAGGGGCAACACCAGAATGAGGGGCAACACCAGAATGAGGGGCAACACCAGAATGAGGGGCAACACCAGAATGACTGGCGGATCCTGGCTGGCTGGCTCTGGACAGTCATGGCTTGCTGACGGCTCTGGACGGTCATGGCTCGCTGACGGCTCTGGACGGTCATGGCTCGCTGACGGCTCTGGACGGTCATGGCTGGCTGAAGGCTCTGGCTGATCCGGTCTGGCGGAAGGCTCTGGCTGATCCGGTCTGGCGGAAGGCTCTGGCTGATCCGGTCTGGCGGAAGGCTCTGGCTGATCCGGTCTGGCGGAAGGCTCTGGCTGATCCGGTCTGGCGGAAGGCTCTGGCTGATCCGGTCTGGCGGAAGGCTCTAGCGGCTCCTGTCTGGCGGACGGCTCTAGCGGCTCCTGGCAGACGGGCGGCTCTGTAGGCTCATGGCAGACGGGCGGCTTTGCAGGCTCATGGCAGACGGGCGGCTTTGCAGGCTCATGGCAGACGGACAGTTCAGACGGCGTATGGCAGACGGGCAGTTCAGGCGCCGCTGGGCAGACGGGCAGTTCAGGTGCCGCTGGGCAGACGGGCAGTTCAGGCGCCGCTGGGCAGACGGGCAGTTCAGGCGCCGCTGGGCAGACGGGCAGTTCAGGCGCCGCTGGGCAGACGGGCAGTTCAGGCGCCGCTGGGCAAACGGGCAGTTCAGGCGCCGCTGGGCAGACGGGCAGTTCAGGCGCCGCTGGGCAGACGGCAAACTCTGGCCGGCTGAGACGCACTATAGGCCTGGTGCGTGGTACCGGAACTGGAGGTACCGGGCTAAGGACACGCACCTCAGGGCGAGTGCGGGGAACAACAACAGGGCACACTGGACTCTCGTAGCGCACTCTAGGCCTGGTGCGTGGTACCGGAACTGGAGGTACCGGGCTGAGGGCACGCACCTCAGGGCGAGTGCGGGGAGAAGGAACAGTGCGTACAGGGCTCTGGAGACGCACAGGAGGCTTGGTGCGTGGTGCCGGAACTGGAGGCACTGGGCTGGAGACACGCACCATAGGGAGAGTGCGTGGAGGAGGAACAGGGCTCTGGAGATGCACTGGAAGCCTGGTGCGTGGTGTAGGCACTGGTGGTACTGAGCTGGGGTGGGAAGGTGGTGCCGGATATACCGGACCGTGAAGGAGGACACGTGCTCTTGAGCACCGAGCCTCCCCAACCTTACCAGGTTGAATGGTCCCCGTAGCCCTGCCAGTGCGGCGAGGTGGAATAGCCCGCACTGGGCTATGCAGGCGAACCGGAGACACCACCTGTAAGGCTGGTGCCATGTACGCCGGCCCGAGGAGACGTACTGGAGACCAGATACGTTGGGCCGGCTTCATGGCACTCGGCTCGATGCCCAACCTAGCCCTCCCAGTGCGGCGAGGTGGAATAGCCCGCACTGGGCTAAGCACGCGTACTGGGGACACCGTGCGCTTTACCGCATAACACGGTGTCTGACCAGTACGACGCCCTCTTACTCCACGGCAAGCCCGGGGAGTTGGCTCAGGTATCCAACCCGGCTTCGCCACACTCCCCTTTAGCCCCCCCCCAAGAAATTTTTGGGTGTTACTCACGGGCTTCCAGCCACTCTGCCTTGCCTTTGCCTCATAAAACCGCCTCTCCGCTTTCGCTGCCTCCAGCTCCGCTTTGGGACGGCGATATTCCCCTGGCTGAGTCCAGGGTCCTTTGCCGTCCAGGATCTCCTCCCATGTCCATGAGTCCTGTTTACTTTGCCGCTGTTGTTGGTTCCGATCATGCTGCTTGATCCTGTTGTGGTGGGGAATTCTGTCACGATCGTGTGGAGGAGAGACGGACCAAAACGCAGCACTTGGAAAATAAGCCATCTTCCTTTTATTAATGAAGAAGGCAAAACGAAACAAAAACACTTACAAACTAACCAAAACAATAAACGACCGTGAAGCTAATAAACGTAGTGCACATACACAGGCTACAAACGTTCAGACATAGACACAGCTAGACAACTATACTAAACATAAAGCCAACTACTCTAAATAAACCCCCTAAACCTTACAATCACCCTGGACACTACAAAACCCACATAAATACCCATGTCACACCCTGACCTAACTAAAATAATAAAGAAAACAAAGAATACTAAGGCCAGGGCGTGACAGCTACACTGAGCAGCGTGTGCATGTTTACACTCAAGCCACAGGTGGCATCTAAACACACTGTCATTTAAACAATAAATAGCAAACAGTAAAATATATTAAAGTAAGATTCTATGACAGTTGGCCTCCCGAGTGGCGCAGCGGTCTAAGGCACTGCTTCGCAGTGCTAAAGGCGTCACTACAGACCCGGGTATGATCCGGGTATGAGTCCCATAGGGCGGAGCACAATTGGCCCAGCATCGCCCGGGTTAGGCGAGAGTTTGGCTGGGGGGGCTTTACTTGACTGATCGTGCTCTAGCGACTACCTGTGGCCAGCCGGGCGCCTGCAGGTTGACCTCGTCGTCAGGTGAACAGTGTTTCCTCCGACACATTGGTGTCGGTCATGTTTCGGAGGACGCATGACTCGACCGTCACCTCCTGAGCCCTTAGTGGAGTTGCAGCGATGAGACAAGATCGAAATTGGGGAGAAGAAAAAAAAAATTGATTCTTTGACAGTAAAGTTTTGAGAGCAGTAAAGGTGTGTGACCAATCCAGGTTGACTCCTGAGAGTAGGAAGGAGGGTGCCTGACACTCAGTGGACACTCGTAGGCAGAACAATCTGATAAATGGACCAAGCAACAAATGACTAGCCTGGGTGCCAGTCTGTTTCTGCTCTCATGTCAACTCCCTATGGCAATGTCATGCAAAACATGTTTAGCATGACAAGGAGAGGAATAGTAAACTAGACTGGTACACAGGCTAACAATTGACTAGCACTGGCCCCAGGCTAATCAAACTGCAGTCATTTAATGTGATCAACAACATAAAAAAAAACAAACATGAAAGGATTACCGAAGGGAGTGGTTCATTAGTCAACATTAGTCATAATGAATTACGATAAATAACACAAGTTGCCTTGTTTTGGTGTAAGACATAGGCCTAAAAAAACATCAGAGAAAGGAAAATATTGAGGATTTAAAAGTTGATTATACAAGGAGCCAAAAAAAGCTTTCAGGCACTGAGAACACTTAATGGACACTGAGGTGGGGTTTAACAAGAGAGGCCGCAGTGAAAGTCATGTTACCCGGGCTGATTACCGTAACTGCCTTGGCAGAAGGCTGTTAGGAGTGACCAAAGATGGACTAAATAGTTTGTAGCAGTGGTTCCCAATCAGGGGTACTAGGCCTATCCACAGGGGGTACTTGAGAAGACTCATAAGAACCTAGTCCTACTGATAAAATGCACGAGGGGCTACTTCAGGGGTACTCTGGGCAGAGCAAAATTCAGTAGGTAGTAAAGTAACCAAAAAAGGTTGGGAACCACTGGTTTATAGTATTAGGAGGACTAGCGGTGAATGCCAGGATGTAAACAAAGGGGAAACGGTTGTCAACTAATGCTGGACCGACTGTACTTCATATTGGAAAACAAACTATCTTAATCACTAAAGTGTTTTTGGATCCTGGTTACCTAAATGCTGTCAATAATGATTTGCATATAATACAGAACTTAACATCCGGTCTCTGCTGGATTAAGTTATGAAAATGTAACACCGCTATTTTGCTGCTGGTCTCTGTGGGTTGCAGTTGTGGCTGAGAGACTGGAGGCTCAGGAGGCTAGAGGAAGATGTTGACTCCATGGGGGTTGTTCCTCTGCCAGCTGGCAATAAACACATCCTACCATGTCATCAAAGGTAGGCCAGAGTTCAATCAAACTCTCACTGTGGGGAATAGCGGTCTTGCTTCTTCAGTTGCCTCAACATGAAACTGCAAATACTGTGTGACCACTGGTATCATGTTATGGTTTTAGTAATTAACCACTTAAACCAAAATTACAATGCCACCTGGCCTAATAAAGAGAACAACGCTACTTATGGTTGAACCGCTAATGAACATAAGTCATTGACATTTAATTTAAGTAATTTAATTGAGAGCCATTGACCCCAAATCTGTGTCTGTTGATTGACAGCCAGCCTCTGTCTGGGTGGGTCGGACATCTTTGCAACGGTGAGCGAGAACAGCCCCGTAGGAGAGTTCATAGCGAACCTCAGCATCATCGGGGACCCTACAGGAGTCAATAGCATCCGCTTGTGCCTCACCGGAGAGAACGCCAATTGGTTCTACCTTGAAGGGAGAACCATCAGGCTAAACTCATCCATTTTAAGAGTCCTGGATCGAGAGGTAATAAGACATCACGCTGTTGCTGTCCTTCTGTTTTAATTCTTATACCAGAAAACCAGTTATCAGTTTTGATTGAATAGGACACATTACTATCTTTGACAGTTCATACTTAACAAGTATAATTAATAGCTTTTTTCTCTCCAAGCGCCATGGATCTGTTTTGATGGCAGCATTAACATGTTATGAAGATGACATAATACAGGTAAGGCATCTCAATTACTCCATCTCAACTAGGCCTACAGCATGTTATTCCCAACCTTTACATTTAGAATGTGAACCGACTCAAAATGAAGGAGAGGAAATACGTACACTGAGTTTCTGAAAATACTGTTTTCTTTCTCTAGAGTGAATACAGGGTCATAGTTGAGATCCTGAATGAAAACGACAACAAACCAAGGTTCTTTGAGAAGACTATACAACCACGTTACATAAGTGAGGTAAAGATACATCTCTAGATCACACTTTGATAATATAGATAATCTTGTGTTTCAGATGCATAATGACAGGTCTTCTGTATTTCATCAATCCTCAGCTCACTGCAGTCAACTCTGTAGTCTTCACCGTCAAGGCCATCGATGCTGATGGAGACACCATCACCTACATCATCGACAGAGCCTTGGTATGAAAAATGGCACCAACAGATAGGGCTGCCGTGCTTCTATCACTTAAGAAACTTTGCAGTATTTAGTTTTTTTTATGTGTTATTTCGTACATTATTAGCCCCCCCAAAAAAAAATCTTATTACATACAGCTGGGAATAACTTTTGGATATCAGAGCGGCAGTAACTCACCAGCATCACGACTAGGAATACGACTTTCCCAACTCAGATCCTTGTTCGTACCCCCCAGGACAATTGAACTGATTCCAGAGGCTGATCCAAAACACCGCCGGTGGAGGAGAGCTACTCGGAGTGGACTTCTAGTCCGACTCAGGAGGCCTGCACACCACCCACCGCTTCCGAGTATATTACTTGCTAATGTTCAGTCTCTGGATAATAAAGTTGACGAGCTCAGGGCGAGGATTTCCTTCCAGAGAGACATCAAGGACTGTAACATACTCTGTTTCACGGAAACATTGGGATATACTGTCTGAGTCCATACAGCCAGTTGGGTTCTCAGTTCATCGCGTAGACAGGAATAAATATTCTTTCCGGGAAGAAGAAGGTCGGAGTTGTATGTTTCATGACTAACTACACATGGTGTAATTTAGATAACATACAGGACCTCAAGTCCTTTTGTTCACCCGACTTAGAATACCTCACAATCAAATGCCGACCGTATTACCTCGCAAGAGAATTCTCTTCGGTTATAGTTACAGCCGTGTATATTCCCCCTCAAGCCGACACCACGACGGCCCTCAAATAACTTCACTGGACTTTATGCAAACTGGAAACCACATATCCTGAGGCCAAATTTATTGTAGCTGGGGATTGTAACAAAGTAAATTTGAGAAAAATGCTACCGAAGTTCTATCAACACATTGAATGTAGTACTCGCGCTGCTAAAACACTCAACCACTGCTACTACAACTTCCGGGATGCCTACAAGGCCCCCCCGCACTCCCTTCGGCAAATCTGATCATGACTCCATTTTGCTCCTCCCTTCCTATATGCAGAAACTCAAACAGGAAGTACCTGTGCTAAGGACTATTCAACGCTGGTCTAACCAATCAGAATCCACACTTCAAGATTGATCATGCGGACTGGGATATGTTCCGGGTAGCCTCCGAGAATAACATCGACGAATACACTGATACGGTGACTGAGTTTATCAGGAAGTGTATAGGAGTGTATAGGAGACTATTAAAACCTACATTAACCAGAAACTGTGGATAGATGGCAGCAGTCGCGCAAAACTGAAAGTGTGAACCATCGCATTTAACCATGGCAAGGTAACTGGGAATATGGCTGAATACAAACAGTGTAGTTATCTCCTCCATAAGGCAATCAAACAGGCAAAACGTCAGCATAGGGACAAAGTAGAGTCACAATTCAATGGCTCAGACACGAGACGTATGTGGCAGGGTCTACAGACAATCAAAGACTACAAAGGGCAAACCAGCCACGTTGCGGACACCGACGCCTTGCTTCCGGACAAGCTAAACACCTTCTTCACCCGCTTTGAGGATAACACAGTTCCACCGACGCGGCCCGCTACCAAGGACTGTGGGCTCTCCTTCTCGATGGCCGATGTGTGTAAGACATTACAGCGTGTTAACCCTCGCAAGGCTGCCGGGCCCAGACGGCATCCCTAGCCACGTCCTCAGAGCATGCGCAGACCAGCTGGCTGGAATGTTTACGGATATATTCAATCTCTCCCTATCCCAGTCTGCTGTTCCCACATGCTTCAAAATGTCAACCATTGTTCCTGTACCCAAGAAAGCGAAGGTAACTGAACTAAATGACTATCGCCCCGTAGTACTCACTTCTGTCATCATGAAGTGCTTTGCGAGACTAGTCAAGGATCATATCACCTCTACCTTACCTGACACCCTAGACCCACTTCAATTTGCATACCGCCCCAATAGATCCACAGACGATGCAATCGCCATCGCACTGCACACTGCCCTATCCCATCTGGACAAGATGTAAGAATGCTGTTCATTGACTATAGCTCAGCATTCAACACCATAGTACCCTCCAAGCTCATCATTAAGCTCGAGGCCCTGGGTCTCAACCCCGCCCTGTGAAACTGGGTCCTAGACTTCCTGACGGGCCGGCCCCAGGTGATGAAGGTAGGAAACAACACCTCCACTTCGCTGATCCTGAACACTGGGGATGCATTCTCAGCCCACTCCTGTACTTCCTGTTCACCCATAACTGTGTGGCCACGCACGCCTCCAACTCAATCATCAAGTTTGCAGACGACACAACAGAAGTAGGCCTGGTTACCAACAATAACGAGACAGCCTACAGGGAGGAGGTGAGGGCCCTGGGAGTGTGGTGCCCGGAAAATAACCTCTCACCCAACATCATCAAAACAAAGGAGCTTATCGTGAACTTCAGGAAACAGCAGAGGGAGCACCCCCCTATCCACATCGACAGGACCACAGTAGAGAAGGTGGAAAGCTTCAAGTTCCTCTGCGTACACATCACTGACAAACTGAAATGGTCCACCCACACAGACAGTGTGGTGAAGAAGGCGGAACAGTGCTTCTTCAACCTCAAGATGCTAAAGAAATTTGGCTTGGCACCCAAAACCCTCACAAACTTTTACAGATGCACAATTGAGAGCATCCTGTCGGGCTGTATCACCACTTGGTACGGCAACTGCACCGACCGCAACCGCAGGGCTCTCCAAAAGGTGGGCGGTCTGCCCAACGCATCACCGGGGGCAAACTACCTGCCCTCCAGGACACCTACAGCACCCGATGTCACAGGAAGGCCAAAAAGATCATCAAGGACAACAACTACCTGAGCCATTGCCTGTTCACCCCGCTATAATCCAGAAGGCGAGGTCAGTACAGGTGCATCAAAGCTGGGATCGAGAGACTGAAAAACAGCTTCTATCTCAAGGCCATCAGACTGTTAAATAGCCATCACTAGCACATTAGAGGCTGCTGCCCTATATACATAGACTTGAAATCACTGGCCACTTTAATAATGGAACACTAGTCACTTTAATAATGTTACATATTTTTCATTACTCATCTCATATGTATATACTGTATTCTATCCTATTCTACTGTATCTTAGTCTTTGCCGCTCTGACATTGCTCGCCCAAGTATTTATATATTCTTAATTCCATTCCTTTACTTTAGATTTGTGTGTATTGTGTGTATTGTTGTGAAATTGTTAGATATTACTGCACTGTTGGAGCTAGAAACACAAGCAATTTGTAACGGCGTTCCTCCTCCTCTTCATCCGAAGAGGAGGAGCAGGGATTGAACCAAAATGCAGCGTCTTGATATGACATGATTTATTAAAGAAAACACGAACTTCACTTGAAACTAACAAAACAACAAACGGAGTAGACAGACCTGGACGACGAACTTACATGAAACACGAAGAACTCACGAACAGGAAAATGACTACACAAAATGACGAACGAACGAAACAGTCCCGTATGGTGCAAACAACACAGACACAGGAGACAAACACCCACAAAACACAGGTGAAACCCAGGCTGCCTAAGTATGATTCTCAATCAGGGACAACGATTGACAGCTGTCTCTGATTGAGAATCATACCAGGCCGAACACAAAATCCCAACATAGAAAATCAAACCTAGACCAACCCACCCAACTCACGCCCTGACCAACTAAAACAAATACAAAACAAAGGAAAACAGGTCAGGAACGTGACACAATTCGCTACACCAACAATAACATCTGCTAAACACGTGTATGGGACAAGTAAAATTTTATTTTATTTGACAGTACCATGAGTTTGAACTTACAGAGAATCATTATGGGACCGTGTGTGATAGAATTGAGAGAGTATGAAGAGTTAATTGACAGCAGTCAAACTGTATTTTTACCAATAAAACTCCTCGCTCTCTAGTAGGCACTTCACCACAGTGTTGAATCCTGTTGTCATGTTCCTGTTTATTTCAAACAATGACCCAATATATACACTTATAGTGACAACCCAACATCTATTCAAATGAAATCTATTTTAAATGCTCCTGTACCTCCTAACCTTGCTGATTACACATCTGTGTCAATCGCTCGGTAGACCATCTGTGCACTAAATTAATGAGCATTCATTTCCATGTTTCCTCTCATCCCAGCCTGATGCCAGTTACTTCAGGATAGACCTACCCAACAGTGGTAAAGTGATCCTGGACAAGCCATTGGACTATGAGACCAAAACCCAGCTGCAGCTAGTCATCTACGCTGTGGTAAGACCTGCTACTTATCAGAACTGGGTTCAAATAGTATGTGTTTTCTTTCAAATACTTTGACCGTCTGATTGAGCCTGTCTGAGGTACCAGACGGACGGGGTTGCACTTCTTGGACTATTTAAGTGAGCTCATTGAGTCAGACATGCTCAATCAAGCACAGCTGAAGAATTTGAAAGAAAACAAATACCATTTGAACCCATTTCTGCTACTAATCCCCTTTTTCATTAATTAACAAGAACACATTGAGGCCAGAGGCCAATAATTCTGAAAGCCAGAGGCTATTACTGTGTACTCCCTGCCTAGTCATATAATATAATTATAATCTGAAAATATGTAATCTATTACTACTCAACTATTTATGAGTAAAGCCATCCTCAAATACTCCGTGGAGAGCAACCGATCATAAATAGTTACAATGCAAAGCACATTGCATCTTACAGGCAGCATCATTCTCTAACCTTAAATCTCAAATGCTGTGGAAGGACATGGCTGGGCTGAATACTGGTCTCCCGACCATGTCTTTGTCTTCCCTTACAGAAAAAACACATGAATTTCATGTGATTTTGTGTGATCTCATGTGATCAAATGTAATTTCATGTGAAGTTAATGTAATAACATGTGACAACATAAAACTACATGTGATAACATGTGAGCACATGGAAGAATATTATCTCATGTGAAACGAAACATTCCGACATGCAATACCATGACACTACACATGTAGTGACTGTATTTTCTTGACTGTATTTTTAACAAGGTTGGGATTTAATTTTAAGTCCAAAGTGTAGCAATACAGTCGAAATCGGTTACTGACACAGACACTGTGGCATAGCAGGAAGATCGGAATGCTGTAAACCAAGAGGTTGTGAGTTCAAATCCCAGGTAAGACATGTTGAATAATAATTACTGTATAAATAAACATACACAATGTAGTATTGTTTGTTAAAGTACGTCAAATATGTAAGTTAAAAGTGTTGTGTGTATCACGACTCTGGATGTGGCCCAGATGCAGACACAGGAGGCGGATAGTTAGATTCTCCGAATATTTATTATAACAAAGGGGCAGGCAAAGGGCGGGTCGAGGACAGGCAGAGGATCGTAATCCAAGTCAGAGTCAATCAGGGACAGAACGGCAGGCAGGCTCAGGGTCAGGACAGACAGAAAGGTCAGCACCGGGTAGAATAGAAAACAAAAACTTGAGAACAGGAGAAACGGGAAACATGCTGGTAAGACCTGACAAGACGAACTGGGAACAGACAAACAGATAACGCAGGTATAAATACACAGGGGATAATGGGGAATAATAGGAGACACCTGGTGGGGGGGTGGAGATAAGCACAAGACAGGTGAACAGATCAGGGTGACAGTGTGTGTATCATAACGACTCATTATTGTTCGCAGGGCATCACCTGTGAAATCTCATGTGATCATGTGAACATCCACATGAGAAACTTCATGTGAAATATCATCTCATGTGAAGTGTTCCAAAAACACATGGTTTCACATGTGCAAAACATGTAAAAATGTCAAATGTGAAATTGTGATTTTCCACATGTGAAATCAACGTGGTTTTTCTGTAAGGGTTTGCTCTCAGTCTTGCTAGGTGGAATAGTTTTCCATTATATTGGGCATCATTACTGAAGCTTAGATAAAATAATAAAAATATCTACTCCAGGAAACCAACACCAAGGAGTGGTACAACACTTCCGCCTCTCTGACTGTGAACGTGAAGGACGGGGACGACCAGTACCCTCAGTTCCTACCGTGCACACCTATCTCCCAGGACAACAACCACGCGATTGTCTGCACCAATCCCATCTACGCAGTCAACATCACAGAAAAGGACCAGGTCATGACTACTGCATAGGTCTTGTCTTTCATTGTAGAATTTGAATTATATGGGATGTGCATACTGCATACACTATAGATTCTTTTTTTTATTAACCCATAATATATTAACCAGGAAAGACACTTGAAGTTAGAAATCTCTTTTGCGAGGGCAACCTGGCCGGAGTCAAGATCTAACAATTGATTGTGTGTGGATGTGGATTCTAAGATGCAGTAATTCTCTGGTTTCAGGACATATTGCTGAGTTTCTCTCCTGGTCCAATTCATGCCGAAGATGGAGACAGAAGCCTTGATACGCCTTTGCTCTACTCCATTCTCTCAGGTGTGGGCCTACCTAACTAATCCATAGTCGCCAATAGGCATTTTCAAGGCCTATTGAGAGGCCAGTAGACCATGTTTCTTTTTGAAAGGATTGCATTGCAGCCTTACACGTGACAGAAGTGTATTTACCTTTACACATGTGCCTCAGGTGCTGACAAAAACAGGTTTCAGATTGACAACCAAACAGCAGAGATCACATTGACTAGACGGGTGGAAAACAGACACCTGACACCTACATTCCGACTACGCATCATGGTAAGAAAATCTTGAATGAAACAACGATAAAAGCACTAGTATCAAAAAGCCACAAATAAGACAATAAGCGCCGTACTAAGAGCCTTTTAAAATCTAATTTGGTAACCAAATAGACCTGAAATGGGATCTTCCTGGACTGTTTGACATTGAAAACACCATCAATCATCTACAGGCATCTCAGCTGAATGACCCAAAGAAGTACAGTGTGGCGACAGCGCTGGTCCGGGTGCTAGCAGAGAACCGGTTCCCTCCCCTCTTTAACAGAACCACGTACAAGGGCTTCATCGTCGAGAGCTCCAGTCCTGCCACGCTAGTCTCCACCTATGGGAACGAGGTGCTTCTCATCCAAGCCATAGACCAGGACTTCGTAGATGTAAGCAGTGGGACAATGTGTGTGTCTGACTACATTTAGTTAGTTTAAAAGGGATAAAAAAACAAAAGTATTTTCATCCCATCTTGGTTCCTGGTACATCCTCTCTCGGTTCACCTTCCCTCCATTTACAGGGGGTGAATCCAAAAATGCATTACTCTCTCCCGCCCACATCAGCCACAACTGCACTGTACCACATCACCCAGGAAGGGGTTATCATCGCTAAGACCGACCGCCTACGACCCTTCGAGAGGCACATCCTAGAGGTACGATCATAGTCAGACAAATACATACTGAACAAAAATCAAAAATCAAATATAAAACGCAACATGCAATAAGTTACAGTTGATATGATGAAATCAGTCAATTGAAATAAATTAATTTGGCCCTAATCTATTTATTTCACATGACTGGGAATACAGCTATGCATCTGTTGGTCACAGAAACCTTAAAAAACGGTAGGGGCGTGGATCAGAAAACCAGTCAGTATCTGGTGTGACCACCATCTGCCTCATGCAGTGCGACACAACTCCTTCACATACAGTTGATCAGGCTGTTGATTGGGGCCTGTGGATTGTTGTCCCACTCCTCTTCAATGGCTCTGCGAAGTTGCTGGATATTGGCAGGAACTGGAACTCGCTGTCGTACATGTCAATTCAGAGCATTCCAAACTTGCTCAATGGGTGACATGTCTGGTGCTGTAACGGCCGTCCCTCGGTGAGTGAGTAGACCAAGGGTGATGAATACATAATGTTTATTTGACAAGACGGAAAAACACGAAACGAAATACACTTGAATGATTAACAAAATAACAAAACGAACTAGACAGACCTAAACTATGAACTTACATGAAACGAGGAACACATAAACAGGAACGACCGAACGAACGAGACGAGACAGTACCGTGTGGTGCAAAATACACAGACACAGCGACAATCACCCACAAACAAACAGTGAGAACAACCTACCTTAATATGACTCTCAATTAGAGGAAAACGCAAAACACCTGCCTCTAATTAAGAGCCATACCAGGCAACCCAAAACCAACATAGAAACAGCAAACAGACTGCCCACCCAAAACTCACGCCCTGACCATCACACACATACAAAACAACAGAAAACAGGTCAGGAACGTGACAGAACCCCCCCCTCAAGGTGCGAACGCCGGGCGCACCAGCACAAAGTCCAGGGGAGGGTCTGGGTGGGCATCTGACCACGGTGGTGGCTCAGGCTCCGGACGCTGTCCCCACACCACCATAGTCACTCCCCGCTTCTGTATCCCCCTCCCAATGACCACCCTCCAACTAAACCCACCTAGATGAAGGGGCAGCATCGGGATAAGGGGCAGCAGCTCCGGGATAAGGGGCAGCAGCTCCGGGCTGAGGGACTCCGGCAGGTCCGGGCTGAGGGACTCCGGCAGGTCCGGGCTGAGGGACTCCGGCAGGTCCGGGCTGAGGGACTCCGGCAGGTCCGGGCTGAGGGACTCCGGCAGGTCCGGGCTGAGGGACTCCGGCAGGTCCGGGCTGAGGGACTCCGGCAGGTCCGGGCTGAGGGACTCCGGCAGGTCCGGGCTGGACGGCTCTGGCAGGTCCTGGCTGGACGGCTCTGGCAGGTCCTGGCTGGACGGCTCTGGCAGGTCCTGGCTGGACGGCTCTGGCAGGTCCTGGCTGGACGGCTCTGGCTGATCCGGTCTGGCGGAAGGCTCTGGCTGATCCGGTCTGGCGGAAGGCTCTGGCTGATCCGGTCTGGCGGAAGGCTCTGGCTGATCCGGTCTGGCGGAAGGCTCTGGCTGATCCGGTCTGGCGGAAGGCTCTGGCTGATCCGGTCTGGCGGAAGGCTCTGGCTGATCCGGTCTGGCGGAAGGCTCTGGCTGATCCGGTCTGGCGGAAGGCTCTGTAGGCTCTTGGCAGACGGGCGGCTTTGCAGGCTCATGGCAGACGGGCAGCTTTGCAGGCTCATGGCAGACGGGCAGTTCAGGCGCCGTTGGGCAGACGGGCAGTTCAGGCGCCGCTGGGCAGACGGGCAGTTCAGGTGCCGCTGGGCAGACGGGCAGTTCAGGCGCCGCTGGGCAGACGGGCAGTTCAGGCGCCGCTGGGCAGACGGGCAGTTCTGTAGGGAGGAGACGGAGAGACAGCCTGGTGCGCGGTACCGGAACTGGAGGCACTGGGCTGGAGACACGCACCATAGGGAGAGTGCGTGGAGGAGGAACAGGGCTCTGGAGATGCACTGGAAGCCTGGTGCGTGGTGTCGGCACTGGTGGTACTAGGCTGGGGCGGGAAGGTGGCGCCGGATATACCGGACCGTGAAGGAGGACACGTGCTCTTGAGCACCGAGCCTCCCCAACCTTACCAGGTTGAATGGTCCCCGTAGCCCTGCCAGTGCGGCGAGGTGGAATAGCCCGCACTGGGCTATGCAGGCGAACCGGGGACACCACCTGTAAGGCTGGTGCCATGTACGCCGGCCCGAGGAGACGTACTGGAGACCAGATACGTTGGGCCGGCTTCATGGCACTCGGCTCGATGCCCAACCTAGCCCTCCCAGTGCGGCAAGGTGGAATAGCCCGCACTGGGCTAAGCACGCGTACTGGGGACACCGTGCGCTTTACCGCATAACACGGTGTCTGACCAGTACGACGCCCTCTTACTCCACGGCAAGCCCGGGGAGTTGGCTCAGGTATCCAACCCGGCTTCGCCACACTCCCCTTTAGCCTCCCCCCCAAGAAATTTTTGGGTGTTACTCACGGGCCTCCAGCCTTGCTTCCGTGCTGCCTCCTCATAACGTCGCCTCTCCGCTTTCGCTGCCTCCAGCTCCGCTTTGGGGCGGCGACACTCCACTGGCTCTGCCCAGGGTCCTTTACCGTCCAGGATCTCTTCCCATGTCCAATCCTCCTTTTCCCACTGCTGCTGTCGTGGCTGTGCGTTAACCCGCTGCTTGATCTGGGTTTGGTGGGTGATTCTGTAACGGCTGTCGTCTTCCTCCTCGGACGAGGAGAGGAGAGAAGGATCGGTGGACCAATACGCAGCGAGGTAATTAGACATAAATGATATTTATTGAAACACAAAGACGAAATACGAAAACACTTGGAAATTACAAAATAACAAACACGACGTAGACAGACCTGAACATGGAACTTACATAACTACACGCAGAACTCACGAACAGGAACAGACTACATCAAACGAACGAACAGCCAAGACAGTCCCGTGTGGTGCACATACACAGACACGAAAGACACAGGAGACACAAACAAACAGTGAGAACAACCTACCTTAATATGACTCTCAATTAGAGGAAAACGCAAAACACCTGCCTCTAATTAAGAGCCATACCAGGCAACCCAAAACCAACATAGAAACAGCAAACATAGACTGCCCACCCAAAACTCACGCCCTGACCATCACACACATACAAAACAACAGAAAACAGGTCAGGAACGTGACAGGTGCGTATACAGGCCACGGAAGAACTGGGACATTTTCAGCTTCCTGGAATTGTGTACAGATTCTTGCGACATGGGGCCTTGCATTACCATGCTGAAACATAAGGTGATGGCGGCGGATGAATGGCACGACTATGGGCTTCAAGATCTCGTCACAATATCTCTTTGCATTCAAATTGCCATCAATAAAATGCAATCGTGTTCGTTGTCCATAGCATATGCCTGCCCATTGCATAACCCCACTGCCACCATGGGGCACTCTGTTTACAACGTTGACATCAGCAAACCGCTCACCTCCACGACGCCATACACGTGGTCTGCGGTTGTGAGGCCGGTTGGATGTACTGCTAAATTCTCTAAAACGACGTTGGAGGCAGTTTATAGTTGAGAAATGAACATTCAATTCTCTGGCAACAGCTCTGGCGAACATTCCTGCAGTCAGCATGCCAATTGCACACTCCCTCAAAACTTGAGACATCTGTGGCATTGTGTTGCGTGACAAAACTGCACATTTTAGAGTGGCCTTTTATTGTCCCTAGCACAAAGTGCACCTGTGTAATGATCATGCTGTTTAATCATCTTCTTGATATGCCAGACCTGTCAGATGGATGGATTATCTTGGCAAAGGAAAAATGCTCACTAACAGGGATGTTAACACATTTGTGCACAACATTTGAGAGAAATAAGCTTTTTGTGCATTTTGAAGATTTCTGGGATATTTTATTTCAGCACATGAAACATGGGACCAACACTTTACATTTATATATTTTTTCAGTGTAAATACCTGGATTTGTTAAATCGGGACAGTTGGTTTTACTAGTCATCCCTGGCTAACTGTATGGCTAGGTTAAGCCAATAAGTGGTCCAGTAGTAATACAACTGTAGGTAACACACACATTGAAATTAGCTTAAATTAAGATTAGGGTTAGAAATACACATAGAAGCCTTTTGTGGCTCGAATCTACAGTTCTATGTAATATCATTATTTATCCTATAGGTGGTCGCTATGGACGAGGAATCAGGTGAGGTTGCTAAAGCCTCAGTCGACATAGAGCTGCTACAAAGAGGCCAGCCAGGTAAGTACTGAGCATTACTGACACGTCAAGGGGGAAGGGACGGGTGAGGATACAGGAACCACACACACACACACACAATCAGCTCTTTGACAGGTAGGGAAAGTCACAATGACAGTACTGTGCACACACAATATATGGATCTGATCAACACTGGTTAATCCACTAGGGCTCTCTGAATGTCAACAAAGAACAATACTATTTTCTTACAGTGTAGCCTGTAGATGCAGGAAAGACATCAATTGAACTCGACCAAAACAATGGAAATGCCATGACATGCCAGGCAACTTTACTCACGCGTCCCCCATGGGGGAAAGATCCAGAATCTCCTCATTGCCCCCCATCAAAAGTAGTCTACAGTTAGACTATGGTATTTCACACTATTTTGGGATAAAAATCTGAATATAGTGCTTGTATGGATGTCAACCCCAATACATGTTCATGTCATTATCACCAACCAACCCCATTACACTTAAGATTTCAATATGCCTAGCTATGCTACCAGCTTACACGAATGGCAGTTAACAGAAATCTTTTCTAACCCCAAAATTGACTATATCTAAATATTATGCAGCAAAAACAGGCAAACTGTTTAGTAACCACATTGTGGGCCTGTTAGAACACAAAAATCATGACGGATTTGACAAACATCCACTAAAATCAGTTTCTGGGATGTGCGCAAAATGACGGCGTCCTTGTTCTTTCCCCCACGGTCTGCATTCCAAATTATTGACACCCTTGATAAAGATGAACAAAAATGACTGTATAAAATATATAATTGAAAAACGGAGCTAGAGTATATTGTATGTTCCAAAAAAAGGGAAATTATATTATTTTATACTAATACAATTGCTCAGAGAAAGAGATTTTGTTTAACAAGTAATATAATATATATATTTTAAGCTAGGGGTCAAAATGATTGATACCCTGTTTTCAATACCTTACCTTGCGAGGATAACGGCACAGAGGCTTTCTAAAATGTCCTTTATATCCTTCCTATGCGCTTATGGACTGCCCTCTTCAATTCAAACCACAGGTTTTCAATGTGTTTTAAGTCTGGAGACTAAGATGTTGATTTTGTGGGCAATTAACTATTTCTTTGTGGCTTTTAATGTGTGGTTGATCTATTCATTAAATATTTGTGACCTTATTTCCATAAGAGGTGAAAAGAAGCATAAGAATTTATCCAGGCTGGACTACTTAGAACAAACCCGAATGACATAATGCATTTATTCTTTAGCTACACTTGTCATATTTAAGTGTGAGGTTGAAGTTATTGTTTTGCTGGAAGATCCCACTTATAATGACCCAGTCCCCCCCTCCCCCCTCTCTCCCCTTCAATGCACGGCCAATCACGCCACTCCAGACAACATGAATACAATACGATGAGTTAAGCCAGTCAACTGGCTGGACGTCAAGCTGCTCGAATTCCCCAGAATGTATTTTCTCCCCATTCAAAGAAGTGTAGACCGAGCGACTGCTTACAAAACAGACACAAACTTTCTCTTCGTCTGGGCGTCAGGCACAACGTTGGGATGAATGAGTAGGACTCCGCAGGGCTATGAGCACGAGCCGGTGCAAAGTGAAGATAATGGACCAGTTGTGCGGGCAGTTGGACTTCATACGCTAAACTGTCTCTCCTATCCTTCCATCCTTTCCTCCATAGTTCCACGGACACCTTTCGGAGAAGAGCGGTTGTTCAGAGACATGGATGTGAGGATGGCTGGAGGTATCATGGGTGGGATGCTGCTGCTGTTAGTGACCACCCTGTTCCTGCTGATCCGATGGGCCAAGAGGAGACGGAGACGGGACCCGGCCAGACGAGGGGCTGTCGCCCTGGGGAAGCACCCCAATGTGGTAAGGGCTGCTCCATGTACACATAACACACACACTGTATCCACACGCATGACTCTCACACCCACACAGGGGCAACTAAAGCACGCACACAAGTGAAAGAAAGATATTGATCCAGGTGTTGAAATATTGAATGACCATTTGCTGGCATGTTGAGACTGAATGAATGCCCAGGAATGGCAAAGAAACAAAGTATAAGTTTGGAACAACATTTAAACCCACTGAGTATTACAGTCAAACACAATGAAGCAACTAAGTAGTTCGCTTATACAACCCTAATCTGAGCTAAATGTGTCATTAACCAGGTTTTCATCCAACCTATTTATGCAAGTAAAAAAAAAAAACGTTGTTGGTGGACTTTCCAAATGTCGGCAAAACCAAATACGCTACATGAAGTGGGATCTTTTTGTGTCGTCAAATTAATTTTGCGAGACATGCTGGAGGAAACACCTTTATGCGCAAATATTGATACAATAACCATCATGTTGAAGTAAACTTGGGAGTCACGCGTTGATATGCTGTGTGGTCCTCCCACTACGACTCGGGAAGCTATGCCGTTTATTAGGCTACTGATGAAATAAATGACGATGAACTTCACAGGGTGGTGAAAGTGCACGGGGATCTTGATGCTCCTTTCCAATAAATATCAAAGGGGCTGATTCTGGTGACATGATGATCGATGCTTGACTGCCATTTGACAAATAAAAATATCCTCACTTTTTATCTATAATAATCTCATCACGTAGACTAGCCTACCCGCACTGTATCTGAGAGCTGTTGGCTAGAACGCACGTGCCAATACCATAGTAGGCACATTTGCTATTTAACACAACAGTTTTTGTGAAAAAAACTACATCTGATTTTTATCCGCAACAAGTCCATTTGGTGGAAACCACACTGGTGGGAAAATGCACATATTTTCTATATGCAGGTTTTAGAATACTGGTATGACAATCTGTCTCCAATTGGATGGAAACCTAGCTACTGTCAAATCGAAACTAATCGACCACTTATCTAAACTACAGCGTAATCCAAGGCAAAAAAAACATTGGGACTAATATATATATTTTTAAACATGTCTGTAACGCCATATCAACTACAATCTTTGAGCTCTGACTCCTAAAACAGTGGTTGGCGGTACAAGTTAAAACTCAGCATGTCAGACAGTCTTTCTTTCCTCCCGTCCTCACTCTCTCCCTCTATGCCCCTGATGTCTTTTTTTCACTAATGCTGTTTATGTAGAGCTTAAGGGGGTTCCAGATGGTGAGTTTTCATGAATGCATTGCTTTGACATATGCACTAGAGTGATGTTGTGGTTGTGACAGTGAGATGGTGTCATGTGTGTTAAATGTTTACATGTGATGCACTTCCATTGCATAGTTATGCAAATTAAAGTATGGCACCTGTGGTTGTACTGTGACGTCGTGGTTCTGCATTGTGTTTTGTTTTCCCAAGATGCAGGAACAAGAAAATGTAGTGCAGCTTGAGAAAATGTATTGTGGTGAACTCTGTAAATGTCAGTGATGTGTAACAGTAACACATGAACCATAATTGTTACATGTACAGTACAGCTCCAAAAGTATTGGGACAGTGAATTTTGTTGTGGTTTTGTCTCTGTACTCCAGCACTTTGGATTTCAAATGATACATCGACGGAGGTTAAAGTGCAGACTGTCAGCTTTAATTTTGCACCATTTTAGGGGACCAAAAGTATTGGGACAAATTCCCTTACGTGTATTAAAGTAGTAAAAAGTTAAGTGGTCCCATATTCATAGCACACAATGATTACAGAAAGCTTGTGACTCCACAAATTTGTTGGATGCATTTGCTGTTTATTTTGGTTGTAGTTCAGATGATTTTGTACCCAATAGAAATTAATGGTAAATAATGTATTGTGTCATTTTGGAGTCACTTTTATGTTTCTAAACATTTCTACATTAATGTGGATGCTACCATGATTATGGATCATTCTGAGTGAATCGTGAATAATGATGAGTGAGAAAGTTAGACGCACAAATATCATACCCCCAAGATATGCTAATACAATAACAGGGGAGGCTAGCATTTTTGGTGGGTATGATACTTATGCCTCTGTACCTTTCTCACTATCAGGTGACAGGAGACAAAGGGCTGTGATACATGGTTTTACATCTAGACACATGAAAAGTAGGAAGTATACGGAGGGTACGGGACAACAGAGGACGAACAGCAGAGGGGCTAATGATTTTGGAGCAGGGGGGAAAGGTCTCAGTTTCCGGGGGTGTAGCCGCGGGGCTATAGCGGCGTGCCAGCACATCCGGCTTGACCTTCTTGGATACCGGTTGGTGCTGCGGAAGCGAAGTGGACCGGTCCTTACTGAACCCCTCCCGGAGGTCCTGGTACTCCATAGGGTTGGCGAAGAGGTCCAGAGCAATTTCCAAGCCCCTAGGAAGATGTCCCGGGGAAGGCAGAGCTGACTTCAGGCAATGAGTGTGGCAGAACGGGCTCCAGCCCACGATGGCACCAGTAGGCCAGTCAATTGAGGGATTGTGTCGCTGAAGCCAAGAGAATCCAAATACCACAGGAACCTGCAGAGACTCAATTAGCAGGAATTGTATCATCTCGCTGTGGTTCCCCGACACTCAAAGATTGATAGGGGTGGTTTGGTGGGTGACCCGGCCTATAGAGTGCCTGTCCAGCGCTCTAACACCCATGGAAATGGAGAGGGGTTGAGTGGGGATGCCCAGCTCGGACGCCAGGGTAACATCCATAAGACTCATATCGGCCCGCGAGTCGATGAGTATCTGGAGAAACTTGGACTGGTCGCCCCACAGCAGGGTGGCATGGAGAGGGGGGTGAGTAGGGGGAGAAGCAACATTATCCTTAAGACCCATCAGAGTACTCATTCCTACCAATGAGCTTGGTCTCTTGAAGGGACAGGTAGACACATAATGACTGGCAGTATCGCAATACAGACAACGCTGGGTGTTAAGTCTGTGTACGCATTCGGCTGGAGACAGCCTTGCCCTGCCGAGCTGCATCGGCTTGGGAAGGGGCAAATCAGCAGTCTTCGGAGGCTCTTGGAGGAACTCAGGTAAGCTCGGATCCTCTCGGAGACGAAGATGCCGGGGACTTCCAGAGTTCATCAGATGCAAGGTGGGATCCTTGAGTGAGCATTTGGGACCGCAATCAGACCTCTTCTCCCTCCTACGTAGCCGACCATCGATCTAAATGGTTAAAGCGATGAGTGAGTCGAGATCCGTCGGAAGTTCCCAGGCTGCAAGCTCGTCCTTTACTTCCTCCGATAATCCGTGCAGGAACTTGTCGAACTGCGCTTCCGGGTTCCAGGCACCCTCCGCTGGTAGCGTGCGGAAATCCACCGCATAGTCTACCACACGGACGGAGTCCTGCCGAAGCTGGAGTAACTTCCGGGGAGCCTCTCTCCTGGACACCGGAGCCTCGAAAACATCTCTCACCTCCGCCACGAATACCTCCAGACTGAGGCAGACGGCGGATTGTTGCTCCCACACCACCATGGCCCAGGCGAGTGCCCCCCTGACATCAGCATAATAATGTACTCTATCTTCGAGCGATCCGAGGGGAACGAAGAAGGCGGCAGCTAACAAATGAGGGAGCACTGGGAGAGAAAGGCCCGGCAGGTTCTGGAATCCCCATCGTAGTGCTCCGGGAGAGGTAACCTGGGTTCCTGGGAATCCGGGGTGACGCGGCTGCTACCAGCCGGGTTACTGAGTGGCATGGAGGTTACCGTTGTGGTAGGCTGCCTAGTAGGCAAACCACGGAATTGCTCCCGCAAAGTGTCCAATGCTAGGACGTGACAGTCGGCCACATCCTGGAACGCTTCCATCAGACCACGAAGCAACTCCTCATGTCTACCAATGAGGGCTCCTAGGGAGGAGATGGCGTTGCGGAGCTGGTCCAAGTCTGCTGGGTCAGTCATGGCCAGTTCATACTATCAGGTTTCAGGTAAGGTGCAGACTGTGTTGAAGTAACAATGTGTACTGCAGCAACAGGGGCAGGCAAACGACAGGTCAAGGCAGGCAGGGGTCGATAATCCAGAGTAGTGTGGCCAAGGTACAGGACGGCAGGCAGGCTCAAAACCAGGAGGGCGAGAAAAAGAGAGACTGGGGAAAATCAGGAGCTGAGAGAAAACGCTGGTTGACTTGAACAAACAAGACGAACTGGCACAGACAGACAGAAAACACAGGTATAAGTACCCAGGGGATAATGGGGAAGATGGGCGACACCTGGAGGGGGGTGGAGACATCACAAGAACAGGTGAAACAGATCAGAGCGTGACACTCACTCATCCTTACTCATGATTCATTCAGGATTATCCGTAATCATGGTAGCATGGTAGCACAGAGCCAAAACAATAAAAAAAAATGTGTCACTGTCCCAATACTTTTGGAGCTCACTGTATGTAATAGTATTGCATATGTAATTATTGTGAGTTTGGTGATGAGGTGAAATACTGACTTGCTTATGTTTTGCATCGTAGACTGTAGCCGATTTATGGTCAGTACCCAATCCCATGTGTAAGTGGAATATCATAGATTCAGTCATAGAATAGATCTAGTATCTATCTATATGGATTCAGTAAGCTAATGTGTGGTGTTTTAATATTTCGAAAACGGAGTGGCTGCGTGACCAGATTCTCTGGAAGCTTCTTCCCGATAGCTAAACAACCGTAACTTCTGCGTATGTGCTAGTTCGGCTGGCCAGAGCTGAAACAGGCTACTCTGGCAAATTTCAATGATGTACTGTCTATCATATCGTTTGGTGTTAGGCTACATGTTATGTTGTCATGTAGCCTAAATGCATTTAGTTTCACACCACATTTAGGATAAGGATATTGCAAAAAAGGTTTGCGTACTGCTTATGTTTGTGCTACTGCAATATCCTTAGTTACAACAGACAGAGAAGGTTGTAGCTACATGTCAATCATGTCGTCTTAAATTAGCCTACAAAATAGATATTTTGGGGGGAACGCTCGTTCAAAGTGCTACAGGGTTTTTATTTCAGCTGTTAAAAAAATGTGTTGCTTAAAGTAACACATGAACAGAATGTGATACGGTTGTTCAGCTCTGTGGAAGAGGCATCCTGGGAGGCGGGGTATGGGCGTGGAGGGGCGGTTTGATCTGGTCGTACAGCCTCAGCTTTTCAAACGTGCTGAAATTGCTTGTCCATAATTGTCCAATGTACTTTTGAAATTCTGATCGAGACCAATGAGACTTTTGCGCGGACCAGGACAACGCTGCATCAGTTGGAACATAACAAGTCACAAAGCAACCATTTCAACTCAAAGCAACCCTCTAAATGCCCCTTCTTTCCATGATCGACAGGTGAACTCGGGCCGGCCCATGATCCCCCTGATCGAGGAGGTCTGCTACCAGAACAAAGGGTTCAGCATAGACTACGAGGCCTCGGGAGGTTCTGAAAGCCTCCATGGGAGACATGGGGTCTACACCAGGAAACAGTCACTGATCCCACCACAACCACGGTCCCACAGCAGCCACCCAGACTGCGGCTCCAGGACCGTAACAGGCGACATGCTGCCTATACTGGTGATGCCAGAGCCCTTGGTTAAAGACCTCACTCCCACCCTCATCTCCAATGGCAGGAAAGCTGACAACACCATCAGCATGGGGGCTGTGACGAAAGACGAGAAGGAGAAGGAGAGGAATAAGCAGAGGGATATGGAGAAGAAGGAGGAGGAGGAGGAGGGGGAATGGGAGAAGGAGTGGGAACAAGCCGTTGACACAAAAGAGAAGAGATATTCCGAGGGGGAAAGGACGGATAAGTCGAGAGATGTTTTGGGTGCTTCTAGTGGTACTTCTAGTGAGACCGCAGATGTAAGCGAGGCCTCTGAGGACCAAACAAACACAGAAAAGCCTCAGAGCCACAGGATGAAAACACACCAAATCAGAGATCCCAAAGACGGACACAAAAGCACTTCTGAAGAGGAGTCTGAGACAGAAAACCAACATAAGAATATGCACTCTGTGATCTGTCTTTCAGACGATTATGACATAGCCATGGAGGATGAAGCTGGCGCCAGGTCCCGTTGCTCCAGCATCAGGACGTCGGCGGGGGGATCGCAGCGCAAGGGCTCAACGAAACAAACCAGCGACCAAGCAAACAGACGACCAAGTAACCCACAGATGCACCATTCAGACTCACACTCTGGGCTTCAGACTCACATTGAGGAAGATGCAAAAGAACTCTAACCATTTATTCAAAAATAAAACTGACATTATGGAGCCAAACGAACACTGTACACAGACAAAAAAAATTATTAATTGTTTTGTTTTCTTAGTGTTTTTTCTCTCTCCAATTCCAAATGATTATTTTGGGCCTAAAAGAGCTCAACCACTTTTCAGGTCTTGATTGAGTAAATGGACGAATGTAAATCTGAAAACAGAAACGTGTGTTTTCTGTAAAACAGTGTGGAACGAGACTTAATGTGAATGAAGTCATTCTGTATTACTTTCATTTGCAGTGTTGAAGAACTAGTATTTCAGAAATTAAAGTCATAATGTAAGCGCAATGCAATGTAACTACAGTGCTAGGGAAGCTACTCTGAAAATATAGTTTACCAAGCTACCAATTACTTCACACTGGAAGAAATTAAGCTACACTAAAGCTACTCTTAAGAAAAATAAAGTGAAGTAAAGTTACTTTGAAAAAGTAGTTCACTACATCCAAACTACTATACTTAGTTAAAAATGATCATATCTAAATCTGAAATGCCATAGACTACATATTGCAAGAACAAATCACTCTGGAATCAGATGTTAACAGAGTGTGTAGTGAGAATTAGGCACACAAAATGTGTTTCAACTGAGAATTAGGCAGGTCTGATGCCAAAAAAGAAAGAAAATTCTCACCTACTTCACCTATATTTTATTTTCTCGTTGCAACAAAGTAGCGTGTAGTTCCAGTAGTTAGCTACACTGCTACCTGGCAAAAAAAAAGTTATTAACTACTGAAAACACTACCAAGATTACAATTTTGCTACTGCAAAATGTAATTATATTACTTGTTGTACTACACGTAGTTCACTACTCCCGAACACTGTGTAACTATAGTGTACAGTGATTATGTGGCGTCACTAGTGTTTGCTATAGAGTGTAAACCGATGTTTCATACTGTAGATGTCCACACACGAAGACATTAGTGTTGTTTCAAAAACAATGGTTCAACCCCGCTCGAATGATGTGTTCAGCACATTGCAAATAAACACATTTTGTGATTTCAGTAACTGTTTCTAAATTGTGTTTTCTTAGGAATAACTGGAAGGAACGGATGTATTCCATGTGCAGCTATGACAGAATGATATTGGGTGCATATGTAATTATGATATTTGTGTTAATGTATAATTGTAGCTAGTAATAACTAGCTAAGAACTACAACACTTGTCCTAAACATAAAGGCACACTTTCAATCACTGAGAAAAGTTAGGTTATATTAGGTTCATAGGCTTTTAATTGCCCTTGGGCTTCCTGAATCACTCGTCCTGTCTGCCACGAGGCTCAGCAGCAGCCATGTTGACTTCCACGAGCCTGAACGATTGAACGAGTAGCGCTACGTTCATAAAGACTTCCCTAACAATGGCCAATAGGGAGTGGAGAATGGCCCTGACAGCCCATGAGACGTTGACGAAACACCTGGCCATGGGCTGGAGGGTGTGGCTAAACAGTGCCCCGAACAGAGGTGTGATCACCTGTTCCCCTAGCACTACGACTAGTCCCACCACCAACACCTGTGTGCACACAGGTAAAGACAGGTGAACTAAAAGCAACCTAATATAATATCCTTTGAAATAAGTGAATTCTAGTTATTAATCTGAATATACCCATGCACATCATTATCCCTCGGAGAGCAACTTTACCTTGATGACATACTGTGTGATGAAGCTGAGCAGCTCTATGATGAAGGCAGTAGCCAGGCTGAAGGGGAAGCTGATGGACTGGAAGATTCTGCGCCAACAGCTGTGGATCATCTTATTCCCCCTGCGGAGACAAAATAAACCTCAGCAAGATGGTCAATTTAAACATGGATAATGAACAAAGTGTGGCAAGAAAGGTTGCCACTACCTGTGCAGGGAATGGTCACAGGCATCGTCATCCTCTAGGCTCATGCTCTCTCTGTGATGGGGTGACATATGCACAGGTCTGTGAAAAGGAAACAAAAATCTCAAATACTTTATTAATAATCAATCAATAAATTGAATACTCAATGTGCACAACCAAACAACGCAGAACAGCCAAACAATGCCTGAGTCTACATCCTTTGCAAGGGGCTGTGAGTTGCTGTGTGCTTGCTTACCTATCCGCCATGTGGTTGTTGGCTGTCCTCTCACCTTCTGCCTCTCTCTGTCTGTCCCCAGGATTTGCATGAGCCCTGTCCTCCTCTCCAGGCTCCTTAGAGAGGGAGAACACACATCACTCACACCACTCTGGACATCAATCACACATCCACAGACTGGACTGCTTTTAATTGTGATTCATTTTCAGTTATTATGTCTGTATGACATGTACTGTATATACTGTAGTACTATCTCTTTAGAGGCACTGTTGCCTTTAGAGATGTGTCCCTTTTATAGAGGTTAAGGGGTGGAACATACATTAGTACTGCAAGACATTAGACATTAGTACTGTAAGTACACCCATTGGTTCGTCTCGCTCGCTGCTGTATTGCCATCTAGTGTCTTGCCCCGGGGGGCCCTTCATAGTGTCCAGTTTCAGGAGAAGATGCTGGAGTTTGTCCTTTTTCAGAGAGAGATCTGTCAGAGAAAATAAAAGAATACATCAACTATAGCTAAACGCAAACCAAACATGAACTAGGCCTACATTTTGAAGAATAATTTTGCATCCTAGACAGTGAAAGGCCTAGTTCTTAGGGTCATGCTCTGATTACTACCACATGCTGTGAAAAACATGATTCAGGTACATTAGTATCAACAAATCCACCCAGTATATTTCCCCTTTGCCCTGTCAAAGACCTCTGACATTTCCCTCTGACCACTGACCTTTGACATGGCGTTCCTTCTGGGCCCTGAGAAGGGAACCGGCCTGCTGTTTGAGATGGAGTAGGTACTCGTGGCTGCTGGGGGGATTGTTGGAACTGTTGGGTCCTACATCATCATCTTCATCATTCCCTTTGGTGCTACAGCCCTCTATGAAAACACAAAGCTTGTGATGTTTTGTCTTGCCTCGAGAAAATCCTAGTTAGTGGTTTTTGATTGAACAGGGCCCTCAGTCAAGAGATACACTTCAATGCAATCTAGTGTTTGGAATATAAGGAGTGTCTCACCATGATCAATGGACAGGAAGTTATCATCGATGACCTCATAATTCTCTGCCCTTTGGCTTTTGCTGTGATTGGTGGAGGTTACATTTACAGGTGTGCTTGGACCTATACTTGAGAGATGTAAAACCTGCCCTGAGACAGAGGCAATACCCAAAAGGTAATCACCTGCTTTTGACAGTTGTTAGGCCTAACTTAACATGACGTAATCCATTCAATCATCACTCGCCTGCAGTATTTTTTGTACCTATCATTTGTTATACAAATTCAGTGCTCTCTTTTACCAGGGTTGAGATTGTTCTCCCTAGGCTGTGATGGGGGGATAACATGCCCTGACACCAGTTCTTTCTCCACGTACTGAGGAACATTGCTGATCACCCTCTCGGTGGAACATCTGAAAAAACACATTAAACCATAGTGTTGCGCTCATAAGCCAGGTATCCAATTGGTGGCAGAAGAAAAACAACAGATAATACACAAAGCAAGTTAAGCCATGGCTGTGATGTTGGGTGTTGGCTGTAAAGAAGGCTACAAACTACAAAACAAATAAACAGTTGGCTATGATTTATTATTCTACTGTAGTCGGCATGTATATTGTGTCAGTAACTGCAATGCAGTTACATGGTAACAGGTACACTCAGCAAATACATGATCTCTGAAGGAACACTCATTTTGCCTCTATACTGTCTCCACAATTTCTTTCAAACATTCAGCAGGGGGTCTACTACCTTGAAGAATTCAAAGAGTTCTGCTCGGAGGCAGACACAAGGTCCTCTCTCCCCGTTTCGATCCAGTCCCCATGAAATGATGCCTAGATATGGGGGAAGTGTCAGAGAAAGAAATTAAAAAACAGCATGCTGGTGAAGTCAATGGATCACATTTAAATTATTTGACTCACCATAGTGAAAAGTAGGTCAACTAGTACACTATGGTATTACAGACTTGCATTCACAAAGTCAGGGCTGAGATGAGACATATGGACATTAGTGAGAGATGACAAACAAGAACACATAGAACACCATTTTAAAGTAGACGTATGGATCTATGCACATTGCACAATTGTTAGTTCACAATGGGCAGTTGCCATGGGGATAGAATATCAAAACATTCAAGGTGAAATCTAAAACTTCAGACCTGAAAAGATTTGGGGGTACAGAATGTTTCCTGCTATAATTATATGTGTATGGAACCACTTGTTGAAGTGGATGGATGAATAATGGCTACAATACCACTGATCGACTATATCAGAAACCATTTACTGTTCTCCTAGCAGCAGGATCATATGGAAGCACATTCCCGCCACTAAAGTGTCAATACTATCTAAAAATGTCTCCTTATTATAGACATTTTTAGATACCTAAGTAAACATTTCTAGATAATATCTAAACATGTATAGATACTGAGTCGAAGTTTAGCATGTCTTTGCAGGGAGACTGAATGTGTTGCCGGCATAATATCCTATGGAAGCCCATTCCCCCCATAATTTAAAAAAAATGTCAATACTATCTTATAGCATATGTTTCTTCATTTGTAACATTGTGTGATTACATTGGGACGGGAGGACGGGGTTCAACCTGTCAACTAACAACTAATCATGAGTCAACTTGTCAAATAAACATCAAGCCCTTGATTGGGTGAATCAGGTGAACTAGTTCAGGGCTAAAAACAAAATTGTGAAACATCTGGGCGTCCCCGAGGAGGTGTTTTAGAAGCACTGGGCTAACCTAATCAGGTTAAACTCTAGACCCTAGTTGGAGGGTATGACATAAAATGGTTTTATATGGGCTATGATGAGACCATATTTTTTCTAATTAGGTCATATGGTAAAAAATAAATAGACAACTGCAATTGGACAATAGAACCAACAGGGCTGCGTTTGCTTTATGCAGGGTTTGTCACGATCTTCGTCGGGCGAAAGAGAGGAGGACCAAAATGCAGCGTGGTACGTATCCATAATGTCTTTTAATGAGAATGAATACGACAAAATACAAAACTAACAAAGTGAAACAAAATGAAAACCGAAACAGTCCCGAATGGTGAAAACACTGAAATGAAAATAACCACCAACAAAACACAATAGAAAACAAGCTCCCTAAACATGGTTCCCAATCAGAGACAACGACTAACACCTGCCTCTGATTGAGAACCATATCAGGCCAAACGAAAAACCCAACATAGAAAAACAAAACATAGATAACCCACCCAACTCACGCCCTGACCACACTAAAACAAAGAAATAACAAAATAACTATGGTCAGAACTTGACAGGGTTGCATCATGTAGGCCTTTGCATCTGTAATAAAAAAAGTTACTCACACAGAATGTCATCACTATTGTGTTAATTGATTAATTCCAGTCAATAATTGTGGATTGAAGGTCTAGGTAGACTAGCTGTCACGACTTCCGCCGAAGTCGGTCCCTCTCCTTGTTCGGGCGGCGTTCGGCGGTCGACGTCACCGGCCTTCTAGCCATCGCCGATCCACTTTTCATTTTCCATTTGTTTTGTCTTTGTCTTACACACCTGGTTTCAATCCCCCAATTACTTGTTCATTATTTAACCCTCTGTTCCCCTATGTTTGTTTGTGAGTGATTGTTATTTGTATTGCGGTCTGTATTTGTGGCCTTGGTTATATTGACGTGTTTTGTATTATTATTATTGAGTAAAATTGCGACTTTACTCTTATCTGCTGTCCTGCGCCTGACTCTTCTACACCAGCTACACACAGACGCATAACACTAGCCACCGAAGTTTGAATATGAACCAAATTTGATCACATTCACATTTTCTCTTAACACAAATAAATAGGCCCATTTTAGGCTATAAATACATAGCTTAGGCTACAAATACATGACATTACTGATTCTTTTCCCCTGGCCAGAGGGGATCAGAGCTTAATAGGCTTCTCTACCTGCAGCTGTGGTTGTTATCAGTAGGCTACCGTTGATCAGATTGAAGTACAGATAAATTGTGCACGAGTTGACAAATCATGATGCAAATCAGTCTAAACAACTTTACCTTTCCCTATTTTCAATTTATTCCGTGTCAATATGTTTTATCAAACCGAATCAAAAGTGTTGGGGCATATGCCAGCTCGCCACACGTTTGCCAGCGGCCCTACTGTGCTGATCTCTGCAACATGGTTAGATTGAGATCGCCACATAATTTTGAGAGAGTATCTCAAACGTTTTAGATAGTGTTGACAAAAAAATATATATATGTGTGGCAGGGCTTCCATAGGATATTATGCGTTTTCTGTTTGTCTGTTGCCAGTTCGTCGTGTCCCGTCAAGTCCTACCAGCGTGTTCCCGTGTTTACTATGCTCTAGTTTTTTCTAGTCTTCCCAGTTCTAGTCTTCCCAGTCTGACCTTTCTGCCTGTTCTGATCCTGCTTGCCGTCCTGTACCTGCCTGACTCTGATTTGGATTACGACTCTTTGCCTGCCTTGACCTACCGATTGCCTGCCCCTTGTACTGTAATAAACCCGGAGACTTGTACTATCCGCCTCCTGTGTTTGCATCTGGGTCTTAGTCTGAGCCGTGATAGTACGAACTGGCCATAACTGACCCAGCAGACTCGGACCAGCTCCGCAACGCTGTCTCCTCTCAAGGACCCACCATTGGAAGACACGAGGAGTTACTGCAAAGGACTAGAAGCTGCATCCCTGCGCCTTCCTTTCCCATTGTCTTAACCTCGCTGAGATGAACTATGATGTGGGAAATCGAGAATTACTCGCAGTTAAGATGGCGTTATGGGATACTTATTGGCTTGTAGAGAGAACTTTTCATCCTCTCTCAGCTAAAGTGGGGTGGGAAGTAGGGTCTATACTAACCAAATATGGTTCGTTTTGGAAGGGGACTGCATTGTACATACAGCACTTCATTCTCCAACCCTTCCATAGTCCCCAATGCAATACACTGCAATAGATTTTACATGGGATACATACTGTTTTGTAGAAATAACTTTTCTACTTGTCTCAGCTAAATTGGGGTTGGAAATACTCTGAAGGGTCTCGACCAAACAAATATGTGTAGTTTCGTACATATCCAGCAACACAGCTTTAAATGACCTGGTAGCCTACTATCCATGGTCCTGAAATCAATACACAAGCAACAAACAGCAAAAAATAAACACAAAAGCGAAACTTTTTTTTTTTTAATCAAAACAAATGTTAAATGTAATGAATACTAACTAGATTATCAGGACACAGTATAATCACACTTTCTGAACAGCAATGGAGAATATTATTTACAAGTTGTAGGCCGATATGCGCTTCTTATCTATCAAGGTTTGCCTATTAACTAGTTAAAAATAAGAGAGATACGCTTATTTACAAGCTATATTGTCATGATTATCGATCAAGGTCAGCAAAGGTACTTTTTGTAGAGTTTAAAATGTTTTACATGAGACAAGGCTAACAGTACACATATAATCAAGCTTTCAGAACAACGATGGAGAACATTATTTACAAGGTATGGGCCTCTGTGTTGATTTCCTATCAATGTTAGCAGTATACTACTGTAAAGGCCTATTACCCAAGTTTTCAAAACCAATAGCCGAGACAAGTCTTAAGGGTCAAAAATGTCCCGCCGCTATGTTCAACAGCAGAGAAAACCCCCAGAGAAAATTATATTTTTGAAACTTGAAATGTGATGACTTTTCCTAGAGTGACCACAACATTAGAAAAAGTGAAACATCGCCTTTGTTCATACACTGCTCAAAAAAATAAAGGGAACACTTAAACAACACAATGTAACTCCAAGTCAATCACACTTCTGTGAAATCAAACTGTCCACTTAGGAAGCAACACTGATTGACAATAAATTTCACATGCTGTTGTGCAAATGGAATAGACAACAGGTGGAAATTATAGGCAATTAACAAGACACCCCCAATAAAGGAGTGGTTCTGCAGGTGGTGACCACAGACCACTTCTCAGTTCCTATGCTTACCTGGCTGATGTTTTGGTCACTTTTGAATGCTGGCGGTGCTTTCACTCTAGTGGTAGCATGAGACGGAGTCTACAACCCACACAAGTGGCTCAGGTAGTGCAGCTCCTGGCACATCAATGCGAGCTGTGGCAAGAAGGTTTGCTGTGTCTGTCAGCGTAGTGTCCAGAGCATGGAGGCGCTACCAGGAGACAGGCCAGTACATCAGGAGACGTGGAGGAGGCCGTAGGAGGGCAACAACCCAGCAGCAGGACCGCTACCCCCACCTTTGTGCAAGGAGGAGCAGGAGGAGCACTGCCAGAGCCCTGCAAAATGACCTCCAGCAGGCCACAAATGTGCATGTGTCTGCTCAAACGGTCAGAAACAGACTCCATGAGGGTGGTATGAGGGCCCGACGTCCACAGGTGGGGGTTGTGCTTACAGCCCAACACCGTGCAGGACGTTTGGCATTTGCCAGAGAACACCAAGATTGGCAAATTTGCCACTGGCGCCCTGTGCTCTTCACAGATGAAAGCAGGTTCACACTGAGCACATGTGACAGACGTGACAGAGTCTGGAGACGCCGTGGAGAACGTTCTGCTGCCTGCAACATCCTCCAGCATAACCGGTTTGGCGGTGGGTCAGTCATGGTGTGGGGTGGCATTTCTTTGGGGGGCGGCACAGCCCTCCATGTGCTCGCCAGAGGTAGCCTAACTGCCATTAGGTACCGAGATGAGATCCTCAGACCCCTTGTGAGACCATTTGCTGGTGCGGTTGGCCCTGGGTTCCTCCTAATGCAAGACAATGCCAGACCTCATGTGGCTGGAGTGTGTCAGCAGTTCCTGCAAGAGGAAGGCATTGATGCTATGGACTGGCCCGCCCGTTCCCCAGACCTGAATCCAATTGAGCACATCTGGGACATCATGTCTCGCTCCATCCACCAACGCCACGTTGCACCACAGACTGTCCAGGAGTTGGCAGATGCTTTAGTCCAGGTCTGGGAGGAGATCCCTCAGGAGACCATCCGCCACCTCATCAGGAGCATGCCCAGGCGTTGTAGGGAGGTCATACAGGCACGTGGAGGCCACACACACTACTGAGCCTCATTTTGACTTGTTTTAAGGACATTACATCAAAGTTGGATCAGCCTGTAGTGTGGTTTTCCACTTTAATTTTGAGTGTGACTCCAAATCCAGACCTCCATGGGTTGATAAATTTGATTTCCATTGATCATTTTTGTGTGATTTTGTTGTCAGCACATTCAACTATGTAAAGAAAAAAGTATTTAATAAGAATATTTCATTCATTCAGATCTAGGATGTGTTATTTTAGTGTTCCCTTTATTTTTTTGAGCAGTGTATTTCCATGAAAGCTGTACACCGCCAGGGTACAAAGATTGTCTTAGGGTCATTTTTGACCTGACAGTCATAAAATCATTTACACACCACAAAGACACACACACACACACAAAATGAGAAAATGTGTGTGTCACGCCCTGATCTGTTTCACCTGTCCTTGAGATTGTCTCCACCCCCTTCCAGGTGTCGCCCATCTTCCCCATTATCCCCTGTGTATTTGTACCTGTGTTCTCTGTTTGTCTGTTGCCAGTTCGTCTTGTTTGTCAAGTCAACCAGCGTTTTTGTCTCAGCTCCTGCTTTTCCCCAGACTTCCTTTTTCTCGCCCTCCTGGTTTTGACCCTTGCCTGTCCTGTCTCTGAGCCCGCCTGCCTGACCACTCTGCCTGCCCTGACCCTGAGCCTGCCTACCGTCCTGTACCTTTGCCCCACCTCTGGATTATCGACCTCTGCCTAACCTGACCCTGAGCCTGCCTGCCGTCCTGTACCTTTGTCCCACTACTCTGGATTCTCGACCCCTTCCTGCCTTGACCTGTCGTTTGCCTTCCCCTGTTTCTGTAATAAACATTGTTACTTCAACACAGTCTGCACTTGGTTCTTACCTGAAGTACGAACTGATAGTACAAACTGGCCATGACTGACCCAGCAGACTTGGACCAGCTCCGCAACGCCATCTCTTCCCACGTAGGCACGAGGAGTTGCTTCGCGGTCTGATGGAAGGGTTCCAGGACGTGGCCGAACGTCACGACCTAGCATTGGACCCATTGCGGGAGCAATTCCGTGGGGTGCCTACTAGGCAGCCTACCATGACGGTAACCTGCCAGCCCCTCAGTAACCCGGCTGGTTGCAGTGCCGTCATCCCGGTTTCCCTGGAACCCCGCTTACCTCCCCTGGAGCTCTACGATGGAGATTCCAGAACCTTCCGGGCCTTTCTCTCCCAGTGCTCCCTTTTTTTCGAGCTGCAGCCTTCTTCGTTCCCCTCGGACCGCTCGAGGATAGCGTACATCATTAAGCTGATGTCCAGGAGTGCACTCGCCTGGGCCATGGCGGTGTGGGAGCAACAATCCGTTGTCTGCCTCAGTCTGGAGGTATTCGTTGTGGAGGTGAGAAAAGTTTGAGGCCCCAGTGCCTGGGAGAGAGGCTGCCCGGAGGTTACTCCAGCTTCGGCAGGACTCCCTCCGTGTGGCAGACTATGCAGTGGATTTCCACACGCTAGCAATGGAGGATGCCTGGAACCCAGAAGCGCTGTTCGACACATTTCTGCACGGATTATCGGAGGAAGTAAAGGACAAGCTTGCTGCCCGGGAACTTCCGACAGATCTCGACTCACTCATCGCTTTGACCATCCGGATCGATGGACGGCAACGGGAACGTAGGAGGGAGAAAAGGTCTGATCCCAATTGCAATCGCTCACTCTAGGATCACAACTTGCATACGTGTACACAGACTTAACACCCAGCGTTGTCTGTATTGCAGTACTGCAGGTCATTATGTGTCTACCTGTCCCTTCAAGAGACCTAGCTCGTTTGTAGGAATGAGTACTCTGGTGGGTCTTAAGGACAATGTAGCTTATCCCCCTACTCGCCCCCCTCTCCATGCCACCCTGCTGTGGGGTGACCAGTCCAAGTCTCTCCAGATACTCATCGACTCGGGGGCTGATATGAGTCTTATGGACATACCCTGGTGTCCCCAATCCCCACTCAAGCGTTCTATAGGCCGGGTCACCGGCCATACCACCCCCATCAACCTACGAGTGTCGGGAACCACAGCGAGATGATCCAATTCCTGCTAATTGAGTCTCCGCAGGTTCCTGTGGTATTGGGATTCTCTTGGCTCCTGTCGTTTGCCTGCCCCTGTTGCTGTAATAAATATTGTTACTTCAACACAGTCTGCATTTGGGTCTTACCTGAAACGTGATAGTGTGCTACTGATTGAACTCAGCCAAAACTAAAACGTTTTTGTGCATTTGCAGCACCTCCCCTCCACAACACCACACATGACTCAAGTTCACAGACAAAATAAAAACCATTTCAGACAAACTAAACAAAATTTCAGACAAAATAAAAATGCATTGAAGCATTGTTTACTAATGGGGAATGCAGTCAGAGGCTATAAAGGTGCTGCAGATGACAGTCCCCCCACAGTTGTCTCTTTGCTGAAGCCATGAGTGCACGTTTCAGTGCCCAACAGGTTGTAGATCAGATTTTTTCAGATGTCCAGGAGGAACAAGAGAACAATGACTTAGAAGAGGAGGTATCTAAAGAAGATGATGGGGAAGAATACAACCCAGAGCACAATCCATCATCCTCAGATGAAGAAGAAATTCCCCAAGCTGAAAGAGAGACATTTTGTCAAAGAACAGCAAAACAACATGGTCCTTGTCACCATATGCCAACCAGGGCAGGATGGCAGCACAAAATGTCATAAGGATGACCCCAGGGTCCACAAGAAATGCAGTTGCCCATGCCCAGGTCATCGTCTCGAAATACCACATGTTCATCACACCAACCATCAAAAAATCATCCTGGAGATGACAAATTTGGAGGGTTTCCGTAAATATGGAGACAACTGGAAAAGTATAGATGAGATTGACCTGCGTGCTTACATAGGGCTGCTAATCTTAACTGGTGTGTACAGGTCCTGAGACGAGGCTACATGTACTCTCTTGGATGCAGAGAGTGGAAGGGCGATTTTCCGTACCACGATGCCACTGAAAGTCTTTCACACTTTCTCAAGAATGCTACGATTTGATAACAGTGAGTCAAGACTTGCAAGACATGTGAGAGACAAACTGGCGGCCATAAGAGAGGTCTGGGAAAAGTGGGTGGAGTGTCTGCCATATCTCTACAACCCTGGGCCTGAAGTACCAGTGGATGAGCAACTGGTTCCATTCAGAGGTACATTTTTATTTTCATATCCGTAATGTAAGTGATTTTCACTGTTCATTTTATTATGTATTGCTGTAATATCATTGATTTATGTGATTGTTTTATGTGACACTGATACTAACTAGTGATAGTAATCTCTTTGTCAAAAGGTCGCTGTCCTTTCCAGCAGTATATGCCCAGCAAGCCAGCAAAGTATGGCATCAAGATATGGGTGGCCTGTGACGCACAATCCAGCTACGCTTGGAAGATGCAAGTCTACACAGGGAAGTCGACCAGTGGAGGCCGGAGAAGAACCAGTGGTTGTGACAATTTCTTCACTTCTTATGAACTCAGCCAGCAGCTCCTGAAGAGGAAGATCACCATGGTTGGCACAGTTAGAAAGAACAAGCCTGAGCTCCCCCCAGCACTCCTCGCAACAAGGGGGAGAGAGGCCTTCTCATCAAAGTTCGCCTTCACCCCCACCACCACTCTAGTTTCTTACCTCCCAAAGAGGAAGAAGAATGTGGTCCTACTGAGCACACAATGGCTGAGATCAGTGATCATGAGGACAGGAAGCCAGCCATCATCCTGGACTACAAACACAACAAAGACAACATGGACAACCTGGACAAGGTGATTGGAACTTACAGCTGCAGGAGGATGACTGCCCACTGGCCCCTGGTCATGTTCCATAACATCATTGATGTGTCCTCATACAATTCCTTCATTATATGGAACAAGATCAACCCTACCTGGATGCCTGATAAGCGGAACAAGAGGGTGTTCCTGGAGCAGCTGGGAAAGGCACTTGTAACCCCACGCATTGAAAATAGGGATCGCCTCCCTCGCACAGCAGCCTCTGCAGCGCTTTTGAAAGCTGTTCAGAGGGCTGAATATTGTCCTGGTCCACCTGAGGCTGCAGCTGGGGCAGGCAAGAGGAGGATATGCCAATTCTGCCCCCCAAAGAAGAACTGTAAAACAAATACTATGTGCTGCACATGTGAGAAATACATCTGCAAAGTCCATGCAGACACACTTGCATACTGTCCTACATGTGCTAATTAGTGGATTGATTTATGTTCTTCATGTTTTTGTTTTGTATCTATTATCTTATTTTATTCTTATTTATTGTTTTGTTTGGGGGTGGGGGCAATGGTTAAAAAAATGGGAGAAGACTAGTATTTTGTAGATTAATTCCTCATTATACAGTATATAAGAATATATCACCATGATGCCAAAAAAATTCAAGACTGTTATTGTTTCCCTTCGATAAAATGCATTCAAAACTACTTTCTGCAGATTTCTGCTACTTTCTTACGCTATAAAAGTGCTATCTCTTGCTAAAAAATGTATGTTTACACCTATGCAGTACATTTAGCAATAATAATAATGAACCTCTACTTTAGTAAAGAAAACAATTATGACAGGTGTGTTAAAAACGAGGGGTGTTCACTGATTAAATGCAGTCTTTCTGCATTGTGAAGAGGGAAAACCCAGATATTTAAAGTTTGTCATGAATGACAGGTTGTTTCTTCATGGAAAATAGATTTGGGGTTTAAAATTCAATTAAGCTGCTTTATTTTAGGGGTTTAGTGAAGGCGGGTCATTTTTTACCCTTAGGACAAGGGGAGTATACAGAATGTTAAGACTACACAAGGGTTAAGCTATTCTCTGCTTCAATTTGGCCTCTGCGTCACACCATCCATACGTCGCCTCCGACCACATTTTCAGATCAAGCATAAATCATCTCTAATGCCATCATACTGTAGGCCAGTGGTTCCCAACTCCGGTCCTCGAGTACCCCCCCAACAGTAAAGTTTTATTGTAGCCGCAGACAAACACACTTGATTCAACTTGTCAACTAATCATCAGGCCCTCAATGCGTTTAATCAAGTATGTTTGTCCGGGGCTACAACAAAAGTGTAATGTTGGGGCTACTCAAGAACTGGCGTTGGGAACAACTGCTGTAGGCCTATGGCTGCATTGGCGTTGCATGCCATTATCAGCTGCATAATTGGTTCACATAGCTGAAAAAATTGTGACAATCAAATAAAACTAATTGGAGAGCTTATGACTTAACAAAAAGGTAATGTTCATTTGAGAATACAACACAGAAACAGACAAATTAGAGACAGATTCCCTTCTTTATTGCAGGATTGTCAAATCAAATCAAATTGTATTTGTCACATGCGCCGAATACAACAGGTGTGTAAGACCTTACAGTGAAATGCTTACTTACAAGCCCTTAACCAACAATGCTTTAAGTTTTAAGAAAAAAAGTGTTAAGTAAAAAATAAAAGTTACAAAAAAATGTACAGCAGCAGTAAAATAACAATAGTGAGGCTATATACAGGGAGTACCAGTACAGAGTCAATGTGCGGGGGCACCGGTTAGTCGAGGTAATTGAGGTAATATGCACATACAGGTAGAGTTAAAGTGACTATGCAGTAGATAATAAACAGAGAGTAGCAGCAGCGTAAACGAGGGGTCTGGGTAGCCCTTTGATTAGCTGTTCAGGAGTCTTATGGCTTAGGAGTAGAAGCTGTTAAGAAGCCTTTTTGACCTAGACTTGTCACTCCGGTACTACTTGCCGTGCGGTAGCAGAGAGAACAGTCCATGACTAGGGTGGCTGGAATCTGACAATTTTTAGGGCCTTCCTCTGACACCGCCTGGTATAGAGGTCCTGGATGGCAGGAAGCTTGGCCCCGGTGATGTACTGGGTCGCACGCACTACCCTCTGTAGTGCCTTGCAGTCGGAGGCCGAGCAGTTGCCATACCAGGCAGTGATGCAACCCGTCAGGATGCTCTCGATGGTGCAGCTGTAAAACCTTTTGAGGATCTGAGGACCCATGCCAAATCTTTTCAGTCTCAGGGGGAATAGGTTTTGTCGTGCCTTCTTCACAACTGTCTTGGTGTGCTTGGACCATGTTAGTTTGTTGGTGATGTGGACGCCAAGGAACTTGAAGCTCTCAACCTGCTCCACTACAGCCCCGTTGATGAGAATGGGGGCATGCTCGGTTCTCCTTTTCCTGTAGTCCACAATAATCTCCTTTGTCTTGATCACATTGAGGGAGAGGTTGCTGTCCTTGGACCACACGGTCAGGTCTCTGACTTCCTCCCTATAGGCTGTCTCGTCGTTGTCGGTGATCAGGCCTACCACTGTTGTGTTATGCAAACTTAATGATGGTGTTGGAGTTGTGCCTGGCTGTACAGTCATGAGTGAACAGGGGGTACAGGAGGGGACTGAGCACGTACCCCTGAGGGGCTCCCGTGTTGAGGATTAGCGTGGCGGATGTGTTGTTACCTTCCATTACCACCTGGGGGCGGCCCATCAGGTGGTACCGCCCTGGGGGCAGTCCCTCATTTAAGTTCAACCCTGTTCCATGAACTGAACTCTCATTTTAATATGGTGAAACTTCTTTTTCAAATATTTTTTTCAAAAGAAACATTGAACATACTCAAATCATAGTGTAAAAAATGGTTCTACTCTTTTTGGCCATATGCTGGTGTTTTGTGGTGGAAAACTGAGCGGGTCGAGTATAACACGTCAACCCTGTTACTCATAAAACATTTTATGGGTGAAGCATGCATTCAATTGCCACTCTCGGTTGTTCACAAATAGCTTCCATTCCCCATGTCACAAGGGAATCTATGGTTGATGTAGTCAACCGGTCAACCCTATTACTTTATTTGGCACTTATACAACGGGTGGGTCTAATCCTGAATGGTGATTGTTTAAAACCGCATTCCAGCCGGTGTCTATTCCACAAGTTACAGCCGGCTAAATCTATGATGTTAAAATGCTATTTACTCTGTTCCATCTGACTGCAATGTCTCATCAGCCCAGCTAGGCACTTTATAAACTTGATCTCCACTATAAAGATCTAGACATTATTTTACATTTCTTTTAGACTAACATTTTGTTTTGAAGAGCGGAGATTTGTATAAACCTTGCTGTCCGTCTCGCCGACATTTGCAACATTGTTTCAATATTCAAATTCGACCTCCAGCTGTCCCATAGTAGTCTAGTGGGAGGCTTCTCTCAGGCCTAACACCCATGCCGATATCCTCCAAACACTGGCTTCTCTGGCATTATCACTTAATTATAAGCACTTACTATAGTCTTTAAAAAAAAATGTACTTCTTGAGATGTGAAAGAGTTTTTATTTTTTTTATTCAAAAGGTTTAAGTTCTTGTTTTTCAGTCAACAAAGAAAACACAATACACATTCACAGATGTGGCAGACATAAATAATAGAATAAAAAATCTAATGAAACAAACAACAAATTTGCAGCAGCACTATCAGTGATCATGTTAGATATTTCCATCTTAAGCTGAGATAACGAGAACATCATTAGTTTTATAGCCCCTTACACGTCATGTATACAGACATATTTCCTTAAATCACCACATTCACTCTGTCCAGTTTGAAATATAGTTTTGTAGTGGAGCCCGACCCTGGGTGTTCTCTTGCGGAGGTCATAATTGAGCTTTTCAAGAGGAAGAAAGTCAACAATCTGGTCAATCCACATTTTAAATGTAGGAGAGGAATCAGAAGCCTGCATTAGGAGAATACATTTGAAAACATGTTTTTTTACAAAATGTAACATGTGCTCTTAATGACAGAATGTTAAAATTAGTTGAAATCCCATCCTCAAAATTTACCAAGTTACACTTCTCAAAAGGCACAGAATTGGTAAAACATCCCGTTTGTAGTTGGACGTGACTTGTCTGAATGGATGGGGGGTGTTGATGAACACTTCTGAATTTGAACCTCTCTTTCTTAGGGATGGAGTGAGAGACCCTAACTTCAGTAAAATCCTCTACGCTCTCAAGCTGTCCAATAATGCCAAAGTCTATTCAGGAGTGGTGAACTTCAAACCAAAGGTAGGCCTACATCACTAGCCTGGTACAGAGTACTACAGGGTGTAGGTAGGCCAACTTAACTAAACAGTGTGCCAGGGGGATTCCAGGGTGTACAGTGCCACTTTATGGTGTTGCCAGTTAGGTTTAGCAGAGCCCCACACACACACTGTGGTCCATTGTGTCTGATGGTCACATGTTAGGGGGTGGAACTACTAACTCATAAGGGTCATTGGGTTACTGTTGTGTTCCTCAACCCGTTCACAAGTTGTGCGTGTGTCCCGGTTCAAGATCAGCCGACACCTTCCCACACCCTCTCCAGCTCAGCTTTTACAACCTGTACCAACCTGGCAATCAATACCAACCGCATTCTGGCGTGTGTGTTTCCGTATGTTACAAAGTCAACATTTCCAAACCGAAATAAAAAAGAAGACCGACGTCCAAATGACTCTGCTCTGATAGCAGATATAGACATGGCACTAGACTATGGAGGCGAAGGTTGAATTTGACCCGTGTGTGTTGGTCTGCAGGTGAGGGAGTTCTGTCAGGACCAGTGGCAAGGACCCCGGGGAAAAGGGCGTGGCCAGAAGCAGCAGGGGGCGTCTAGCTCTTTTCCTGTTCAGAATGGAGGACAGGTTAACTAGGTGGGGCAGAAGAATGGTGTGTGTGTGAGTGGAGGGTGTGTGGCGCCCTCACCTGGCCCAACCCAGACATCACACACACCCCAGAGAGACTGGAGATTGGCCAATTACATCCTCAGGAAGTTCAACTCTGACAGGTGATTGGTCCAGACATGGAGCTGTTTGTTTTTACCTTTATTCTTCATTCGTCAGGTCCTTATGGATCCTCTGTAGCCCAATCCCAAATTCCCTATGGACTGACAGGATTTGATAGGTATATGCAATATGGTTAAACTTCCACCTAGCCTTTCAGTGAGCAAGTGGAGCTATTATCATATTGCTCACATTTTTTCAAATCCTCTCCGATCTCGACAAGTGCATAGGGTCTAGGGGTCTCTTTGGGATTGGGCCTCTGTAATGTGACTAACCTGAACCCTGACCCCTACCCCGTCAGAGCTAAGTTGATCTCAGACCGTGGCGGTGTAAGCATCACTTCTGACCACCTTGTTGTTGACAGCCTGATCAAGTTCACTCTGGAGAGTGAGACAGAGGTATGACCAGAACTTGAACCGTGACTCTGTCTGACCCCAATGTTGCGTTCATAACATCTCGTAAATTCGTAAATACCAGCATACGACTGGGAAAAATCCACTTGAACGCCCCTCCAACTGGTAATTACTAGTGGGAAACTCGTCTATCATTTCTGAACTCTGACTTCTTCTACATGCTTAACTCTGAAGTCACATACTAAGTAAATGACCTCGATAACAGCATTTTCTGCAGTTAAATGCAACAAAACCTTATTTATAAAAAATGATCTATTCATGTTTTTTGAACACTAATTAGTTTGCCTGCATAATATCTGTACTTTTAGTTTATGTTTGTCTCAGCAGCCAATTGGCGTTCTCGACGCAGACAACTCGTTCCTCCCAGTTTACAAGTAATATTTTACGAGTTTCCCACTTGCTGTGAATGCAGCATTACCCTAGCATTGTTTAAATTGGGGACACGGGGGAACGCCCAGCACCCAACATCAGAGTTTTTCCCCACAAAGCCGACATGGAATTTATACTGGTGTGTTAAGAAGTACGCCATGCTCAACCATCCGATCAACAAGACTCTCTTTCAGAAAAACCACCACCGCTTTATTCATCTGCGACGCATAAGTAACATTTTCATAGACTACCTTCTCTCCTACGGCGACCGGAAACTCCTCCACGGTGACAATAGCCGAAGTGACAGGGACAGCGTCCCCATGTGGGTAGCCATCGCCACTAAAGCGAAATAAATCCCAACCAGACATGAAATATACCTAGTTCTACCACAAAACATTTAAGTAATGATAACCTTAATCATGCCTAGAAAAATGAAAATCACCAAGAAAATGAAACAAAAAAGAAAACACAGGCGATCTAACTCCACACCAAACACTCAGACTCCCAAAAAACTCTCAGCATGCACTGAGCGGAAAAGGAGGGAGGAGTTTGTTAGTTTCTCCTGTAAAGTCATTGAAAGAAAACAGCTACTATTTTGTCACAGGTCTGGTCTTAGGGTGAAAGTAGATGTCGGATGCCTTTTATTCCCATTCTCCCAGATCTTGTCGCCTGCTATCACTTTAGATTTGCATGTGCCGCATCTGACCATTCAAAACTTCTTAGGGCTAGGCCCCTTTTTTCTCCATTTCCGCCTGAATGACGTGCCCAAAGTAAACTGCCTGTAGCTCAGGCCCAACAGCCAGGATATGCATATAATTGGTACCATTGGAAAGAAAACACTTTGACGTTTGTAGAAATTTTAAAATAATGTAGGAAAATATAACAGAATAGATATGGTAGGAGAAAATCCAAATAAGAACCAACCAGATTTTTTTTTTTGAGAGACCATCCTCTTAGAAAAGCAAGTAAAGGGTCATATTGAAAATTATCTCCCTGGATGCAATTCCTATGGCTTCCACAGCAGTCTATGTTCAAGGTTTCAGGCGTGTAACTTCAGAAACGAATAAGAAATATCCGTTTTAGTACAGGGACACAGTCTTAGAAATTTGTGTTTGCGCGTGCCATGAAGACAGTACGCACCTGCTAAAATCGGTTTCCTATTGAACATACTTCTTTCCGTAAGAAATATTATAGTTTGATTACATTTTAGGGTATCTGAGGAGTAAATAGAAACGTATTTTGACTTGTTGAAACAAAGTTTAGAAGGTAGATTTTCGGATTCCTTTCTCTGCATGTTGAACGAGTGGATTAATCTAATCGATGGCGGCAACTAAACTGACTTTTTGGGATATAAAGAAGGATTTTATCTAGCAAAACAACACTACATGTAATAGCTGTGACCCTTTGGATGACAAATCAGAGGAAGATTTTCAAAAAGTGAATATTGAATATTTAATCGTAATTTGTGAATGTATGAAACCTGTGCCGGTGGATATTTATATTTTGATGTGGGGCGCTGTTTTCAAACAATCGCATGGTATGTTTTCGCTGTAATAGCTACTGTAAATCGGACAGTGCAGTTAGATTAACAAGAATTTAAGCTTTCAGCCGATATAAGACACTTATATGTACCTAAATGTTTAATATCCATATTATTTATGATTATTTATTTGAATTGCGCACCCTCCAGTTTCACCGGAAGTTGTCCCGCTGGCGAGACGCCTATCCTTAATTAATTTTAAATTTATGTTTATTCAAGTTACGCCGCTTTTTTTTCTCCATCAACAAGAGTAACGATTTCGGATGTGCCGCCGTTTATTCCCAATGAGCTATTGGAGCGCGAGTTATTGCGGTTAAATTAAGATTGTCCCGTTGGATTGCAAACACCTGGCTTTGAAACAGGTTATGTTGTTTTGGCGACAGGTGTTTATGTTTTTGGACTCACCGGAACAGACTTTGGAGGTATCGTTTAAAGTCAAGTATGACAACAGACTATATGGCTTATGCTAGTATGGATAGTCAACATTGTTTTGAGTGTGGGGATGTTGGCCATAAGCGACATGCCGAAAAGGAAGAAGGCGGGGGGAGGGTGGTCCTTGTAACGCCTGGGCCCACTGACGTAGGGAGAGGTGGGTCGACAGTGGTATAGCGGCCACAAGCACCTGTTGCTGAGTAACAAGCTGTCTGTGTTGAGGGTACGGAGTTGCACCTTGTACCAGAGGGAAATATAGCGTCTGATGTGCAGCAGAAAAATATTGTTGTAGGAGGTAAGAATGGATCTGGGGAGCCAATTCCCCAGACTGGAGAGGAGATGCCCGGTACGAGTGGGGAGTGGGGAGTTTTGCAAGTGGGGTCTGTGGCCTCAGTTGAGGAGGATCAGTAGAAGGATATGGACGTCTCTGTTGATATGGTATCATCTGGTGACAACTCAATTTACAATCTAGAGGAGGTAAACTGGTTCCTGGATCAGACTTTTGGGAAATCTGTCAAATTGGCAGATTTTTTAAAATGTTGATACGTTTGTGAGGTCAGCTGTGGGGTTATAGAAGACGGTAGGGTTAGATCAGTTGAGTGTTAAGAAGCGTTTCCGCTTGAGGACATTTTTTACTGCTGTCACGGCAGCAAAAGGTAGTGAGAAACGTGGTACGGTTAAGAGAAAATGAAAATAATATGATGATCATGCCTCATAGAGTATTTTTCTCTCTGTCTGGGTTCTCTGTGGTTTCAGATGATTTTCCTTTCTCCTTTCTATATGGCAATCATTTGCAAGGATCCTCAATCAACGTAGACAAACTGAGCGTGATATATAATCGTATAGTACAGAACAAACTCACTTGGGTTATCATGGCTTTGAGGTGAGCCTTGCAGTTCGTTTTCAAAGTGAGTGACAGAAGCAAAACAGCCACCTTTTACCGAGATGTTCTCGGCATGAAGATTTTGTATCACAAAGAGGTTGAAGAGGGATGTAAAGCAACATGTAATGGCCCTTATGATGGAAACTGGAGCAAGACAATGGTCAGCTTAGGGCCAGAGGATGGTAACTTTGTGGCTGAACTGATCTACGATTATGGAGTGGGAGAATATTGCCTAGGCAACTACTTCCTGGGTCTGACTCTACAGTCTAGCCAGGCTGTCAGCAATGCTAAGTAGCTTTGTTGGACCCTCACTGAGGTTGGAAAGGCCCTCTATCTGGCTGAGGCACCAGGAGGTTATCTCTTCTACCTGGTGGACAAAGAACAGCATCCCAATGATCCTGTACAGAAGGTGTGTCTGACAGGGTCTGACATGCCGGAATCAATAAACTACTGGTCCTCCCTTCTGGGGATGAAGGAGAAAGAGAGACATGAAGAGAAGAAGACTTTGCTGACGGGATTCGCATATCCTCAGTGTAAACTAGAGCTTCAGAACATTGTTGGGACAGCCTTTGGACGTATAGCATTCTCCTGATGACAAAAGGAAACCAAAAAAATTAATTAGCCTAGACCCCCCTGGGAAGGTTACAGTAGAAGTGGTCATTTGGGCTGATCCAGATGCCCATGATATCTGCTTTGTTGTTTGAGTGTTTGTTGTGCTGTGGGTAGGGTTGCAAAGGGTCTGAAACGTTCTGGTAAATGTTAGAATTTTGCTTAAATTCATCAAAAAAGTTAGCTTATAACAGTGAACCTTTTTTTGTGGGATACACATAAGGCAATTCTAGGTCTTGTGGCATATTTTGGTTAAACTATTCCCAATTCAATGGAATTGTAACCCTCTGCATGCACAGTGCATTCTTCCATCACATGTGCAGTACACTCTTCCATCACATGTACAGCTGATTCTCAAGATCTTGCACACTAATGAGATGCTATTGAGCCCACACTACTACACTGTCTGAGCACTGGACAACATGCTTTCTGGTAAGTTTTGATTACAATACTGGGTGGGGTGAATATATTTTATATGACATACATGATTTTTTGTTAACTAGTAAATAGTAGCCTACAGCAAAGTGTGTTTAAATCATTTCTAACTTGTTAATTTCTGCTACTTAGTTTGTGCTACCATGTGAGTTTTAGCTTGCTTGAGCCTGCTAACTGAGGAGTGTTAATTCACCTGTTTCCATACACGTTTCATTTTAAAACATTTATCTTACAAAGAAGTTGTTTAATCTAACTGCTTAACTATTTATCTGTACATGGAATTGTATTTGTTGTTTTTTTTACTCCTTTTTTTCTAATCTTTACAGGAAAATGCCACAGGCACTATCTGATGTGTGGAGACATTTCACTGCAGCTAATGCAGAAGGAAAAGCTGTGTACATTTGCAAATACTGTGCCAAATCATATGTGAAGAATGCAACAAAGATGTAGAATCATCTGGCCAAGTGCATAAAGTTTCCTCAGCGCTCACAACAAGCAACCTCAGACAAAAGTCCCTCTACTTCTATTCGAGGTGAAAATGATGAATCAGAAACCTTATCGATAGCAACAGCTCATGGTCCTCCTAGAATCAGACGTTTTTTTGACTCAATGGAGGAACGTAGTCACAGAAATGCTGATGAATGTCTTGCTCGAGTTGTGTATGCAACTGGTTCACCTCTGATGCTCACAGGCAATGTGTATTGGAAGAGATTTCTGAATGTTCTTTGCCCAGCATACACCCCTCCGACCAGACATGCTTTATCTACTCATTTGCTGGATGCAGAGTTCAAGTGTCAAGGTCAAGCAAATCATAGAGAAAAAAGACTGTATTGCAATCCTCTCTGATGGGTGGTCAAGTTTGTGGGCAAGGAATAATTAACTACATCATCTCCACCCCTCAACCAGTATTCTACAAGAGCACAGACACGAGGGACAACAGACACACCGGTCTCTACATTGCAGATGAGCTGAAGGCAGTCATCAATGACCTTGGACCACAGAAGGCATTTGCACTGGTGACAGAAAATGCTGCGAACATGAAGGCTGCTTGGTCTAAAGTGGAGGAGTCCTACCTTCACATCACACCCATTGGCTGTGCTGCTCATTCATTGAATCTGCTCCTCAAGGACATCATGGCACTGAAAACAATGGATACACTCTACAGGAGAGCCAAGGAAATGGTTAGGTATGTGAAGCAACATCAAGTTATAGCAGCAATCTACCTCACCAAGCAAAGTGAGAAGAATAACAGCACCACATTGAAGCTGCCCAGCAACACCGATTGGGGTGGTGTTGTCATCATGATTGACAGTGTCCTGGAGGGGAAGGAGTCTCCAAGAAATGGCCATATCACAGTCTGCCGATATGGACAGCCCCATCAAGAGGCTCCTCCTGGATTATGCATTTTGGGAGAGAGTGGTAAGCAGCCTGAAACCTATAGCAGTAGCCATTGCACGGATTGAGTGAGACAATGCCATCCTGTCTGATGTTCAGACTCTGCTTGCAGATGTAAGAGGAGAAATCCATACTGCCCTGCCCACTTCACTGTTGCTCCAAGCAGAGGAAACTGCAGTTCTGAAATACATCAAAAGCGTGAAGACTTCTGCCTGAAGCCCATAACACGCCACAGCGTACATGTTGGACCCCAAGTATGCTGGCAAGAGCATCCTGTCTGGTGCAGAGATCAACAAGGCCTATGGTGTCATCACTACCGTGTCTCGCCACCTTAGCCTGGATGAGGGCAAGGTTCTTGGCAGTCTGGCGAAGTACACTTCTAAGCAAGGGATGGAGATGCAATATGGCAGTTGTGCTTACATACCTCATCAGCCACCTGGTGGAAGGGACTGCCTGTATTTGAGGCTCTTTCCCCTGTTGCCTCCATCATCCTCCAAATCCCACCAACATCAGCTGCCTCAAAGTGCAACTGGTCCTTTGTTTGGGAACACACACCAAAGCACGCAACAGGCTAACCAATACAAGGGTTGAAAAATCGGTGGCCATCTGGGCAAATTTGACAATGAGCCATCCTCAACGAGCCATCCTGACAATGAGCCATCCTCAACAAGGTTGGAAAGTGACAGTGAAGATGAGGCCTCAGAGTCTGATGTTCAAGAGGTGGACATGGAGGAGTTTGAGGGAGAAGTCATGGAAGCCTGAGAGGAAGACAACCAAAGCTTTAGTTTCTAGACTATCATTTTACAGATAGATGTATGTTGAAAACGTTTTTGGGAGATGCGATGGATCATTGGGTATCATTCAATATTCCCTTTTGTTGTTCAGTGAAATCATCTCAAGTGAAGAGTCAACTCATTTAATTAAAGTTCAATTCGTAACAATTTATTTTTTATTATTCCTATTAGAAGGATTTAATCATTGGCAATTATGTCTACTTATGATAAGGTAAAATGTTTATGTTTCTGTCTGCATATGATATGGTAAATATATCCAATGCAAAAAACATCTACATTTAAATGGTATTAATATTAATATATATTTCTGTTAATTCCCATATATTCCACCTCTGAATATTACCCTAAATGTGCAACCCTAGGTGTGGGTTCCCAGACCCAATAAATGTTCTTTAAAACTCAAAAAAACTCTCTCTCTTCCCCCTCCCTCCGTCTTTCTCCCCATCAGTCTCCCCATCAGTCTCTCAGCCAACAGCCTGAAGCCCATGGTGCTTTCCAGGACTACAAGGTTCCAGGATATGCCAAAGATCTGATCAAGTTCCTCAATGGATACTCCTCCTCCTCTACTCTTTTACTGGATGCTCAGTGAGTACCTCCTCTGTAATCCTAGACCACCCTGCCAGTGTACAATATGGGTGCTGTGAATGTCTCTTTCTCTCTCACCCTCCCTCCCCCTCTTCCCCCAGGTCTATCCTAGAGTCAGGTCTGAGTAGAGAATTACTCTAAACGGTTCCAGCTGCTGCTGTATCTAGAGGAGCTACAGATGGAGGTGGACATTAAAATATACAACAAGCCCAACACTCCCATGGTCAGAGACAATACACTACTGGTGCTAGAGGTACACACAAACACAGATGTACGCACACATGGTCAGAGACAAGACCAACAAGACACTACTGGTGCTGCAGGACACACACACACAAACAAACATTAGGAACGTATCTCCTCCTCTACTAGATGGTGCAGGGTTTATTTCCAGCCCAGTATGTTGTGTGCTCTTGCAGGTACCAGGTGTGTCAGAGAACCGTCCGTCTGTCCTGCGGGGCAACTCCATCCTGGTGACGAGGTCAGGTGACGCTAATAAGGGGGGCGTGGTCAAATACCATGGTTACGTCCACCGTGTGGAGCTAGACTCCGTCAAACTGGGATTTAACAGGAAGTAAGGACATGATTGGAGGAGGCTTCTTCCTGAAGGGATCTTATAAATCAAAGCTCTCTCTCTTCATGGTTGTCTGGTTACATTCCGATTCTCTACTCTTTCTTCAAAAGTGTGCACTCATTCACTTAAAAGTACTGGATTAGGGAAAGCATGGCTGGAGGGAGTTTCCACCATATTCCTTATACTAGTTAATTTCTTTTAAATCCATGAGGTGGTGTGTACACTGCCACTCTGACCCCTCACACTAAATTCTTACGCTGCTCTATCATTTGTTAGACTTTAACCTGAATCTTCCATCATTGAAAGTTGTTTTGTGATGTCATTTGTGGTGAAAACCAATCACAGTATCAAAGCCAATTACATACTATGAAAACGCAGCTTCACCCAGGTGTGTTCTGGCTCTGGCCCAACACATTGGTTTCTGGAAGCAATCAGAGCCCAAAAGGGTCTCAAACAAACATCCGTGGGTGTGGCATTGTGTTTGAACAGATTAAGGAGTCAGAGTAGTAGTGGTGTAAAGCACTTAAGTATCTGTACTTAACTATTTATATTTTTGTCAACTTTTACTTCACTGCATTCCTAAAGAAAAGAATGTACTTTTTACTCCTTACATTTTCCCTGACACCCAAAAGTACTCGTTACATTTTGAATGGTTAGCAGGACAGAAAATTGTCCAATTCACACACTTGTAAACAGAACCTCCCTGGTCATCCCTACTGCCTCTGATCTGGCGGACTCACTAAACACAAATGCATTGTTTGTAAATGATGTCTGACTGTTGGAGTGTGCTTAATATAAGGAATTTTAAATGATTCATACTATTACTTTTGATACTTAAGTTTATTTAAAACCAAATACTTTTAGATTTTTACACAAGGAGTAATTTACTGTAATTCTTCACTGGATCAGTCTGAAACTTTGCACACATACTGCTATCGAAAGTATGGCCTTTCTCTTGCATTTCAAAGATGGGGGGAAAAAATGTTTTTTTGTTTGTATTATCTTTTTCCAGATCTAATGTGTTACATTCTCCTACATTAATTTCACATTTCCACAAATTCAAAGTGTTTCCTTTCAAATTGTAACAGGAATATTAATATCCTTGCTTCAGGTCCTGAGCTATAGTTAGATTTGGGTATGTCATTTTAGGCAAAAATTTCAAAAAAGGGTACGATCCTTATTAAGCAAGTCAGCCATATCAGCTATGATTTTCAAAAGGCAGTAAATGAGGCTGAATAAACTGTTTCGCTGCAAGACAAGGCTCCGCTGATAGCCAGGTGTAGCACTGGTAAGCTGTTGGGACAGCTTTATGTAGGCCCTAACAGTTTGTGGGCACCGTTATAGTGCAATTCATGTTTAGTTTAGTGGCTTTGCTGGCATGAATCCCACTTCTTTTTTTTTTGCCCCACCACGGTTTGCATGCTAAAATCGCCACTGATTCAGACCCCTTGACTTTTTCCATTTTGTTACGTTACAGCCTTATTCTAAAATTGATTCAATTGTCGTCCCCCCCCCCCCTCCTCTCAATCTACATACAATATCCCATAATGGCAAAGCAAAAACAGGTTTTAGCAAATGTATAAAAATAAATAAAAACTGAAATATTACATTTAAATAAGTATTCAGACCCTTTACTCAGTACTTTGTTGAAACACCTTTGGCAGGGATTACAGCCTCAAATATTCTTGGGGAGTTTCTCACATTCTTCTCTGCAGATCCTCTCAAGCTCTGTCAGTTTGGATGGGGAACGTTGCTGCACAGATATTTTCAGGTCTCCAGATATGTTCGATTGGGTTCAAGCTAGACTAGAATAGCTTGCTGGAAGAATTTATTTGTAGCATTTCTTATACTAACAGACTATTGTAAGAGGGATGCAAGCTGTTTGCTCAATGTTAAATGCAGCAGCTAATAGAACTCAGGGCCACAGGCCAGGGAGTTTGAAAGAGAGAATGAGGGATGGCAGTAGGCTATAGCAGTTATTTGTTCAGACCCGTAACTATTCAATCTTCATGAAGAGAAAAGCCATCTGCATCTTATTCTAGTCCTGTATTATTCAAGCATGTCATTACAATGATGATCAGGACAACAAAACGTATATCATTTAACTGTTGAGAGCGAGGAAGGAATGAAGCAACAATAGAGAAAGGAGGTAGGCTGATAAGCATGTTGCACAACATTAGGGGAAATATGAAAGGTATGCATGCATCAACCTACTAATGATGAAAATGTAAAGTAGGGCCTAATTGTAACTTCGTAGGAAGCATGTCCTGCACCAAGATACATGTTCTCTCCCTGGTTCATGGTTTGAAAGAGGTGCATATAGTACAGTATAATACAGTCCACACTAAAAAAATATTAGTTTACTGGAGCTTATTTAATTTACTTTCCCAACAGCATAGCTACATCGGGCTTTTATGTTTTTCTGTATTGCTTAAATGTTTTATTTTTTTATTTAACCAGGTAGGCTAAGTTCTCATTTAACAACTGCGACCTGGCCAAGATAAAGCAAAGCACTGCGACACAACCAACAGAGATACACATGGGATAAACAAACATACAGTCAATAATACAATAGAAAAGGTCTATATACAGTGTGTGCAAATGAGGTAGGATAAGGGAGGTAAGGCAATAAATAGGCCATATTGGCGAAATAATTACAATATAGCAATTAAACCCTCGAGTGATAGATGTGCAGATGATGATGTGCAAGTAGAGATACTGGGGTGCAAAGGAGCAAAATGAATAAATAACAGTATGGGGTTGAGGTAGTTGGTTGGGCTAGTTACAGATGGGCTATGTGCAGTGATCTGTGAGCTGCTCTGACAGCTGGTGCTTAAAGTTAGTGAGGGAGATATGAGTCTCCAGCTTCAGTGATTATTGCAGTTCGTTCCAATCATTGGCAGCAGAGGACTGGAAGGAAAGGTGACCAAAGGAGGAACTGGCTTTGGGGGTGACCAGTGAAATATACCTGCTAGAGCGCGTGCTACGGGTGCTAGAGCGCGTGCTACTGCTGTGGTGACCAGTGAGCTGAGATAAGGCGGGGCTTTACCTAGCAAAGACTTGAATATGAAGTGAGGGCCAGCCAATGAGAGCATACAGGTCGCAGTGGTGGGTAGTATATGGGGCTTTGGTGACAAAACGGATGGCACTGTGAAAGACTGCATCCAATTTGCTGAGTAGAGTGTTGGAGGCTATTTTGTAAATGACACTGCCGAAGTCAAGGATAGGCAGGATAGGCAGTTTTACGAGGGTATGTTTGGAAGCATGAGCAAAGGATGCTTTGTTGCGAAATAGGAAGCCGATTCTAGATTTAATTTTGGGTTGGAGATGCTTAATGTGACACTGGATTGAGAGATTACAGTCTAACTAGACACCTAGGTATTTGTAGTTGTCCACATATTCTAAGTCAGAACCGTCCAGAGTAGTGATGCTGGACGGGCGGGCAGGTGTGGGCAGCGATCGGTTGAAGAGCATGCATTTAGTTTTACTTGCTTTTAAGAGCAGTTGGAGGCCATGGAAGGAGAGATGTATGGCATTGAAGCTTGTCTGGAGGTTAGTTAACACAGTGTCCAAAGAAGGGCCAGAAGTATACAGAATGGTGTCGTCTGCGTAGAGGTGGATCAAAGAATCACCAGCAGCAAGAGAGACATCCTTGATGTATACAGAGAAAAGAGTCGGCCAGAGAATTGAACTCTGTGGCACCCCCATAGAGACTGCCACAGGTCCGGACAACAGGCCCTGCGATTTGACACACTGAACTCTGAGAAATAGTTGGTGAACCAGGCGAGGCAGTCATTTGAGAAACCACGGCTGTTGTCTGCCAATAAGAATGTGGTGATTGACAGAGTCGAAAGCCTTGGCCAGGTCGATGAATACAGCTGCACAGTATTGTCTCTTATCGATGGCGGTTACGATATCGTTTAGGACCTTGAGCGTGGCTGAGGTGCACCCATGACCAGCTCGGAAACCAGATTGCATAGCAGAGAAGGTGGGGATTCGAAATGGTCGGTGATCTGTTTGTTAACTTGGCTTTCGAAGACCTTAGCAAGGCAGGTAGGATAGATATAGGTCAGTAGCAGTTTGGGTCTAGAGCGTCTCCCCCTTTGAAGAGGGGGATGACCGCGGCAGTTTTCCAATCTTTGGGGATCTCAGACGATACAAAAGAGAGGTTGAACAGGATAGTAATAGGGGTTGCAACAATTTCGGCAGATCATTTTAGAAAGTTGCAGCTCTTTCAGAACATCAGCTATCTGGATTTGGCTGAAGGAGAAATGGGGGAGGCATGGGCAAGTTGCTGTGGGGGGTGCAGGGCTGTTGACCGGGGTAGGGGTAGCCAGGTGGAAAGCATGGCCAGCCGTAGAGAAATGCTTTTTGAAATTCTCGATTATCGTGGATTTATCGGTGGTGACAGTGTTTTCTGGCCTCAGTGCAGTGGGCAGCTGGGAGGAGGTGCTCTTATTCTCCATGGACTTTAGTCCCAGAACTTTTTGGAGTTTGTGCTACAGGATGCAAATTTCTGTTTGAAAAAGCTAGCCTTTGCTTTCCTAACTGCCTGTGTATATTGGTTCCTAACTTCCCTGAAAAGTTGCATATCGCGGGGGCTATTCGATGCTAATGCAGTACGCCACAGGATGTTTTTGTGCTGGTCAAGGGCAGACAGGTCTGGAGTGAACCAAGGGCTATATCTGTTCCTGGTTCAAATTTTTTTGAATGGGGCATGCTTATTTAAGATGGTGAGGGAAGCACTTTTAAAGAATAACCAGGCATCCTCTACTGACGGAATGAGGTCAATATCCTTCCAGGATACCCGGGCCAGGTCGATTTAGAAAGGCCTGCTCGCTGAAGTGTTTCAGGGAGCGTTTGACGGTGATGAGGAGTGGTCGTTTGACTGCAGACCCATTACGGACGGAGGCAATGATCGCTGAGATCCTGGTTGAAGACAGCAGAGGTGTATTTGGAGGGCAGGTTGGTTAGGACGATATCTATGAGGGTGCCCGTGTTTACGGATTTGGGGTAGTGCCTATCATCGGCTATGTTTTAAAAAACAAAAGTAATTAATGTAGGGATTATAAAATGTATGACTCATTAGGCTCAGACCTGAATTTTCATGTCGATCAAAGCTCTAATCAAATCCAGGCATATGCTTTAGAATGACACATCCGGTTTGGTTGGGAAATACCGGGTTACCCAGGAGAAAAGTAATTATTCTTGGGATGGAACATTTGTAAAATACAGGGAAAATATTCAACCCTAATATGTAGCTTATTCTTTAGATGTTTGGGGCTGCTGGTGAACCATGATGTGCAGGCATAATCAAAGTGACACTGGACTAGCACACTTGCCACAGTCTTTAGGGTGTCTATAGCTATAGGTTTCGATCCATTGGTGACAGATTTTCATGCAAATATTCTAAAATCAGCATTTCAGGGTTTCCTTTAGGAAAATTTGGCGCCTGTCAACATGACTGAAGAAATTTTACCGAACATCCATATGCATTCAGATCCGACTTGGCGCAGCCACCGCGCCAATAAACAAGGGATATTGGCCAAATGACAAAAGCTGAAGAACATACGCACATCCAGGTACTTTCCGCAGGTGCTGGAGTTGTAGGGAAACTCATGGAAAACAGAAAAGAAAATCCAGCACACTGCTGTTCATGCTCCCAGGTTATTTGATTTATAACGTTTCAACCCTTAGGTCTTCATCAGGCATCCATATCCCAGATGGGGATGGAAAGTCCTATATATAGGGGGAGTACTCAGTGACATCACTTCCTGAAACTGGAAGTTAAAAAAAAAATATATAACATAAGTTCACAATATTAACATTCATTGTATCAAAATATATGATCATACACAAGGAATAGTGAGGGCTGCCATCATGTCACAAGAATAAGACATTTATTGAAAGGAGCATCAAACTCATCACTGTGCACGTTCACCACTGTGAAGTTCATCATAACTTATTTCATCTGTAGCCTAATAAACTGCGTGCTTTCCCATGATGTCAATGACATTTTTTATCCGACATGTAGGCTACTTACCTGCATAAAAAGGGTGGATGGAAACCTGGTTAATGTCAAGCCATTTTGAGGATACTGGAATTATATTTTGGATGAAGGTGTGCATGCCTACAGGAGACTTTTGTAGTAGCCTAATCAGACTAAAACATTGTGACTGGTTGTGTTTATGCCACATATAAAAGGTAATACATTTTAAAAGTTAAATAAAAAAATATTTAGGCTATATTGAAGCGTTAGGTTCTAGGTTCGCAAGGATTAGCCGCTTGGATTGGAGAGGAGGCCGAGTGCGTGTTAAGCATTCCTGAATAACTGGGCCTGCTGGAAGGGAGCTTATGTGGCCACAGTATTATAGAACTACTTGGAAGAATGATGATCTGAAACAGACAATGCATTGGTGCAAAAATACAGGCAGACTGGCATGGTACTGTGGCTTTCTAGACCTTATAGGATCCAAATCGAATTAAACATTCAAATCACAGTGCTTTTGCGCCATTATTGACATCACATTTTCACTGCAACCTAGGGTAGAATTTTGTACTCACTTGAAAACAATAATGCAATTATTCAGTGCATTGTGGTGTTGTATGCTACTATAGTCTAGGTAGGATAATTGTATCGTCCCTAAACAAGATCAATGATGCATCTGGCCTGTCCACTGCCTATCAGCTATTCCTATTTGTTCGTGTCGATTCATATTGACAATTGATGCGGCTTTGAATACTTTTATATGTGGTATGATTGCTAGTTAGCCTATTGGAGATCTGGACAAACGATCCACCTACCACTATTGTCACTACGAATGGTGGATAGAGGGAAGGATAGACCGTTCGACTGGTAGACTACTGACCTGCAGTAAAAGTTAGCACAGGCTAAAGCGTAGCGCATAAGGGAAATACCAAAACACCTTGATATAGGGGAGGCGCATGCAAGCAGATGAGGAAATATGGCTAGGATGGAAGAAATGATATAGTAAAATCTACAAAAGAGCGATTGTTAACCAGAAGAAAAAACAATACCCTCCCCAAAGCAAAAAAAGTTTGACAACCCTCCTCTATCTTGGACCACCCCTCCCCCCAGTAAATTGCAATCTGTCCCCTAGTTAGCTGTACAATTGTCTAAACAAACTACATGATCAATTTAGGAGTCTCATTCACGAGTTCAACTTGCAGTTGGTCTCTGCTACTGAGCTGTAAACAGGGTCTCTGCCCAGAGTGCTGTATCACATTTGTGGAAACCAAGCACCAAGAGCGAGAGCAGAGATGCTTTGCCACAGATACACAGGCTGCATTGCAAGATGGCACTTGAAGGATAAACTGAGTTGAATAATTTGGTACACTTTTTAGATTGAGCACATCAAAGCAAAATATATATTTTGTCATGACGATATAAATGGATGGATGTGTTCTAGTCAAGTATCTCCATACCATTTATTGGCTGATTTGGCGATCTGGGGTGCAGGTAATTGACAGGAGTTTCATGATTTTTATTTCTGGGGGTAGATGCTCTCATCTGGATTGTGTTTCTCCTCCATTCTGTGGTGGGAGACATCTGCACAGAGGTAAAGCATGACTGAAGACACGTTATTGTTGAATCAGTGAATATATAATTTTTTATATTGGGACACAATTGAAGATAATACTACAGTGCATTCAGAAAGTATTCAGAACCCTTGACTTTTTCCACATTCTGTTATGTTACAGCCTTATTCTAAAATTGATCAAATTGTTTTTCCCTCAGTCTATACACACAAGCCCATAATGACAAAGCGAGAACAGGTTTTAAGAAATGTATTACAAAATTTACTTTAATATCACTTACATAACTTCAGACCCTTTACTCAGTACTTTGTTGAAGCACCTTTGGCAGTGATTACAGCCTCGAGTCTTCTTGGGTATGACGCTACAAGCTCGGCACACCTGTATTTGGGGAGTTTCTCCCATTTTTCTCTAAAGATCCTCTCAAGCTCCGTCAGGTTGGATGGGGAGCATCACAGCACAGCTATTTTCAGGTCTCTCCAGAGATGTTCGATCAGGTTCAAGTCCGGGCTCCAGCTGGGCCACCCAAGGACATTCAGAGACTTGTCCCGAAGCCAATCTTGCGTTGTCTTGGCTGTGTGCTTAGGGTCGTTGTCCTGTTGGAAGGTGAACCTTCGCCCCAGTCTGAGGACCTGAGCGCTCTGGAGCAGGTTTTCATCAAGGATCTCTCTGTACTTTGCTCTGTTCATCTTTCCCTCGATCTTGACTAGTCTCCCAGTCCCTGCCGCTGAGGAGTGGCTTCCGTCTGGCCATGGAGTGCTGTAGAGATGGTTGTCTTCTGTAAGGTCCTCCCATCTCCACAGAGGAACTCTAGAGCTCTGTCAGTGACCATTGGGTTCTTGGTCACCTCCCTGACCGACCAAGACCCTTTTCCCCAGATTGCTTAGTTTGGCCGGGTGGCCAGCTCTAGGAAGAGTCTTGGTGGTTCTAAACTTATTCCATTTAAGAATGATGAAGGCCACTGTGTTCTTGGGGACCTTCAATGCTGCAGAAATTTTTTGGTACCCTTCCCCAGATCTGTGCCTCGACACAATCCTGTCTTGGAGTTCTATGGACAATTCCTTCGACCTCATGGCTTGGTTTTTGCTCTGACATGCACTGTCAACTGTGGGACCTTATATAGACAGGTGTGTGCCTTTCCAAATCTTGTCCAATCAATTGAATTTACCATAGATGGATTCCAATCAAGTTGCAGAAACATCTCAAGTATGATCAATGGAAACAGGATGCACCTTAGCTGAATTTCGAGTCTCATAGCAAAGGGTCTTAATACTTATAAGGTATTTTTGTGTTTTATTTTGAATAAATTTGCAAAAAATGTCTAAACCCGTTTTCGCTTTGTCATTATGGGGTATTGTGTGTTGATAGCTGATTATTTTCATTTAAGGCTGTAACTTAACTAAATGTGGAAAAAGTCAAGTGGTCTGAATACTTTCGAAGGCACTGTATATTAACCTAGCACACATACACATGTGTTTTACCTGTCCTAGGTGTTCCAAACACCAGGTAAGGAGCCGGACGGGAGGATCCATCTACGATGTTCTGGACTGCTGTGTACTGTTCTAGGTTCTGCTCTAGACCCCTGTGATAGAACCTAGGGAGAGGGGGATGGGTAGAGAGAGAAAGGGAGACAAAGAGAGAGGAAGGGGGGGTTATGTATTGGGGATTTTGGATAAGGGTTAACATGTAAGGCTCAGTGGTCAAAGGTCAAAAAGGAAGTGTGGATCAGGCAGATGGGTGGTGTGCGCTCATGTGAGAGGTTGTTTTTTTGGGTGGTTTGATAGTTTGGTCTCCAGAGGGGAACAGTACGTTCCCCAGGCTGCCAGCTCTGTTGCTCTCTGCTGAAGCCTAGTGGTCAGACTGTGAACTCCACATCAAACCTCAGACCATCCCCGAAGGAGGACAGCAACCTGGAGGGGGGAGGTAGGGGGGATAGAGGGAGAGGCTGAATTCCGATTCTCAACACTTCTCCCCCGAAGTGTACTTGCCTGGCTACTCAGCAGTGGTAGTAAAAGTAAAGATACCGTAAAAATGAGTCACAGTACAGTCGTGGCCAAAAGTTTTGAGAATGACACAAATATTAATTTCCACAGTTTGCTGCTTCAGTGTCTTTATATATTTTTGTCAGATGTTACTATGGAATACTGAAGTATAATTACAAGCATTTCATAAGTGTCAAAGGCTTTTATTGACAATTACATGAAGTTGATGCAAAGAGTCAATATTTGCAGTGTTGACCCTTCTTTTTTCAAGATCTCTGCAATCCGCCCTGGCATGCTGTGCCCTGAAGCCTTCTTCACAACAATTGAACCGCTCTCCTTGAAGTTCTTGATGATCCGATAAATGGTTGATTTAGGTGCAATCTTACTATCAGCAATATCCTTGCCTGTGAAGCCCTTGTTGTGCAAAGCAATGATGACGGCATGTGTTTCCTTCACAGGTAACCATGGTTAACAGAGGAAGAACAATGATTCCAAGCACCACCCTCCTTTTGAAGCTTCCAGTCTGTTATTCAAACTCAATCAGCATGACAAAGTGATCTCCAGCCTTGTCCTCATCAACACTCACACCTGTGTTAACGAGAGAATCACTGACATGATGTCAGCTGGTCCTTTTGTGGCAGGGCTGAAATGCAGTGGAAATGTTTTTGGGGATTCAGTTAATTTGCATGCCAAAGAGGGATTTTGCAATTAATTGCAATTCATCTGATCACTCTACATAACATTCTGGAGTATATGAATTGCCATCATACAAACTGAGGCAGCAGACTTTGAAAATGTATATTTGTATCATTCTCAAAAGTTTTGGCCACGACTGTACATTACTGCACAAGATTTTGTATCAAGTTTGCCAGGAGTTTACCCAAATGTGCCAAATTGGTCAACCGATACATTTTCAAGTACATAACTATAAAGAACATACAGAAATGCTATGGTAATAAAAATTTAAGTTTACACACTCCCAGGAATGTCATACATAATGGATCATTAGCTTATACACGAACTTTCACACATCTAGATGGCAGGGCGGGGTGGGTGTGAAGCCAGAGACAGCTGTGGGGTCAAACTGTAGACCCCAGTTCCTACATTTGAACATAAAATTGGATTTTATCAAACAAACTATGCTACATTTTATCTCTGGGACCCTCAGGATTACAAATCAGAGCAAGATTACTGAATGTAAGTACATTATATACCTTCAGAGGTGAATGTATCAAACCAGTTGCCGTGATACATTTTTTGTTGTTTCACTCTCAAACAATAGCATGGTATTTTTTCACTGTAATAGCTACTGTTAATTGGACACTGCTGTTAGATTAACAAGAATTGAAGCTTTCTGCCCATATAAGACATGTCTATGTCCCAGAAAGTTGGCTGTTGTATGCAACGTCATTCTAGTCACATTAGCGCACGTTAGCAACAACCGTCCCGGTTTAGGGACACCCATCCCGTAGAGGTTTTAACCCCTTCAGAGAGGAAAGAGGGTACAACACAGTCTGCCTCCTCACTTCCTACACACACACGCACGGGTTAGAGCCTTCAGATACATACCCTCTAACAGTTCCCATCAGGAAACACTCACTCTACCACACCACACAAACACACACACACATCTCATAAGATTCTCAGTATAGACTCTTTCTATGTGGAAATGATTACCATGTGTATGTCTGTGTGTGCTCATCCATTCCTGTGTGTGTGTTATCTATAGGAAGTAGACTGGCTGGTATGTCTATGGATGTTCGTCTCCACTGAACATGTGTAGGATGTGAGGGATTGTAAGGGAGAATGAAGATTCTACACACAGCGAGTCAAATACAAAGTCAGTTTAGTTAATCTCATATTACACAGTGTCCCTGTCCCTCTCGAAAAACCGAGGGAAATATGTCATACAGGTGTACAGGTGTATTCAACTCTTAACCTATGAGGTCTAGAGCCTGCTGTTTTTCTGTTCTTCCTGATAATTCATTGCACCCACCTGGTGTCCCAGGTCTAAATCAGTCCCTGATTAGAGGGGAACAATGAAAAAATGTGGTGGAACTGGCTTCAAGGTCCAGAGTGTAGTTGATTGCTCTAATATATACAAAGCCCTACCATGCAAGGCAGGGGATGGCAGAAGTGTTGTACCTGCCTATATGTGTAGTGTCACTGTCAACGTTGCCAGCTTTAATCTCACCCAGTGGTGCAGGTGTGGTGGTGGCCATACGTGCACACCTAAAGTGCATTCGGAAAGTATTAAGGCCCTTTGACTTTTTCCACATTTTATTACAGCCTTATTCTAAAATGGATGAACTTGTTTTTTCCCCTCATCAATCTACACACAATACCCCATAATGACAAAGCAAAAACAGGTTTTAGGACATTTTAGCAAATGTATTAAAAATAAAATACTGACACATTAACATAAGTATTCAGACCCTTTGCTCAGTACTTTGTTGAAGCACCTTTGGCAGCGATTACAGCCTTGAGTCTTCTTGGGTATGACACTACAAGCTTGGCACACCTGTATTTGGGGAGTTTCTCCCATTCTTCTCGGCAAATCCTCTCAAGCTCTGTCAGGTTGGATGGGGAGTGTCACTGCACAGCTGTTTTCAGGTCTCTCCAGAGATGTAGGCATCAACATTGACAGTGGTGTAAAAATGCGTTAAAGTACTACTTTAGTCATTTTTGGGGGTATTTGTACTTTATATTTTTGAAACTAAAATACATTCCTAAAGAAAATAAAGTACTTTTTACTCCAAACATTTTCCCTGAACCCCAAAAGTAGTCGTTAAATGTTCAATTTACACACTTATCAAGAGAACATCCCTGGTCATCCCTACTGCCGCTGATCTGGCGGACTCACTAAACAAACACACATGCTTAATTTTTTTATTATGTGCTCCTGGCAATCTGTAAATACAAATAAAATTTAAAAAATGCTATTTGGTTTGCCTACAATAAGGAATTTGAAATTATTTATAATTTTACTTTTGATACTTAAGTATATTAAAACCAAATACATTTAGACTTTTACTCAATAATATTTTACTGGGTGACTTTCACTTTTACTTGGGTCCTTTTCTATAAGGTATCTTTACGTTTACTCAAGTATGACAATTGGGTACTTTTTACACCACTGAAAATAGATACATCTTACAACCACTAGGCTAGTACTAGGAGCCTATCGAAAATGAAACAATGTGTGCATATAACTTCTGTCTACTTTAGAGCACTGTCTATCAACCGGTAGGGTGGCACCACGTTTGTTCATGTTTAACCTCAAATCATGTTTGGCCGCTGTTTGTGGAAAGTTTTCTGAATAAGCCTTGGACTTTCTGACTGTCATTCTCCCACACACTCATTGAACTTGTGACGGTGTTTGGCAAGGTTTTTGTCAGTTAGCCTACCTAGTAAAAAGCTTACCTGTGGCGGCGCGCATACTCTGCCTGGCCTGTTTCTGTTTGTGGAAGGAGGGATCCCTACAGTCAGCGTACTAGAACTCTTCGATACAAGGGAGCGAAATCATTTTGTGGAGAAGACCTATCGTTAAAAAAGGTGGGTGCCGCTTAAAGTTGTACTTGTTTCCTAAAACAACTATAGTAGCCGATTGAGATTGTTTTCAGACCGATTAACTCATCTTTTGAAGATTGTGTACATACTCATGTCGGTGTCAGGCGGCCTATTTTCAGCTTTTGTCGCTTTATTTTCATTTGTTTCTCTCAACCTGCCTCTTCTGCACACCCTGAATGAAACCTAGTAAACCTATTCCTGTTTTAAAACAATGTTCACTTAAACATACTATCTATGGAGTCTAGACAATAGAATCCAGACTTGTGCAATTATTAAGTTCTTGAAACTAATGGGAAGTCCCCTTTTTATCCCCACCTTGTCTCCACCAACATTGTGGTTACTCCACAATACTAACCTAAATGACAGAGTGAAAAGAAGGAAGCTTGTACAAAATAAAAAATGATCTGAAATGTGCATCCTGTTTGCAATAAAGCACTAAAGTAAAACTGCACAAACAAAATCCATGTCCTGAATATGTTTGGGGCAATGTTTGGGGCAAATACAACACATCACTGAGTACCACTCTTCATATTTTCAAGCACGGTGGTGGCTGGATTATGTTATGGGTATGCTTGTCATCGGCAAGGCCTAGGGAGTTTTTTGGGGTGTTATAAAAAGACCAGGAATAGAGCTAAGTACAGGCAAAATCCTAGAGGAAAACCTGCTTCAGTTTGCTCTCCAACAGACAGAAACAAATGCACCTTTCAGCAGCACAATAACCTAAAACACAAGGCCAAATATACACTGGAGTTGCTTATCAAGACAACATTGAATGTTCCTGAGAGACCTAGTTACAGTTTTGACTTAAATCGGCTTAAAAATCTATGGCAAGACTTGAAAATTACTGTCTAGCAATGATCAACAACAACTTGACAGAGCTTGAAGAATGAAAAGAATGTGTGCAAATATTGTACAATCCAGGTGTGCAAAGCTCTTAGAGACGTACCCAGAAAGACTCACAGCTGTAATCGCTGCCAAAGGTGATTCTAACATGTATTGACTCGGGGGTTGAATACTTATGTATTTGGATTTTGTCTTCATAAAAAAAAAAAAAAAATGTTTGAATTTTTCTTCCACTTTGACATTACAGTATTTTTTGTAGATCGTTGAGAGAGAAAAAGACAATTAAATCCACAACAAAATGTGGAAAAAGTAAAGGGGCGTGAATAATTTCTGAAGGCACGGTACAATGTAAAGTGCTTTAAGCACCAGCAAAAAGTGCATAGGGTCCTACCGGTATAAAGGAAATTTATTATGTATTGCTGAAGTGCTTATAGTTGAATCCCATTGAGCTTTGACTCTGCCACCTGTTATTCACTCATTCCTTGTGAATTAAGTCCAACTCAATTTTCACCTCACCACCTCTGCTCACTGGGTGGGAGCCTATAGCATGACATGTTTTTCATTCACAAAGTGTTGAATGAATAACTCAAAATAAATGTGTGGTTGTGTACTGCATCACAAGACATCTCAGTTAACCCGGCGAGGGGTGTCATGCACCCCAAAATCTAAGGGGGCACAAAGTATGCAAGGATGGCTGGGGTGTGCTCCAGAGGGGGCCTAGTCCCCCCTGTCTGCAAGTTGGAGAATTTATCATTTTCAAACACCTGAAACAGCATTTTCCTGCAATCTATAGAGCCATAATTATTATTCTTAATTCTGTAAACATATATATATATATATATGCATGCATGCATGAATGATTCTGGGTAGAAGATTAAAAGGAATGTGAGTCTTATTCAATACATTTAGTTATTGCTTGCCTTTCTAAATTCTTAACAACCTTGCCAGCAGGCATGCCAGCTAAGCTAGATAGACAAGCTAGCTACTATAATTTGATTGATAGCCTGAAATAACTTATTGGAAGCTAGTTATGAGGTTGTAAAATTGGGAACCTATATGGACTATTTAAAGCCAAAAATAAACAGGACAAATCTGAGGGGGCACGTGCCCCTGTGCCCCCTATGGGCATGACGCCTCTGCACCCAGCTGTTGTTCTGTGTTACATACTCCTTAAAGTTACATTGCCTTTTTCAACTTGTGTGTGTGTGTTGGTACAAGGGCTCAGAAGGACATGTGTGGGAGCCTCGGGAAGAGGACATATTCTATCCAGATACATTAGTTTGTCTCAGCGCGTCCAGAGGAAAATGCAAGCTGGCCTTGTATTTGCCTCTGATGTGCTGCTTGAGACAGAAGTTGGTCTTTGGCTGTAAAAGAGTTACCTGCATTCCTCTGTGTTCATATGATCCTCTGTGATCTCATACAATACACTTGTGTGACAGTGGACTCTGCATCTGTGCCCGGAGGGCCTAGGCTTGTTGTCATAGTATCAAATCCAACATTTTAGGATGACAAAAGCAAATTTGGTACTGTCGTGAAATGGCGTAAAGGATTAAGGAATAGTCTACAACTGTTACATGATGTATGTTAATTCGCCAAACTCTATAATGTTGTTTTTTATTGCCTTGGAAGTGTTTTTGATCTGTATCCTTCAGCCACAGAGCACTTTTATTTTTTTCTCAGCAGATGATTTCCTAAACAGGCCTGTTGTCACTATAAATAAAAACGGAGTTGTTTACTACTCTCTCCACCCTCGTACCTCTCTTTTCCCCACCCATCCTCTCTCTCCATTTTCCCCAGCCCTCTTACTGCAAATGGTAGGGAGTATCTTCTTTCAACCCTCCCCACCTTACCCCCATTGCCTCATCACCCATCTGAACCATTACTCTCGTATCACGCTTCAAGACACTCCCTCAGTGCCCACTCTCTCCCCTACCCCCAGTGCCACATCACCCATCTTAACCATTACTTTTCCCTTCACCTTTCCAGCCTCTTCACGCACCCCCTCTGAAGCACCTTTCTCCTCCCTGTGTGGTGCTCTGCCCCATGATGAGTGCGCAGCCTCGGAGGATCCGCCTAAAGCCCTGGCTGTTAGCCCAGGTGAACAGCGGGAGGTACCCCTGCCTGCAGTGGCTCAGCCCGGACCACCGGATCTTCCAGATCCCCTGGAGACACGCCACAAGACACCTACCCACCTCTGAGGAAGAGAACACCATCTTCAAGGTGAGAGGGGGGTCCATGCTGAGAATGGCATGACAGATCTGAATACTTAAACTCTTTATGCCGTCATTTGGATATCAAACTGTAGTTAGATCAAAGTTTTGTCTTAATCTACTTTTTCTTTGATCACTACTGGCAAGTCGAGGAACAGACATTTGTCAAAAGCTAAACCATTTTCAGAAGTGTTTAATCAAAACAGCACAGACATTATTCCCTGAACTTCAAGTAGCACATTTCAACTACGTTACTAAACACAGCAAAAAAATAAATGTCCTCTCACTGTCAACTGCGTTTATTTATAGCAAACTTAACATGTGTAAATATTTGTAGGAACATAACAAGATTCAACAACTAAGACATAAACTGAACAAGATCCACAGACATGTGACTAACAGAAATTGAATAATGTGTCCCTGAACAAAGGGGGGGTCAAAATCAAAAGTAACAGTCACTATCTGGTGTGGCCACCAGCTGCATTAAGGACTGCAGTGCATCTCCTCCTCATGGACTGCACCAGATTTGCCAGTTCTTGCTGTGAGATATTACCCCACTCTTCCACCAAGGCACCTGTAAGTTCCCAGACATTTCTGGTGGGAATGGCCCTAGCCCTCACTCTCCGATCCAACAGGCCCCAGACGTGCTCAATGGGATTGAGATCTGTGCTCTTCGCTGGCCATGGCAGAACACTGACATTCCTGTCTTGCAGGAAATCACGCACAGAACAAGCAGTATGGCTTGTGGCATTGTCATGCTGGATGAGCCTACAGGAAGGGTACCACATGAGGGAGGAGGATGTCTTCCCTGTAACGCACAGCGTTGAGATTCCCTGCAATGACAACAAGCACAGTCCGATGATGCTGTGACACACCGCCCCAGACCATGACGGACCCTCCACCTCCAAATCAATCCCGCTCCAGAGTACAGACCTCGGTGTAACGCTCATTCCTTTGACGATAAACGCGAATCCGACCATCACCCCTGGTGAGACAAAACTGCGACTCGTCAGTGAAGAGCACCTTTTTGTCAGTCCTGTCTGGTCCAGCGATGGTGGGTTTGTGCCCATAGGCGACGTTGTTGCCGGTGATGTCTGGTGAGGACCTGCCTAACAACAGGTCTACAAGCCCTCAGTCCAGCCTTTCTCAGCCTATTGCGGACAATCTAAGCACTGATGGAGGGATTGTGCGTTCCTGGTGTAACTCGGGCAGTTGTTGCCATCCTGTACCTGTCCCGCAGGTGTGATGTTCGGATGTACCGATCCTGTGCAGGTGTTGTTACACGTGGTCTGCCGCTACGAGGACTATCAGCTGTCCGTCCTGTCTCCCTGTAGTGCTGTCTTAGGAGTCTCACAGTATGGACATTGCAATTTATTGCCCTGGCCACATCTGCAGTCCTCATGCCTCCTTGCAGCATGCCTAAGGCACGTTTGTGCAGATGAGCAGGGACCCTGTGCATCTTTCTTTTGGTGTTTTCAGAGTCAGTAGAAAGGCCTCTTTTTAGTGTCCTAAGTTTTCATAACTGTGACCTTAATTGCCTACCGTCTGTACGCTGTTAGTGTCTTAACGACCGTTCCACAGGTGCATGTTCATTAATTGTTTATAGTTCATTGAACAAGCATGGGAATCAGTGTTTAAACCTTTTACAATGAAGGTCTGTGAACTTATTTGGATTTTTACAAATGATCTTTGAAAGACAGGGTCCTGAAAAAGGGACGTTTCTTTTTGTTTGTCACCCACACACTTCCTTATCCCATTCAGCGGAAAATGCATCAACTGTTTTAGTGAACTGAAAGAGCCTTAGTTTCATTTCCACTGCTTCTCTAGTGTCAAACCTCTCTGGGTGTTACTGACCTCGTGTATAAGGATGTCCGCATGATATCCACTGCACCAACAGCAGTAATCGCCTACTCCCTGCCTCAGACATGCTTTTGGCTGGAGTCATTTCCTCATTAGCCATTACCCTGTTCTCCATTTACAGTGCATTTGGAAAGTATTCAGACCCCTTTTTGCACATTTTATTACATTACAGCTTTATTCTAAAATGCATAAAATAATTTTTTTCCTTATCAATCTACACCAATACCCCATAATGACAAAGCAAAACATTTTTAGACATTTTTGCAAATGTATAAAAAAATTAAAAATAAACAGAAATACCTTATTTACATTAGTATTCAGACCCTTTGCTATGAGACTCGAAATTGAGCTCCGGTGTATCCTAGGAAGTGTACCAAAAAAATTCTGCAGCACAAGAACACAGTGGCCATCATTCTTAAATGTAAGAAGTTTGGAACCCCCAAGACTCTTCCTAGAGCTGCCCGCCCGGCAAAACAGAGCAATCGGGGGAGAACGGCCTTAGTTAGAGGTGTGACCAAGAACCCGATGATCACTCTGACAGAGCTCCAGAGAGTTCCTTTGTGGAAATGGGTGAACCTTCCAGAAGGACAACCATCACTGCAGCACTCCACCAATCTGGCCTTTATGGTAGAGTGGCCAGACGGAAGCCACTCCTCAGTAAAAGGCACATGGTAGCCCACTTGGAGTTTGCCAAAAGACACCTAAAGGACTCAGACCATGAGAAACAAGATTATCTGGCCTGAATGCCAAGCGTCACATCAGGAGGAAACCTGGCACTATTCCTGTGGTGAAGCATTGTGGTGGCAGCATCATGCTGTGGGGATGTTTTTCAGCGGCAGGGACTAGGAGACTAGTCAGGATCGAGGGAAGGATGAACGGAGCAAAGTACAGAGAGATCCTTGATGAAAACCAGCACCTCAGACTGGGGTGAAGGTTCAACTTCCAACAGGACAACAACCCTAAGCACACAGCCAAGACAACGCAGGAGTGGCTTCGGGACAAGTCTCTGAATGTCCTTGAGTGGCCCATCCAGAGCCCTGACTTGAACCCGATCGAACATCTCTGGAGAGACATGAAAATGGCTGTGCAGCGACGCTCCCCATCCAACCTGACAGAGCTTGAGAGGATCTGCAAGAAGAATGGGAGAAACTCCCCAAATACAAGTGTGCCAACCTTGTAGCGTCATACCCAAGGAGACTTGAGGCTGTAATCGCTGCCAAAGGTGCTTCAAAAAAGTACTGAGTGAAGGGTCTGAATACTTATGTAAATGTAATATTTCTGCTACAATTTCTAAACACCTGTTTTTGGGTTGTCATTATGGGGTATTGTGTGTAGATTGATGAGGGGGGGAAACTATTTAGTCCATTTTAGAATAAGGCTGTAACGTAACAAAGTGTGGAAAAAGTCAAGGCGTCTGAATACTTTCAGAATGCACCCTAGTTGTGACTAATGTGGTTGGTTAATGGCAGTGCAGTAACCCAACCATGACCCCTGTAAGCTTATGAAACAACAGAGTTAAAAGCTCGGCAGTGGCCAACTTTTTACAGGCACATAATGCCGAAATTAAATTGTTTATTCATAATTTGTTCCATGGCACTTCAATTGGCACTGCTACCCTTAATAATTGCCCCTTGGGGATGAATAAAATATATTGATTTGAATTGAATTTAACCCTCACCCATTTGATTCCATCCAGATGTGACCCCTTCTCCCATTCATTAAAATGTAAACTCATTCTCCTCCTTGCCTACCCCTCTCTTCCCCCAGGCCTGGGCTCTGGAGACAGGGAAGTACCAGGAGGGTCTGGATGAGCCTGACCCTGCCAAGTGGAAGGCCAACCTGCGCTGTGCCCTCAACAAGAGCCGGGAGTTCAAACTGAAATACGACGGCACCAAGGAGACACCCGTCCAGCCCTACAAGATCTACGAGGTCTGTGACCAGCCCTGCAACGGAGGTAAGAGTGTGTGTAAGCATGCAGGCTCATTGGCAGCTTTGTAACTCCTATCGGATTGTCTGTCTGAATTTAAATTAGTTCTTTTAGAATAACTTTGTTGAACTTGTCTAACCTCAGATATTAATGTTTTGTGAAATTAATGAGATTTTCTCCCCCATGTTGATGGCATATTCCTTTTGATTTGGTTTCAGACACAGTTGATGAAGATGAGGAGGAGGTAAGGTGTAGACAATTACTTTTCCATTATTTCAGAACAATGTGTTACCACATTTTTTAGGTTGTTCTGAGATATCTCAAAACAATCTGAGAACAATACCCATATATCAGTTTTTTTTACATAAACATTAAAACGTGTCTTTTTCAGATGCCGAATATAGTTGGTCTCTCCATTGGTAAGTGTATACTGTCAATACACCTTTGCTACTGAGCCATGGGTGAATTAGGCAGAAATCACTTGAAAGGTTAACCGTTTGAAATGTGTCACTATTGAAATTATGCAATGTCTTAAGTGTGTGTTTGTCCTCCTGTCTCTCTCAGACCCCAGAATTAGTGACCCACACAGTTTTCAGGCATACCCTACTGCACATAGGATAGACGTTCCCTTCAGCTCCCCTCTCAATGACAGATATGGCACCCCCCACCACACCCCTATGTACTCCAATCCCAACGGGAGCATTACCATGGCAGCGCATCTCCCTCAGCTAACCATGGCTCCCCCGGAGTTTTCTGCCGACGTTCCATTGGTGGTGAAGTTGGAACATGGGGTCTTTGTGCACCCTGGACCCGTAGGACCCTCCAACAGCCTGGGGATGGGTGGAGGGAGCATGCAGCCTCCTGTGGTCACTGAGATGTCCCCCATGGTTCCTTCTGCTGCGTCTGTGGCTCTGGTTGCCCCTAACCCAGGTGCCGCCCCCATGGAGGCCATGTCAGGAGTCCAGAACCAGGAAGAAGGGCAGGCGGTGCCACCCTACAAATATGACCTGCTGAACAGCCTGCCATGTGAGTGGAATAGAACCTATAGGTCCATGCTGTGTTGAGAAGAATACTGCTTTATGTACAATGGCTTTACTTTGGCAGTCAGGCACTAATGCAATAGTTCCTTGCATGTTATCCAAAAAATCATTCATTGTAATTCCCCTACCATAAAAACAGGGTGTCAACTTTATTTGGTATTGCAATACATTCACTCAGAACAGTTGCCTCCAATAGCCTATAATTCATCGAATGAGTCAATCGGGCATTAGTGTAGTAGTCTGGAATACGTGCCTGTCACACCCATCAAATGGAGCACACTGCCAGCTGTCTGAAAGTGTGGGGGATGGTAAGACGGGTTCAGTAGTTAATTGGAATAGGCAAAATCGAGTTTTGCCCTTTTAATAGCTAAAGCGGTAATGTGTTATTCATTGATTCTCAACCCTTTTCAGTCTTATAACTTGGTATCAGAATACTATTGGGCATGATTAGAAAGAGCTTTATTCAATGATGACTTTTTGAAGTGCCCACAATTAATCTAACACTACATTATTTGACTCTGGTTTCAGTGACTGACCTAGACATGAAGTTCCTGTACCGGGGTCGCAAGATGGGCTCCCTGACGGTGAGTAACCACCAGGGCTGCCGGCTGTACTACGGCCACCTGGAGCCCACTCCGGAGCAGGTGGACCTGTTCGGCCCTGTCACCCTCAACCAAGTTCTCTTCCCTGGCTCGGCCGACATCCAGAACGAGAAGCAGCGGTTCTACACAGAGCACCTGCTGGATGTGATGGACCGAGGCCTGATCCTTGAGATCTGGGAGCAGGATATATACGCTATCAGGTTGTGTCAGTGCAAGGTGTATTGGTCTGGGCCGGGCATTGACGAGCAGGGGCCACCCAACCCTATGGAGAGGGAGAGGAAGTACAAAGTGTTCAGCCTCAATAACTTCCTGCACGGTGAGTCAGTCAATCTGTTTTATTGCTGGGTATTTTAGTCATCTAAGGCACAAGTTTCATAGTGTTTGAATCCCCATCTGATCCCTCAAAACATCCTATTTTTCGTTTGAGATTCAATAACAACAATGCTGGACACCGTTGCCATGATTTTTCAGTTAACTTGAGGCTCTCTGAGTTTAAATTTATCCCTGAATATTTCAGTCACATGCCCATCCATTCTGTGAGTAAGCTCTTGAGTAGACCTTATTGCTTGTACTGCTATTGTTGCACAGCCCAGGCATCCACATGGATTAGCTGTAGAACAGATATCGCATTACAGGAGATAATCTTTATTTCTCCCTCTCATGCACACACATACCAACAACAGGGCTCATCTTGTTCCAGAAGGGTGAAACTCCCACCCCACCACCGTTTGAGCTCTACTTCTGCTTCGGGGAGGACTGGCCAGACCAACGGAAACCCAAGGAGAAGAAGCTCATCGTTGTGCAGGTGAGCAGAACGAATTGACCCCATACCCTTGTTGATCATTGACAGATACAGTACACACACATGAAATGATAACAGGGACCCTCCATCCATTTCATGTCTAGGTGGTCCCAGTGGTGGCGCGGATCCTAACAGAGATGTTTTCTGGAGATATGTCCTGGTCCACAGACAGCATCCGGCTGCAGATCTCCAACCCAGACCTGAAGGACCAGACGGTGGAGCAGTTCAAGGAACTCCAGAGGCTTCTCCAGAGTCAGCATGGCCTGGGATCCTGAGTCAGGGGCCTCTTGCTGGGTCTTAAACAGGGCCTGTCCTGGATCAAGGCCTCGACAACCTTATTCAACTGCCTTTAATGTTTTGTGTGTTGGGATATTAGCCTTCTTTCAACCCTGAGCCTCCCTCAATGGAATCTTCATCCAGCCTAGAGCCCTGTATCTTGGGCAGAACTACTTCTATATCAAAACCCAGACTGCTGTATCCTCAATGTGTCTTAAATTATTTTTTTGAATTTCAATAAATACCATTGCAGTATTTTTTTTAATAGTTGTGGCAGATATTACTCCCTCAAGTGTCACTCATTTCTATCCATTTTCCTTTTGCAACACTAACTGGCTCTTTCAAGAATGGACATGGATGCTACGAAGCCATACAATGTAATGTTATTTTTAAATGAATATGGTAATTTATTCCTTGACCAAAACAACTGTCAGAGGGTGTTTAGGTCAAGGCTTTGTGAGAATGGGTGAAAGTATCCACTTGTACTGTCTCTTCACACAGGCTCATCACCCTCTGATTCCATAGGCGATCTGGTCGTACATTGTGGACGTGAGGGTGAACCGGTCAGCAAATTACTCACCACCTTCTATGGAGTTCTACATGCATTAAATGGAAATTTGATTAGTGTGAATGGGATCGAGGAAAAGTAGGGGCTTGTGTGGAAGTGTCTCCGGATATATTTCCGAGTTGCAGCTACACAGTAAGCTACTTAAATGTCCAGACGAATGCATGTCGGCATCTAAGTAGAAAACACCTATAGCACAATATCAATGTGTGTATGTGTTGTCTGACAGACTAGTGGCTCTGCAACAAAGAACACCTTGACCAACTGGTTACTTTTAGGGGTTGAGGGATCTGATATGAACAAACATGATACAGACAAGGGCACGTTTGTTCCTCACGGTCGTTTTTATTGTTGTTCACAACATGGCTACAACGCCGACGGTGGTGTCTACCTCCAAGAATGGACGATGCCAGAGGTGGAAGAACAAAAAAAAAAATATATATACTATTTGCCAGAGTCCCACTCGACCTGTCACAACTCTCCTTCCCTGGTAATAGAGAACAGTAAAACTCCAGCCAACATGTTTAAAAAGGTCAAAGGTGACGCCAAATCTCCCAGCATTCCCTTCAACCATTTCCTAAATGCCTCCACAAAGCAGTGGTGACCATTTTGTGAAGGGCCTCGTGGGTTTGCTATTTATTTTTCTATATGGCACCGACAGCAAGACCATGTTAAAGTTCTAAAGACACATCCATGAAAATAAATCATTTCTCAATTTAAAAACATACAAGTCTTTTTTTGATGCATTATGATTAGCAACCAGGCACATCCTTTGTTTTTTTCCCCCCTTCCCTTGTTCTTTTTGAAGATGGATCCTGTAGAAATCCAACTGACGCAGAACTAATCCCATTTCTTTGAGTCGGTGAATTCTCCCTCCTCGGACATGCCGCCCTGCCCCGCCCCCTTTCAACCCTCGTGCCACCTGTTACTGTGGCGACAGTGAGGCAGGGGAGCAGAAGGGGGGGGCGTCTCTTCTCACACAGCCGAAGGCGCATTTAGTTTACGGGTTCACCCTGTCACTCCAATCCTTGCGATGCGTCTTGATTGGCTTTCCACAGTGCCAAATCCCGCCCACCTGTCCAGTAGGAGATCCCTTTAGATTCTCGTCTGCTGCGGTCTTCAGCCTTTTTGCCGTCACCTCTGAATGTTCGCCAAAATATTTAACCTGAGGAAGAAAAACAATGGAGATGTTACTGACACTTGCCAACCTAAATTCGATCAGATATTTTTTTGGAACCATCTAAAAGACATGAGGTGAGATGAGTCTGCAAATCCCAGTGGGGGGGGGGCTGTTTGGGTTTCTGTGTTGATGCCTAACCTGGTGTTCTGGCAGAGCTCTTTGGGCGTGGCTATCGGAACAATCTGGTGAACTCCCGGATAGCCCAGCACACCTGCTTACACTCCTCCGCACTGGAGAGATGGAGAAAGAGGGGGTGGCAGGAAGAGAGGGGGAGAGCGAGAAAAGGGCAACGTTATTAATGTGGTGCATTTACATGGTAAAGGTTATTTCAAATGAAATAGGAAAATAAAGTAATTTATGCTCGCCATTTATTCAAGTTCACTTTAAATTAATCTGAACTGAAATGAACCCATGTCGAGCATGCGGTTTGTCTCACAAGACTCCTGTGAACTCAAGGTGCTCCCTGAGAAATACTATCTAGCGGTCATCTGTCTGAAGCTCCCATTCCCTCAGAGACTATGTGAGGGAGGGTGGAGCGCTGGAAAACTGGGGAAGGGATGCTTCTAGGCGAGCCTGAACATGTGGCAGGGAATCCATGAGGTTTCCCTACTCTGGTTTTCCAGCGTTCCACTGCTGCAGGAGCAGCTTGTTTGAGCATGCCCAGTGACACAAGCTCTTCCCATAAACAGCTAGGGAGTCGACAGGGAGTCGGCTACTACCCAGAGTTTCACCTGACATAACTCTTGAACCTATGAGGACAACACGTGGCTAGTTAGATCATTTCTGGGAGAAAAGAATGCACCAGATTACACTTGAGAAGCATGGAAGGGGCGTGGTTGTGATATGCTCACCTGGTGACCTGCTTGTGAAAGTCTGTGAGCTGTTTGTGTGTGACGGTCAACGCCCCGCCTGACGTCTCCTTAGGAAGCCCCTTCAGCGCGTTCTCCAGCCAGCGGCAGAACGTCTAGAAGACATATCCGCAACGTTAAACATCAAACACACATCAGGAGGTAATGCAATTGTAGTACTACAACACTTTCTCACAAAGGAAAGTGCTGTCATGCTTATGTCATTGGAAGTGTGTGTGAATATGAATTGTGGTCCCTGTTGAAAGATATTCTCTTAGCGCCATCTTGTGGTATGACAGTGAGCACCTGTCAAAGACAGTATGTGTACTTTCAACTGAATATGTATTGTACAAGTACTGTCAGGAGTGGTAGAGCTAAGAGCGTGTGTGACTCACCGGCCTGTCGAACACCATGATCTCCCAGAGCACCTCAGCCACATCGGGGAGTGTGTAAGGTGGCAGACAGAAGCAGCATGTGTGCATGAGCTGGGTGACCAACTGCTGCCCGTGCTGCCCCATGGCCTGGCCTATTAGCTGCTTTCGCAGCTCAAAGTCATCCTCGTGCTGCAACGGAGAAAACAAGAAAAAAAACACATGACAATCTGACTGACAGATTGTTGTTATTCAGAGGAGACTTTTGGTTGATCGTCAGACAGTGAATCCCCATGTTTAAGGGGGTCAGTTTGAGCAAGGCGAGGCACAGATTTGCTAATCTGATGACATAAGGAACAATTTGGGATACAAATGTATTTGTAGATCAGTGATTCTGCAACAGAGAAACAAACATTGACTGTTGAAATAGATTGACTTTGTTGGGGCTGACTCACGTCGTTGCTGACGCCCGTGTGGATGAGGTCTCTGACGAACTTCATGACGCTGCAGTTAGCGTCCCGGTGGTCCAGTGTGGTGGCCGCGATAGCACACTGGATGATGTGGACGATGATGCCACTGCTGAGCAGGGTGACGGGACTACGCTGGACAAACCTGCAGAGAGAAGACGCGAGAGAGAAGGGAAGAAAGAGGGAGAATCTTCTTTATAACCTGAATGCTGCTGTAAAACAACTATGCCTGTGTCAGGTCCCCAGCAATGGTTAGTTTTCATTCTTGCCACTCAGACAAGGCCCATTGAGTTGACATTTAAAAGTGAACTTATTATTTAGAGGGAACGGAGCAACGGTTTGAACTGTGTTCCAGTTGATCATACCTGGTGGCGAGTCTGAAGAGGTCATCTACTGTGTCTGGGTGGTTACGGAGACCGTTGGTCTGCTCCAACAGCTGGAAGGTGGGCATACACAGAGCCTACGGGGAGCGAGAAGGGACAAAGTCAGCTCAAAACCAATAGAACAACCAGAGTTCCACTGCCACTCCAGTGAACTATGAGTACCTATGAAAGTGGTGTCCTACCTGTAGCATGTCTAGTAGACCTTGTCTGCAGCCTTCCTCCATGCCGTACTCATCCACAAGGATGCTGCCCAGATAAAGGAAGCAGGAGTGGGGATACACCTGATACACACTGACCATCTGAAACACCACACATTGAACATCTTTACACCTGGTACACACTGACCATCTGGAACACCACACATTTAACATCTTTACACACTGACCATCTGGAACACCACACATTGAACATCTTTACACCTGGTACACAGACCATCTGGAACACCACACATTTAACATCTTTACACCTGGTACACACACGGACAAGGGCCTGACATTATCTTTTGGGACTGAATTTTTACCTGTCCGAAAGCTCAAGTCTGAAAATTGGTGACTGAAAATTGTGTTGTATGATGCAAGGAACCACTTTACCAATAACATTCATTATTATCACTGGTATTGACAATGGAATGGTGCTGGTCTCTGATCCCATGTATTATATATCCTGCCGTTGTGCCTTGAGCAATGTGGTGTGTTAGAGTAGGGCTGGAGCAAAATCCTGCACACCCAGTTGCTCTCCTGGACGAGGATTGGCCACCCTGCAACATTACAACTAGGGAAGCACGATATTAAAAATAAAATAAAAATCGGTGAACATATCGGAAGATATTAGCTAAAAATACTAACATTGGTATCAGCCCGATGTCTAGTTTAAAGCCGGTGTGCAAAACCGATGTCAAAGCTGACGTGCATACCTATATAATGTAGGTACATGACGTAATGACGCCACGTAAAATTTTGCGCTACACGTGCAACACTGCAATCCTAACCTAGCCCACAATGTCTGCTGTGTGGATCGAACAGTCAACAAGTCAAGCAATCATTTGAAAGAGTAAGAAAATTTCAGCGAGACAACTAAAATGCTAAATCAATTAACGGCAAGATAATAGAATTCATTGCCCTTGACAATCAACCGTTCTCTGTCGTGGGTGATGGCTTTCGTCGAGTACCGGTACACGTTGCCATACCGGAGTTACACAGTAATAGTGTCACTGCTATTAGCTTCACGACATACTATGGAACGCCATTTGGGTCTTTGCATGTCAAAAAAGATACACGTCAACGCTATTTGACACGTAAAATAATACTTCTTGACCCGTAAAATAAGCGTTAATTTGACACGTCAAATTAGTAATAAAGAATTATTTGTTCTACCGCAACTTCTGGGGTAGTTAGCTTTAGCTTGGTACCTAGCTAGCACCAAAACAACCAGCCTGAAAACAATGACCAGTAGAAACTGCAGTCATTTTCATTATTCTTAGTAATGATTTAGGAATCCTTGTAAGTATTAGCTAGGTTGCCACTTTTTCACCTATTGAAATTGAACTTCAGTTCATGAAAATAAATAGCTAGCCAGCTACTTAACCCTGTTGCCCAAAGCTAACGTTATAAGCAGCCAGCTAGCTTCATCTGGCTAGTGAGGCTCGACCGGACCGGGTTGTGAAGCTAGCCACAATAAGGATTAGGCACAAGGGTGGAATTTGCAGTTTGCCATATTTAGACTAGATAATGCTAAACAAGGTTGGAATGTGAAGCAATGAAATGGGGTATCAGTCTACTCAATACCCAAGATAGTTTCCCCCAACGTCCTCCTCAGAGTTATCAGACTCCAAAACATCCACACAGTATTATTTTTAATAGTGTTCAATACACATAGGTTGACAGTAAATGTGGCTCAATTCACAGTAGTTTCAGAGTCCCACAATAAGAGCTACGACGCTAATGTTCTCTCGGTGTCAATTAGTAGACTGATACCTATGGATTGTGGATCAATTACATGGGGTAAGGCTGTACAGTGAAATAAGTATGCCCCCAACGCAATTCTAAAGTCTAATACATCCAGTGTGATTTCAGATGTCAAATTAACAAATTGTATTTCGTTGATTTTATATAACATTCCAACCTCGTTTAGCATGATCTATTCAATAATGGCATAATTCTACTATTAATTTATCACTGTCAATGTCATACTTTTATTTTGAAAGCTAACTGCAAAGTCCACTATTGTGGCTAGCTTCACAAAGATGGGTCCGACCCCCATTAATCAAATAATAACGGTTTTATAAATTAGGGTTATTTTAGATGACACCTAGCTAGATAGTTAGCTAACTAACTATCGCTACTGAAACAGATGCTATGTTTTTGGGGAAGAACATTGTTTGCCTCCATCAGCTAGCTAGCACTGTAGGTAAGTTACGTATCGATGAATCGTTGTGACATAAAATACAAGTGGTAGAGTAATCAATGTGTAATAACTACGTTAAATTATGAACGTGTTAAATGTGATGCAGTCATATTCAGGTCCTGACTGGTCAAAATCATGTTATTTGACGTGTATCTTTTATGACACGCAAAGATAAAAAATGGCGTTCCATAGAAATCCTGGTTGAGAATGAAACGACTGAACGAAACAGCACAGCAAGTAAGTGAGAGAAATAGGTTTTGATTATGTTTTACTGGTAATGGGGACATATGTAAATGCCAACTAAATAACTTTTTTGGTCAGTGTGGTGTGTGAGTAACCTTTATTTAACCAGGCAAGGCAGTTAGAACAAATTCTTATTTACAATGACGGCCAAACCTGGACAATGCTGGGCCAATTATGTGCCGCCCTACGGGACTCCCAATTACAGCCGGATGTGATACAGCCTGGATTTGAACCAGTGACTGTAGTGTCGCCTCTTGCACTGAGATGCAGTGCCTTAGACCGCTGTGTCCAAGTGTGTGTGTGCAAACTATTTAACTGTACTAGAATGCATAAAAGGCCCCTAAAATGTAAAAATATCTATCTTTTGGGCAAGGAAAATATCGTAATCAGACAAAAATGCCATTTTGGTGTATCACTAATTACAACCAAATACTTATCTTTATAAAATAATTCACTCATTTAATGAACCAGGGATTAAAATGATTAAGGTGGGCAAGGTAGCCTACTAAAAAGTTTATTTGTAAGATTAAAATATTCAGTGTTCAGGGGAGATCTTTACAGCAAAGGAGTTACTTGTCAATTGAGCTATTCTAAGAATATTTGTTACCTTTGTCAGAATTACATGGCCAGTATTGAATAGAGGAGAATCCTAGCCAATTGAGCGCTGTAGAGATGGTTTTACAACCGGAGTATGAAGTATCGGTTCCATCAACTGCGCACCCATATCAAAATGTGTGCTGGCCATTTGCGGTAATACATGAGTGCCGGTGGAAAGTTATTTTAGTGCGTCAGACATGACATTTAATGCATACTAACAGTCAACTAGCGAGATTAAAATTCAAAGCAGTGTAGTTTGGCTGGTTATCTAGTTAGTCTTTTGCATATCATTATTTTATCTGCTGTGCAAATATACCTCAGTCTCGCTCTCCCTCCCTCCCTCCGGAAACTGGCACACAGCTGATGCACACCATGACTTTTCCAGGATTCTTATTGTTGACCAAAAATGTGGGAAATAGCTTACTAGCAATTATCATCAACAAATGTGCAAACGCAGATCCCTTTGACCTCAAAAACACATCTCGTGACTGCATGATTGAAAGACCACTTTGCCTGTGTGATAGAAAAATTACACATTTACCTGATTTGTTTGATATTAATAGTTAACGATGATATACTTAACTATAGTAAGACATTTGTTCTTTTAAATGTTGTGTTTCTGTAAAGGGATGCTTTCCACTAACTTCCTGCAGTTAATATGGGCGTATGGTCAGGGAAATGGGTTCTGCTAGAGGTTGCTTGAGCTGACAATGACTTGGTGATAAAAACCTAAAGCCGGCATTCCATAGACAAGATGTGGTGTGTGTAACCCAGATAGAGATAGCCTGGAAGAGTTTATATCAATCACTCATTGTCTTATCTTCCGGGCATCTGGGAAACTAAGCCGGGTTGGGGGTTAAAATAACACCCCCCGTGCAGATGACCACAGGATAAATCCAAAGTGGCTAATGGTGCCCCCAACCTTTTTTGGGGAGGGGTGGAACCAGCCATGACTAAGCATCTTTAGTGTCAGCTATATAAAAACTCTGCATTGTCTGTAAAGTTTAGGCTGCTCGGCCCAACAGTCAAGAGTAATTCAACTAAATTAAATAAAGATGATTGTTTGAAGAAATGACAAAGTCTCTCTCAGTATGAATTTCCACGACACCTGTCAGTGCAGGCCTACAATAATTATACTGTACTCCGATGCGCTCTGCAGAGATTGGGAGGGCAGTGAGCAAAACATCGCATCCGGAGGACACTGATCCAATTATGATCGAAGTAACCTAAATATATATCTTTCAAAAATGACTTGCCCGGGCAAGCAAACAAGCGTTAATGTTATGTTCTGCTGACCATCTGAAACACACACAGTTAAAGACCTATACTAGGGTCAACAAATTCCAGTAACTTTTCACAGATTCCCAGAAATCTAGATTCAAGAGGGAATAATCAGGAAGCAAGGGAATCTATCAACCCTGGAGTTATGAAAAGTTAACGGAATTTTGCAACCCTATACTGTACATTCAGCCTCACTTTGCCCTCAGTAAACAGCAGCCCTAGGCTCAACAAGCACCCGGTGGCGATGGAGATTGTATACACAAATAACAGACACGCCAACAAAGAGTAACCCATCTGTATATGGGGCTTATTGTGACCCAAACACAGGAACACGCACCTGTGTGACGAGTGGCTGTAGTAGAGAGGCAGAGCCCTTGCCCACGCAGCGCACAGCGAACCGCAGGCAGCGACAGCAGCGTTCCACAATGCGGTTATCAGCCTGGTGTGTGTTTAGAGTCTGTGACAGGACCGGCCAGATCTACAGAGAACCAAGGAAACATCAAATATAGGTTTAGCATGAGAAACTGTGGGAATGACTGTACGCAATCATGGCCTCAAATTTAAATTACAATCTGAAAAGGAGAAAAGCACCAGGGTAGTTGAGCACCAGAATAGTCAAATTAAAACAACTCAGACCAATTCATGTGTTGAACAACGCAAGTTGTATGCAATGGTAGCTTCGTCCAAATAATTTTTTTTTTTAAAGGCAATAAAAATGTAGAGGGTGAAAAAAAATGGAAAAACACTGCCAGTTGCTTTACCTCCTGGATGACTTTCTGACATGGGTGTGTCTGTCCATTCTCTACGATGGGGTTTGTGTGTCTGGGGGGGAAGAAAAAAAAACATTAAGCCAAACATTTCTGCTTAAAATATTAATCAGCCCAAATCATATCAATATAGCTACATTAGACAGTTTGTGATCTGTGCAACCAGGATATGTATATATAGCATAATGTGTTATAAATGAGTTGAGTGTACCGGAAGATGACTGCTAGTCTGTCCAGCCAGACAGTGGGGTCAGCGGCTTTCCCATTGCTGGGGTCCTGAGAGAGAAGCTGAAGATAGGAGACAAATAAGCAAACCTGTTGGTATCACAAATACCCAATCGACAAAACTATTACACTATTGTAGTGGGTTACACACTTCTGAGGTACCTCATACACACAGCCTACAACCAAAAGTGCACACAAACAAAATGGCAGAATAACACACCTTTTTGAGGGCCATGACCTGCACAGCACACAGGTCACTCAAACACTCAGCAATCTTCTCCAGGGGCAGACGAGCCAGGACCAGGGCTGTACCTGCATTGCAACACAACCAGCGTTACCATGGTGACAGAACAACACCACTCTGTTTAACACAAATCAAACTCATTAGGCAATCAAATAAAAACTGGACCCACAGTCCAGAGAGAACAAGTTGCTGAAAGAAATGGACGAGCAAGTGAGACAGAAATTAATAAAACAAGAGATAGAAAGTGAGAGATATAGGAATAGAATAGAGAATGAGTGGAGCAGAGAAAGACCGACAGACCAAAGTAGTGGAAAGGGTGGCATAGTATAAATGCATGGACTATATTCATTTTGGAGAATCTCTTATACAATGGGTTAAAGTTATGTATAATAGTAAATAATGGCCACTTCTCAGAAAGTATTAAAATTGTCAAAAGGAGTTAAAACACTGTTGTCCACTATTGCCTTATCTATTTATGGCCATTGAAATGTTAGCTATTAAAATCAGATCCAGTCGCAGCCAGCCGCGACCGGGAGGTCCGTGGGGCGACGCACAATTGGCATAGCGTCGTCCGGGTTAGGGAGGGTTTGGCCGGTAGGGATATCCTTGTCTCATCGCGCTCCAGCGACTCCTGTGGCGGGCCGGGCGCAGTGCGCGCTAACCAAGGGGGCCAGGTACACGGTGTTTCCTCCGACACATTGGTGCGGCTGGCTTCCGTGTTAAGAAGCAGTGCGGCTTGGTTGGGTTGTGCTTCGGAGGACGCATGGCTTTCGACCTTAGTCTCTCCCGAGCCCGTACGGGAGTTGTAGCGATGAGACAAGATAGTAATTACTAGCGATTGGATACCACGAAAATTGGGGAGAAAATGGGATAAAATTTATAAAAATAAAAAATAAATCAGATCCAACAATAATATCAAGGGGCTAGAAATCCAGGGCTTAAAAACAAAAGGTGTCATTGTACACTGACGATGCATGTTGTTATCTTTTAAATCTGCAATTTGGATCCCTGCACAGCCTTGGAAGATATACATTTCTCAAACCTCTGGATAACAGAATTATGATAAATTCACCATATTTCGCATTTTAAAAAAACACAACTTCTACATTACTGTGTAGTTTACCAATAAAACGGTCTGACAGTGAAGTGGAAATACTCATAGCCCAAAAGAAAAAAAAATCTCACTACAATACTAGTAATAGAAAGTTAGCCAAATTAGATAAGATCTTGCTACCATGGAAAATGACAACCTGTCTATTTGTGGAAAGAAAAATGGGGGGGGGGGGGAAATTTGCCCAGATTAATTATTTTGTCATATACCAGTTTACTTATGGCCCTGCCTACACTCAACTTTTTAACAATGTTTTATTCTACTTTATATAATGAATATGAATTGAGGGCAGAAATGACTAAATATTAAAGCATTAGACCTCTCACTAAATGCTTCAATCATACAAAAACTATACTTATATCCAAACAGGTTCTCTAGCAGATTAGTAAGAATGGCTCACCTAGTATTCAAGAATGGCCTTTCTCTTCATTCAGATTACAACCTCTCACTTTTGGTTATTTTTAAACACAAGACATAGAAAACTGTTGGCAATTTCTGTTTAATCCACCAGAAGAGACAGAACAAATATTATCGTTAAACTCCAATACACTAATTGATTAAAAAAGTGTTTTTGGAGAAGAAAGAAAAAAATCAACTGTATAATCTTTGTAAATGATATAAATATGACTGGTGGAGTTGTCACACTGGCAAGTAACAAAAACATATGGAAATGTCTGCTCTAACCAAAATCACAATCAACGGATTGCAGCATTACTGCACAAACGGAGGAGTCAAGTGGAAGGGGGAGAAGGTAAGGAACTTGTCTGTTGTCCCTACATGAAAACCAAAATAATTTACAGCTGCGCCATACAGGTTGACAAAATAGTCAGGAGATTTGCGATGCACCGATTCCCTGGCACATGGGTTTATGAACTGATAGACAAAACATCAGATTAAAAACTTAGAATTTAAATTATACAAAATTCTTGCGATAGATAGATATACATACACACAGTACCAGTCAAGTTTACACCTACTCATTCCAGGGTTATTTTTACTATTTTCTACACAGTGTAGAATAACAGTGAAGACATCAAAACTATGAAATTACATATGTTGTAACCAAGAAAGTGTTAAACCAAAATATATTTTATATTTGAGAATCTTCAAAGTAGCCAACCTTTGCCTTGATGACAGCTTTGCACACTTGAAATTCTCTCAACCAGCTTCATGAGTCATCCGGAATGCATTTCAATTAACAGGTGTGCCTTAAAAGTGAATGTGGAATTTCTTTCCTTCTTAATGCGTTTGAGCCAATCAGTTGTGTTGTGACAAGGTTGGGGTGGTATACAGAAGATAGCCCTATTTGGTAAAAGACCAAGTCCATATTATGGCAAGAACAGCTCAAATTAGCAAAGAGAAACAGTCCATCATTACTTTAAGACATGAAGGTCAGTCAATCCAGAACATTATGAACTTTTAAATGTTTCTTCAAGTGCAGTCGCAAAAACCATCAAGCACTATGATGAAACTTGCTCTCGTGAGGACCACCACAGGAAAGGAAGACCCAGAGTTACCTCTACTGTAGAGGTTAAGTTCATTAGAGTTACCAGCATCAGAAATTGCAGCCTATATAAATGCTTCAGAGTTCAGAAAATAAAAAAGGTTCAGAGAAGACTGCATGAATCAGGCCTTCACGGTCAAAAATTGCTGCAAAGAAACCACTACCAAAGGACACCAAAAATAATAAGAGACTTGCTTGGGCCAAAATACACAAGCAACAGACAATAGACCGGTGGAAAACTGTCCTTTGGTCTGATGAGACCAGATGATCTCTGCATGTGTAGTTCCCACCGTAAAGCATGGAGGAGGTGTGATGGTGCTTTGCTGGTGACACTGTCAGTGATTTATTAAGAATTGAAGGCACACAACCAGCATGGCTACCAAAGTATTTTGCAGCGATAAGCCATCCCATCTGGTTTGCACTTAGTGGGACTATCAATCGTCTTTCCACAGGACAATGACCCAATACACACAGCCTGGATGTAAGGGTTATTTGACCAAGAAGGAGAGTGATGGAGTGCTGCATCAGATGACCTGGCCTCCACAATAACCCAACCTCAACCCAATTGAGATGGTTTGGGATGAGTTGGACTGCAGAGTGAAAGAAAAGCAGCCAACAAGTGCTCAGCATGTGGGAACTCCTTCAAGACTGTTGGAAATGCCTTCCAGGTGAAGCTGGTTGAGAGAATGCCAAGAGTGTGCAAAACTGCCCAGGCAAAGGGTGGCTACTTTGAAGAAACTCAAATATAAAATATATTTTTATGTGTTTAACACTTTTGGTTACTACAGGATTCCATGTGTTATTTCATAGTTTTGATATTTTCACTATCATTCTACAACGTAGAAAAAATTACAAATAAAGAAAAATGCGTGAATAAATAGTTGTCCAAACTTTGACTGGTACTCGGCGTGTAAAAACAAAAAAAAACACGATACAACCATTCCAGCTCTGCAGACTTTACTGTGAAGAAACAGAATCATTAGATCACTTGTTTTGGTACTGTACATATGTACTGTAGCTTGTTTTTAGTCACAGGGTCAGGAATGGCTGAAAGATTCCAACATTTACCTGGAGCTAACTCAACAAATTTTATAAGTCATAGTCAAATCGATCAATAATACTCTTAGCAAAGGTGTTTAACTTTAATTTACAATCTGTAGAAACTATGAAACTATACATGGCAGCTAGAAATCAAAACTGGATGGTCTTCAGAGATAGATGGGAGGGGTTGAGAGTAGTTGAAGGATGGGACAAGTCATGTAAAGTATTTTGTGTCCGTAAAATGTATATAGTATTTATGAGCTGGAAGTAGAAGCATAAGTATTTTTGTCCATTAGTCTACTCCAATTAGGGGAGAGGTGGTAGGGTTATGGGGAAAATAATATACATCTACAAAATAAAAAAAGTGGGATTGAAAATGCAGACAACTACACTGATAGAAGCCACAATCTGCAATATTAAAACTGATCTACCCCATAAAAATAGTGTAAAAAATAAGGGTGGCATAACGTTACCTTTGAGGAGGCCTACGGCGGCTTCGGTGGTCAGGGCAAAGGAGTCGAGGGCACGGGCGATGTCCAGCAGGCCCTGGAAGTGCTGGGCCATGTGGTCCCGGCACACAGAGCAGATGTTATGGATCGCCTTGGCCGCCACGGAAGCCAGGGTCTTCTCCCTCAGGCCCTTCATCAGGTAGTTCAGCACAGGGTCTGTGACAGAGCGGGGCTAAGGTCATACACACATCCAGAGTATACAACCAAGAGAGGCACAGGCAGCGGTGTAACAAAACAGAGTGACACAGGCATTTGACACAGGAAGGAACAAGGAATGGAGAACAAAGAAAAATGACGTGCTCAAAACTAGCGTTATACACACTAACACACAGATGAAGATGAACCTCCAAATTGATTAACTCAATCACTCAGGTCCCGAGCTAAGCAATTGACCGTAACGTGACCACTGAACCTACCTAGGAACCGCGGGTTGCGGTCAACGACCTCGCTCATCTCCCCTACCAGCTCAATGCTGGTGAAGCGCACGGCGATATGGACAGTCTCTGGCAGCAGCACCACCTGCTCTAACACCTCTGTCAGGGTGGGGTTGTTCTCACTGACAGGGAGAAAGCATTAACACGTTACACACAGGATTTATACATTACGCACAAATTAAAGATTGAAACGTTACACAAACACCCTGGGGGGGATATACAACTCTACAGTAGTTGTACACATTCTACACAGTGGGGAAGGGATTTAGTCATTCATTCTATTAATGAGTAATAATGTGCAGAGGACACTCACGGGTCTACACTCTTGGCGATGGCGGCCATGATGAAGAGAACAGCCTCGGTCACCTCCCAGGGAGGGTTCCCCTCTTTTAGAGTGGAGTACAACTGAGAGAGGGAGAAAGAGAAAAACAGGAGAAGGCCATCTGTATATTTTGTCATCTTAATGACATCATTTGAACTTGCAATTTACGAAGGTAGCTACCTGGGAGAAACATTCCATGGAGCCCACAAGGAAAATGACATCCTTCACAAGATCAGACACCCTCATCCTGAACTCCCCAAAGTCATCTGTATCTTCTGGGATGCCCTCCTGTGGATCAACACAAAAGTGGACACCGTGAGTGAATGATACTATACTACCAAAGCTAAATGATGTACTGAACTACTTCGTAATACGTGCACATGGTTAAGGGATTCTACAATCAGATACGACATAAGCAGAGTATTGGGGAGTATGCTTGGCATCACTGGAATTGGTTAAGGACTCCTTGTCATGTGTTGGGTGGTCCTTACGTGGTCGGAGTCTAGTTGGCAATGGCGGGCCAGGCCGTGCAGCAGTCTCTGGATATAGGGTCTGAAGATGCCGTGGAGGGCAGGGTCGTTGGTCTTATACAGGTTCTCTCCCAGACGATACCAGAAGTTAAAGGAGATCTCCACGACCTGAGATTCACCAGAAGAGAACACACACACTTGAAATCCACCCAAAACAACAGTGTGTGTGTGTGCATATCTTGTGTTGTGTACCTCATATTGGGGGTGTCCTGCACAGATGAGCAGTAGCTCAAGCGTTCGGAGGTCTCCCATGCCCTGGCCTGGACTCTTGACTGTGGTCTCCAGAAACGTCTCACACAACTCAGTGAAGATCCTACAGTAATTCAACACTCTGACAGAACAAAGGAGAAGGAGAGAGAGTTAAGGAAGGAGAGAGCTGTGGATAAAAGTTATCGTTCTTTTCTTCCACCCAGAGGACAGTGGAGAAGAGTCAGACGAGTTCAACATCAAGAGCAACGGAAAGGAAGGATAGGTTTGGGGCAGGAAGGAGTGTGGTGATTGGATAGGTGATCTTGGTGTATGTATGCAAAGGGGAGTAGTGTGTTCATACTTGTCGAGGTCCTCCCGTGCCACGGCCATATGGTAGGCCGTCTCCAGCGTGAGGACGCCCTGGAAAAGCTGCAGGGCCAGGGGCATGTGTGTGTCCACGTTCTCGATGGCGTACAGCGCTGAACACACGCAGTCGGACGCAGCCTCGTGCAGGTTAGTGGACGTCTCGTCTCTTTGCTGCCAAACAGACAAAAAATAACAGTATGTCAAAGAGAGATGTTCCGTGGCTGAAACCCATGCATTATGCACACAAGCGATTAGCATTCTAAACCGGCATAAATTATTGCCCTGCCCCCCCATGGTTGTTGCACAAATAAGGGTTTGGAACGAATGCTGCTCTAATATTTCGAGAGACTTTGGGAGTGTTTGTCACTAGCACAGTTTATTTGTGCTTCCAAAATGCGATGAGAGAGAGAGAAAGAGAGACAAACAAAGAGCGAGAGAGACAAAGAGAGCGAGAGAAAGAGACATACCAGCACTTGGAAAAGGACCATGAGGAGCTGGTTGTTGGCCATAAAGTTGCTGTCCAGGACTCCCAGGTTGAACCAGCTTCCCAGACAGCGGAACACCTTGATCAGCATCTTCTCATTGCTGCCAGACTTCTCCACACATGTCATCTGGAGACAACACACATGCGCTAACACTGATCCTTATCAAAACCACAACGCTGTGTCTGAAGCCAAACGCATGAGGAAGTTCACCCAACAAAACAGGAGTCACGACAGGTGTTATTGACTCAAGGCAAATTGTTGATTGTATGTTGAGGTAACCCCCAACACAAACAGTATAGTCCTGTCTCTTTTCTGTTGGTTTTGGGAGGACAACTCCTACATTCTTACGCTTAATCCTCAAAAACATCTACAGTCAAACTTAAACATTCTGCAGAGAAAAATATACTACAAAGTGAGTGGTTCAGTTTGTCCCTCTAAGGTAATGGTAGTTGCTGAATAGCTTTGTGATAATGATGGCTGTACATCACAGGGTTTTATAATGCGAGGATGAACCCATGGGAGGTCTGCTTAACCAGTAAGGGGGAGTGGTGACATGTGCTCTAGCTGACCAGCTGAAATCAGGTGGGTAAAATAGGCTAGTATGTGAGTGTTGGCGAGAGAAAGATGAATGGATAGTGTGCGTGTCGGCCAGAGGGAGAACTCTCACCAGTAGGGTGACCACAGTACTGGAGTAATAGGCCAGGTCCTCAATGATCTCTGTCCTGCGATTGGCTCCGATGCGTAGGGAGCGGCTGTGGACCTCCTCGGGGAGCACTGTAAGGATCTCTATCAGAAACGTCATGGAGCTGACATCATTGCTATACCTGAGAGAGAGAGAGAGAGAGGCAAGGAGAGTGGAGGAGAGACGGCAGCAGTCAGTAATGACAAAATTAACACGAAGGAGATGTATTTGAAGCTTAATTAATGTCACCTCAAAAATACCAACTGACCAACTATTTACAATGGCTTTCGACTTTATAGAACCACCTACAACAGTCTAATATCCTGTCACTCTTGCATTCTGTTGCCCACAGGTGTGATCTGAGATGAGTGGTTGAGCGGCAATGGGAGGGGTATTACTTTTCAATGAGGGTGTGGACACAGCCCTTCCAGGAGGCCATCTGTAGGGCGAGGTCTGCAATGGCCAGAGCAAGCTGAGAGAGGAAGGAGAGAAATTAGACAAGAAACCAGGAAGAGCTGGTAAGGATTAGAGTATCTTAATGCCACGTAATACTGTACTTGTTCAATTGTACCACAGCTACACCCCTGTAGTGGTACATTCGGGTAAATGCTAGAGTTCTATTGCTACTGTGCCATGTGCATTGCTAAGCCTTTGGGTCATTTCGACGGTCAGTGGGACATTCCTTGAGAGCATTCTAGGAGCATAAAGGCTAAGACAGAAATCCAAGTCATCCGAGAGTTTTAGTTGTCACTGACAGAGGGTGATACCGGATGGACAATAATTGGATGGAAGGAGCGTTACCCTAGATTACATCAATGTGCGAGGAGGCCATTACCTGAGTGACGATGATGGGGGAGAGGTCTTTGAGGCTCTGTATGTGTGAGAGCAGGGAGTCTCGGAGGGCGATGTGGGTCTCTGGGGGGAGCTCAAAGAACGACGTCTGGATCTTCATCTTCATGGTCTGGGCGGCAAAGTAACAAGACTCCACGTCCTGTTTCAGCTGGAGGAGCTGGTCTGCCATCTCCCACGCGTACATCTGCGGGGAGGGGATACGTGGAGAACAGTTAGCGCCACCTTTAACTTTATTCAGACAGGAAGATTACGGAAACAAGGAAGTCAAAAACAGGGATACTGGTGCGGAAACGCCCTGAATGAGAGATGTGCCCCCCTAAATGCAGCAAAAGTAAAATTCTAAAAGCATGCTAATTTAACCATTTTCTTATTTGTTAAAATGAATGTAACTGCTACAGTGGTAAATATGAAAATCAAAGCCCATTCCAAATGAAGCAAATAAACCCACCTCCGTGTCATGGTTTAAACCATTTTTCCCATGTGGCTGCACTTGTCATCCCGGGACAGTGCCGTATTTCAGGCCCTTTTCAAGTGTCACGACATTTCTTTCTACAAAAAAGGACCTTTTGTCAGCGAGACGCATCAATTAATTCAGGCTACAAGAATGTAGACCTAACGACAATCACCGAATGTCATTACACTGTTTGGTGTTTAACAAATGTCTCTTTCCATATATATCAAATGGGTGCACAGTGCACGGTTTTAGATTTACTTTGGAGTGGACAAACATGCACAGATAGCCTACTTTTTCATGTGATTTGTTTGACAATCAGATTAAATCATGACTGGTTGTATTCATGCCACATTAAAGGGTAATACATTTTTGGCATTAAAATGGCATTTAACTATTAGGCCCCTAAAATAGTCAGACATGTTAAGCCGATTGTCAAAAAAATTCGCTACAAAAAGTTGTCTGCCTGTCCATGTTCGTTCACTCCATTAGCCTAGGCTATAACTCCTTAAACAGACTGGATCCACACTGAAAATACACAAACATTAGTTTGATAAAGACCTACTTATCCATTTAGAAAATTCCAAAGAAAAGGAAGAATAAACTAAATCAAACATCCGTATATCAAAAGGACAGATTTTGGTCTGTAACCCTGAAAAAAAAATATTTCAACGAGGCAAATAGAGCCCAGTTTCAAATGATCACTGAGGATAACTGTTGCAGACTTGAGATGCGCATCACTTTGCACTGGCAACTTCTTATTTTATTCTGTTATATTACATAATGGGGGTATTTTTACTATAAAAATATGGGGCCTTGACTGTGATAAGGGCTCGGGGAAAAAAGCGTCTTGTCTGCTAAATTAACAAAGCAAGGCTATGCAATTGCACAGCCATAGGCTTCTACAAGTAAGCGCCACTGCCCTTTTGAAGATTGTGTTCCACAATATAATCAGTTGATATTAAGGTTTCAATAACTTCACTTGCTTTTAAAATTTGGATTTGTTATCTGTAATGGTTATGATAAATTAGGCATTGTTGGCATAATCCTACAGAAAAATCTAAACTTTAAAGATTTTTTCCCCATTTGAGAACTCAGGAAAAAAATAAGGTGAGAACTCAAACAGTAAAAATTAAAATTAAAAAAAACATCCCAGTAAATGGATTACTATGCTAACATTCTCAGGTCTGGGTTCAAATCTACTCAAATGATTTCAAAAACACACTAATGGGAGTAGGTCCATTTTTATTTATTTAAATGCAGTAGGTCAAATCTGATATCCTTCCTATGCAACACCATCAGGTGTCTGTAGCTAGCTGCCTTCATAGAGGGCTTGTTGCCTTAACCAACAGTTGGTCAGCTGTTAGATGTTCTGGAGTTTGGTATAAGGACTGTAAAGTAAAACCTGGTAAAAATGTGTATGAGAATTTATATTGCAAAGTGAAACAGCCAAGCCCCTTCCCCATGTGTCCATCAGTGTCCAGTATGTCCTGGCAGCCTTGGTGAAAAAGCTGCTGACAGCACAGAGCACACACAGAGTGCTCATCACTCAGATGGCTCCTACTCTCCCAAATTAGACTGTTCAGATCCCCAAGTGCCAGCAAACTCAGGAAGTTGCTTGTGTCACAGTCTAAAGTGTTTTAAAACGTGTTATGTGACATTTCATTTTTTCTTAGGGAATCAAAACATGGCTTTGTGAGGCCTTTCTGTGGGAACGGCATGATAGTGGGGAGAAATAGCTGTTTTGAATCCAGTTACCCTGAGGCTGTGTCTCTCAATGCAACCTACAGGAAGGTCATCTATTATAGAAGTTACCACAATAATAAGTTAAAGTTGGTAGGAATACGTAGCGGCAACATGTAGGTGGGCCGTATTTCAAATCATTGATTGTCCGATGACAGACAATGATTACATTTCCTGCAGTAGTTAAGGCAGTAACCAATGAATATGCGGAAACCAGACCGACGCAGCACCAATGGAGGAAAAAAACAAAACAAATGCGGAAATAAGACGGCTAACGTTAACCAACAGCAAACAACTTTAAGTGGCACACCATTTACCCAACATAATCAACACAAATGGAAGTTGTTAGTGTAGCTAGCCAAGTTAACGTTTGCTGACTAACTCAAAGCAAAAGCCTCCCTGGCAATATCGTTAGCCCGCTAGCTAACATTATCTAGCGAGGCAATACGCCCCATCTACTAAGCAATTTAGCCATATGTGGCTAAAACGGCAAGTTTGCTAACAAGTAATGGACGCTAGCATGGTGGCCACCCTCGCCTCGCGCTCTTCCTGTGCTATGACTGGCTAACGTAACTGTCATTAGCGCGAGCTACTAATTATGTCAAGATAACCCTAGCCAACTACAGAAGCTAACTAAACAACTAGCTAGCAATACCTAGCAATAACTGGATGTTAACTAGTTACTGTATCTGCTGTGTGGCTAACTAGCTAGCATTTTCAAACACCATGGATTGTTTAAGGACTAACGTTACACGCAAAAGAAAGCTATCTTATGTTTGCCTTCATTATCTTCGTTGCATAGGAATTCCCATAGATCTATCCCCGTTTCCATTTGACAGTTACTAGCAGGCTAGTAGTAGAAAAAGCAACTGTGCGGCTAATGCTAAGTAGTTAGTTAGCCATCTACCAAACTAGCTTAACTAAGCTAACTAGATAATGCTATGCAGTTTGTTGCTAGCTAGCGTGTGAATATATGCTCATTCATTCGTTGTTGGGTTAGCATATACAAATACATGTTTTTATATCACTATGGTATTTCGCATTCTGATGCAATGTTTTGTTTTCGGCCTCACACGACCTGCCTAGCCATGTCTTGTTCTAGGCCCATTCCAAGTCCCCCCCATCTCTCGAGTTTACTTACCGATCTCTGTAGTTCCCCCAGCCACACCGACGCTCGCTCTTTACCGGCGGGGTCCGGATCATGATAAAGAGCCTGCACAGCTTGATACACAAGTGCGACTGTCGGTTTCTCCATAGCGCTGTGCTACGTTCCGGGTTACAGTTTAGGGTAAATGTGAAGGCGCTACAAGTTCCACAGTTTATGTTTAGACGGGGAAATATTTATTCGTTCCTTGTGCTCGCTGTTCCGACCGCCATCTCAATCGAACACAGGTTCCCCGTGTGTGTCGCCGATAAACGCCCCCGTCTAGAAATACAGATACAGGAACTAAAAGCTGTACTTCACATATTCGAGAGACACAATGTGCGGGTCTCTTTTACTGTTATTGTAAAAACAAGAAACACCATATCAATTGAATTGAATTAATGGTTACAATGTATAACTATGTTGCTAGGCGGTATGTAATATTTTTTTGTAAGAGAACACCAATATACACTGAAAGACCGTTAGATGTCAGCAAAGCGCATGATTTACAACAGTTGTTCTCAAACTGGGGTACTAGTACCAAAGATTCCTATTAATCTGTGCTAGAAGTACCCCTGAGGGTACCTACCTGGCCTATCCACAGGGGGTATTTGGGAATATGCATAATAACATTTGCTTAACTATCAGATGGACATGAGGGGGTACTTCAGTTCAGACTGAGCGAAATGTGATTATACTAACCAAAAAAGGTTCAAAACCACTTACAACAATCAAACCAGATAGTGTGTCATTACAGGTTTGCGTCCTCAAAGCAGTTGTCATTAGTTTCCCTGCAGGAGAGTAACCTGATGCAAAGGAGACATTGGACCCCAAATTTTTCCTGGTCAAGTCACATGGTTAGAAAAACTCCTGGCACTATTGGCATGTTTCATGGGTGTAATAAGTAAGTAAGTACAAGTACTACATGGCCAAAAGTATGTGGCTGCATGTCGAACATCTCATTCCAAAATCATGGGCATTAATATGGAGATGGTCCTCAGCCTCAACTCTTCTGGGAAGGCTTTCCACTAGATGTTGGAAAATTGCTGCGGGGACTTGCTTCCATTCAGCCACAAGAGCATTAGTGAGGTCGGGCACGGATGTTGGGTGATTAGGCCTGGCTCGCACTCAGCGTTCCAATTCATCCTGAAGGTGTTCGATGAGGTTGAGGTCAGGGCTCTGTGCAGGCCAGTTAAGTTCTCGACAAACCATTTCTGTATGGACCTCGCTTTGTGCACAAGGTAATTGTCATGCTGAAACAGGAAATGGCTTTGCCCAAACTGTTGTCACAAAGTTGGAAGTACAGAATTATCTAAAATGTCATAGAATGCTATAGTGTTAAGATTTCCCTTCACTGGAACTAAGGGGCCTGGTGTGAACCATGAAAAACAGCCCCAGACCATTATTCCTCCTGCACCAAACTTTACAGTTGGCATTCGGGCAGGTAGTGTTCTCCTGGCATCAGCCAAACCCAGATCGTCCGTCTGACCGCCAGATGGTGAAGCGTGATTCATCACTCCAGAGAATGCGTTTCAACTGCTCCAGATGCTTGGCATTACGCATGGTGATCTACCACTTTGCGGCTGAGCCGTTGTTGCTCCTAGACGTTTCCACTTCACAATAACAAGCACTTACAGTTGACCGGGGCAGCTCTAGCAGGGCAGAAATTTGACGAACTGTCTTGTTGAAAAGGTGGCGTCCTATGACGGTGCCACGTTGAAAGTCAATGAGCTCGTCAGTAAGGCCATTCTACTGACAATGTTTGTCTATGGAGATTGCAAAGCTGTGTGCTCGATTTTATACACCTGTCAGCAACGGGTCGGCTGAAATAGCTGAATCCTCTAATTTGAAGGGGTGTCCACATACTTTTGTATATATAGAGTATCTCAAGTTTGATAATTGTTGCTTGCTTTATAAGGAGTGTTGTTTTACATTTACTATGGATGTTTAGAAGCCTGTGTGTGAAAGATTTGATTAAACATCACTATATTTTAAGAGCAACTCTTAGGTGCACTTGACTTAGCTTGCCTGGCGCATCAAGAGGGTGTGGTTTACCCCTTTAGGATCATTATGATGTTACTCCATCCTCACAAGATTACATTTATTTCATAAATCCCTTTTTAAATCAGCAGTTGTCAAAAAAGGGCTTTACAGATATCCAGGCTAAAACCCAAAAGAGCAAGCAATGCCGAGGAAGAAGCACAGTGGCTCGGAAAAACTCCCTAGAAAGCAGGAACCTATAAAGAAACCTAGAGAGGAACCAGACTCCGAGGGGGGGCCAGTCCTCTTCTGGCTGTAGATCCCACTGGTGTCACCAACCCCCACAACTGCTAATCTAAGGGTTTTCAAATGGATGCTTTTCTATTGGCCATGATCTCACAAGAGCAGAGTGGACCGAAGTACAAGGTTCGTTCTATTCAGTTTATTTTGTGGATCACTATTTAGAGAATACTTTTGTCACAAAACACAAAACGCAAAATGCAAAAGTCAAGAGTGTCATTTTAAGCAATTTTACAGCTGTTCCAATTCCTTTTAGGCTGCTATTACATTCTTATCTTGGCAAAATGGAAAGGAAAAGTAAAAGGGAAGAAAATACATGCAAAATACTCAGTTATAGAGAGCCATTGGTGTTAGCATCCTCTGTTTGAAGGCAGCAGCAGACCACCGTCAAACCCAGGTCGTATCATACCCATACGTCTAACCCATACAGCTTGGTTATGATACAACCCTGAGTCTGGGGATGATATTTATCTTGCACCCGTTCTTTCACTCGCTCTCCATCTTTTCTTCACCATGTATCTTGAAGGACTGCAGTGGTCCTTCATCTTCACCTAGTTTGAGGAAAAAATCTTCAAAATAAGGGTCATCACAATGCATGCATTTCGGTTTGCTGTGCAGTACAAACACAGTTTTGTTGTCATTAGTGTCAAACTATATCAAATCCTTTTTAATGCTAAAAGTTATATACACTTTACCAAATATCCAATCTCAGTCAAATAAGCATTGTCGACTGACATTTCTCCTTAAAGCTAAAATCTTAAACTGATCAATATACCTCAAATTAAACAACCGACCCAAATGCTAAGCTGAAATATAGACTGTTAAACAAGCCTACTCACCCATACAAAAATACTGGAAATGAAAAAAGCATACCTTTATTGCTGATGGTAAATTGGGAGAAGCTCTGGTTTTCAAGCAAAAACTAGATCAAAACCCTACTGCCTTAAATTTAACTAGAGTAGCACTGATCTGAAAAGACACGAGAGCCAGACAGAGGAGGACAGAGGAGAAGGACGGAAGAGGAAACGGTTCCTTGGAGAGGTTCCAAGGAAAAGAGGATAGGCTGACTGTGTGCAGGTGTATAAAAAGGAGGACGGGGGGCACGGTGAGGAGGAGTAGGGACATTTACCAATAAACCCAACCCTGATCCTTCCTCAAATTAGTAATTTGACCCCACAATCTGTGGCTAAAGGGATAATCTTGTAGTTTGATCCTTATCCCATGTTACATCCCTGCAGTTTGCAGAGATTGGAAGGATTGGCCAGGTACATCTCAGGTAAATCTTGTTTCCGGATTAAGGCTCATCCCTGTATTGTGGCAGTTTAAGACACCAATGTCAAGCGATCTAGTATACATGGTAGGCAACAGGCTGGATGGCAGAAAGGTTTCACATGTGATGAAGCTCAGGGAAAGGGCCGTTGACAAACAAAACTAAGCATCTTATGTAGCTAACATTAGCTGTACCTGTTAGCCATAACCATGTATGAGTTTAAAAAATAACTCCAACTACTATAGCATACAGTTTATTAAGAAAATCAATAAGATGGGGAAAACTTTTCCATGTTTACATAGTGGGGTGGTGTCATGAGAGTATATTTTCCTATTGGTGTGTCTGCATGAGTTATTGGTAAAAAAACAGTAACTGAAAAAAGTAGCTGAGACACTTTGCAGATCCAATGTCAGCAGCTGCCATCCCTGAGAATTGACAATATATGCAACAGTATCGTGAAGAGGAAAAATAGACAAGACATTCTGAAAATCCATGTCCTGCACAGAGAATAATTCTTTGTTAGTGAGGTATGTTGATCAGAATTCACCTGATTTCAACTCTCAGAAACGTAGACACCCTTTCCAGGGCGAGAGGGAGGGAGGAATGGACGAAGGGGTGGGGTATATTGGGGGCTGATTGTGCTCTAATTGGCTTGCTGCCCGGATAGTCGTAAGCTTTCTGTTTTCACCCAATCAAGGTTATCTATAACTCTAAACCGGTAATCTCTGTCCCACGTCAAAGGTCATCATTGAAATAGTGTAATCCAAGGAGCAGTTTAAAGGTCAAATGCCTTGCTCAAGGGCCAGAGGTTTTGGTAAAGAATTGGGGATTCAAACTGGCAACCCTCAAGTTGCTGGCCCACCTATCTAACCTACCTGCCGTTCATTATATGGCACACATTTTTTGTTCCATTCAAGCTACATCTTGATACCAGTAGGTTAATAATTTAAACCTGAATGTGCACTGTTAAAAATAAGTGCTTTGTAATACCCAAAATAGTGGCAACTGAGCTGCCACCAACTTGAAGGAGACAAAACATCTGCATTGCTTGCTGTTTGGGGTTTTAGGCTGGGTTTCTGGACAGCACTGTGACATCGGCTGATGTAAAAAGGGCTTTATAAATACATTTGATTTGATTGAAAACTTTAACTTTGCTGGATTATTGAAACATATCATCCTAAGATGTTTTGAAACATAACATGGTGTATTGTAACATCACTTAATCAAGAGTAGTGCAACACCTTGCGAGGGACTGAGAGCCCTACCGAAAAAAGTTGAAAGCATAATTGTTGTGTTTTGAGTCCTGTTCAGTGCAGAATTAGATACCTTCTCTTTTGGTGTAATTTCCTCTCTCTAAAGCTTCTAAAAACTATTATGGTGTTTCAATCCTGTCTAGTGCAGAATTAGAGCACTTCATCTGGAGAAGTTTAATGGTTAACATTGTTTCATGCATTTAATCATTTGCCATTTTGGCAGGCATTGTCATGCACAGTGTTCAAATCACCATCAGTAACTGGAGGTTGAACTACATGAATTGAGAATTCTGCACTTGCCTCTTCCATGAACAATTATGAGTTTGGGAATGGGTGCTGTGCTCAATGAACGTCAATTTGTCTGACTGTTTTGATATCCGTTCATCAGGATCCATTACACCTCATGGCACAACAAGCTTAATACTAATATAAAAATGTACTTTTCTTTCTTCAAACATGTATACAACATTGTGTGAAATAATTATGAAGTCTAAAAATGTTGAATTACCCACAATCAGAGTCAAGCAGGAAGATAGAAAATACAAGTTGATTAAAACCACTTCCAACGAGTTCAATCACTAAATGTTGTCTCACTTTGGTTATCCTCATGAAAGATACTTACATTTTGAGCAACACATTAAGTTGTATTTAATCTTACATTTTTTGGTAAAATTAAATTAACAAATCATTTAAACTTGCATAATTAGAATATATATATTTTGGGGGTATTTTCACACTTTATTGAAATGACAGAGGGGATACAGATAGGTGTTGGAGCGGGGGAATTTACGACAGTCTTCGGTGGGGAGAGGGGTGTTTTAGTGTGTTACCGCTAGACCACAGGCTCCGCATGACTTGCATTCATTTTTTATTAAGTATACCTTTTTGTTTGTTGTCAATTTCAATAACCCCAGTGTTTGCAACACTCTCTTAAAAACACCAATATTCAGGTTGAATAACCACTTTAGGTGTTTCAGAGTACTTAATTTATGTTTCAAACACACTCTGTGAACTACAACACTTACATTGGGTTAACATTCAAACACCCTCTAAACACCAGATCTCAGTTTAGGTGCACTACTTTTCATGGTTTCACTAAACAATCATGGTGTTTTGAGACATTCTATTTTTACATTGTGACTTTTATCTTTCACAGTGCTCAGTGTGCTAGAGCTTCCCTGTAGAAAGGTAGACAACAAGAGCAAGGCTCTCTATGTTTGCTTAGAATCTGTAATGAATTAATTCATTGGTTGATGGATTAGCACTTAACAATAATGAATTGTTAAAGTGGAGTTCCCAAACATTGTTGATGTGATTGCCACTGCCCAGTCAGCTTGTTCTTTTTACCCCTGTTCACACCACATCCCCTTCCCCCTCCCCTTAGGTTACGTTCTTGGAAGGTTAATGTCTATCAAAGATTAGTCCCTCAGAGATTAATGGGAATTGGATAAGGCAGTTACCACCTCATAAGAACAGCCTACACAGCTTAGCTTGAATCAGTGATATACATTACAAACTCCAAAAGTATGGCAATGCTTTCTATCTTAACACTGTCAACATCACAGTGCACATCTAAGGGACGGACGGGTAGGGGTACTGAGTCAGAGAGGAGCCAAGATGGGAAAGAACTTCCATCTGTACGAGAACATCTCTAAGGTCAGCCCATTTGAGGGGCCACAGTATCACCTGGCCCCAATATGGGCTTTCTACCTCCAGGCTGCTTTCATGGGCTTTGTGTTCTTTGCTGGAACACCCCTAAACTTTATAATTCTCGTGGTGACAGGGAAGTACAAGAAACTGAGACAACCGCTGAACTACATCCTGGTCAATGTCTCGTTAGCAGGTTTCATCTTTGTGACGTTCTCTGTGAGTCAAGTGTTCGTTTCTAGTGCGAGAGGATACTACTTCCTGGGTTACACCTTGTGTGCAATGGAAGCTTGCATGGGTTCAATAGCAGGTTAACATCATAACAAAAATCAACAACTTTAGCGATTCATTTTACTCTTCTGATTATTTTACATGCAAACTAGTTATTGTGTTCGATATCTCCTAACCTGTTGATAGCTTCTTCTCTCTTACTCAGGGTTGGTGTCAGCTTGGTCTCTGGCTGTCCTTGCCTTTGAGAGATACGTGGTCATCTGCAAACCCTTCGGCACCTTCAAATTTGACAACAACCAGGCTCTGGCGGCTGTTGCCTTCACCTGGGTCATGGGGATCAGATGTGCAACCCCACCATTCTTCGGCTGGAGCAGGTATTCATCCCCAGCCTCTCACAAACACTTTGATCTTGTCTGGATTAATAAATACTCTTTGTATTTGGCTACTATTAGGCTATTTGGTTCATATTGCACACACAGGGGATGGGGAAAATGGTAAATATCCTAAAATGAGTTCAAATGATATGTTTTGCCGTACGTGTAAGGTTCTGAGCAGCAATTCATGTCACTAATTGGCTTCAATGTTTGCGTCGCTCGCTGCTTTTCAAGTTAGATAAGTCACTGATTTATATAGGCATGGAGGAAACCCTGCAGAGAGACAATGTGTGGGGCCTGAGTTACAGTAACTTGGGTTTGTTTTACAGGTATATCCCTGAGGGTCTGGGCTGCTCCTGTGGACCTGACTGGTATACAAACAACGAGGAGTACCACTGTGCCAGCTACACCAAATTCCTTATTGTTACCTGTTTCCTCATGCCCATGTCCATCATCTTTTTCTCCTACTCCCAGCTACTGGGAGCACTACGGGCTGTGAGTACAATGCTTTCTGGGTTAAAAAAACAAAACAAAGTACAGTATAGTATATTTTTGGAACCCAGATGTGACCAGCTTGTCCTGTGTGTGTGTGTGTGTGTGTGTGTGTGTGTGTGTGTAGGTGGCAGCTGCACAGGCTGAGTCAGCTTCCACCCAGAAGGCAGAAAAGGAAGTATCCAGGATGGTGATTGTGATGGTGTGCTCCTTCATTCTGTGTTACGGCCCCTACGCCTTGGCAGGCTTGTACTTCGCCTATACAACAAGCGAGAACAGACTACCGCCTGGTCACCATCCCTGCTTTCTTCTCTAAAAGCTCCTGTGTATACAACCCTCTCATTTACGCCTTCATGAACAAACAGGTGATTCTATAAGCCCCAAATACATAGAAATCGACTGACATAGTGGCACACATACACTCATTGACATAGTCAGAAATGAAGCACATGAATTAAAACGTGAGTCTGAACAAGACACACAACCATATCATGTTCATTCTCTGTCATATAAATCTACGTCTCCCTCAGTTCAATGCCTGCATCATGGAGACTGTGTTTGGAAAGCAGATTGAGGAGACTTCAGTTTCAGCCTCCAAGACTGAGGTCTCCACAGCCTAATCTGTGACTCTAGTCTCAGTCCATCAGATGCCCATCCCCAACAGCCAACAGTCTTGGGGTGGATTCAATAAACCATCTAAGGTTCCCTAACACTTGATTGAAATTGTGAGTTCAGGGGAAATGGGGTTTATTGAATCTACTCCTTAATGAAACACTCATGTTGAATTATTTTAAGATATAAGGTAAATAAAGATTTATATTGTATTACGATGCACTTTTCAAAACAGTGGTGGACAGTGTTTTATTTCAACCACGCTCTCCATTTCCTGGATATCTTAATGAAATCCTTAACACAAACAACCAGACATACAAAAGAAGTGCACTGAGGCTCAAACTTGAACAAATAAGTTTACTCAATTTGTTTTTTTATTGAGAAATGGGCTGTGGAATCCAAAGTACAGCATTTAATCCAAAACATGAATATCCATACATTCTATGTATAAACTCAGAAAATAAACACTTGCCAAGTATGTAAATACTTCAATATAATCTTAATTTAGAGCAAGCGGAATTCAGTAACAACGCTGCAATGCACCAACCTTTCAGTTCAGCATGCCCCATAGGAAGGAAGTACAACCGCTTTTATTTCTAACCAATAGAACAACAGATGCATTCTCACATGTGTGCTGGTTCTCAATAGTCTAAAATGGTTTACTTTTCTTGTTTCACATTGGTCATCCAACATATTTCTTTCACCTATCATTTGTTTCTCGAGCAGTGCAGATGGAGGCAAGGAGAGGAAGCCACTGTAGACTATTGAGAGGCAGTGATTGACAGGAGAAAAGGCTACAGAAGCAGTGATGAACTTGGCAACATTGTAATAACAACCCTAGTCATGATAGACAAATACAGTACATATGAAGAAGAGGGGGTCAAAGTGAGTGTTTATGGAGAAACAGAGCAGGGTGAGGGATGATTTCACTGTAGTGGACTCACGTTCCCATGACCCTCTGATATTTAGTGTCGGTTTCATTGGTTGAGCTCCCAAAAGACTACTCAGAGAAGGCACACACTGTGTAAAAGGATACGTATGAGGCTAACGTTGGGTAGCATCTCTCATCTACTAACTATACTAAGAAATTATGGGCTATCATTACAATCAGTGTCATTCAAAACATGACTGTAAAAAAACACCAAATAATTCCCACATATGAAGGGTTTGGTGGAAGAATTATAAATTATTACAACTCCAAATGGAATATTCAGTGCTTGTGAGTATAGCATCATATTTTAAACCAAGGCAAAAATAATGACCAAACTAAACTACCTATGTATGTAACAGAACAATAAAATGAAGTGTTGGGATGGGTAGTCAGTAAATAAAACACCCACCCAACTATTGGGTGCTATCAACCACAAACTAATTGGAGACAATGTAGTGTATGAATAGGTTTCGTACAAAATACATTTGATAATTTATCAAATCAAGTTTAAAACTGTTTTTATCTAGCTAGGACCAAATAACCTAAAACTCATCATGCCGTACTAGCGCCTCACCAAAGTCAGTTGCTTGACTTCCTACAAACAGGTCGTACTTGTTCAGGATTTCTTCCTTGCTGAGCTTTCCATCCTGAAATCAAAACAAAAAGGATATTTAGTCAATAGAATGCTTAAACAGACACAGCCATTGTGAGTGAAAGAAAGGGAAAGGGGGAGAAAGAGAGAATGAAAACCAATAGACACAAGAGAGAGAGCGATTGTCTCACCTTGTTCAAGTCAGACTCGTAGACGAGGTGTTTGGCCTCGGCCTCTGCATGGTCGTAATCTGAAGGAAGGATCCAGTCCAAAGTCTCCTCCCGATCCATCTTCCCGTCTTTGTTCTTGTCTCGGAACTCTGAGAACTGCTCACGCTCCGTAGCAACCCAGTCTGGCTCCTCCATCTCATCTTCATGGTTGTACATGTCACCTAGGAAATGAGGGGGGTGAAAGTGTGTCTGAGGGTAGAAACATCAATATAGTACATCTATTGAATGGGGACCTCAGAATAAAGTGACTATACACTGAGTATACCAAACATTAGGAACACCTTCTGCAGTGCTTCCCACAGTTGTGTCAAGTTGGCTGGATGTCCTTTGGGTGGTGGACCACTCTTGATACACACGGGAAACTGTTGTGTGGAAAACCCAGCAGCGTTGCAGTTCTTGAAACAAACCGGTGCGCTTGGCACCTACTACCATAACCCGTTCAAAGGCATATAAACCTTTTGTCTTACCCAGTCACCATCAACATGGCACACATACACAATCCATATCTCAGTTTTATCAACGCTTAAAAATCCTTCTTTAACCTGTCTCCTCTGCTTCATCTACACTGATTGAAGTTGATTTAAACAAGTGACATCAATAAGACCTAGTCACTTTACCCTGCCTTCATGTACATATCTACCTCAAGTTCCTTGTACACATTGATCTGGTACTAGTACTCCCTGTATATAGCTCCATTCTTGTGCATTTTATTTTATTCCTCGTGTTACTTTTTTTTCTTTGCATCATTGGGAAAGGTTCGTAAGCAAGCATTTCACTGTAAAGTCTACACCAGTTGTATTCAGTGCATGTGATAAATAAATTAGATTTCATTTGATTTAAGGGATCATAGCTTCACCTGGTCAGTCTATGTCATGGAAAGAGCAGGTGTTAATAATGTTTTGTATACTCAAGAGTATGTCCACTTCAGTCCTTACCTATGTATTCATTCAGGTCAATGAAACCGTCACCATTCTTATCAATGTCCTCCATGGTTTCCTGTGGGGTAAACAAGGAGAAAGAGGAGGATGGTCAGAGAGCCGACCGGTGAACACTGGTCCCGTGTTTCATTTTTTCCAAATACCTTTTAATCTAATGAACACAGCGAATGAAACACACATACCAGCACCACTATGTCCTTCATGTGGTCGTATTCCTCTGGGTGTAGGAAGGCGGTGAACTCCTCTTTGTTGGCGATCTGGTCTCCGTTCTGGTCGGCCATTTTGAAACGCCTCTCGTCCCTAGCCATCATGTGCTGGTAGTTGTAACCATCATCTGGTTCCGGGTCATCTGTGGGGTCAAAGGGAAGTGGCTATGATCTCTAGTTAATCACACGTGACACACCCCAACCTGAATTGATATGGTAAATCAACCAATCAGTGAAACTAATAAAAGGCCCTGCAAATATTGAATCAATCATAACCAACACATTTGTTTTGGACATATTGCATTTCCCGGGCTTATGCATGCTCATGTCATGCCCTTCTTACCCAGATAGGTACCATAAGTTACATTCCTGTATTCCTCCCAAGAGATCATGCCGTCATTGTTGACATCAAAGTCCTTCCATTGGCGGTCCACGTTCTCATAGATGTACTTCTTCTGAGACTTCTTAATCCAAGCTCTCAGCTCCACCTCAGTGACAAAACCATCACTGTCCCCATCAATCTTCTCTACAATCACACTGTATCAGAAAGGGGAAGAGCGAGAAAGAGAGAGACTGTTAAACTAAAAATGTAGTTCAAAAGAGGTCAAACTATATTTACTACAATACCAATGTAATAACAGTCAACACCAAGATCTAGTACAGTCTACGTGAAAGTGATAGCCTGTTCTTTGAATCTGATGATGGGAAAGGGGGAATTCTACCTCCTCTCCATTTACTGGTGATGGGTTCAGATTTCAAAACTTTAAATATTGTTAATCATCAGTTATACTAGAGACATGATGGGTGCCATAGTCTAGGGTTTACACCAGAAGTTAGTGGTTATCTGTAGGAGGAATGTATATGGTGGAAGCAATTAAGCTTGGAATGTAGTGAGTGCAGGGAAGACGATCATATTGGCAGGCACTGATAAGGGTGGAGAGCTGTGGATTAGTGAGGAAGGGAGTCGAGGTCAGGTCCTATTAGGGGAGAAGGAACAGTTTATTGCCCGTATCACTTTTAAGTTCCTGCCTAGAAATAAAGATGTAATGTTTAGAGAGAAGGAGACTCCACCCAAATTGGGGTGGGTATAAACAGTCGTGGCCAAAAGTTGAGAATTAAAATGTATATTTGTGTCACAAACTCTGCTGCCTCAGTTTGTATGATGGCAATTTGCATATACTCCAGAATGTTATGAAGAGTGATCAGAAGAATTGCAAGTAATTGCAAAGTCCCTCTTTGCCATGCAAGTGAACTGAATACCAAAAAAACATGTCCACTGCATTTCAGCCCTGCCACAAAAGGACCAGCTGACATCATGTCAGTGATTCTCTCGTTAACACAGGTGTGAGTGTTGACGAGGACAAGGCTGGAGATCACTTTGTCATGCTGATTGAATTTGAATAACAGACTGGAAGCTTCAAAAGGAGAGATGGTGCTTGGAATCATTGTTCTTCCTCTGTCAACCATGGTTACCTGCAAGGAAACACGTGCCGTCATCATTGCTTTGCACAAAAAGGGCTTCACAGGCAAGGATATTGCTGCCAGTAAGATTGCACCTAAATCAACCATTTATCGGATCATCAAGAACTTCAAGGAGAGCGGTTCAATTGTTGTGAAGAAGGCTTCAGGGCACCCAAGAAAGTCCAGCAAGCACCAGGACCGTCTCCTAAAGTTGATTCAGCTGCGGGATCGGGGCACCACCAGTACAGAGCTTGCTCAGGAATGGCAGCAGGCAGGTGTGAGTGCATCTGGCGAAGACTTTTGGGCGAAGACTTTTGGAGGATGGCCTGGTGTCAAGAAGGGCAGCAAAGAAGCCACTTCTCTCCAGGAAAAACATCAGGGACAGACTGATATTCTGCAAAAGGTACAGGGATTGGACTGCTGAGGACTGGGGTAAAGTCATTTTCTCTGATGAATCCCCTTTCCGATTGTTTGGGGCATCCGGAAAAAAGAAGGAGAAGACCGGAGAAGACAAGGTGAGCACTACCATCAGTCCTGTGTCATGCCAACAGTAAAGCATCCTGAGACCATTCATGTGTGGGGTTGCTTCTCAGCCAAGGGAGTGGGTTCACTCACAATTTTGCCTAAGAACACAACCATGAATAAAGAATGGTACCAACACATCCCCTGAGAGCAACTTCTCCCAACCATCCAGGAACAGTTTTGTGACGAACAATGCCTTTTCTAGCATGATGGAGCACCTTGCCATAAGGCAAAAGTGATAACTAAGTGGCTCGGGGAACAAAACAACGATATTTTGGGTCCATGACCAGGAAACTCCCCACACCTTAATCCCATTGAGAACTTGTGGTCAATCCTCAAGAGGCGGGTGGACAAACAAAACCCAATGGAAATCAAATTTATCAACCCATGGAGGTCTGGATTTGGAGTCACACTCAAAATTAAAGTGGAAAACCACACTACAGGCTGATGTAATGTCCTTAAAACAAGTCAAAATGAGGCTCAGTAGTGTGTGTGGCCTCCACGTGCCTGTATGACCTCCCTACAACGCCTGGGCATGCTCCTGATGAGGTGGCGGATGGTCTCCTGAGGGATCTCCTCCCAGACCTGGACTAAAGTATCCGCCAACTCCTGGACAGTCTGTGGTGGAACGTGGCGTTGGTGGATGGAGCGAGACATGTCCCAGATGTACTCAATTGGATTCAGGTCTGGGGAACGGGCGGGCCAGTCCATAGCATCAATGCCTTCCTCTTGCAGGAACTGCTGACACACTCCAGCCACATGAGGTCTTGCATTAGGAGGAACCCAGGGCCAACCGCACCAGCATATGGTCTCACAAGGGGTCTGAGGATCTCATCTCGGTACCTAATGGCAGTCAGGCTACCTCTGGCGAGCACATGGAGGGCTGTGCGGCCCCCCAAAGAAATGCCACCCCACACCATGACTGACCCACCGCCAAACCGGTCATGCTGGAGGATGTTGCAGGCAGCAGAACGTTCTCCACGGCGTCTCCAGACTCTGTCACGTCTGTCACATGTGCTCAGTGTGAACCTGCTTTCATCTGTGAAGAGCACAGGGCGCCAGTGGCGAATTTGCCAATCTTGGTGTTCTCTGGCAAATGCCAAACGTACTGCACGGTGTTGGGCTGTAAGCACAACCCCCACCTGTGGACGTCGGGCCCTCATACCACCCTCATGGAGTCTGTTTCTGACCGTTTGAGCAGACACATGCACATTTGTGGCCTGCTGGAGGTCATTTTGCAGGGCTCTGGCAGTGCTCCACCTGCTCCTCCTTGCACAAAGGCGGAGGTAGCGGTCCTGCTCCTGGGTTGTTGCCCTCCTACGGCCTCCTCCACGTCTCCTGATGTACTGGCCTGTCTCCTGGTAGCGCCTCCATGCTCTGGACACTACGCTGACAGACACAGCAAACCTTCTTGCCACAGCTCGCATTGATGTGCCATCCTGGATGAGCTGCACTACCTGAGCCACTTGTGTGGGTTGTAGACTCCGTCTCATGCTACCACTAGAGTGAAAGCACCGCCAGCATTCAAAAGTGACCAAAACATCAGCCAGGAAGCATAGGAACTGAGAAGTGGTCTGTGGTCACCACCTGCAGAACCACTCCTTTATTGGGGGTGTCTTGCTAATTGCCTATAATTTCCACCTTTTGTCTATTCCATTTGCACAACAGCATGTGAAATTTATTGTCAATCAGTGTTGCTTCCTAAGTGGACAGTTTGATTTCACAGAAGTGTGATTGACTTGGAGTTACATTGTGTTGTTTAAGTGTTCCCTTTATTTTTTTGAGCAGTGTATTTTATTCAGCTTTGTTCAAAATGTATTCTTCATACTGTAAAAGAATGCCACGGAATTCTAAGCAAATCTTGTCTGCTAAATTAACTAGTGTGGCCCACAGCCATTTGGCATAGCCAGAACAGGACAACTCAGAGTATGCTAGTCTGTTCTTCTAAAATAGACTACATTTTCTTCATATCATGTTTCTTTAGACCTGTCTAAAATAAATAAAAGTATTTATTGTGAAGGTGTAGGCCATTTTACATGGATTTATTAGTATTTTTAAAATATAGATGTTCCAAAGGTCTGCATCAATGGCTTGTAGGCATTGTGTGGAATCCAGGAGATGTTAAATGTGTTTATGTTATCTACTGTGAGACCGACAGTTATTTGCTTGACAATCACTGGCTAACGAAATTTCGTGACCGTCACAGCCCGAGTTCAGACAGGGTACTTTTGGAAAACTTCTGAATGGACATTTAGGCCTATAGAGAGAATCAGCGAACTGACACACGCACACCTCCGTAAAAGCACCCATCAATCAAAACCACCAGTGTACGGTCAGACACAAGAGCAAATATTTATTATTTCACTAAAACATAATTTAAAAAACCTTGGCCTATGTTAGGCCTTCTCTGAGAATTGGATGCAAGATAATTAACAGTATGAAGGGGACAGCTATGCCATAGTATGAATATGAAATTGACCGTCATTAAAATAGAAACAAATACACGCAACATGTCCATAGCCTATTTATCAGCGATATTGATTATCTAGGGGTTGGAAAGATTTTTCAAATACTGTGAGGAACTATTATAATGGACTTTGTTGACGTTCAGTGTGAGGTGAAGAAAATATGACTTAGAATCCCAGCAGGGCACTTTCCTACTTTTGACATTTGCGATAAGCAGGCCAGGTACTTCTATGCGTGTTCAGGAGCATGCGCTCCGTCAACATTAACAGGTCAGAGAAACCAGACACATGCTCATATGGCGCGCGTAAATTATGGTATGAAATAAATCGAAACATGTTTGTCACAAGTGTAGCAGGTTTTGAACTGTGCACACAACGTTTCCACTCAGAGAATGAGAACAGTAAATTACCGTAATTAATACATGCATTTACAGAAATGTATGTAACCAGATTACAGGAATTAATGGTAAATTACCTGTTTTACAAACAGTAGCTTACCACATGGGAATTCCTAAAAGTGCATTGCGGGCCTAGGCTACTACTATACTTTGCGGGGATAGGAGGACAGCAATTTTTGGGGTCTAGTTCAGGGCAGCATATAGGCCAGAACCGGGCCTGATTAGCGTTGATTAGTCTATAATTTAAGAAAAGATTCTGTATCAAATTATACCATGCCTGGTTGGAGAGGCTTGGCAAATTGTCCATTTGACACAACAGAGCATTATAGGCCTCAGAGCCAGAACAACCTTGTCGACTGCTGTTGAATAATTAATGAAGTCAGAAACATCCAAACTTTTTTTTAAAGAAGACCGATTGATTTATTTACTAGCAAGCAATGAAAATGTGCATTGTATAAAAAAAAGTCCAGACATCAAACAATGTTTTAACTGAAGTGCCCTAGCCTACAGCACTTTACATCTCGCTCATCAAGCAATTAGCTGCTCAAGCAAAGGTAAGTTGTAAAGAGGAGATGTAGAAAGTTTAATAGACAAACTATGTTAACAAAACATTTGCAAACACTCCCGCTATTAGGTACAGTTTATCTACATGAAAATATATATTTTTTAAATCCTAAAATGAATGTAGGCCTATTTAAACAGTTTTATTTTCATGACGCTCTTCATCCGTAATCATCAGTTACACAGTTATTCAATTACCATCACAGCCCTACCCTCAACTTGATACTATTGATACACAGCCGACCCGAGGAAAGGTGGCCACATTGGACTATTGAGACGCAACCAGGCAGAGACTTGAGCCTACTCACCCTAGCCTGCGCTTGCTCTCCTCTGGGCTGAGGTCGTCAAAAGACTTGGCCTCCTTTTGTCCTAGGAAGGCCTCGTGGTCGTAGTCAAAGCCCTGAGCATCGTCGTGCTCGCGGCTGCTGAGAGGTGCATCGTGGTGAATGCGTTCCTTTTTCTCTGTGGGTTTACTGGTGGCATAGACCACGCAGAGGGCAAAGCACATGAGCAATGGCCTGATCTCCATCCTATGAGAGAGAGCAAGAGAGATATTAAAGACACCTCTTCCGGAGTGTTAACATCAAAGCCTGTGAATAGCAGGCACAGGCAGCATCTGCATTTGCTGCTCATTAGGGCTGTTCCAAGTCTTACAGAATCTAAACATTTCTAGCTTTGCTTCTTTGGCAGGCTCTTTGACATTAAGGCGTTACAGGACTTGTTTCACATGATCAACTGTTGGTTGTTTATTAAACTGGCTGGCAGCATGTCAGCATAGACTTGTGATAGGACATTTAAAACGGAAGAAAATAGATAGTCCTGTAGACACGACAGATGAGTCAGGCAGGAAAGCCAAAAACATGTCTGCATGGCAGTGCATTCATGATGTGGTATTTGTAACATTGACGTTTTTAAATAGTTTACAGTAATTGAATATAGATCAGGGGAACGCAATAACAAAATTGCTCACTATAACGGTAAAGTGGAAAGAATGTCGCTTTTGGCTGTCTGAACACAAATGAAGGCACAGATTGTAACACTGTGTAAACATATACACCATTCACACACGGACTACACTGTTTATGTAACATTTTCCCTTTCGCTACATTACCAAATGTGGAACAACAAACCAGAAATCAGTTGTTGACAGTAATGTAAGATATTATGAATTCAGTCTCTTCATCATAAGATCGGCTGCTAGCCGCTAGCTCTCGTCAGACTACTGGAATGCGCCTGAATTGCAAATCCTACCATTTAGGGTTAGCTGATCATACAAAGTAACACTATCAACGCATCAATATTCGCTTGTAAGTGAAGTAATATCATTGTATTACATACCTGGCTGATGATTCCAGACACAATATGTACACTATGTCTGTTTCACAAGCCAACAGCTTAATAAACACACCCCAGCATCGGCCCTTTTCCTTCTTAAAGGAGATCCAATGAGATTATAGATATGAGCCTCCACGAGCTTTGATTGGTCCACTTCAGCAAAAAGGCACATTTGGCCGATGATCTCATGTTCCATAATAAAACGTTTATTCATCGCATTCACGTTTAATTGGATTACACGAAAGTTTGTAGTGTTTGAACCAATCGTGTTTTAGAGAATGTATTTACGTTGGGTAAAATCTTCGCTGCTGTCCCTTTGCACGAAACCTCATCCTGGGCACCTGATTGGCTACTTGGCTATTGCCACGTCCCCAAATTTGAGTAATTCTTTCTAGAACTGTCATCATCCACTGAAGTTTACAAGGACATGTGTTTCAGTTGCTGTTGAACATTGGATAAAATAGAAATACATATAAAGTTAAAATGTTCTTCTCGCCAAACTGTATTTCAGTCTCTCAGTCATCTGTCTTGAATGGACCTGACAACTTTAACTTGCTGGCTTCATTCAGTATCTTGTACAAGACCAACATGTATGCTGTTGATTAAGTACTACGTTTATGGGGAGATGGGTATGGTAGAGGGTTAATTAATTAACAGCATAATACATTTTGTTTAACATTTCAGTTTGAACCTTTGTGAGATTAGATGTCGTCCTACCATGAATTGCTAAGAATGATAAAGTATGTACAGCAGTAGATATATTAGAGTGAGCTATGTCAAGAATCAGCATATTAACACATTTGCGGTGTGTATAAACAGTGTAACAAACATGCAACGTCCAGTAGTAGAAATAATAGAATAAGCTGTCGAGAATACAGTATTTAAAAACACAGCAAAAAAGAAAAGAAAAAGTCCGGAATATAAGTATATATGTATGTGAATGGTATGTACACTGAGTATACCAAACATTAGAAACACCTTCATAATATTGAGTTTTTATGACTGTTTTGGATGTTATTTTGGCGTTAATACGCATCACATATCATTTGGCAAACAGTCCACAAAAAAATCTTTGAGTTAATAAAGCCACATACAAACATGGTCTCTTTTTGCTTCCTTGAGCAAGGTAGCTCCAAAATGCAGTTGTTTTTTCAGCCTAGCTCTGTGCTTTCTGTGGTGGTGGGGCAGCAAGTGGAAAATACAGTGCATAGGGGTTGGTAATGTTCTCTAGTTGCGCTATGATTGCCTCAGTGTTATGTCACTCATGGGTACACTACAACACCGCAAAGTCTACGGGGAGAGCTCGAATATTCAAGCCCCTTGGGTGCTACCATAGAGTTACATTAGAAGTGCCCATCCAAGCAGGCTCAAGGTCATTGGCCACAGATAAAATGAGTCAAATCACATGATTCTGGAGTAGAAAGAAACACACATCTGTTTAGGCGAGGTACTGGTTAGCGGAGTAGAACACTTGAAAAAGAAAAGGAGAGCCGCACACTCTAGGAGCTCAGATGCAATAATTGAATAACTGTCACGACTCCCGCCGAAGTTGGCTCCCCTGCCTGTTCGGGCGGTGCTCGGCGGTCGTCGTCACCGGCCTACTAGCCGCCACCGATCCCTTTTTCCTTTTCTGTTAGTTTAGTTTTATTAGTTGCACCTGTTCCTATTTGTGTTTTCTTGATTTTCTAGCCTATTTAAGCTTGTTAGGCCCACTCTAGTTTGTGCGAGATTATTTTGTGTTCACGTTTAGTGTTGGCTGTGGTTTTGTGCTCCGGACCGTTTTTACCCTGTGTTTTGGGTTGGTCAGTGTTTTCCACCCTGTGTTTGGGCATGACCGTTTGTGCCGGAATAAAAGTGCCTATTTTTCTTGAACCCTCTGCTCTCTGCACCTGACTCCTACCTTCCACTCCTATTCATCCGTGACAGAATCCCGCACCTTAATACTATGGAGTCAGCAGGAGCAGTCGCACCTCCTCTCCCATCGATGGAGGAGAGGGTCCTCCATCACACCAACATTCTTCACCGGATTGGGTCGGCTATGGATCAGATGATGGAGAGGATGGACCGATGGGAGAGGAGTGGCCTTCCCACCTCTCCTTCAGCACCCCTTCCACCAGCACCAACTAACCCTGCTTCAGCGTCCGGCTCCGGTGCCCTGCGTCTGGCGCTCCCCAGGGAGTACGATGGGACGGCGGCTGGGTGTCAGGGATTTCTCCTACAACTGGAGTTGTACCTAGCTACCGTTCGTCCAACTCCCTCAGGGGAGGAGAGCGTGAGCGTCCTCGTCTCCTGTCTGACGGGGCGAGCCCTGGAGTGGGCCAACGCAGTGTGGAATGGCCTAGACTCGGCGAGGGATCACTACCCCGAGTTCACCGGTGAACGGCTGTTCCACCTGCGTCAGGAGACGAGGAGCGCGCATGACTTTGCACTGGAGTTCCGGACATTGGCCGCAGGGGCGGGGTGGAACGACAGGGCTTTGATGGAGCCTCAGGGAGGACGTCCGCAGGGAGCTAGCGTGTCGGGACACCACCATCTCCCTGGATGAACTGATTGACATGTCCATTTGTCTGGACAACCTGCTGGCTGCCCGCGGGCGTCCAGAACGGGCCCTGTCGATTCCACCTCCAGGCCCTCCTACTCCCATCCCCATGGAGTTAGGGGGGGCTGCATTGAGGGGGACCGGAGGAGGAGTTTCCTCCTGCACCAGTTGTGGTCGGCGGGGACACACTGCCGATCGGTGCTGGAGGAGCTCGTCTGGGAGTAGGGAAGGCAGGCGGAGCACTACTCGTTCACCCCAGTCAGCACCAGACTCACCCAGAGCTTCCTGTCGGCCATATGTTTTTGCTAACTTCTTTACCTGGGTTTTCTTCCTATCTACAGCATAAGGCGCTAGTCGATTCAGGCGCAGCTGGGAACTTTATGGATCGTGGGCTCGCGCTAAGGCTAGGGATTCCCCTGGTGTCGTTAGACCAACCTTTCCCGTGCACGCCTTAGATAGCCGACCATTAGGGTCAGGGCTGGTCAGGGAGGCCACGGTTCCACTGGATATGGTAATGCAGGGGCATCATAAGGAGCGGATTAGTCTCTTCCTTATCGAGTCACCTGCGTTTCCAGTGGTGCTGGGAATTCCCTGGCTAGCTCATCACAATCCGGTGATTTCATGGAGACAGGGGGCTCTTCGAGGGTGGTCAGAGGAGTGTTCAGGCAGGTGTATAGGAGTTTCCGTAGGTGCGACTACGGTGGAGAGTCCAGACCAGGTTTCCACTGTGCGCATTCCCTCTGAATATGCCGATTTGGCTATCGCCTTCTGTAAGAAGAAGGCGACCCAATTACCACCCCATCGACGAGGGGACTGCGTGATAAACCTCCTGGAGAACGCTGCACTTCCTAGGAGTAACGTGTACCCGTTGTCCCAGGAGGAGACAGTGGCTATGGAAACATACATCACTGAATCTCTGGGACAGGGGTACATTCGGTCCTCCACGTCACCCGTCTCATCGAGCTTCTTTTTTGTGAAGAAGAAGGAGGGAGGTCTGCGTGCATTGATTATAGAGGTCTAAATTCAATCACAGTGGGGTTTAGTTACCCACTACCTCTCATCGCCTTGGCGGTGGAATCATTTCATGGGGCGCGTTTCTTCACAAAGCTGGACCTTAGGAGTGCGTATAACCTGGTGCGTATCCGGGGGGGAGATGAGTAGAAGACCGCATTTAGTACTACATCTGGCCATTATGAGTACCTCGTCATGCCATATGGGTTGAAGAATGCTCCAGCCGTTTTCCAATCTTTCGTAGATGAGATTCTCCGAGACCTGCACGGGCAGGGAGTGATAGTGTACATCGATGACATACTGATCTATTCTGCCACACGCGCCGCGCACGTGTCTCTGGTGCGTAAGGTACTCGGGCGACTGCTGGAGCATGACCTGTACGTCAAGGCTGAGAAATGTGTGTTCTCCAAACAAGCCGTTTCCTTCCTGGGTTATCGCATTTCCACCTCTGGGGTGGTGATGGAGTTTGACCGCGTTACAGCCGTGCGTAATTGGCCGACTCCGACCACGGTAAAAGAGGTGCAGCGGTTTTTAGGGTTTGCCAATTACTACCGGAGGTTTATCCGGAGTTTTGGTCAGGTGGCTGGTCCCATTACCTCACTGCTGAAGGGAGGACCGGCACGCTTGCGCTGGTCTGCAGAGGCGGGCAGAGCTTTCAGTCGTCTGAAGGAGCTGTTCACCAATGTGCCCGTGTTGGCGCATCCGGACCCCTCTAGCGTTCATAGTGGAGGTGGACGAGTCCGAGGCTGGGGTAGGGGCTGTGCTGTCACAGCGCTCGTGCGCGCCACCAAAGCTCCGCCCTTGCGCTTTTTTTTGAAGGAGCTCGGTCCGGCGGAACGAAACTATGACGTGGGGGGTCGGGAGTTGTTAGCTGTAGTCAAGGCTCTGAAGGTGTGGAGACATTGGCTTGAGGGGGCTAAGCACCCTTTCCTCATCTGGACTGACCATCGTAATCTCGAGTACATCCCGGCAGCGAGGAGACTGAATCCGCGTCAGGCTAGATGGGCCATGTTCTTTACCCGGTTCCGTTTCACCATCTCATACCGGCCAGGCTCCCAAAACACGAAGGCCGACGCGCTGTCCCGCCTATATGATACCGAGGAGCGGTCCATCGAGCCGACCCCCATCTTTCCACCTTCATGTCTCATGGCACCGGTGGTATGGGAGGTGGACGCGGAGATCGAGAGGGCATCACGGTTGGAGCCTGCACACCCTCAGTGTCCAGCAGGGGCTCGGTACGTGCCGCGGGGTGTCCATGATAGGTTAATTCGTTGGGCCCATATTCTACCCTCCTCGGGTCATCCTGGCATCGAGAGGACAGTGCGGAGTCTTAGGGGGAGGTACTGGTGGCCCACGTTGGCGAAGGACGTGAGGTTTTATGTCTCCTCCTGCACGGTGTGCGCTCAGAGCAAGGCTCCCCGACACCTGCCTAGAGGGAAGTTACAGCCCCGCCCCGTTCCGCAACGGCCGTGGTCACACTTGTCGGTGGACTTCCTCACCGACCTTCCCCCGTCCCAGGGAAGTACTACGATCCTGGTCGTTGTGGATCGGTTTTCTAAGTCCTGCCGTCTCATCCCATTGCCCGGTCTCCCTACGGCCCTGCAGACTGCAGAGGCTCTGTTTACCCATGTCTTCCGGCACTACGGGGTGCCTGAGGACATCGTTTCTGATCGGGGTCCCCAGTTCACGTCCAGAGTTTGGAGGGCGTTTATGGAGAGGCTGGGGGTCTCGGTCAGCCTGACCTCGAGTTTCCACCCCGAGAGTAATGGGCAGGTGGAGCGAGTAAACCAGGATGTGGATAGGTTTCTGCGGTCGTATTGCCGGGACCGGCCTGGTGAGTGGGGGAGGTATGTTCCATGGGCAGAGCTCGCTCAGAACTCCCTTCGCCACTCCTCGACTAACATGTCTCCCTTCCAGTGTGTGTTGGGCCACCAGCCGGTCCTGGCCCCATGGCATCAGAGCCAGACCGAAGCTCCTGCGGTGGAGGAATGGGTGCAGCGCTCAAGGGACACCTGGAGAGCCGTCCAGGAATCGTTGAGACTGGCTGGTGGACGACAGAAGAGCGCTGACCAGCACCGCAGTGAGGCCCCCGTGTTCGCACCGGGGGACCGGCTCTGGCTCTCGACCCGAAACCTGGCTCTCGACCTGAAACCTGCCCCTCGGCCTACCCTGCCGGAAGCTGGGGCCGCAGTGTGTGGGGCCATTTAAAGTCCTGAGGAAGATAAACGAGGTGTGTTATAGGTTACAACTTCCTACTTATTATCGTATTAACCCCTCGTTCCATGTGTCTCTCCTCAGGCCGGTGGTGGCTGGTCCCCTGCAAGAGGGTGAGGTGCCTGAGGTCCCTCCACCCCCTCTGGACATCGGGGGTCCCCGGCGTACACAGTACGTGCCATTCTGGACTCGAGACGCCGGGTGGAGGGCCTACAGTACCTCGTGGACATGGAGGGGTACGGTCCGGAGGAGAGGTGCCTGGTACCGGTGGGGTACATTTTGGACCCTTCACTTCTGAGGGACTTCCACCGCCTCCACCCGGATCGCCCGGCACCTCGCCCCCTGGGTCGCCCTCGAGACCAGTGTTCTTTTTTTGAGAAAGTATTTTTCTCAAATAAATTATTATTGATTAAAATCACACAATTTAGCTTTGTCCCTCAGTCTACACTCAACCCAGTCATACCAACCAAACTCAGCCCCCAAAAATTATCAGTCCACCCTTATGTGCAGCAGAAAGACAAAAGCAGTGTCGAGCACATCAAAATGCTGACCCAGAAAAAAGGGAACAATACCTTGAGAAAAAACATTAGAGATGGAAAAGAAATGTTGAGGCAGGAGAAAAATAAAAAGATCAGTGATTTAAGTGAGAGAGACCAGCGTCAGAAGTGTAAACAGTGGAGAACAGCGTAGAAAAGAAGCAAGGAGAGTAAAAGAGCACTGAGGAACTGGTACTTTTTTAAGTCAAGCCATGGAAAAGGGGCTCCTGATGGTGTGGGAGGAATGTTGAAGAGAACGAAGGACAGGTTGGTAGCTAAGGGCTGTGATCTCAGTGATGCACAGGAGCTTTACTAAGCCCCCTGTGAGATAAACACGTCAGTGAAGCTGTTCTTTGTGAAGAGTGCCGATGTTGAACGTGCAATGGAGATGATGCCAAGCCCGATAAAAGCGGTGCCCTCCACCATGACAATACACCAGGTCATCAGCCCTGCTCCTGGTGAGCTGACGTCTCATGATGTCAGCTGCATTTGTTCAACAAAGAAAGACCTAAACTGTACATGCTTTAACACACATCACTTCAGTTTCAGGCAGAAGGTCCCGGCTGCTCCAGAACAGCCAGCCAATGAGGAAAATCCACAACCTGTGTACCAAATCCAGTGGGGAAATGCAGGTCTTCTTGGGCAGTGGTGTGTAGTGGAATATGATGATGACCTTTATCCAGGCATCATCCTCGACACGGATGAAATGAGTGTACAAGTGAAATGTATGCATTGTGTAGGACCAAACAGATTTTTCTGGCCTTCTCGAGACGACATCCACTGGTATCAGTTTGATGAAGTCCTTGAGATGATTCCACCCCCACAGAGTGTGACATCCTGCCACGTAGAGGTTGAGAGAGATGTGTGGGCCAGACTCTCAGGAAGAAAACCATGAATGAATGAATATGGTGCTCCTGAGAAGAAGGATGCTGACACTAGTGCTGTAGTTACAGCTGTTCTAGCATTCTAAATGCCCTTGGAAAATGTTCCTACAGTTTGATGACACGTTGAACTTTTCTGATGAAACCTGTTGAATGTTATTAATTACCCTAATGCCTGATGTGTTTTTATAGGTTTGATATTTACTGCAGTTTGGTTAATAAAACCCAGATTATTCTAAATATCTCTAATGTCCTTATTACATGGTTGCATACAATGAAATGCAATGTTTTGGGGTAAATCTTGGAGGGATTTTGATAGTAAAGTAAACTAGTTTATATTGAAACCAATGTGTCTCTTCAACCCCGTTACAGTATTAAACCCTGTCACCCTAGTCTCAACCCTGTCACAAGACAATATTTGTTAAATAAAATGGAAAAGATGAATAAATATGAATTTAATGTTTTCTGAGCTCAGTCTGAAATGTTAAAGACAATCCCAAGATTAGATTTATGTTAAAATTCTGAAATGATGAGACCACTGACACGTCAATTTCAGGGTTTAATACAGCAAAATTCTGAGATTTTACATAAATGTTATATTTATAATAATTGAATTGGTTTGGGGGACACATGAGCATTAGGTAAATGTTGATTTTATAACAAATATATTTTATAATCATATTCAGATAACTTCCATATTGTCTGTGATGGGGTTGAAGATAAATGGTGTCCATATCAGACAAAAATTGACAATATGCCTGAGGTGGGAAAATATGTTTTCTTGAAGGTTTAATATGTACTTCATGTTGTGGGGTGTTCAGAAAATGCATTTATTCTAGTAAAAAAATTATTTATATATTTTTAAATATTACCGCAGCCCAAGAATGAGCCATATATCCAGAGAATTACAGATTTTTATGATAAAGTTTTCTTGTGTGTTTTGCTTGTTTTAGTGTTGGTCAGGACGTGAGCTGGGTGGGCATTCTATGTTGTGTGTCTAGTTTGTCTGTTTCTATGTTTGGCCTAATATGGTTCTCAATCAGAGGCAGGTGTTTTGTGTTGTCTCTGATTGGGAATCATATATAGGTGGCTTGTTTTGTGTTGGGGTTTGTGGGTGGTTGTTTCCTGTCTTTGTGTTTTCTCTGCACCAGATAGGGCTGTATTGGTTTGCCACATTTTGTTATTTTGTATTGTTGTAAGTGTTCACGTTATTTGTAATTAAACATGTTGAGCACTGGCTACGCTGCTACACCTTCTCTTCTCTTGAAGAGGAGGAAGGCTGCCGTTACACTGGAGTCCAATCAATCAGACGGGATTGGAGATGTTGGTTTGAGCTGCCCTGCCCTATAAAAAACAACATTTGAGTTTGCTATTCACAAGAAGCATTGCCTGATGTGAACCATGCGTCGAACAGTCCATGGTAAGACAAATTGTCTATAAATGGAGAAAGTTCCCCACTGTTGCTACTCTCCCTAGGAGTGGCAGTCCTGAAAAGATGACTGCAAGAGCACAGTGCAGAATGCTCAATGAGGTTAAGAAGAATCCTAGTGTCAGCTAAAGACTTCCAAAAATCATTGGAACATGCTAACATCTCTGTTGACGAGTCTATGGTACATAAAACATGAAACAAGAATGGTGTTCATGGGAGGAGACCACGGAAGAAGCCACTGCTGTCCAAAAAAAACATTGCTGCACGTCTGAAGTTCACAAAAGAGTACCTGGATGTTCCACAGCGCTTCTGGCAAAATATTCTGTGGACAGATTAAACTAAAGTTGAGTTGTTTGGAAGGAACACACAACACGATGTGTGGTGAGAAAAAAGGCACAGCACACCAACATCAGAATCTCATCCCAACTGTAAAGTATGGTGGAGGGAGCCTCATGGTTTGGGGCTGCTTTGCTGACTCAGGGCCTGGACAGCTTGCTATCATCGACAGAAAAATTAAAGTTTATCAAGACATTTTGCAGGAGAATGTAAGGCTATCTGTCCGCCAATTGACGCGCAACAGAAGTTGGGTGATGCAACAGGACAACAACCCAAAACACAGAAGTAAATCAACAACAGAATGGCTTCAACAGAAGAAAATACACCTTCTGGAGTGGCCCAGTCAGAGTCCTGACCTCAACCTGATTTAAAATGCTGTGGCATGACCTCGAGAGCGGATCAAATCAAAGTTTATTTGTCACGTGCGCCGAATACAACCTTACAGTGAAATTCTTACTTACTGTAAGAACTAACCAATAGTGCAAAAAAGGTATTAGGTGAATAATAGGTAAGTAAAGAAATAAAACCACAGTAAAAAGACAGTGAAAAATAACAGTAGCGAGGCTATATACAGTCGTGGCCAAAAGTTTTGACAATGACACAAATATTAATTTCCACAAAGTCTGCTGCCTCAGTTTGTATGATGGCAATTTCCATATACTCCAGAATGTTATGAAAAGTGATCAGATGAATTGCAATTAATTGCAAAGTCCCTCTTTGCCATGCAAATGAACTGAACCCCCCCCAAAACATTTCCACTGCATTTCAGCCCTGCCACAAAAGGACCAGCTGACATCATGTCAGTGATTCTCTCGTTAACACAGGTGTGAGTGTTGATGAGGACAAGGATGGAGATCACTCTGTCAAGCTGATTGAGTTCGAATAACAGACTGGAAGCTTCAAAAGGAGGGTGGTGCTTGGAATCATTGTTCTTCCTCTGTCAACATGGTTACCTGCAAGGAAACACGTGCCTTTATCATTGCTTTGCACAAAAAGGGCTTCACAGGCAAGGATATTGCTGCCAGTAAGATTGCACCTAAATCAACCATTTATCGGATCGTCAAGAACTTCAAGGAGAGCGGTTCAATTGTTGTGAAGAAGGCTTCAGGGCGACCAAGAAAGTCCAGAAAGCGCCAGGAACGTCTCCTAAAGTTGATTCAGCTGCGGGATCGGGGCACCACCAGTACAGAGCTTGCTCAAGAATGACAGCAGGCAGGTGTGAGTGCATCTGCACGCACAGTGAGGCGAAGACTTTTGGAGGATGGCCTGGTGTCAAGAAGGGCAGCAAAGAAGCCACTTCTCTCCAGGAAAAACATCAAGTTTGGTGACGAACAATGCCTTTTCCAGCATGATGGAGCACCTTGCCATAAGGCAAAAGTGATAACTAAGTGGCTCGGGGAACAAAACATCGATATTTTGGGTCCATGGCCAGGAAACTCCCCAGACCTTATCCCATTGAGAACTTGTGGTCAATCCTCAAGAGGTGGGTGGACAAACAAAAACCCACAAATTCTGACAAACTCCAAGCATTGATTATGCAAGAATGGGCTGCCATCAGTCAGGATGTGGCCCAGAAGTTAATTGACAGCATGCCAGTGCGGATTGCGGAGGTCTTGAAAAAGAAGGGTCAACACGGCAAATATTGACTCTTTGCATCAACTTCATGTAATTGTCAATAAAAGCCTTTTACACTTATGAAATGCTTGTAATTATACTTCAGTATTCCATAGTAACATCTGACAAAAATATCTAGACACTGAAGCAGCAAACTTTGTGGAAATTAATATTTGTGTCACTCTCAAAACTTTTGGCCACGACTGTACAGTAGCGAGGCTATAAAAGTAGCGAGGCTACATGCCGACACCGTCAGGCTGATTGAGGTAGTATGTACATGTAGATATGGTTAAAGTGACTATGCATATATGATGATCAGAGAGTAGCAGTAGCAGTAAAAGAGGGGTTGGCGGGTGGTGGGTGGCGGGACACAATGCAGATAGCCCGGTTAGCCAATGTGCGGCATCACTGGTTGGTCGGCCCAATTGAGGTAGTATGTACATGAATGTATAGTTAAAGTGACTATGCATATATGATAAACAGAGAGTTGCAACAGCGTAAAAGAGCGGTTGGGGGGAGGGGGGGCACACAATACAAATAGTCCAGGTAGCCATTTGATTACCTGTTCAGGAGTCTTATGGCTTGGGGGTAAAAACTGTTGAGAAGCCTTTTTGTCCTAGACTTGGCACTCCGGTACCGCTTGCCATTAGGTAGTAGAGAGAACAGTCTATGACTGGAGTGGCTGGGGTCTTTGACAATTTTTAGGGCCTTCCTCTAAACACCCTGGTGTAGAGGTCCTGGATGGCAGGCAGCTTTGCCCCAGTGATGTACTGGGCCATAAACACTACCCTCTGAAGTGCCTTGAAGTTTGAGGCCGAGCAATTGCCGTACCAGGCAGTGATGCAACCGGTCAGGATGCTCTCGATGTTGCAGCTGTAGAACCTTTTGAGGATCTCAGGACCCATGCCCAATCTTTTTAGTTTCCTGAGGGGGGAATAGGCTTTGTCGTGCCCTCTTCACGACTGTCTTGGTGTGTTTGGACCATTCTAGTTTGTAGTTGATGTGGACACCAAGGAACTTGAAGCTCTCAACCTGCTCCACTACAGCCCTGTCGATGAGAATGGGGGCGTGCTCGGTACTCCTTTTCCTGTAGTCAACAATCATCTGCTTAGTCTTGGTTACGTTGAGGGATAGGTTGTTATTCTGGCACCACCCGGCCAGGTCTCTGACCTCCTCCCTATAGGCTGTCTCGTCGTTGTCGGTGATCAGGCCTACCAGTGTTGTGTCATCTGCAAACTTAATGGTGTTGGAGTCGTGCCTTGCCATGCAGTCGTGGGTGAACAGGGAGTACAGGAAGGGACTGAGCACGCACCCCTGGGGAGCTCCAGTGTTGAGGATCAGCGTGGCAGATGTGTTGCTACCTACCCTCACCACCTGGGCGCGGCCCATCAGGAAGTCCAGGATCCAGTTGCAGAGGGAGGTGTTTAGTCCCAGGATCCTTAGCTTAGTGATGAGCATTGAGGGTACTATGGTGTTGAACGCTGAGCTGTAGTCAATGAATAGCATTCTCACGTGTTCCTTTTGTCCAGGTTGGAAAGTCTGGAGTGTGCAGTGCAATAGAGATTGCATCATCTGTGGATCTATTTGGGCGGTATGCAAATTGGAGTGGGTCTAGGGTTTCTGGGATAATGGTGTTGATGTGAGCCATTACCAGCCTTTCAAAGCATTTCATGTGAGTGCTACAGGTCTGTAGTCATTTAGGCAGGTTGCATTTGTGTTCTTGGGCACAGGGACTATGGTGGTCTGCTTGAAACATGTTGGTATTACAGACTCAATCAGTGACATGTTAAAAATGTCAGTGAAGACACCTGCCAGTTGGTCAGCACATGCCCGGAGCACACGTCCTGGTAATCCGTCTAGCCCCGCAGCCTTGTGTATGTAGACCTGTTTAAAGGTCTTACTCACGTCGGCTACGGAGAGCGGAACAGCTGATGCTCTCATGCGAGCATAGAAGTGATTTAGCTAGTCTGGTAGGCTCATGTCACTGGACAGCTCGCGGCTGTGCTTCACTTGTAGTCTGTAATAGTTTGCAAGCCCTGCCACATAAAATGAACGTCGGAGCCTATGTAGTATGATTCAATCTTAGCCCTGTATTGACGCTTAGCCTGTTTGATGGTTCGTCGCAGGGCATAGCAGGATTTCTTGTAAGCTTCCGGGTTAGAGTCCCGCACCTTGAAAGTGGCAGCTCTACCCTTTAGCTCAGTGCAATGGTGCCTGTAATCCATGGCTTCTGGTTGGGGTATGTACATATAGTCACTGAGGGGGGACGTCCTTGATCACGGTGTGTCAATAAAGACATGAAAACGTATAATTGTTTGTGTTATTAGTTTAAGCAGACTGTTTGTCTATTGTTGTGACAGATGAAGATCAGATCAAATTTTATGACCAAATTATGCAGAAATCCAGGTAATTCCAAAAGGTTCACTTACTTTGTCCTTGCCCTTTTTATTTATATTCTGGTTCTGATTTGGTGTACAGGGAGAATACTGTAAGAACGGGCCATGTTCCAAATTCTGTCGCTGTACATTTAAAAATTGTCTGCACGTCATATTGACTATGTTCATTCTAGCTCGCTCATTAATGTCTTAATCAAAATTACTGATGCCCTCTTATCCACTCGTCATCCCCTTATGCCATAGTTTGTACATCTCAATTGTTAGTAGAAACCACATTCATTTAAGCAAGTGGCAGGTAGCCTAGTGGTTAGTGCATTGGGCCAGTAACCAAAAGATTGGTGAATTGAATCCCTGAGCTGACAAGGTACAAATCTGTCGTTCTGCCCCTGAACAAGGTATTTAACCCACTGTTCCTAGGCCGTCATTGTAAATACGTTTTTTTTTAAACTGACTTGCCTAGTTAAAATAAAAATCTGGCGTCTCAACTATGTTTTTTGTTAAAGGAAGTAAATTATGCTTTGTCCCACCAAGATTTACATGCTAAAATCACCACTGTGGACCGGTAAAACAAATCCCCTGACAGTTCTCTCCAAAGAATTTGTTCTCTTATCAGTAATAGATGAGGGAAAACTAACAAAATAGAATGGAAACTTTTAGACTATTGAAACCATAATACATTTCTATAAATGTATATAATAGATAATGATTTAATATTTCGTACCATTAGTTATGTTTTCTATTATGCATGCAGACATCTGACAGTAAACGAAATATAAAACGTGATAACCGAATATTTATCAGTGAAGACTGTTAGTTCTTTACCCACAGCGGTTAAGAGTGCTAGGACAATAACCGAAAGATCGCTGGTTTGAATCCCCGAGCTGACCAGGTGAAAAATCTGTAGATGTGCCCTTGAGCAAGGCACTTAACCATAATTGCTCCTGTAAATCTGCTAAATGACTAATGTATTAATAATTGACTGGAACTCTCTGCTACAACTGTTGCTCCAGCAGACACAACAGAGACCCACTCCCTAATGTAATCTGCAACATTGCCTGTCTGAATTAATGTACCATGAATACATAACTAAATTATATAATTGGTGTAGATCAATTTATCTACTGATAAAATACTACTATAATAAAAGATTTTCGATCTGCTTATCGATTCAATAAACAAAGTAGATTAGAACCTACATTTCCTTTGAGGCAGATTGTTTGGTGCCTAATCCAAGGGGTCCTGTACCGCACAAGGAAATCATTTTTACTTATTAACACAAGTCAGATGTTTATTTTGAGAGAAATCGAAGGTAATAATTTGGTTTTAGACTATATTCTATAATGAACGATATGCAATTATTACTAATATATGTTGACACTTATTTTTGGTTTATGCAGACGATTGACATCGACGATCTTATTGCTCGCGGGCTACCAAGGCGTTTGTTTACCTCTCGAGTCGAGACTCAAGCCGAAGCGGCCTAACAACAGTTAGCTAGCTAACGCGTTAGCAACGTAACTTTGGCTTAATGTGTGCCGTTTTGTCAACACTGGTGGTAACATTTTCACTTTATTTCATTGTTATAAAATAATTGCACATAGTAGTCGTACAAATGCTAATTTACGACGAACGGTTCTTACCTAACCGTTGTGTGTTCAGCAAGTTAGCATAGCATGAACTAGGCTATCTATACGTGCGTCGTAGGGAAGACAATGTCAACATAGCTAACGTTACCTAAACGGCACGATCACAACTGCAATTTAAGAGTAAAAAGACTCATAACGCACGTTGATAAACATGTAATTGGCGTGTAGTCAACTTGGAGGTTTTATGCATTTTATGACGTTACCTAGATATGGTAGTTGGCGGAGATTATAAAAAATAACTAGCTAGCTAACGTTAACTGTTGAAATAATCGATCACTGACATTTAATCTTGTGACGCTTTCACCAACGGCTGGCTAAAACTTTTAGCAATTCGGCCAGTCACAAATCAAATCAAAGTTTGTCACGTGCGCCGAATACAACAGGTGTAGACTTTACAGTTTAATGCTTACTTACAGGCTCTAACCAACAGTGCTAGTACTGTTATATCGACATTTTGTGATACATGTGTAGCTAGCAATGTGAATTAGCCAATGATCTGATCAGCGAATATTAACGTTAAATCAAAGTTGATATTTTTTTTATTTAGATAAATAAAACATGAGTTTGCGCACACCCAGAATAATAGTTTGTGTGGATGTGCTGACTAACAGCGATTAAACTATCAAAAAAAAGACAGTCGTAAACGCCCAGCAGTTTAATGGGTATTTACCAACGTTTCGGCGTCACTGTGCCATCTTCAGGGTAATATTATGACTACTTGAACCGGGTTATGTAGACAAACAGTGCAATTAGTGTAACCAATGACAATAGTAAGGGGTGTGTCATAATGATTAAGATAATTAAAATTAATTAGTGAAACTGTTAAGAAATAGTATATGGAATATTAAATATATTACGCTTTTATCATATAGAAACATAATGGAATATTGTACATCATATTAGCATGAACATACAATATTGTTTCATTCAATTTCACATAATTTTGTATTTAATTTCATTTTTATTACATGTAATCATTTGGTTCAACCTTAATATATAATGAGCATCATCAACAGGGGGAACATATTAGGTGAACGCTAATAAGCTGTAAAAATTTTTTTTCTATTTTTTCTTTACAATGACTGCCTAGGAACAGTGGGTTAACTTCCTTGTTCAGGGGCAGAACAGCATATTTTTACCTTGTCAGCTCGGGGATTCGATCTAGCAACCTTTCGGTTACTGGCCCAACGCTCTAACCACTAGGCTACCAAGCGCCCAACGTTATTAACTAGGCTTGCCTAGCACGGATATATGTAACACTGCTAATGTGAATGATTCAACTTTGTTTTTCTAGAATGCTTGCTGAGGGCAAGAGATCATTAAACATGGATGAGAAAGAGGTGAGCTCCTTTAGTAACAAGGAGAAAGACAGAGAGGGTGATAGACGGCCCGCCTCCTCCCGGGATAAAGTGAAGGATGAGTCAAAGATGAGTGGCAAGAAAGATATCGGTAAGGCCGCAGAGGAAAAGAGGAGGAGACTTGAGGAGGACAAAAGAAAGAAGGAAGAAAAGGAGCGGAAACGGAAAGAGGAGGAGAAACAGAAGGCAGAGGAGGAGCAGAGGAAGAAGGAGGAAGAGGAGAAGAAGCAGCAGGAGGAGGAGGAGAGGAAAGTTCAGGAGGAGGAGGCCAAGAGACAGCGTGAAGAGGAGGCAGCTCAACTCAAGTAAGAGCTCAGGGGAGGAACCACCATAATAATATATCTACTGTAGGTGCTCTCAACATCGTAAACTTTGTGTACGGTTAGTATTTGTGAACTCAGATAATTGCTAACTTGATTCTCCATCTTTCTTCCCACTCCAGGGAGAAGGAGGAGGGTCACCAGCTCCACCAGGAGGCCTGGGAGCGCCACCAGTGCCGGAAGGAGCTGCGCATCCGCAACCAGAACGCCCACGAGGGCCGTCCCGAGGAGACCTTCTTTAGCCGCCTTGACTCCAGCTTGAAGAAGAACACGGCCTTTGTCAAGAAGCTGCGCACGCTCACTGAGCAGCAGCGCGAAGCCCTTTCCAATGACTTCGGCTCGCTCAACCTCAGCAAGTACATCGGCGAGGCGGTGGGCTCGGTGGTGGAGGCCAAGCTGAAGATCTCTGATGTGGGCTGCGCCGTGCACCTGTGCTCCCTCTTTCACCAGCGCTACGCTGAATTCGCCCCACTGCTCCTCCAGGCCTGGAAGAGGCACTTTGAGGCGCGCAAGGAGGAGAAGGCGCCCAACGTGAGCAAGCTGCGCACCGACCTGCGCTTCATCGCAGAGCTTACCATCGTGGGCCTGTTTACGGACAAGGAGGGCCTTTCGCTCATCTACGAGCAGCTGAAGAGCATCATCGGGACAGACCGCGAGACACACACGCATGTGTCGGTGGTCATCAGCTTCTGTAAGCACTGCGGGGACGACATCGCGGGCCTGGTGCCTCGCAAAGTGAAGGCTGCACGGGAGAAATTTGACCTGGCCTTCCCTCCCAGTGAGATCATCAACACGGAGAAGCAGCAGCCCTTCCAGAACCTTCTGAGGGAGTACTTCACCTCGCTCACCAAGCACCTGAAGAAGGACCACCGCGAGTTGCAGAACATCGAGAGGCAGAACAGGTGATGGGGCCTAGGCTTCCTGGAGAATTTTTTTAAACATGACCCATCTCACAACTTCTCCTGTACTATTGATTTCAGTGTATACTCCTGCCACAGTACATGACGCATAGCCATTTTGAGTAACATGCTAAATGTCTTTTAGTGTACATACTGACACCTCCATGTTTTTTCTTCCTCCAGGCGTATCCTCCACTCCAAAGGGGAGCTGAGTGAGGACAGACACAAGCAGTATGAGGAGTTTGCTACGTCCTACCAGAAGTTGCTGGCTAACACCCAGTCTCTGGCTGACTTTCTGGATGAGAACATGCCAGAACTTCCACTGGACAAGACTGTGCAGGAAGGTAAAGAGTAACAACCCTTGTATACTGTTTATTACCTTGTTATAGGAACAATATAAAGACTGTGCATTTTGTTGTAATTTTGGGTGATTTTTGTTATAAAGCCACATTGTTATCATGTTTTATTGCTGTTGGTTATATGTAGCCTACAGTCTTTGGTGTCTGTGTGTATCTAACCGTTTCCTCTCCTCTCTGTGTGATAGAGCACGGCCCTGGCATTGACATCTTCACCCCTGGGAAGCCCGGGGAGTATGACCTGGAGGGGGGCATCTGGGAGGACGAGGATGCCAGGAACTTCTACGAGAACATGGTGGACCTGAAGGCCTTCGTCCCCGCCATCCTGTTCAAAGATAACGAGAAGGGCAAGGACAAAGAGGAGGCTGCTGGTAAAGGTACAGCCGCATACACACTTGCACGCATGCACACACACACACACAGACTCACACTGTCTGAATGACCCTTCTCTTGTTGCTGTATCCTTTCCTCAGAGGCTAAAGATGCTGCGGCCACCACAGAGGAGTTGGAGTTGGAGCTCGAGGCTCTAGACATCGCTGATGACCCTCTGGAGCTGGATGGACCTGATGAGGCAGAGAACGAGGCAGAGCTTGCCAAAAAACTGTTGGACGAGCAAGGTAAAGATGAAGGTATTCTCTACCCACCAGCCTGCCAGCCACCAAGCAGCACACACCACCCAGCGCTTTCCACTGCCAGCTTTCCATTTTGACAATTACAACAAGAGGGCGGCAATAATCGAATATCTACAACCTCTGGATAGAGGAGGCGTGTTGGTTATTGACATGGACAGTGTCTTGGTGTTTGTGTGTCTTTTCCAGGGCTCAAGTTAGGGTATGAGAGAGCTCAGGGAAACAGAGCTAGGGCCCACTCATGGGTGCTCAGGGCCAATCAAGTAAACAGAGGTGTGTTGCTGAGCATGTGGAAACCAGACAGTCATTCACAAGGTTTCTAATATTCCACATGTATCAACCCAATTCTTAGGTCTATACCTATGCTATGGCTTTGCTATTTCTGTTTATGTCGCTGAGTGACTCTTTAAGTTCGCTAAGGAGATATTTGGAGCATGACTTTGTTGTATTCATGTTTGACTGTGTCCTCCCTGTTTCTGTGTGAAGAACAAGAGGATGAGGAGGCAAGCACCGGGTCCCACCTGAAGCTCATCGTGGACGCCTTCATCCAGCAGCTTCCCAATTGTGTCAACAGAGACCTCATAGACAAGGCAAGGAGAGAACACAACACACCTTCAGCATACCAGAAGGATGTATTCCATGCTTTACAATTTGAGTTTAGCCACAAAGGCAATGATTCATAGGCAATGTGGTACTAAGTACACAGTTGTGCAGTGAATTAGTCTGACTTTGTGTGTGTTTGTTCACAGGCTGCCATGGATTTCTGCATGAACATGAACACCAAGTCAAACAGGAGGAAGCTGGTCCGGGCTCTCTTCACCGTTCCCAGACAAAGGTACCAGACTCACTATAAAGCAGATAGTTAATTTGAAAGGATTTGATCAGGAAGCTGGTGCAGACTCTCTTCGCCGTTCCCTGACAAAGCGCACACACACACACACGCAGATAGTTCATTTGGAAGGATTTGATCATGGATTGATTTGTGTGGGAACGTTTTTTGTTGTTGTCCCTTTTACCCACTAGGTGGTGCGGTTGCTCATTTAATTTGAAATGGCATAAAGGAAGTCAATGGTACTTATACCATTGTAAAGCTCATGGTTGAGTTGTGTTCTTCCAGGTTGGATCTGCTGCCCTTTTACTCCCGTCTGGTGGCCACCCTTCACCCCTGCATGTCAGATGTGGCCGATGACCTGTGCTCCATACTCAAAGGAGACTTCAGGTTCCATGTAGGTCCCAAGACTTTACAACAACTATTAACACCTTCGTCTTTGTTGTGTCTTTCATACAGAACCACTGTCTCATTAAAATAGAACCTATACTGAAGGAAACAAACAGTTTTGAAGGAGATTTCAATACAGAATGCTTGCTGTGTTTCCTTGTAGATCCGGAAGAAGGACCAGATCAACATCGAAACAAAAAATAAAACTGTAAGGTTTATCGGGGAGCTGGCAAAGTTCAAGCTGTTCTCTAAAACGGACACTCTGCATTGTCTGAAGGTAGGGGATGCTTCTCTTTCACCAGGAAGCTGTGCTATCATTAGCTAGGTTTCCATCCAATTGGCGACAGATTTTCTTACAACTTTTCTAAAATCTGCAAAAAAAAACAATTTTCAAATATTCCCACAAGAGGTGTGTTTCCATCAAACTGATAAAATGCTGTGCGTGATTTTTTTAAATTAAGATTTTTTGGCCTTCGTTTTTCATGTACTAAATAAAAAGCAGAAGTTCAATGTTTCCATTTCATTTTTAACTCTACCAATGGTTTTGTCACCAAAACTGTTGCGATAAATAGGTAACTTGCCAAATCTGGTTTTGGCACATGCTCTCTAGACAACAGTTCGCTGATAAAGTGGACAGGGTAGGTTATAACTTATATGATGAGATATGGATAAGAGCAATATCATTTGTATTTGATAATTGGCAGCCTTGCATCAATCATCATGTCACTAGCATTCAAATGACACCTTCAAAGCTCATCACCGTCCATCACTTAACCACCATGAAGTTCATCAGAACTTATTTCATCTGCCTATAAACTCTTAATACTTTTCCATGCCGTAGTGGTAGTACAACTTCATATCAAGCATTCCTCGTGACTCCAAGTTTACATCAACATGATGGTTTTATTATATCAATATTTGAGCATAAAGGAGTTTTCACATAATTCATTTTACCGACACAAAATGATCCCACCATGTCGAACGAACAAATTGTTTGTCGACATTTATGAAATTGTACTGACACTTCCTGTTTCCAACACTTGACACTTTCCTGTGTGTGTTGCTCTACAGATGCTGCTGTCAGACTTCTCCCACCACCACATAGAGATGGCCTGCACCCTGCTGGAGACCAGTGGACGCTTCCTCTTCAGATCCCCCGACTCCCACCTCCGGACCAGCGTCCTTCTGGTACAAACACACACACGCACACACGGCAATGCACGCACGTACGTATACAGCACAGGAGGTTGGCGAACCTTAATTAGGGAAAACGAGCTCGTGGTAATGACTGGAGCGGAATCAGTGGAATTTGTTTCAAAAAGATTGAACACATGGTTTCCAGGTGTTTTATGCCGTTCCATTTGCTCCGTTCCGGCTATTATTAGGAGCCGTTCTCCCCTCAGCACTAATGTACCACTAATGTACAAGCACACACACCTATCAAACACTGTACTGGAATTCCCCAAAGGTTTTGGAGTGCATCCAAAGTCCCGGGGAGAGACCTGTCTTGGCCTTCCTAACTGGTGCCGAAATCCAGGGTTCAATCTGATTCATAAAGCGCTATTAATCCAGCTTTAATGTGCCTAAATTGCATTTGGACAAGGTTATTCATGTCGCGTGCACAGCTGCCATATTTTCTAGGTTACGTTTAGCAAGATAATAAGATAACACACCTTCTTGAGAGCTTTTAGTTGGGTTCTATATTAAATGGCTCACTTGTTTTTGTATACTTGCGTGTCTCAGGAGCAAATGATGCGTAAGAAGCAGGCGCAGCACCTGGATGCTCGCTACGTGACAATGGTGGAGAATGCCTACTACTACTGCAACCCCCCGCCCATGGAGAAGACTGTCAGGAAGAAGAGGCCCCCGCTGCAGGAGTACATCCGCAAACTGCTCTACAAGGACCTCTCCAAGGTCACCACGGAGAAGGTATGAAGATTTTACATTTGAGTCATTTAGCAGACGCTCGTATCCAGAGCAACTTACAGTTAGTGCATTCATCTTAAAAGATACAGTGAGCTCCAAAAGTATTGGGACAGTGACACGTTTGTTTGTTGTTTTGCCTTGGTACTCCAGCACTTTGCAGTTTAAATTATACTATGAGGTTAAAGTGCAGACTGTCAGCTTTAATTTGAAGGTATTTTATATCCATATCGGGTGAACCGTTTATGAAATTACATACATTTTTTTACATACATTTTTGTCCTTAGTTCCGGCATTTTAGGGGACCAAAGGTATTGGGTCAAATTCACTTATGTGTATTAAAATAGTAAAACGTATTTGGTCACATTCCGAGCACGCAAAGACTTTACAAACTTGTTGGATGCATCTGCTGTGTTTCAGATAATTTTGTGCCCAATAGAAATGAATGGTACATAATGTATTGTAAATATGAATAGAATGTGTTTCTAAACACTTCTATATTAATGTGGATGCTACATTGATGCTACGGATAATCCTGAATGAATCGTTATGAGTGAGAAAGTTGGAAGCACAAATGTCATAACCCCCATGACATGCTAACCTCTCACGATTACAGTAACAGTGGAGGTTGGTATTTTTTGGGGGGTGGTATCATATTTAGGCCTCTGTAACTTTCACTGGAATGGTTTCGACACCTTGTAGAGTCCATGCTTTGACAAATTGAGGCTGTTTTGAAGGCTAAAGGGGAGCAACTCAATATTAGGAAGGTTTTACTAATATTTTGTACACTCATGCTACACACACATCACAACTTCTGCGACCAGACTCTTATTATACTGCTCTATTTATAGCCTTGCCCCCCATCCTCCCCTTCCCCAGTACAAATGTAAATATTGAACTATAAATTGTGCCTTCCTGTATTATACTTATGCTAAAATGTCTTATTCTATTCTACTGCCATTTACTTTATGTTCGTATTCTTATCTTTTATTATTTCTTATTGTTGTTGCATTGTCGAGAAGGAACCTGCAAGTAAGCATTTAGTTGGACGGTGTATACCATGTGTATCCCGTACATATACGACTAATTCAACTTGAAGTCAGTAAAGGGGAAAAAAGTCACGTGCAAGTGTTAGTTCACGAAAGGGTTTACATTTTTATGGTGCCTCATTTATACAGTCACTGGCTTATGCATATTCATCAACACACTATAGAGAGATTTGAGGGGGGAAAAGGGTCATGACCTCCCCCCCCCCAGATTATTCTGTAATTTCTTTAACATACCAAAAAACTAAACCACAACAGAAGTATCAAACACCTGCCGATTATCATCTTTTCTCTCCCTTCTCGTTCTCCGCTTCCTTGTCTCCCTCCTCTTCATCCCCTTCTCTCCTCCCTGCCCTACCCTAGGTGTTGAGGCAGATGCGTAAACTCCCCTGGCAGGACCCAGAGTCTAAAGGCTACCTGATCTGTTGCATGGTCAACATCTGGAACATCAAGTACAACAGCATCCACTGTGTGGCCAACCTGCTGGCCGGCCTTGTGGCCTACCAGGAGGATGTGGGCATCCACGTGGTGGATGGGGTCCTGGAGGACATCCGCCTGGGAATGGAGGTGAGCACCATGGGAGGGGGTGGGGAGGGCAAGGCAAGCCCAGGGTGGTGAGCTGTTTCTGGGATTGGAGGTGAGGATGAGGGAGGAGGAGCTGGTTGGAGTCAGGCCCAGATTCAAGAGTTCATTCCTGGATGTAAGGGCCATGTGAAGAGCCCTAGCAGGAGAGATTGATGGTACGTTTTTTTATGACTTGAATGAGGGATTGTTGAGGCTACGTGTTGTATACCATGTGAACAGGCTGTCGAACTGCATGTTTCTGGTTCAGATATGTGGTTTGCGTGACACACAGTAACAAATTGAGTGATACATCTGAGGTTCATGTGGGTAAAATCTTCCTTGGGGCTTCATATTTATGGTGTTTCTGAGCACAGATGCACTCAACTTCAACACCTCTCTGCCATTCCATCTCACCTGCTTTCTCTCTCCCTTTCTCCCCCATCTCTCCCTTTCCTCTCCATGTCTATCCATCTCACCCCCTTTTCTCCTCTATCTCCCTTTCTCCCCCCCCCCCCATCGTCGCTCCTTCTCCCCTCTCCTTTGCAGGTGAACCAGCCCAAGTTCAACCAGCGTCGGATCAGCAGTGCCAAGTTTCTGGGGGAGCTCTACAACTACCGCATGGTGGAGTCAGCGGTCATCTTCCGCACCCTCTTCTCCTTCATCTCGTTCGGGGTGAACCCGGACGGCAGCCCCAGCCCCCTGGACCCCCCCGAGCACCTGTTCCGCATCCGCATGGTCTGCACCCTGCTTGACACCTGCGGACAGTACTTTGACCGCGGCTCCAGCAAGAGGAAGCTGGACTGCTTCCTCATCTACTTCCAGGTCAGTCGGTATGAACGTTTAACCTCCCCTTCTTTCACTCCTCTCAGCCTCTCTCTCTCTCTCTCTCGCCTGAATGGTTTTGATACTGTTGTGACATAATGTCAATTACATTCATTCCTTACAAGACTGTCCCTAAATTCGGATGTGTTGTTGTCTGTCCTCTCCAGAGGTATATCTGGTGGAAGAAGAGTGTGGAGGTGTGGAGTGCGGAGCACCAGTTCCCCATCGACATTGACTACATGATCAGTGACACCCTGGAGCTCCTCCGGCCCAAGATGAAGCTCTGCATCTCCCTGGAAGACTCCACACGACAGGTCACCGAGTTGGAGAGGGAGTTCCTCGTTAAACTGGGTAAGAGACAGAGAGAAAGAGATTGAGACACACACACACACACACACACAGGAATGTATGGATAAGGGCACACGCACACGCACACTACAACAAGGTTGTTAAAGATCCTTGTCATACCTGAGTCCCCCACATGTTTATAGTGTGTGTGTGTGTGTGTGTGTGTGTGTGTGTGTGTGTGTGTGTGTGTGTGTGTGTGTGTGTGTGTGTGTGTGTGTGTGTGTGTGTGTGTGTGTGTGTGTGTGTGTGTGTGTGTGTGTGTGTGTGTGTGTCTGCAGGCCTCGGAAATGTGTTGCTGTAGCAGCTAGCTCCTCAGGTTGGCCCACTCCTGCTCTCTGTCCTCCCTGCTGAGCAACATTCCCCCGTGTGTAGGAGGCTGCTTCAGCTCCTGCCACTCTCTGTCTTGTCAGACAGGTCAAATTCCCTCATAGTAACACACATACCTGGCCCTTTCACACACATACCACAAACACACAGCAGTCAGACCTGCCTGCACTGTAGACTGCCACTTAAAGCGCACACTCTTAAGTCTGCACAAACAAAAACATATTTACTCAAGTAAGTGTTCACTTCAGGGTTAAAGGGGAATATTAATAAATACCTGAGTGACATCCCAATGACACGATATGTCAATATATTGTCAAATATAACGTTGCCCTATTGCACCTGCTGTTCTAAAGTGGCACAATACTGAAAGTGTTTCTTTAGGTGAAACTATCTGATGGGGAGGAAAGTAAAGAGATGCACAGATATAGAGAAACAATCAAGAGACAGACAGGATGTAGATAATGAAATACCCTGTGGGACACAGAGGAGGAAGCAGGAAGCATTCATTTAGCAGGTGTAATGCATTCTGAGTCACAGAACAAGTAGTCCGCTGTATTAACCCAGGCACAGAACATTGTTTCAAGGTTTCAAGGTGTTGACGTGGAATGCGAGAGAACGCTTTTGAAAAACCCTGTGCGTGTCTGTCCGTCTGTACTGTGAGTGTTCTGAGTGATTGATGAGGGTGATGTAAGCCACATGCTGTACAGTGGCCTCATTGTTTCGCCATTCATCTTTTAACCAAGATAAGGCAACGGAGGCCTTCCTCTGCCTCTGCTGAACCCTCCCTTAACGAAGTTCTACTGCTTAGTAGCGTCTCTTAACTATGCATCTATCTGCTCCTCTACTGCTCTCTGCTCATCAGGCTTCTGAAGTTATATTCATGGTCTCTCCAAGCTATGTGTTGAAGCACCTGTTTAGTTTCACAATGAATGTCGCTATGACTTGTATTTCTTGCAATGACTTGACTCTCCTGCAGTTCCAGCCCAACAAAGTGTTATGTTTCTAAATGGGCTTGTTGTTTGCGTTCGTCTGTCCTCACTCCTGGACATAGTTCAAGGAGTTTAGGATATAATCTGTGGTAAATGTCTATGCTTTGTGTCTGATTTGATTTCTTATGTAAAGAGCCAGGGAAAAGCCTGTTCAGAGCACGGAGCGATGGCTCACGAGAGGAGCTTTTTTACGAATGATTGTAATCAATGACTATGATGCAAATGGTTTAGCGTTTTCTCTCTCGAAGTCTCTTGCTTCAAGACTTCACCTTGCAACCTGACGCTGCGCCATTCGAATGAAGGTGTGTGTGTGCGCGTATGTTTGTGTCCTGCAGGACTGGCCATGGATGGACAGAAGGACGGCCGGCCCTCGAGTGCCATGGGGAGTGAAGGCGAGGCTCTAGACGAGGATGATGACGATGACGACGAAGAGGGAGGGGCGGACACAGAGGAACAGTCTGGCAATGAGAGCGAGATGAACGAGCCAGAGGAAGAAGTGATTCTGTCAATCTTTAATTCATCCATTCACTCATTGCATGTCTAAGACACAAGTCTCTCATAATAGGTGGATACTAGATCTCTCACTCGTTCACTCATCTATCATCCATTCATTCATTCATTTGGCCCTCACCCCTAGATTTGTAGGGGGGGGGGTCGCAAACTGAGGACAGAAGCCCAGTCCTAAGCAAGATACTGTATAAGGAAGCGGGTCATCTTGTTGTGCTGCTAGATTGATGTGTTGACTCATCTCTTATCATGCCAGACCGACAACATAGCTCTCCAGGTTTAGTGCTTTGTTTTTCTACCTTACAGAAGCTAGCACACAATCACACCCCCCCCATCTAAGAACCTGCTGTGTGTTCCAGGAAGGGTCTGAGAATGAGGAAGAGGAGCGGGAGGAAGAGGAGGAGGAGAACACTGACTATCTGACCGACTCCAACAAGGAGAACGAGACGGACGAGGAGAACAATGTAAGAAGATGGCAAGGAGAGGGAGAGAGGGAGAGAGGTTATTGTGTTGCTGACGGTCTTGTCCTGTAGGAGGTGACCATCCGTGGTGGCGGTCTGAAGCATGTGGCATGTGCTGAGGATGAGGACTTCATCCAGGCTCTGGACAAGATGATGCTGGAGAACTTGCAGGTACAGTATCTCTCCTATTCTCTCTAATCTGTGTGCCACAGTCACTATGTTCGTAGTACTGTACTACTTTTGTTAATAAACGGGTATTAACAGGAGTTGTGTGTGTGCGTGCGCGTGTAGCAGCGGAGCGGGGAGGCGGTGAAGGTGCACCAGTTGGACGTGGCCATCCCCCTGCAGCTGAAGAGCCAGCTGAAGAAAGGCCCTGGAGGACCCGTCTGCTCTGGAGAGGGAGACGCAGGCATCTCAGACACCATGCAGTTTGTCATGCTCACGCGCAAGGGCAACAAGCAGCAGGTACACACACACACACACACACACACACACACACACACACACACACACACACACACACACACACACACAGTATGGACACACACACATACAAACTTGTTGAAGTCTCACTCGCTGTTAGTTCAGTCAGATCCCTCCACAGAATCAGCACTGTTAGACAGACCCAGCGATAATATTGACTCTGAGCTGTGTGTGTGTGTATTTAGGCCCAGTCCGCGGGTGGAATGAATGGTGGTGGGGTAGAGACGACAAGCTCTTTTACTGTTGTAGGTTCAGAGTGTGTACACATTCTCTGTCCAGAAAAATCAAGACGTTAAAGTAAAGCTCACTAAACTCAGTCCACTACACTTTCAGCAACTGCTTTTAAAGGACATTTACCAGATTATAAACACTATGTAAACATTGTGTTTTGACCAATTAACAGTACCGGCTATAGACGTTTTTTGTTGATGTAAAATGAAGCTATATAAATTGCTTAATGCATTATAGATGACGTGTCTCTAAACACACTAACCTCTCCTGTAGTGCGTTTCCTGAGGCGAGGATAAAGCGGTTCAGTGTGTGTCAGTAAGCGTCACAGCTTCTCTCTGTGACGTATCTGGACCTCTCCCTGTCAGACACATTCACTGCATTCCTCTGTCAGCTCCACACCATGGGAGTGGCCCTCCCTCACTTTCTCTGCTGCCTGGGCCTCCGTCCGGGAAACACATTCGAGTTTTAGCACAGCCAGAGAGAAAAAACATCACGGGGCATGTTGTAAAAGGTTGGATAGTGAGCCAGGAGAGCATGTTTCTGCAGTGTGAATACTGAGCACTTGTCCCATTGTCTGCCTACAGCATGAGATGTAACTCTTGCTCCTTCTCAATGCTTCATGTGCCTGTTTGAGCTCTCCTAGCTGTAGTTAAAGTTCTTGAATGTGTCTCTGTTTTGTCTCTTTTGTTTCTAGTTTAAGATCCTGAACGTGCCTTTATCCTCCCACCTGGCTGCCAACCACTTCAACCAGCAGCAGGCAGAGCAGGAGGAGAGGATGAGGATGAAGAAGCTCACTCTGGACATCAACGAGAGACAGGAGCAAGAAGACTACCAAGGTATTAAATAGGGTGTTCCACTCACTCTGCCTAGAGTGGGTGAAAACGCGCTTCGGTGATAAAATGTAACTTCCTTATGTTATAAAATACATTTTACCAAGACAAATATGATTATTCATGTTCTGAATCATTCAGTGTGGTCAGTTCTGAACATATCATTAACTTTATATCCAAAATGTCGGATTTCATAACCTAATGCAGCCGATAAAAAACAAACAGTCACCACCAGACGGCCTCCGCCCAGTACCCTGCCCTGAACCTTAGTCACTGTTACCGGCTACCACCGGTACTCTACCCTGCACCTTAGAGACTGCTGCCATATGTACATAGTCATTGAACACTGGTCACTTTAATAATGTTTGCATACTGTTTTACCAACTTTATATGTACAGTGCATTCGGAAAGTGTTCAGACCCCTTTATTTTATAAATTTTGTTACGTTACTGCCTTATTCTAAAATTGATGAGGGAAAAAACTATTTAATCCATCTACACACAGTACCCCAAAATGACAAAGCAAAAAAATATATACCACATTTACATAAGTATTCAGACCCTTTACACAGGGCCAGCAGCATACCACCCTGCATACCACTGCTGGCTTGCTTCTGAAGCTAAGCAGGGTTGGTCCTGGTCAGTCCCTGGATGGGAGACCAGGTGCTGCTGGAAGTGGTGTTGGAGGGCCAGTAGGAGGCACTCTTTCCTCTGGTCTAAACAAAGATCCCAATGCCCCAGGGCAGTGATTGGGGACACTGCTCTGTGTAGGGTGCCGTCTTTCGGATGGGACGTTAAACGGGTGTCCTGACTCTCTGAGGTCATTAAAGATCCCATGGCACTTATCGTAAGAGTAGGGGTGTTAACCCCGGTGTCCTGGCTAAATTCCCAATCTGGCCCTCAACCATCACGGTCACCTAATAATCCCCAGTTTACAATTGGCTCATTCATCCCCCTCCTCTCCCCTGTAACTATTCCCCAGGTCGTTGCTGCAAATGAGAACGTGTTCTCAGTCAACTTACCTGGTAAAATAACGGTAAAATTAAAAAAAATTTAAAAAAACTCAGTACTTTGTTGAAGCACCTTTGGCAGCGATTACAGCCTCTAGTTTTCTTGGGTATGACGCTACAAGCTTGGCACACCTGTATTTGGGGAGTTTCTCCCATTCTTCTCTGCAGATGCTCTCAAGCTCTGTCAGTCGCTGCACAGAGCTATTTTCAGGTCTCTCCAGAGATGTTCGATCAGGTTCAAGTCCGGGCTTTGGCTGGGCCACTCAAGGACATTCAGAGACTTGTCCCGAAGCCACTCCTGCGTTGTCTTGGCTGTGTGCTTAGGGTCGTTTGTCCTGTTGGAAGGTGAACCTTCGCTCCAGTCTGAGGTGCTGAGCACTCTGGAGCAGGTTTTCACCAAGGATCTCTCTGTACTTTGCTCTGTTCTACTTTCCCTCGATCCTGACTAGTCTCCCTGTCCCTGCCGCTGAAAAATATCCCCACAGCATGATGCTGCCACCATCATGCTCCACCGTAGAGATGGTGCAAGGTTTCCTCCAGATGTAACGCTTGGCATTCAGGCCAAAGAGTTCAATCTTGGTTTCATCAGACCATAGAGTCTTATTTCTCATGGTCTGAGAGTTTTTAAGTGCCTTTTGGGAAACTCCAAGTGGGCTGTCATGTGCCTTTTATTGAGGAGTGACTTCCGTCTGGCCACTCTACCATAAAGTCCTGATTGGTGGAGTGCTGCAAAAATGGTTGTTCTTCTGGAAGGTTCTCCCATCTCCACAAAGGAACTCTTGGTCACCTCCCTGACCAAGGCCCTTCTCTCCAGATTGCTCAGTTTGGCCGGGCGGCAAGCTCTAGGAAGAGTCTTGGTGGTCCCAAACTTCTTCCATTTAAGAATGATGGAGGCCACTGTGTTCTTGGGGACCTTCAAGGCTGTACCTATCCCCAGATCTGTGCGTTGACACAATCCTGTCTCGGAGCTCTACGGACAATTCCTTTGACCTCATGGCTTGGTTTTTGCTTTGCCATGCACTGTCAACTGTGGGACCTTATATAGACAGGTGTGTCCAAACTTTTGAATGGCACTGTATGTGTGTATATATATATATTCTGACATTGCTCGTTCTGATATTTCTTCATCTCTTTACTTTTTACTTTATGCATTATGTGTGTGTTACTGCACTGTTGGAGCTAGAAATACAAGCATTTCGCTGCACCTGCAATAACATCTACAAATCTGTGTACGCGACCAATAAACGTTGATTTGATTTGAATAAGCACCGTGCTCTGTTGACATAGCGACGCAGGTTTCTTGTAGCATCTTTTGAAGATTTGACATTTTGTGGCTGTCGTCTTTAAAGTTGTTTCTGCAGGTCGCAAAAAAAGCTAAATTAGCATGACACGAGCTGAATTAAATGTAAAAGGCTGTGAAAATAATAAACTTGGTATACGCTCAGTGCTCCGTTGACATTTCACAGAGATATGCTTGTTTTTGTGTGAGATCTTCTAACTGAAAAAGCGTATAATATGACATGCGTATACTAAAATATGAAAATACTGTGTGTCATGTCTCAAAACCGATATCCATCTTACCTCTATTGTTTTATGTACTGCCGATTTCAAAGAAAGATGACGAGTTCAATGGGAAAGTGAGCCTGTCAGGTAGCAGTAGCCTTAATTCTTGCACAGAATCCTCCTAGCTGACGCGATGCAATTGTCCTGACTTTTGCCAACTTTTCTTCTCACGCCTCCATTGATTTAGTTCTGGCCATCCTACAAGAGTTAAAACTCCAATAAGTTTTGTAACGGATTATGATAGACATGAGGTTTGGGAGAGACATGAGGTTTTCTTAGAGGAGTATCTACACATTTTATTTTATTTTATTTGGATCTCTTTTAGTCCCCATTTGGACTAATCTTCCAAGAGTCCTTAAACATTAAAATACAATTTATAATACGAACACATTTTCATATATAACACACTATTACAAACATACATAATGACGCAATAAATACTCAATCTAAAAAATATTGATTCTTCATCTACTATAGTCCCACAACATTTCTATGTATTATATTTAAATCGTTTTAAAATAATGTTTACATTTATATATTGAAAGTTTTCTAGTTTGCTCAGTTAATTTATTCAATTGCTCTAAATCGAAATGTTCTTTTGCCTATTTCTCTTTCCTGTCTGGATAACGCATAGATGGTGGACAATCTATTCCTAGTATTTACGGAATGTCTGTCTCTTACCAACTGAATACCGTTGTGAATAGAACTTGGCCGTTTTAAATTATGTATATTATGAAATAAAATAAGCATGTTTTTTTCAATTATCTTGTCGATTGATGACCAACCAAGAACACTGACTGCAACAGAAGAACCATATCTCCACCTTAAAACAATCCTTGCTGCTTTGTTCTGTGCATTCTGCAGCCTCCTAACTTCACTTGATAATGCATTTCCCCAGACCACAGAACAGTAGTTCACCTGACTCAATTAATGCTTGTGTTATTTGCTGAATAATTTTTCCTGGTAAATATTTAGCTATCCTTCTGATTATGCATGCTGTTTTAATATTTTCTTTTTTACATAGATTAGTTATTTGAGACGACCATGATAAGCAGTTGTCTAGCTGCACTCCCAATAGTTTGGTTTCTGCCACTTCTTCAATTTGTACTCCTCCCATACTTAATTGTATCCCATCCTGTTTTGGCCTTTTCCTAGTTGAACAGACCAACATAACTTTGGTTTGGTTCTTGGTGTTTAAAACAAGTTTGTTTTGGCAAACCCACTCCCTGATATTCTCCAAATCTCCTTGTAAAGCCTGCTGTACCTGTTGAACCGATTGTCTTGCTGCATAAATTGTAGTATCATCTGCAAATATAGTAGCCTGAGTTTCAACTAAGGCATAGGGAAGGTCGTTGGTATATATTAAATAAAGAAGTGGACCAAGGCAGCTGCCCTGCGGTATTCCACAGTTTAGCACATGAGGGGAAGAAAATGAACCATTGATATAGGTGGACTGTTTCCTGTCAGTTAGATATGACTGTACCCAATTCAATGCTACCTCCTTAAAACCATAATGCATTAATTTTGTCAATTATTTCATGATCCACTAAATCAAATGTTGCACTGAAATGTAAAAATAGTACACCCACAAACTTGCCATTATCCATAGCATTGAGCCACTGGTCAGTCATGTCAACCAATGCAGTGGTAGTGGAATGGTTTTTGCGATAAGCATGCTTGGCTGTAATCAGATCATTCTTTTCCATGTACTCCCACATTTTTCTACTCACAATACCCTCCAATATCTTACTGAGTGTAGGGAGTAGGCTAATTGGTCGACTATTGGCGGGAGTAAGGGGTTCTTTGCAGTCTTTCGGAATAGAACACAGTTTTGCATGCTTCCATACATTTGCAAACATCCCCTTTTCCAGTGACCAATTAAATATGTATCACAGTGGAACTGCAATCTGGGGAGCAGCACAGCGAAGCAAAAAATTGTCCATAAGATCATAACCTGTAGATTTACCATCAGGTAATGACTTCAATAGGTTTAACACCTCCTCCACTGACACCGTTTGCAGACTAAAAGAGCAGATCTTGCTGCTCATAATATGATCATCAATCCATTGGACAATAGCTTGTTTGGAAGAATGTATGTTTACATTGTTGCTCAGTAATTTAATTTTCTTCATAAAAAAAATCTGCAAAATGATTGGCAATATCAACTGGTTTTGTTATTATTCTCCCGTCAACCTCCACACTAGATGGGCATGATGAGATGGATGTACCAAGTAAGCCCTTAACTGTGTTCCATACCTTTTTAGAATCATTTTTACAATCAATAAAAGCATTGTTGTAAAATATATATATATATTTTTTGATTCAATTTAACTGCATAATTACGTAATGTTCTATAATTCTGTTCATCAATTTCTAACTTTGACTTGGCTGCTAAGACTTTTGCCATATTTCTTTGAGAAAAATCCTCACCCAGTTCATCATCAATCCATGGAGATGGACGGGCACCAACTGTACTCTTTCTTATAGGGGCATGACCTCAGTGAGCAAATCAATAAAACATTCTGTAGCGTGATTTAAATCATCCTCTAGATAAATCAGCTCTCAGGGTACAGCAGCCAAATCATTTAGAAATAGCTCATGATTAAATGTTAAAAAATTTATTTTGACCACAATCCTAGGGGGTTTCTTTGGAACCTTGGTGTTCATGGTTATGGTCACAATATTATGGTCTGTCCAGCCCACTGGCATTGATCTGGCTTTTAAGCATTGCAATGGTATATTACAGAAAATCAGATCAATGCATGTGTCTGAACGATGACCCAACTTAATTGAAGATCTAGTAGTATCATTAACCATTTGTTTCAAACCACAGTTCTTGGCATATCTCATCAATTTTGTTCTATTCAAATTATAGTGATCCTTCCAATTTATATTAAAATCACCAAAGATAAATACATCTATGTTGCTATCTGTGGCCTGGTCAAACCCAGTGCATAAGTCATCCAGATAGGACACCTTTGAGCTAGGAGGTCTATACACACATCCTACCAATATGGGTGCCTGGTGAGGCAGATGTACTTGAGCCCATACTGCCTCTATTTGACATACATTAAGGTCATCCCTCCTCTTAAAAGGTATATGATTCTGAATATACAGTGCTTCATCCCCACCATTCCTATTCCTGTCCCTTCTCAGTAGACTATATCCTTGAATGTTAATTTGCCCATCATTTACAGATGCATCTAAATGCGTTTCGGTCAAAGCCAAAATATGAATATTATTTATGTTGACCAAGTTAAAAACCTCATGTATTTTGTTAGGAAGGCTACATACATTAACCTGAGCTATATGCAGCCCTTTCATTATCAAGTGGAGATCAATAGAGCATGTATTCATTATAGTTGAAGTTGTCATGATACACTACAACACACAAACTCAGATTTTAACATTAAATTAAAATAGCCAGGGAGTTACTCTAGAGTCCCGATACAATTGCCCGTTGATATAAAGTTTATCCATCACCATGGAGACTCGTTGATTCAGGTAACGCTTTTCCTTCATGATGGGATATCGTTTTTTTTCTCCTTTCATTGATCTCGGTGGGGAAGTGATCATTCATTCCAAAATCAGTGTTTCTGAGTTCTCTCCCCATGTTCTTCGTCATTTCCTTTTGCTTAAATTTGTCAAAACGTGCAATAATAGCCCGTGGCCTATTTCCAGAGGCCTTACCTATTCTATGGACTCTGGAGAAAGTGGCATTACGCACAACATCAGTGGGCAGTTTTAGTTGAGTTGACATAAAGTCTCGGACCGTTGCTGTTGTCATTCTCCAGGTATCCCTGAGAATATTAGATTGTTCCACATTGATCGACACTGTACGTCAAGCAAGGTTTCTTTAAGTTGTTTGTTCTCTGCACCACCTCCACCTCCAGAGAGTCTACAGTACCTTACAGCGCCGTGTTCTCTCTCCTTAGATCATCAATCTGACGTTGGCTGAATTCTAGACTGGCACATAATGCATTGATGTCCTCTCGTAATATATCCAAGATATCAAGTTTGGCAAGCCTTTCATTGATGGATTTTAACAAGTCAACATCCATATCAGTAAACCTCTCCCCACTCGCCACACTCGCCCTCTTACTAGGGGATGGTTTGGTTCCATCGTTGATACCTATTGGACAACCTGGTTTTGTTTTGTTTTGTTGATTGGGTTGGTGGTCCTTAACAATGCTTGAATCCTCCGAAACCAGCGACATGTTTCTTTTACACATTACTTTACTCGTTTGTCAAAAGATGCATCTTTGATTGGACACCCTTTATTATACAGTACTGATAAGAAGAGGGACAGATGGAGAATGAGGCATGCATTAGGAAAATAAATGGGGAGGGTTTTTTGAGAGATGACGAGAGAAAGCAGCAGGAGTACTACCACAATTCAACATGCCTACATTTTGTTGGTTTGTGTAGCGTTGTTTTAACATTGTTGGTTTGTTTTGCATTTGTTTCTGTAGCGTTGTCTTAAACTCGCTTGGTTTGTGTAGCATTGTGTTAACCTTCTTGGTTTTTGCTATGTAGAAATGATGGCGTCTCTGGCCCAGCGGCCCGCTCCGGCCAACACCAACCGGGAGCGGCGCCCGCGCTACCAACACCCCAAAGGGGCACCCAACGCCGACCTCATCTTCAAGACCGGAGGAAGGTGAGACTCGCTCCTCAACTTACCTACCCACTACACACACACACCACCAGGGCCTGGAATCAACAGCAGACCACCAGCCAAATGCTGGTAGAAAGTCTGAGTGACTGGTGAACTTTCTTTAATGCAGCAGTCACAGTGGCTGGGACAGTTGTGGAATGAAAAGTTTGTTTTGTGTCCTAATCACCACCACACCTAAATACAAGCACACATAGCCTGTATTCACTGCGGGGGGAATAGGGTTGGCATGAGAATGGGATCCTGTCAAAGGACGTGGTGTTAGTCAACTCACTGACTCTCCCTCCTTGTTCTCTGCACCTGAACAGAAAGCAGGAAACAAAGCAGGAGAGAAATGAAAGGCACGAAAAGCGTGACAGACAAGAAAGGCAAGAAAAACACGAGAGAAACAACAGATATGAGGGCCAGGAGGCTAGGGCCAGCCAGCTCAGTCGGACACGCTACTGACAGACTGCATTCTGCACTTAGGCCCTGCTTATGTTAAAACCGGAAAGGGTTCATGTCTCCCAACTGTCAAACAATATTTTGTTTTGAGTATTCTGATCAGATACAGACTTGTCCCCCTTTATTTTTGCACTGTTAAAGAAAATATATCTGTTCTGCTTTGCAGGCACTAAAGTGCATTTTCATATTATTCTTCCTTAAAAGCTGTGAAGATTCCTTTCTATTTTTGGAAATAAAGATTGCCCTAACTTTCTATTTTCATCAGAACAGAAATAGCTTGTGGTTCTTTGTCCTTTCCTCATATTTGTCTTGGAAAAGTGACAAAATAATTCAGAAAGGAGATATTTAGATCCACGTCAACATAACGCATCATATTCATGCCTAACATACATTTGACAGATGCTTACATGATACTGATGGCAAAGTACACAATTATGTTTTTGATGAATAACACAACTTTATTTTGGATTGTCACTCACAATTACATTTTCTCACGAACAGACGCTAGACCATTGCAACCTATGGATGGAAGGAGATGCAGTAATGATGGTACTGAAGGAGTGAATGGGGACGGATATTGGGGCAGGAGGTTGAGGGAAGGATGGGTGGGGAAAAGGTGGTGGATCTTGGATGGATGTTTTGGGGATAAATACTCCAGTGAGTGTTCTGGAAGACAGCTACTACAGTAAAGCCCTGCTCTGTCCCCTAGGAGATGCTGATTGGAGTCTGGCCGAGGGAGCAAGCAAATGAGAGAGCAAGACAGGGCGAGCGGACCATCGGTCTCGCCTGAGCAGGGAGTGAGTCCGCCAGCCGCCCACTGACGCAAGCGCAGACCCCCACATCTAACCCCGCCGCCGGAGGAAGAGAAGGAGAAAGGGCATCAACGAGGGGTGGGGAAGAGGGGGGCACCCCCTTCAGCCAGCTAAGGCGTTCCAGAGAACACCCCTTCCTTTCTGTGCGTCGCCCGGGACGACACCAGCACAGCAGCACAAACACCCACCCCGCCTGCACAAAAGAACGAATCAAAGATGAATGAAAGAACGATCGACCAGCTGACGGACGTATGTACGGACAGACATGGACGCAGACAAACAGACGCACGTACAGCTGGGCTGCAGGAGAAGGGACTACAGTCGTCTTCTCTTCGCTCCCGTGCAGGATGAGGATATGGTGTACAAGGGCTCACAAGAGGAGGAGAATACAAGAGGAGGACAATGGACAGAATGTGTCAAAGAAAAGGGGACGGGTGAGGGTGTAACATCTTTGGAGATGGACTGTGCTTCTCTTACTGGGAACAGATCTGTTGTTCAGTCTTTTTTTTCTCTTCATCTAGCTAAATCACACACTGTTCAAAGGCAGCTAGATGGAGGAGGAGGAGGAGAGGGAGCACAGTTGGCGTCACCACTACTAAATGACTCGATAAACAAGGGAACAAGGAGGACAGGAGGATGTACAGAAAGGCGTGGTTGCTTGTGTGAGCAAGGGTTACAGATGTAGGATCTTCATTTGAGTCAGTTTGCTACAGCAGGACAATAATTCTGCAGCAACAGGAAATGTGAATTATTATGATTAACGGACAATTTTTGGTTGATACATTTTTGTAAAGTTGAAATAAAAAACTTCAGAAGCCTTTTTTAACCTCATACACTACAAGTTTTAAAATGTCCTGCATTCATTGCAGGAAAGTAAATTATCATGCAGCAGGGTGATCAAATTAAGATCCTACATCTGTACCATAGAGATGGTTTGCTCCTCCTAACCCTGTTGGAAGTGGAACACCTTGTCACGGTGACGACCCTGACCCCGAGGCGGGTACGAGACCAGTGTTAACTGACCAGCGTTTCATCATCAGAAATAAAAAATTAAATATAAGTGATGAATATAATACATATACTTTATTTTTTCAGCATTTTTGCTTTCTAGATGTTTCCTTTATTTTCATGAAAAATCTATACTTTTTTGGGGTGAAATACAGTTTGTTGTTTTGGAAATTGTGTGATGTATTGTAGTCTTTGACAAATGGATAAGATACTTATCTGTGCCCCTAGCCTCCTGAGTCATACTCAGTGATGATCATTTCTGTTTGATTATTTCTGTCTGTTGAATATATAGACAGATAATCTGTACTGTACTGCATGGGCTTTTCTGCACCAGCTCTGTAAGCCAATTTCTGCCTGTGTTTCAGTAAAAGTATCAGTTTGTGACTCACTCCTCTGGCTTGACTTCTTTACTGTGTCCATGATCTGTGTCCCACCCAGGGTTGGGTAGGTTACTTTCTAAATACAGTTACTAGTCACCTGTCAAATTGTTATCAGTAATGTAACTTTTGGATTACCCAAACTCAGTAACGTAATCTGATTACATTTAGTTACTTTTAGATGTATTTCCCCTTAAGAGGCATTAGAAGAATACAAAAATGTATGTTAACAATTGAACCACATTTATTGCAGGATAAATAAATGTTAACGTTTACATAGGTGGCCTTATAAAGTAAAATGTAACATCCATATGAGTTGGTTATGTAGGCTTCTTCTAACCCATCACTTTCTACTACATATAATAAAACGATTAAATTATATATTTACATTAAAAAACAAAGTCTATCAGAATTCCAGTCATTCCAATAAATGTTATACCCATTAATCTTCAAGAATAGGACTTGGAAATATATAAGTATAGATTAGCCAAGTTGTTTTACCTGAGCATAACCCCAAAACTAAGGACTTATTAGTCAGCCTTACCCTGTTGTTTAGTTTGTTGTCATGGAGGACTGATTGGGCTCTTTGATTCGAGCTAAAAAATAAATAATGTGCTCATGGAATGGCATGCTTTGAGCACTACAGAAAAGTGCTTTACATGTGAAAAAATGAATACCATATGCTGCATTTGCTATAGACCTATTGTTACACTTTTTGTTGGCGACACTTTGATATCTTGGTAATATGCAGCTGTTTAAAGGGCAAATCCACAGATGACACTGCCTTCTAAGCAGAGTTACAAAGAAAAAGCCATATCTCAGACTGGCCTAGAACTCTGCCTAGAATGCCAGCATCCCGGAGTCGCCTCTTCACTGTTGATGTTGAGATTGGTGTTTTGTGGGTACTATTTAATGAAGCTGCCAGTTGAGGACTTGTGAGGCGTCTGTTTCTCAAACTAGACACTCTAAAGTACTTGTCCTCTTGCTCAGTTGTGCATCGCAACCTCCCACTCTTTCTATTCTGGTTAGAGCCAGTTTGCGCTGTTCTGTGAAGGGAATAGTACACAGCGTCGTATGAGATCTTCAGTTTCTTGCCAATTTCTCGCATGGAACCGCATTCATTTCTCAGAACAAGAATAGACTGACGAGTTTCAGAAGAAAGGTCTTTGTTTCTGGCCATTTTGAGCCTGTAATCAAACCCACAAATTCTGATGCTCCAGATACTCAACTAGTCTAAAGAAGGCCAGTTTAATTGCTTCTTTAATCAGAACAACAGTATTCAGCAGTGCTAACATAATTGCAAAATAGTTTTCTAATGATCAATTAGCCTTTTTAAAATGATAAACTTGGATTAGCTAACACAACGTGCCATTGGAACACAGGAGTGATGGTTGCTGATAATGGGCCTCTGTACGCCTATGTAGATATTCCACAAAAAATCAGCTGTTTCCAGCTACAATAGTGATTTACAACATTAACAATGCCTACACTCTATTTCTGATCAATTTGATGTTATTTTAATGGACAAAAAAATAGCTTTTCTTTCAAAAACAAGGACATTTCGAAGTGACCCCAAACTTTTGAACGGTAGTGTATAAATACAGTTGAAGTCGGAAGTTTTCATACACTTAGGTTGGAGTCATTAAAACTAGTTTTGGCAAGTCGGTTAGGACATCTACTTTATGCATGACATAAGTAATTTTTCAAAATATTGTTTACAGACAGATTATTTCACTTATAATTCACTGTATCACAATTCCAGTCGGTCAGAAGTTTACATACACTAAGTTGACTGTGCCTTTAAACAGCTTGAAAATGATGTCATGGCTTTAGAAGCTTCTGATAGGCTAATTTACATAATTTGAGTCAATTGAAGGTGTACCTGTGGATGTATTTCAAGGCCTACCTTCAAACTCAGTGCCTCTTTGCTTGACATCATGGGAAAATCATAAGAAATCAGCCAAGACCTCAGAAAAAAGATTGTAGACCTCCACAAGTCTGGTTCATCCTTGGGAGCAATTTCCAAACACCTGAAGGTACCACGTTCATCTGTACAAACAATAGTACGCAAGTCTAAACACCATGGGACCACGCAGCCGTCATACTGCTCAGGAAGGAGATGCGTTCGGTCTCCTAGAGATGAACGTACTTTGGTGTGAAAAGTGCAAATCAATCCCAGAACAACAGCAAAGGACCTTGTGAAGATGCTGGAGGAAACAGGTACAAAAGTATCTATATCCATAGTAAAACGAGTCTGATATCGACATAACCTGAAAGGCCACTCAGCAAGGAAGAAGCCACTGCTCCAAAACCGCCATAAAAAAGCCAGACTACGGTTTGCAACTGCACATGGGGACAAAGATCGTACTTTTTGGAGAAATGTCCTCTGGTCTGATGAAACAAAAATAGAACTGTTTGGCCATAATGACCATCGTTATGTTTGGAGGAAAAAGGGGGATGCTTGCAAGCCGAAGAACACCGTCCCAACCGTGAAGCATTGGGGTGGCAGCATCATGTTGTGGGGGTGCTTTGCTGCAGGAGGGACTGGTGCACTTCACAAAATAGATGGCATCATGAGGCAGGGAAATTATGTGGATATATTGAAGCAAAATCTCAAGACATCAGTCAGAAAGGTAAAGCTTGGTCGCAAATGGATGTTCCAAATGGACAATGACCCCAAGCATACTTCCAAAGTTGTGGCAAAATGGCTTAAGGACAACAAAGTCAAGGTATTGGAGTGGCCATCACAAAGCCCTGACCTCAATCCTATAGAAAATTTGTGGGCAGAACTGAAAAAGTGTGTACGAGCGAGGGGGCCTACAAACCTGACTCAGTTACACCAGCTCTGTCAGGAGGAATGAGCCAAAATTCACCCAACTTATTGTAGGAACTTGTGGAAGGCTACCCGAAACGTTTGACCCAAGTTAAACAATTTAAAGGCAATGCTACCAAATACTAATTGAGTGTATGTAAACTTCTGACCCACTGGGAATGTGATGAAAGAAATAAAAGCTGAAATAAATCATTCTCTCTATTATTATTCTGATATTTCACATTCTTGCAATAAAGTTGTGATCCTAACTGACCTAAAGACAGCGAATTGTTACTAGGATTAAATGTCAGAAATTGTGTAAACTTCCAACTTCAACTGTATATGTGCCTTTTTTCAATGCTGATTGGAATGTCATTGAGAAAACGTAGAAGTGTCAAAGATTTTTTTTTGCAAACCTCCTCTCTGAATTTAAAAGTAATCCTCGAAGTAAGCATTAGTTTTTTAAAAAGTATCTGAAATCTCATTACAATATATTTGCTGGTAACGTAATGGATTACAGTTACCGTTTTTTTTTTGTAGTCCCTTACATGGTCCCACTTATATGGCTTGGAGCCTTTGCTTCTCCATTGATGTACCTTTGTGTGTATTGGAGGGAGTGCAAGACTATATTAGTGCACCAGTGTGTAAGAGAAAGAGGTTGTATGACAGAGGGAGTGTGTGTGTTTGTTAGAGGGCACTCTTAGAGGGTTTTCTGCTGGCTCTAATTACAGACCCAAAACATGCTTATTTCCTCACTTTCTGCCTGAGTACCTCCCCTCAACACACACACACACACACACACACACACACACACACACACACACACACACACACACACACACACACACACACACACACACACACACACACACACACACACACACACACACACACACATACACACACACACACACACACACACACATTACCAAATCACAGCTTTAGTTGCCCTCGCTCACACTCCCAAAGAAGCCAATGCCCCAGATCTTCTTGGTCACACACACTCAGATACACACTTAGACCAATGCCCCACAAAGGGAAAGAAAGGCTCTCTGTTGGGGCTGGGAAAAGTGGTCTGACTCTGCAGTGTAGACAGCATACCATGTGAAACTGGGAGCTGCTGTCCACCTAGCAGAGAGAGTACACAGTGGGCTACAGCTCTCCAGGGAAATATTCTGTATGTAAGAGAAAGCAGCTCAATAGTCTATTTTCCTCTGTCGTCAGATCTGAAAAAGGGAAAGCTTAAAACAATATTGAGGAAGATTTACGGGAATTTTACTCTCCAATTATTTCATCGTAGCGGCAGAAAGGAGACAAGGAACTTTGGAATCATGACCTTCATGGATGGACAGTCAAAAAGGTAATAGAATGGGGTTTTAGAATGTAGGCTGAGGTGAGTTGATGCATGCATGGGAAGCGTGTCTGTTTACTGTTCCATTAAAACCATGGTGAATTATTTCCCAGGGAAGGTCAATCATTATAAACCAAATCCTGAGATTCTACTCATCCATAACATTCCATAGTAAATGCCCTGCGAAAAATAACAAACTCTGGATAGGATAAGTCATGTATATTAGTCTCTTTATTAAGTGACACAGATGTACATTAAACATTGTGTACAATATGACAATGGGCAAAACATATAAAAGGCGCTGTTGTACCATACCAGCAACTTTAGTTGACAATTTGTAAATGTTAATTGAATGTCAAATAAAGATGTTGTCCGTGAGGCTTTTTTGTTTCTCGCTCTGGGTCTGCAAACTACAGGCATATTTCCCCACTGTGTGTTTGTGTGTATTAGATACTTCAAGAGTTACTGTAGATTTACTACAAAACCGGAGTCAAGATATTAATAGTTAAATATGTTTCACTCACACAACCACAATAATGTGTGCATGGTGTAACACAGGATCCTTCATGAGTTACTGTAGATGAACTACAAAACCGGAGTCTGACTTTTTTCATTAAATAAAACTTTAAAATGGACAAACATGTTTCACGCAGACACACCCGCGCACACACACACACACACACACACACACACACACACACACACACACACACACACACACACACACACACACACACACACACACACACACACACACACACACACACACACACACGAACACAAACACACACACACACACACACACACACACACACACACGAACACAAACACACACACGCACACACACACACACACGCACACACAGGGTTATGTACCAATATAGCTGCAGTCCAGAGAGAAACAAGAGGCATCAGTTATGATGACAGTTAAATTACATATTACAAATGCAAGTGCAGCATACATGAACAAAAGTAATGGTCCTTGTGAGTATTTCTGGATTCTGTGGCTTCAGTGTTTGTGTTTTGGGCATTACAAGCCCTTGCCAGTCCTCACTAAGTACATTTTTTCCCCCTCAAAGTAGTAAAAGTCTACATTTCAAACCACATTTAGTGGTTTTGTGTGGGAGGCATGTCCATGGAGTAAAAATACCCTTTAGCCAGCGGTGTAGTGACATATCACTCCTTTCCTAAAAACTCAAGCCTGTGCTCTTTTCTGTAACTTACTTACATTCACAAAAATGTCATATGAGGAGATAAACACATGGGGTCACTTCAGAACTTCCAATAATGTTATATCCTTAGAGCTGAGCATATGAGGTACATGAATGTAAACTATTTTTAATTGCTGCTTAGTTTGCTTGGTATGTCAATCAATCGTTACGTTTATAAGCTTTGCTCTTGCGTGAAGGAAAGTGACCTGTCTTTAACATACCATAAGGCAGCAGTGGAAATCAATGGGTGCATAAATACCTATATAGTAAAATATCATCAATATGCATGAATAGGATGGTTACCGTCCTCAAAGGGAATATAGGTACATTCTAATAGATCAGTGAGTGAAGTTAATTCAACCTTATTCTACCAGGAAAGTGCTTCAAACTATGTCCTCGTTCATGCTCATAAGAGCTGTACACTCATAATCATTCCCTGGACAACAACAACGCTCAAATCGGTTAACAAAATAACATGTTGTGAGGCTCTTCAGTTCTCAGGTTACTTCAATCTCAGTTTATAATGATTCAAGTTCACTTTATCAGTACCAGCAGTACCAGCCTCAAACTGAGCAGTAATCAATATAGTGTCATATAAAGTAAATCTCATTTTTGGAGGGTATACAAATCCATCTTTGGAGAGTGAGAGCATGTAAGGATTCTCACTGGTAGCCGAGTATGTGACATCAGAAGGAGGCAAAGGGACTAAAACGTCTGTCTCTGCCAAATGTGCCAATGCCAAAAGACATTCGGCTGTCTGCGTTCCCCTTTGCACAGGTCTGTTTTTTGTCTGTTTTGGCCCAGAGACAAAATAGAGGTACATGTATACTGTGAAGTAGCGGAAAAACTATGTCTTGGTTCAGAGGCAATGTAAAACATTGAGTAGGATTACAGTTAAATAGAGCACAATAAAGAGACGGACCTTTGATGCATATATCAGCTCCGTGGGAGTGTGGGAGTTGTTGGGTGAATGTATTTGTGGGTATGAGTGCATGTGAACGTATGTGTTTGACGAATGCTTGTGTATACATGTGCGCGTGTGTGTATTTGAATTAAAAAACGTACGCGTGCTCATTCGTCAACTAGGCCATGTGGCGCGTCGGACTCGTTTGTCAGCATTCATTGGCTCAGAACCTGGTGTGCCGGGTTTCAACCAGGATCCTGTTTCATTCCACAGTAATGTAGGTATCTTCTCCTGCCACACCTCGCATCCTTTCAGAGAAAAAAACGTCGGAGTCATTAGTTACGTCTGTCCACCTGGCATCGGAATGGAGTTTATGCAGAGGAGACAATGAAAGAAGGAAGACAGAGGTGGCGATCCCAGAGTTAGAAAGTGTCTTTCAGCAGTCCCAGTTTCCGGAGCGCATCTCTGCGCGACTCATCCGTCGCTCCCCGTCCAGAGAACTGCACAGTGATCCCTTGGGAGCGGAAGGACGGCTTGGAGACGGCGGACTTCGGCCGGGGCTCCGGGGGAGACGCCACCATCCTGTTGGAGCTAGGGGGAGTGCTGTAGCGGAAAGGTCTGGGGGCTTGAGAAGGCACTGGGGATGAAGCTTTGCTGGGGGACCTCACTAGAGTGTGTGCGAGGATGTCAGGGGTGGTAATGGGGGAGGGTGTGGTGTGGGATGGGGTGACCATTCTGGTCTTCCCCCCGTAGCTGTTGACCTCGTAGGGCATGGTTTCTACTTTGGTTGGGATGGAGGTGGAGGTTGGTGGAGGCATCACTCTGGCTGGGGTGGAGTTGAAAACTGGGGGAGGCATCACTCTGGCTGGGGTGAAGTTGGAGGTTGGGGGAGGCATCTCTCTGGCTGGGGTGGGGGTGGAGACAGGGGGAGGCATCACTCTGGCTGGGGTGAAGTTGGAGGCTGGGGGAGGCATCACTCTGGCTGAGGTGAAGTTGGAGGCTGGGGGAGGCATCACTCTGGCTGAGGTGGATGCTGGGGGAGGTATGGCCCTGTTCTGGATGTCTGGTTGTGGTGGATCAGCCCTGGTTGTGGTAACAGGAGCAGGTTTCATTACCTTAGTCTTACCCCCGTAAGGGTTGAAGTCACTGTGAGAGGTCACTGGGTGGGCCTTACTGCCATGGCTACTGGTGGAGGGAGCAGCAGCAGCAGCCTTCGAGGGGTTCACCACGATGGTCTTCCCGCCGTAGCTGTTAAAGTCCTTGGACGAGACTTCGGGCGGGGGAGAAGCAAGCTTGTTGTCATGGATACTGGCGTGAGAGCTGTTGGTGTTGACTGTTACTGGTGGCAAGGGGCTTGCCTGTCTGGCCACGCCTGGTTTACTCACGGGTGTCAGTGTAGGGGTAGGTGTAGGAACGGGTGTAGGGGTGGCAACCGGAATTGGGGCAGCAGCGGGTTTGGTGTTTGTGCTGCTATTGGGGGTGATTATAAGAGAGAAATCCCCTGACGGGGAGCGGTTTCGGCTCAAGCCCAGTTTGGACAGTGCCTCCATCCGGGACTTATTTGGAGTGGGATCCCTGAAAGACACACTGCGGATGGGAAGGTTTACCTGGACCTTCTGTAGCCCATGGAGTTCCTCTGCCTCCAAAGGGTGGGACGTCCCTGATAGGTTAGCCAGCATCTGAGACTTCCTGTCCTGGAGGTTCACACTGGCCAGCGAATCGCTGTGGTGCTGGTTGCTGCCCATTATCATGCTGATGTTGACGGGGTAATGGTTGGGCTTGGCTGAGGTGGTCGGGCCCTGTTTGATTGGATAATCTGGGGAGGTGGGTGGTCTCTCTATGTTCTCTAAATCAAGGTTCCTATGGTGGTTGGACAGGAGGGAGGAGGAGAGGATGTTGGTGTTCCCCCCGCTCCCCTGGTGCTCGGCGATCTTCTGGGCGATGACGACGGGGGTAGGAACGGAGCCTACAGGCTGGTACAGGGCGTGGACATAGGGGGCATGGTCTTTTCCAGGAAGGGGCAGGTTGCACTCTGTAGGGAAGTTTTCCATCACCTCGCGCCTCGGTTTGTTATCAAAATGCCTCTCAGGGTTGTTCATTACCATATTCTGGGTGAAATCTGCAAAAAGAAAGTTTGAGATGTAAACTCATCAGTTCTCTATACGTTCTGTATCTTCAAAAGACAAGGTCAATGGCAAGTCTATATCTTCAAAAAACCATTGGGTCAATGGAAAGTCTGAATCATATTTCTTGTAGAATGACTACACAGTGCAAATGTCAATGCTGAGTAATCCGTCATTCTGATGACAGTGATAAAGTCTGATCTCATTTGACTGTAGTAATTCTAATGATCAAAGGGACTGATAATCGTAATCAAATGTAAACAGTACTGTTCAGGGTGGAGCAAGTAGTGTACTGTGCTGTACCTGGCATGGAAGACTTGAACGGTGCCTGTATGGGGTTGACTTGATCAGGCTGTGCTGGGCGAACCAGGTCTATGATGTCCTGGTCCTTAGTGCTGGTGGGTCTGTCCAAGGCTGAGCGGGGTGGTACGGGGCTGGGGGCGGATGCCAGGATGGGGGGTCCTGGTCCATCAAGCTCATCTACTGCTGGGGCAGTCAGAAGGGAGTCGATGGTCTCCTCAAAGAACAGGATACAATCCTGCTCCTCCTGGCTTAAGAACTGAAGCGTCTTATCCTCCTGTAGGGGGCGTAACAGAGCACAGGGCAACACAACACACATGAGTTACTTGGATGGGAAGAACCGGCTACAGGGACACACTAGTAGATCATCAAAAACATAGGTTAAAGGTGCTCTTTGGTTAAGGGGTAATTGGTCATACATGAGTTACTGTTATACAATAATGTATCTTCTATACCATCTCAGGTGCAGTGTATGGAATATACTTCCTGTTGCCCAAAAAAGGTATGTAAAGGATGTAAACAAACACAGATCCTGTTGGTTTAGCCTTTCCCCTCATACTCGAAAGGACTACACACACTACACCGAATGTTGATCTGCCGTTCGTCTGGCGTTCGTTCGGTGCGCCATGTATTAGGGACCACCCGCTGGCGGACATCTGACTGCCAACATTTTTGCACAATTCTTAACTGAGAGACCCTGTGTCCCAATCCATCCAGCTGCCTGCCATCTCTCGTATGTTTGTGTATGCGTATGAGCGACGGTGAGAACACAGGGCTGCTTGTTCGTGCTCTCCCACCTCCCAACGTTCTAAATCCCCCCCACAACCTAGCTCAGAGACCTGGAGGGAGGAGCCTACACCCTCTAGCCCCTCCTACATGGAGACCTCACTGCCTACATGTTACATCGCTACCTGTCCCTCTGTACAGAGCACATGCAGCCACAGAACACAACGGGCATAGGGTATCCAATGATAGGGCTGCTTTGACGGCTGCAGGATGACACTGACTATAGCTTTTCCACTGCTCTCTGGGTTCTGTTTCACTCAAGATAATGCGCTGAATCAAAGGGCAACATGGTTAGATTGTTTAAAATGAAAAAAAAATCCTGGGTTTCTGAAAAAGGCATTAGGTCAACAGAATGCACAATCCAGCTAGAGACTAGCTATATATACTGTAGATCCCCCATAAAACAACGTGTCATCTAAATACACACATGTAGGGAGTAGACACACAAACCCAGGAAAGCACACACAGACACAAATACCTGGCTGACCATGGCCCATTTTTATTGCAACAAGAAAGTAAAAAACAGATGCACCCATACACCTTTCATTGACAATTACCACCACTGTCAATCAGTGACAAACAAAATATTTTTGTTTGCCGTTTCTGGTTACGACCCTGTGCCTGTGATTACTAGGGTAACAGGTTACCATAGCAGCAGGATGCCATCTCGTTGCTAGGCATCACTGTAGGGATGGAGAGATTTTTTACCCGAGGTAAATATTTACCACAACACAGACCTGTTCTATTCAGCCACACATACACACACCAACCATACACACACATGTACGCACGCACCCATGTGCACACTCACACACACGCACCAACACACACACACACGCACGCACACACACACCTGCAGACAAACTCAGTTGAAACCAAACACAAAGATCACTGACTTTTGTTGTGTGATGCAGGACCTACAAAACTGCACCTTAACCGGTTTCCCGTAGTCTCCGTGGTGTGTGTGTGTCATCCCTGAGGCATGCAACAGGATGTAGTGGTTAATCCTGTGTAATTTCTCAGTGACAGTATGACAGAGGGGGGCATGGAGACAGACTTTGCTGTATAAACAGCACAGTCAGGTTTTTTTTAAAGTCACACAAGGAAAAGCACCTGCTCTCAAACAGGAACAGGTGAATTCTTCAATGCCATGCCCCCCTAACATGGGTGCATAAATTGTGAACAAAGGGAGAAATATTTTGAATTTTTTATTTGAGATACTAAGAGAATAAACCATTAACTGAAAGGGTTTCATACAAGTTATACTCACAAATGGTCTACTGCGGGAGTTTCTATTAGCGACATCATGACCCCCGTTGACCCCGAAATGGAGGTTCGGATTGGCCTGCACTCGGACGTCCATGGTTATCGGGTCAAATGCCAGGCGACTCGTGGGTATCTCATGAAGGGTCAGTGGTTTCCGAGCAGTCCTTGGAGAGAAAGTCCGCGAACGTGTCTGCTCTCACTCTGAATAATCTTTGAATCTCCTCAAACACAGTCTAGAAACAAATAGAGAGAGGAGGAACGGCTTAAAGGAAAGGAGGCCAGCTCAAACAATAACACAGTAGTAATTGTACAGTATAAGACTACTTCCCTGATAGCCTGAACTAAGACTGTACAGTAATTAAATGAATGTAATAATACAGTGGTGTTTTGGTTTACTTTAAAATCAATATCATGTTGTTGACTGTCTAAATAGTCTCAGGGGGAACAGCTGGTGAGAACAGAACACTCCCCCACAGCTCCCCTGGGAAAATGTCTCCCTCATTCCTTCCCTCCCCAAACACTTATTCAGTGTCAATCTATATCATGTAAATACCAAACTCTCAACACAAAGTTTGAACTCCAAGCTGCCACTGACTCAACCATCTCAGCTGAAGTGAAGTATCAAAGTCATTTTGCAACAGGTTGTCATGTTTGCCACTGCTGGTCGCCTCAGGTCGGGGGGAAACACATCCCCAAGTCATAGTCAAGAACAAGGTGGACCTTGTTCAGTAGGTCCCTAGACTAGTGCGTCCTTGTCGTCTGTGATAGTTATTACGCTCTCTATAGCAGGTAGTTATTCCAATATACCTATTACATATAGTCACGTTTTTTTTCCACCAGTCACTCCGTGGGTAGTCATGGCACAGAATCACTGGTACAGAGCTCATAAACTGATAGACAAGTTATTCTGGATCAGGTATGTTAGCGACGAGCAAACAGGCTCCACCAGACAAGCCCTCCTTGTTTAGGACCTTCAAATACACCTACATTGGACGCTCAAAGCTGTTGAGTGATTTGTCAAGGTGACTGCTTTGACACATTCCATTCTCGCCACTGGTTTCGATGTAGCCTATGAATTTAGTCATGATCAAATAAAACCTAAAATTAAGATATTTTGCAGTGGGACTCTGGGACTTCATATTCCCAGTCCCAGTATTTTCTATGCAAATATTCTACCCAGTGAGTCCAAAATAGGTTTCCATAGACACAGGGTATGGGAGACACATTTACATTGAATGTACTTTACTTAACTTTCTTAAAAATTGAGAGATGCACTTACCTTTATAATAATCTTAAAATAACCATAGGCTACAGAGAAAACTATCAAAATGTCCCAAAACTCCACTCTGTATACAGGGATGGATTAACAAACTCTTCCCTTTCTTAGAACAAAAACATAAAATCGTCAGCTTTGTTCTCAAAGTTCTCTTCCCTCCCGTCTCCTCGCGGAACAGGCGTGCTTGGCGAACTCCCCGTGCGTAATGTGGCAGGTCTCCTGTTCCAGTGGAGCGTCAAGCGCACAGGACTCCACCCAATACAGCAGCTGAGCAGTAAACTGGAGCTTTCATTCAAGTGCTGGAGACTACCCACTGACTCATAGAAATGATTAAGAGCGCCTTTCTTTGAGTCCCAGTTAAATATGTAGGCGATTATAGGCTTTTTCACTTAGACATTTAAGCAACCTTGAACTTAACGCATGCACTAACGTGTCACATCTGTAAGGTTCTGCAAACCTTTTGCTACAGACCATATTGCCTTAATAATTATGAGCTAATATCATGCACGAAATGTAATTAATAATACTGTTTAGCCTACAAATTCCGTGTAGCAGCTTTTGCCCTGCCCTGATTGGGACCAACATTTAACAAACCAGACTCTCTAGACTAGAGTTTCATTAGTTTCAGCTTTGGCACAAATGAGGTTGGCACCCAATGCACGACATACCCTGGCCTTGTTAATAACATTTCATTCATAGGCAGGCATGTCTGTTATTTTCATGAATCATTGAGCATCTCTTGTTTTCCCAGCCTAATGAATGACATAATTATTGGAATTCCAAAATCACCATAGCCACACCAAAATTAAAATCCAAGACAATTGGAGGATTGTTATGTAATTTGGTTTACCTGCCAACATTGTGTTTAATTTGAGGACATGTATTTTTTTTGTCATGACTCGGAAGTCTTTGTTACACTATACGCCACCCATAATCGAAAGAGGGTTCGTCTTTGTAGCTGTGCCATAATGGCTTCTGTGACCGCATAGCAGCACCATTCAGCGCTATCGCCATTTTAAAGTAACATTTATTCTTATTTTGTGTTTGAAAAAAGCGTAAAGCTAATATCGGTGATTTAACGCCACCTGCAGTGCTGGAGCACCCAGTGGCGATCCTCAGAACCTCAGAAAAAAACTCAGAAAATAAATTGTAGACCTCCACAAGTCTGGTTCATCCTTGGGAGCAATTTCCAAATGCCTGAAGGTACCACATTCATCTGTACAAACAATAGTACGCAAGTATAAACACCATGGGACCACGCAGCCGTCCTACCGCTCAGGAAGGAGATGCGTTCTGTCTCCTAGAGATGAACGTGCTTTGGTGCGAAAAGTGCAAATCAATCCCAGAACAACAGCAAAGGACCTTGTGAAGATGCTGGAGGAAACAGGTACAAAAGTATCTATATCCACAGTAAAAATGAGTCCTATATCGACATAACCTGAAAGGCCGCTCAGCAAGGAAGAAGCCACTGCTCCAAAACCGACATAAAAAAGCCAGACTACGGTTTGCAACTGCACATGGGGACAAAGATCGTACTTTTTGGAGAAATGTCCTCTGTCTGATCAAACAAAAATAGAACAGTTTGGCCCTAATGACCATCGTTATGTTTGGAGGAAAAAGGGGGAGGCTTGCAAGCCAAAGAACACCGTCCCAACTGTGAAGCACGGGGGTGGCAGCATCATTTTGTGGGGGGCTTTGCTGACTGGTGCACTTCACAAAATAGATGGCATCATGAGGAAGGACAATTATGTGGATATATTGAAGCAACACCTCAAGACTTGGTCGCAAATGGGTTTTCCAAATGGATAATGACCACAAGCATACTTCCAAAGTTGTGGCAAAATGGCTTAAGGACAACAAAGTCAAGGTATTGGAGTGGCCATCACAAAGCCCTGACCTCAAACCCATTTGTGGGCAGAACTGAAAAAGCGTGTGCGAGCAAGGAGGCCTACAAACCTGACTCAGTTACACCAGCTCTGTCAGGAGGAATAGGCCAAAGTTCACCCAACTTATTGTGGGAAGCTTGTGGAAGGCTACCCAAAACGTTTGACCCAAGTTAAACAATTTAAAGGCAATGTTACCAAATACTAATTGAGTGTATGTAAACTTCTGACCCACTGGGAATGTGATGAAAGAAATAAAAGCTGAAATAAATCATTCTCTCTACTATTATTCTGACATTTCACATTCTTAAAATAAAGTGGTGATCCTAACTGACCTAAAACAGTGAATATTTACTAGGATTTAATGTCAGGAATTGTGAAAAACTGAGTTTAAATGTATTTGGCTAAGGTGTATGTGAACTTTCGACTTCAACTGTATATACAGTACCAGTCAAAAGTTTGGACACACCTACTCATTCAGGGGTTTTTCCTCATTTTTACTATTTTCTACATTGTAGAACAATAGTGAAGATATCAAAACTATGAAATACACATATGGAATCATGCAGTAAACAAAAAGTGTAAAACAAATCAAAATATATTTTAAATTGGAGATTCTTCAAAGTAGCCACCCTTTGCCTTGATGACAGCTTTGCGCAATCTTGGCATTCTCTCAACCAGCTTCACCAGGAATTCAGAATGCAGAATCATCCAACTCAGAATTCCAGTTCGGGAACTCGGGCCTCTTTCTAGAGCTCTGACCTGAAGATCACTGACATCATGATTCAACCTTGTTTTTTCCCCCAGAGTTACCAGTTGTTTTGAAAGCACCATAAATCCTGAGAATGCCAGACTTTGATGACAAGGTTTGCCCACAAGAAGGACCACCGTGCCACCTTCCTGTTCAATTGAGCACAGCACAACGGTGAGTCCTAAAATGTCTTGCATGCTGCTGCATAAATTATGTAATATTCCAGGGAGATATCTATACCGTAGCTAAGAAAGTATTGCTAAGTGTATGTTGTGTAGTAAGCTGTTAGTAGCCCATGTGCCTGACCCTAACAATTTTAGTCCCTTTCCCACCTCATCATTTTGCCTACTGTTCTGACTTCGTAGTGCATGCACAATATTTACATGCTAAAATCGCCACTGATCCCCGCCATCTAGCAGTGGTGTAAAAAGTATTCAAATCTCATACTTGAGTAAAATTAAAAGATACCTTAATAGAAAATTACTCAAGGTAAAGTGAAAGTCACCCAGTAAAATACTACTTGAGTAAAAATCTAAAAGTATTTGGTTTTAAATATACTTAAGTATCAAAAGTAAATGTAGTTGCTAAAATATACTTAAGTATCAAAAGTAAAAGTACATATCATTTAAAATTCCTTGTATTAAGCAAATCAGATGGCACAATTTTCTTGTTTTTTAAATTTATTTTTGGATACTCAGACATCATTTACAAACACAGTATTGTGTTTAGTGAGTCTGCCAGATCAGAGGCAGTAGTGATGACCAGGGATGTTCTCTTGAAGTGTGCGAATTGGACACTTTCCTGTCCTGCTAAGCATTTAAAGTGTAACGAGTACTTTTGGGTGTCAGGGAAAATGTATGGAGTAAAATGTACCACATTTTCTTTAGGAATGTAATGAAGTAAAAGTAAAAGTTGTCAAAATATAAATAGTAAAGTGAAATACAAATACCCCAAAAAACTACTTAAGTAGTACCTCAAAGTATTTTTACTTAAGTACTTTACACCACTGCCATCTAGTGGCCTCAACAAATGAATGCATTTTCTTCAAAACATGTTGTGTTTATGGACTGCCAGTGGCGATTTTAGCATGTCAATATTGGTGATACATGCCAGCAAAGCCACTACACAACACTAAACATTACATGAATTGCACTATAACGGTGACAAACGGTGAACACAAACTGTTAGGTCCTACATAAAGCTGTCCCAACAGCAGAGCTTTATTTTCAGCACCATGGAGTGAATCCTTACCACCGCTACGACTGGCTATCAGCCTTTTCTAGCAGCGAAATAGTTAATTCAGCCTCATTTACTGCCATTTTAAAAACCATATCTGATATGGCTGACTTGTTTAAACAAATGTGGTGTCTACTGACAATTGAGATGTACAAACTATGGCATAAGAGAACGATGAGCGGATAAGAGGCAATCCGTCATTTCGATTAAGACCTTAATGAGCGAGCTAAAACGGTCGTAGTTGTCAATAGGTGTATTGGAGGCGAAGTCAGGTGCAGGAGAGCAGAGTATAATAAACAGGCGCACTTTTATTATAGTTCCAAACATGAGCATTACATAAAACAAACGCGCTCAAAAAAACCGGAACATAAAAGTAAAGCGCCTAAACTAACACCACATAACATGAAAACAATTACACACAAAACATGATGGGAAACAGAGGGTTAAATACAAGTAGCTTGATTGGGAAATGAAAACCAGGTGTGTATGGAAACAAGACAAGACAAATGGATATATGAAAAATGGAGCGGCGATGGCTAGAAAGCCGGTGACGTCGATCGCCGAACGCCGCCCAAACAAGGAGAGGACCGAAGTCGTGACAGTAGTCGTGACAGTAGTCAATATAACTATTTGTTCAGCGCCAGAATTCAGAACATGGGCCGTTCTTACAGTATTCTCCCTGTACAGAAAGTGAGAAACATTGGATGAATAAAGGGGGCATATAAGCAGACAATGAAATCTCTTACAATATTCGATGATGACATTTCTCTAAAACAGGCCATAGGCTACATGTTCACCACCAAGTCAGAACAGTAGGCTAAATTATGGGGAAAGGGGCCACATTTTTAGTGTGAGGCACATGGGCTACTAACAGCTTACTACACAACTTAGTATTACTTTCTTAGCTACAGTATGCATATTTCCCTGGCATATTACATCATTTATGCAGCAGCATACAAGACATTTTTCATACTCACCATTGTGCTGTGCTCACTTGAACAGGAAGGTGGCTCGGCGGTCCTTCTTATGGGCACATTTTTTCATGAAACTTTGTCATCAAAGTCTGGCATTCTCTGGATTTATGGTGCTTTCAAAACAACTGGGAACTTTAAAAAAACAAGGTTGAATCATGATGACGTCAGTGATCTTCAGGTCGGAGCTCTAGAAAGAGGCCCGAGTTCCCGACTTGAATTCCGAGTTGTATGACCGTTCAAAACGTATAGTTCTCAGTTGTCTTGAACTCAATGAAGTCTGAGATTTCCCAGTTTTGAGTTTCCAGTTGTTTTGAACGCGGCAGAAGTCATGCTGAATTGACAGCATGGTCAATGTATTCAACCTTTTCTGGCCCATGGTGTTCACATGCATGTGAATGTTTGTGGTTTTAACCTTGGAAAAGAGACCCTTAAACCCAGACTTGGACCACACACCCTTTCCACCAAATAGCAGGAAAAGAAAATAATTTATCTTCATATGACAAGGATTTGCCAGTAGATTGTCAACGTGATACATGAAGATGACTGCTTGTCTAGCTTGCTAGCTAAGATTTTGAAAGAATGATGTTGACATGATCAGTCCAATCAACGCTACGGTAGATAAAACGTGATTTGACATAATTTTATCTGTGGCCAATGAGGAGCCTTCTTGGATTTGCACTTCTTATGTAAATATATGGCAGCACCCAAGGGGGCTTGAACTTCCTAGCTGTCCCTGTAGATTGTGATGTGACGTAGTGTACCCGTGAGTGACAGAACACTGAGCCAATCACAGCGCAACTAGAGAAGATTACCAACTCCTACGCTCTGTATTTTCCACTGCCCGCCCCTCCACCACAGAAAGCACCGAGCTAGGCTGAAACACCTGCATTTTGGAGCTGCCTTACTCAAGAAAGCAAAAAAGTTTGTATGAGGCTTTATTAATTAACAACATTTATTTTTACATTGTTTGCAAACTGATACTTGACACGTATTAATGCCAAAATAACATGTAAAACAGGCAACAACAAAAATAATATATATATAAAACAGGTGGGGCTGTGCCCCATCTTCCCTGAATGACGGGTCGCCATTGCCAGTGATATAGCTTAAAGCCACTTACAAACCATAGGCAGCCCAATTTCAAGAAGGGGATAATGATCTGATCATTGGCTGATTGCTCCCAACCCATAATAATCCCTACCCAGTTGACTACTTTGTCCATGATGAAAACAAGATATATCCTTCTAGAGCCCTCTTTCTACCTCTATGTCGCCACCTGAAAGACACTCAAGAAGCCATCAATGGCAATGTCCATGCTAAAACTGTTTTTATTCAGAGCATTGAACTATTAAATAACTGAAGACAAGATGGCCGACTGTTATTTTCAACGTAATATACTCACATTTGACGTCATCATGTCATCCAGAAGCATGACAGACAGTGGATGAATATAAAATGTTAAAGGGATAGTTCACCCAAATCACACACTGGTTTCCTTACCCTGTAAGTAGTCTACGGACAAGGTGGGTCCATACTTGCAAACATTTGAAGAAGTTTAAGTTTAAACTTTTTCATTCTCAAAATTCTCATCAGCCAATTAAAATCGTTGACGTAGTTGCAGGTGATAAAACGTTACATGTTAGCTGTTCCCATTGCATAACCTGGAACATTTTGCCCTATGCTAACCTGACCAGGTGGCAGTGATTATTTCCTGTAACAAATTCTGCATCCGCCAATTACAAATGTTGATGTAGTTGGACATGATAAAACACATTTCCATGAGAGCGTCCCATAACAGAAGTCAAATGGCACCATCTGATAATTAAATATACTAAAACACACATGAGATTTCAATTGGATAAATAGCCCACAGTGTGGCGAGCCTGACTGCTGGTAATTTTGCCGTTGGCGGCAAGTTTGAATTCAATCAATCAATCAAATGTATTTATAAAGCCCCTTTTACATCAGCAGATGTCTCAAAGTGCTATACAGAAACCCAGCCTAAAACCCCAAACAGCAAGCTACGCAGATGTAGAAGCACGGTGGCTAGAAAAAACTCAGGAAAGGCAGGAACCTAGGAAGAAACCTAGAGAGGAACCAGGCTCTGTGGTGTGGCGAGTTCTCTTCTGGCTGTGCCGGGTGGAGATTATAAGAGTACATGGCCATTTAAGGCCAGATTGTTCTTTAAGATGTTCAAATGTTCATAGATGACCAGCAGGGTCAAATAATAATCACAGTGGTTGTAGAGGGTGCAACAGATCAGTAAATCAGGAGTAAATGTCAGTTGGCTTTTCATAGCTGATCATTCAGAGGTCGAGACAGCAGGTGCGGTACAGAGAGAGAGAGAGTCGAAAGCAGCAGGTCCGGGACAAGGTAGCGGTGAACAGTTCAGGGTTCCCTAGCCGCAGGCAGAACAGTTGAAACTGGAGCAACAGCACGGCCAGGTGGACTGGGGACAGCCATGAGTCATCAGGCCAGGTAGTCCTGAGGCATGATCCTAGGGCTCAGGTCCTCCGGAAGGGGAGGGAGAATTGGAGGGAGCATACTTAAATTTACACAGGACACCAGATGAGACAGGATAATTACACCAGATATAACAGACTGACCCTAGCACCCCGGCACATACACTATTGCAGCATAGATACTGGAGACCGAGACAGGGGTGGGTTGGGGGACACTGTGGCCCTGTGGCCCTTGGCCCTGTACCCCCAGGCAGGATATAACCCCACCAACTTTGCCAAAGCACAGCCCCCACACCACTAGAGGGATATCAACAGACCAACTTACTATCCTGAGACAAGGCTGAGTATAGCCTAGGATGATCTCCTCCAGCGCACAAGCCCGAGGCAGTTAAATTTTTTTTGTCTGTGACTCAACCCACTCAACCCCTCCTAGAGACGGCATGGAAGAGCACTAGTAAGTCAGTGACTCAGCCCCTGAGAATCCCAGTGGAGAGAGGGGAGACGGCCAGGCAGAGACAGCAAGGGCAGTTCGTCGCTCCAGTGCCTTGCCGTTCACCTTCGCACCCCTGGGCCAGACTACACTCAATCATAGGACCTACTGAAGAGATGAGTCTTCAGTAAAGACTCAGAGTCTGCGTCTCTCACATGAATAGGCAGATCATTCCATAAAAAATTTGCTCAACGGGAGAAAGCCCTGCCTCCAGCTGTTTGCTTAGAAATTCTAGGGACAACAGATACGTAGGAGCAAGCCCATGTAATGCTTTGTAGGTTAGTAGTAAAACCTTGAAATCAGCCCTAGCCTTAACAGAAAGCCAATGTAGAGAGGCTAGCACTGGAGTAATATGATCCAATTTTTTGGTTCTAGTCAGGAATCAAGCAGCCGAGTTAAGCACTAACTGAAGTTTATTTAGTGCATTATCCAGGTAGCCGGAGAGTAGAGCATTGCAGTAGACTAGTCTAGAAGTGACAAAAGCAAAAGCATTTTTGCATCATTTTTGGACAAAAAGTTTCAGATTTTTGCAATGTTACGAAGACGGAAAAAAGCTGTCTTTGAAATATTCTTGATATGTTCGTCCAAAGAGAGATCAGGGTCCAGAGCAACGCCGAGGTCCTGAGGACCTTCAGTTTTATTTGAGACTGTACAACCATCAAGATTAATTGTCAGATTCAACAGCAGATCTCTTTGTTTCTTGGGACCTAGAAACTAGCATCTCTGTTTTGCCCGAGTTTAAAAGTAAAATATTTTCTGCCATCCACTTCCTTATGTCTGAAACACAGGCTCCCAGGGTAGGCACTTTTGGGGCTTCACCATGTTTCATCGAAATGTACAGCTGTGTGTCGTCCGCATAGCAGTGAAAGTTGACATTATGTTTCCGAATGACATCACCAAGAGGTAAAATATATAGTGAAAACAATAGTGGTCCTAAAACGGAGCCTTGAGGAACACCAACATTTACAGTTGATTTGTCAGAGGACAAACCATCCACAGAGACAAACTGATATCGTTCTGAAAGATAAGATCTAAACCAGGCCAGAACGTGTCCGTGTAGACCAATTAGGGTTTCCAATCTCTCCCAAAAAATGTGGTGATCGATGGTATCAAAAGCAGCACTAAGGTCTAGGAGCATGAGGTGTAGAGCCTCGGTCTGACGCCATTAAAAGGTCATTTACCACCTTCACAAGTGCAGTCTCAGTGCTATGATGGGGTCTAAAACCAGACTGAAGTGTTTCATATTTCATTGTTTGTTTTCAGGAAGGCAGTGAGTTGCTGCGCAACAGCTTTTTCAATTTTTTTGAGGGGAATGGGAGATTCGATATAGGCCGATAGTTTTTTATATTTTCTGGGTCAAGGTTTGGCTTTTTCAAGAGAAGCTTTATTACTGCCACTTTTAGGGTGTTTGGTACACATCCGGTGGATAAGGAGCCACTTATTATGTTCAACATAGGAGGGCCAAGCACAGGAAGTAGCTCTTTCAGTAGTTTAGTTGGAATATGGTCCAGTATGCAGCTTGACGGTTTAGAGGCCATGACTATTTTCATGAATGTGTCAAGAGATACAGAATTTAAAAAACTTGAGTGTCTCCATGTATCCTAGGTCCTGGCAGTTCTGTGCAGACTCAGGACAATTGGGCTTCGGAAAGATATGCAGATTCAAAGTGGAGTCCATAATTTGCTTTCTAATGATCATGATCTTTTCATCGAAGAAGTTCATGAATTTATCACTGCTGAAGTGAAAGATATCCTCTCTTGTTGAATGCTGCTTTTTAGTTAGCTTTGCCACAGTATCAAATATACATTTGGGATTGTTCTTAGCCTCATTTAACATAGTAAATTCATCAGGCTTGAGCCATGTTCCAGTCAGGCCAATCACATCAAGATTATGATCAGTGATTAGTTCATTGACTATGACTGCTTTGGAAGTGAGGGATCTAACATTAAGTAACCCTATTTTGAGATATCACAATCTCTTTCAATAATGACAGGCCTTTATTCCAGTGAGATTGCTAAGGCGAACACCGCCATGTTTTGTTTTGCTCAACCTAGATCGAGGCACAGACACTGTCTCAATGGGGATAGCTGAGCTGACTACACTGACTGTGCTAGTGGCAGACTCAACTAAACTGGCAGGCTGGCTAAAAGCCTGCTGCCTGGCCTGCACCCTCTCTCATTGTGGAGCTAGAGGAGTTAGAGCCCTGTCTATGTTCATAGATAAGATGAGAGCACCCCTCCAGCTAGGATGGAGTCCGTCACTCCTCAGCAGACCAGACTTGGTCCTGTTTGTGGGTGAGTCCCAGAAAGAGGGCCAATTATCTACAAATTCTATCATCTTTTGGGAGGGACAGAAAACAGTTTTCAACCAGCGATTGAGTTGTGAGACTGCTGTAGAGCTCATCACTCCCCCTAACTGGGATGGGGCCAGAGACAATTACTCGATGCCGACACATCTTTCTAGCTGATTTACACGTTGAAGCTATGTTGCGTTTGGTGACCCCTGACTGTTTCATTCTAACTTCTTGGTGCCGACGTGGATAACAATATCTCTACACTTGCCAGTTCTAGCCTTAGCCAGCACCATCGTCAGATTAGCCTTTTTGTCGGTAGCCCTGCCCCCTGGTAAACAGTGTATGATCGCTGTATGATTATTTTTACGTGTAATATTGCGGGTAATGGAGTCGCCAATGACTAGGGTTTTCAATTTGTCAGAGCTAATGGTGGGAGGCTTCGGCGGCTCAAACCCCGTAACGGGTGGAGGAGAGACCTGGGAAGGCTTGGCCTCTGGCCGACTCATTGCTTAATGGGGAGAACCGGTTAAAAGTTTCTGTCGGCTGAATAAACGACAAGGTTGAGTATGCCGACAGCATTTCTTTCCAGAAACCTGGAGAAAATTGTACGGCTGCGGGGACTGTGCGGGGACTGTGCGGGGGGGCATTTATACTACTATCTATACTTACTGGTAGCACAGACGCTGTTTCATCCTTTCCTACACTTAAAATTGCCCTTGCCTAACGATTGCATCTGAAGCTGTGCTTGCAACACGGCTTCCTCACAATAAGGCGATAGTTCTCCTGTATATTATGAGTACAGCGACTGCAATTAGATGGCATAGTGTTAATGTTACTAAACTCAGCAAAAAAAAGAAACGTCCCTTTTTCAGGACCCTGTCTTTAAAAGATAATTCGTAAAAATCCAAATAACTTCACAGATCTTCATTGTAAAGGGTTTAAACACTGTTTCCCATGCTTGCTCAATGAACCATAAACAATTAATGAACATGCACCTGTGGAACGGTCATTAAGACACTAACAGCTTACAGACGGTAGGCAATTAAGGTCACAATTATGAAAACTTAGGACACTAAATAGGCCTTTCTACTGACTCTGAAAAACACCAAAAGAAAGATGCCCAGGGTCCCTGCTCATCTGCGCGAACGTGCCTTAGGCATGCTGCATGGAAGCATGAGGACTGCAGATGTGGCCAGGGCAATAAATTGCAATGTCCGTACTGTGAGATGCCTAAGACAGCGCTACAGGGAGACAGGACGGACAGCTGATCGTCCTCGCAGTGGCAGACCACGTGTAACAACACCTGCACAGGATCGGTACATCCGAACATCACGGGACAGGTACAGGATGCGGGACAGGTACAGAATGGCAACAACTGCCCGAGTTACACCAGGAATACACAATCCCTCCATCAGTGCTCAGACTGTCTGCAATAGGCTGAGAGAGGCTGGACTGAGGGCTTGTAGGCCTGTTGTAAGGCAGGTCCTCACCAGACATCACCGGCAACAACTTCGCCTATGGGCACAAACCCACACCGTCGCTGGACCAGACAGGACTGACAAAAAGTGCTCTTCACTGACGAGTCAGGGTTTTGTCTCACCAGGGGTGATGGTCGGATTCGCGTTTAACGTTGAAGGAATGAGCGTTACACCAAGGCCTGTACTCTGGAGCGAGATCGATTTGGAGGTGGAGGGTCCGTCATGGTCTGAGGCGGTGTGTCACAGCATCATCGGACTGAGCTTGTTGTCATTGCAGGCAATCTCAATGCTGTGCGTTACAGGGAAGACATTCTCCTCCCTCATGTAGTACTCTTCCTGCAGGCTCATCCTAACATGACCCTCCAGCATGACAATGCCACAAGCCATACTGCTCGTTCTGTGCGTGATTTCCTGCAAGACAGGAATGTCAGTGTTCTGCCATGGCCAGCAAAGAGCCCGGATCTCAATCCCATTGAGCACGTCTGGGACCTGTTGGATCGGAGGGTGAGGGCTAGGGCCATTCCCCCCAGAAATGTCCGGGAGCTTGCAGGTGCCTTGGTGGAAGAGTGGGGTAACATCTCACAGCAAGAACTGGCAAATCAGTGCAGTCCATGAGGAGGAGATGCACTGTAGTACTTAATGCAGCTGGTGGCCACACCAGATACTGACTGTTACTTTTGATTTTGACCCCCCCTTTGTTCAGGAACACATTTATTCAATTTCTGTTAGTCACATGTCTGTGGAACTTGTTCAGTTTATGTCTCAGTTGTTGAATCTTGTTATGTTCATACTAATATTTACACATGTTAAGTTTACTGAAAATAAACACAGTTAACAGTGAGAGGATGTTTCTTTTTTTGCTGAGTTTACTTGAATGAAAAAAGTAGAGCAAGGAAAAGACGTTGGTAAAATTTTATAAAAGTAAAAACAATTTGGCAGCTAGCCAAGTAGCAACAAACAGCATAACAGCACTGAGACAAGTCCGGAAGTTGAGATGTAAGTTTTTCCTTTGAAATGTGTTACTAAGGGAAATTCAGCCAACACATTGAAAATGAAGACTAAAATAGCCTACATGTATCTTTCTTATAGTACTGCATCTTTCTTCAGCCTTGTAGACAATCACACTGCTGGCTAATAATCAAGTTTATTAGGCATACATACAGTTTCCAATTTTTTTAAAAGTTACAACCTTATTCCCCCCAAAAATGTCCTCATCAATCTACACACAATAACCCATAATGACAAAGCAAAAACAGTTTTTTAAATATTTTTTGGCAATTGTATAAACAATTAAAAACTGATTAGTATTCAGACCTTTTGCTATGAGACTCGAAATTGAGCTCAGGTTCATCCTGTTTCTATTAATCATCCTTGAGATGTTTCTACAACTTGATTGGAGTCCACCTGTGGTAAATTCAATTGATTGGACATAATATGGAAAGGCACACACCTGTGTATATAAGGTCCCACATCTGACAGTGCATGTCAGAGCAGAAACTAAGACATGAGGCTGAAGGAATTGTCCATAGAGTGCCGAGACAGCATTGTGTCGAGGCACAGATCTGGGGAAAGGTGCCAAAAAAATGTCTGCAGCGTTGAATGTCCCCAAGAACAAGGCCACCCGGCCAAACTGAGCAATCGTGGGAGAAGGGCCTTGCTCAGGGAGGTGACCAAGAACCTGGTGGTCACTCTGAAAGAGCTCCAGAGTTCCTCTGTGGAGATGGGAGAACCTTCTAGAAGGACAACCATCTCTGCAGCACTCCATCAATCAGCCCTTTATTGTAGAGTGGCCAGACGGAAGCAACTCCTCAGTAAAAGGCACATGACAGCCCACTTGGAGTTTGCCAAAAGGCACCTAAAGGACTCTCAGACCATGAGAAACAAGATTCTCTGGTCTGATGAAACCAAGATCGATCTCTTTGGCCTGAATGCCAAGCGTCAAGTCTGGAGGAAACCTGGCACCATCCGTAAGGTAAAGCATGGTGGTGGCAGGAAACTAGTCAGGATCGAGGGAAAGATAAACAGAGCAAAGTACAGAGAGATCCTTGATGAAAACCTTTTTTTTTTTAAAGGTTTTCATTTTTTTCTTTTTTCTTTCTCTATTTGTAAGTCGCTCTGGATAAGAGCGTCTGCTAAATGACTTAAATGTAAAAATGTAAAAAACCTGCTCCAGAGCACTCAGGACCTCAGACTGGGAGCGAAGGTTCACCTTCCAACAGGACAACGACCCTAAGTACACAGCCAAGACAACACGGGAGTGGCTTTGGGACAAGTCTCTGAATGTCCTTGAGTGTCCTATGCATTAAAATCATCCACTTTGTCACATATGTGTTATTTGAATCGAACTTCGACGACCAGCAGTGAACATTTTTTTCCTTCCAGAGATACTTTGGGATTTTGGTAATGAGTAATGGTAATGCCCTTTAACTGCTTGCAGTTTGAAGGAAGTTGTTAACTAGCGCTAGCGCAATCCTGAAGTATCCCTTTAACAACAAAGCTTGACATGAGGGGGCCTCAAACCTTTTAAGGAGAAAAAGTCTAAACGTAAACTTTTTTTGTATGTTCTCGGTATGTTAGTTTCCCTGGCACCATTTCCACATGGTAACGTTTTAGCATTTGTGGCACAAATCCCGTCCAAGACATGGGACCAATATTAGCATTTTTTTACGCATCATGTCCAAATCATCCAAAACTATATCAAATGTATTGTGAAGCTCAACAGTCACTTATAGATGATTTGAACATGATGCACAAACAATTATAATATCGGTTTCATGACTTGAATGGGAAAGCATGTCATACTTTGTCCATAAACTGGTTACAGGGAAGGAAACCCAATATGATATTTAGTAATTTGTGTGAATTATCCCCTTAATAGCTTTGGCTGTGAGGGATGAAAAAATAAATTGGCATCTGCAACAATTATTTGAATAATTCAATGGGTGTTTTGTGCACAAAGGTGATGATTAAAGTGTCTTATTAGGAATTTTCAAATTTGACTTCTCCATGTCTCTGGGAATTGTCTTCCTGGGCCGGACTATAGTTAAACTGCAATCCTGAAAGTGTCCTCAACGCCAGCAAGACAAAGAGGCTGATTGGGAACTACAGGAAATGGAGGGGCGAGCATGCCCCCATCCACATTCTTTGGAGCTACAGTGGAGAGGGTCGAGAGCTTAATGTTCTTCGGTGTCCACATCACTAAGGAATGAATATGGTCCACACACACCCACCCAGTTGTGAAGAGGGCACGACAGCGCCTCTTCCCCCTCAGGAGGCTGAAAAGATTTGGCATGGGCCCTCAGATCCTCAAAAGGTCCTACAGCTGCACCATTGAGAGCATCGTGACTGCCTGCATCACCGCTTAGTACGGCAACTGCAAGGCACCCAACTGCAAAGCTCTACAGAGGGTGATGAATACAGCCCAGTACATCACTGGGGCCAAGTTCCATGCAATCCTGGACCTCTATAACAGGCGATGTCAGATGAAGGCCAAATAAATTGCCAAAGCCATATGTTCTCTCTACCACCACATGGCAAGCGGTACCAGTGCACCAAGTCTGAAAACAACAGGACCATGAACAGCTTATACTACCAAGCCATAAGACTTCTAAACAAGACTGCTAAATAGCTAATCAAATGGCTACCCGGACTGCCTGCACTGACCCTTTTAGCACTAACTCTCTTGTACACACTGGACTACCCAAACACTGACACACTTACACTGACACCCCAACACACACACGCACGCTTACTGACGCCACACACACACTCACACACACACATTTTCAAACTCACCATATATGCTGCGGCTACTGTCTTATCTATCCTGTTGCCTAGTCACCTTACTTCTACCTATATGTAGATAGCTACCTCAATTAACTTGTACCCTTGCTCATCGACTCGGTACTGGTACTCCCTGTCTATACCCATGTTATTTGTACTCATTATTCGCTGTGTATTTATTCCTCGTGTCACTATTTATATTTAAAAAAAAATAAAAATCTTTAACTCTGCATTATTAGAAAAGTTAGCATTTCACTGTTAGTCTACACCTGTTGTTTACGAAGCATGTGACAAATGAAATTAGATTTTATTTGTCCTCTGGGTACAGTGGAAAGCAGTGGTGTAAAGTACTTGAGTAGAAATACTTGAAAGTACTACTTAAGTACTTTTTTAGGGCATCTGTACTTTACGATTTATATTTTTGACTACTTTTACTTTTACTTCACTACATTCCTAAAGAAAAGTATGTACTTTTTACTCCATACAGTTTCCCTGACACCCAAAAGTACTGGTTACATTTTTAATGCTTAGCAGGAGGAGAAACTGGTCACACACTTATCAAGGGAACATACCTGGTCATCCCTACTGCCTCTGAACTGACGGACTCACTAAACACATGCTTAGATTGTAAATGATGTCTGAGTGTTGGAGCATGCCCCTGGCTATCTGTAAATTTACTTAATATAAGGAATTATAAATTATTTATATTTTTTCTTTTACTTTTGATACTTAAGTATATTTAAAACCAAATACTTGAACTTTTACTCAAGTAGTATTTTACTGGGTGACTTGAATCATTTTCTATTAAGGCACAGTTGAAGTCGGAAGTTTACATATACTTAGCTTGGAGTCATTAAAACTTGTTTTTCAACCACTCCACAAATTTCTTGTTAACAAACTATAGTTTTGGCAAGTCGGTTAGGAGGACATCTCCTTTGTGCATGACACAAGTAATTTTTCCAACAATTGTTTACAGACAGATTATTTAACTTATAATTCACTGTATCACAATTCCAGTGGGTCAGAAGTTTACGTACGCTGAGTTGACTGTGTCTTTAAACAGCTTGGACAATTCCAGAAAATGATCTCATGGCTTTAGAAGCTTCTGATAGGCTAATTGACATAATTTGAGTCAATTGGAGGTGTACCTGTGGATGTATTTCAAGGTCTAACGTCAAACTCAGTGCCTCTTTGCTTGACATCATGGGACAATCAAAATAAATCAGCCAAGACCTCGGGAAAAAAAGAGTCTGGTTAAGGTCTGGTTCATCCGTGGGAGCAATTTCCAAATGTCTGAAGGTAGCACATTTATCTTAACAAACAATAGTACGTATAAACACCATGGGACCACGCAGCCGTCATATCGCTCAGGAAGGAGATGTGTTCTGTCTCCTAGAGATGAACGTACTTTGGTACGAAAAGTGCAAATCAATCCCAGAACAACAGCAAAGGATCTTGTGAAGATGCTGGAGGAAACAGGTACAAAAGTATCTATATCCACAGTAAAACGAGTCCTATATCGACATAACCTGAAAGGCCGCTCAGCAAGGAAGAAGCCACTGCTCCAAAACCGACATAAAAAAGACAGACTACGGTTTGCAACTGCACATGGGGACAAAGATTGTACTTTGTGGAGAAATGTCCTCTGGTCTGATCAAACAAAAATAGAACTGTTTGGCCATAATGACCACCGTTATGTTTGGAGGAATAAAGGGGAGGTTTGCAAGCCGAAGAACACCATCCCAACCGTGAAGTACGGGAGTGGCAGCATCATGTTGTGGGGTGCTTTGCTGCAGGAGGGACTGGTGCACTTCACAAAATAGATGGCATCATGAGAATGGAAAATTACGTGGATATATTGAAGCAACATCTCAAGACATCAGTCAGGAAATTAAAGCTTGGTCGCAAATGGGTCTTCCAAATGGACAATGACCCCAAGCATACTTCCAAAGTTGTGGCAAAATGGCTTAAGGACAACAAAGCCAAGGTATTGGAGTGGCCATCACAAAGCCCTGACCTCAATCCCATAGAAAATTTGTGGGCAGGACTGAAAAAGCGTGTGCGAGCAAGGAGGCCTACAAACCTGACTCAGTAACACCAGCTCTGTCAGGAGGAATGGGACAAAATGTACCCAATTTATTGTGGGAAGCTTGTGGAAGGTTACCCGAAACGTTTGACCCAAGTTAATCAATTTAAAAGGCAATGTTACCAAATACTAATTGAGTGTATGTAAACTTCTGACCCACTGGGAATGTGATGAAAGAAATAAAAGCTGAAATAAATCATTCTCTCTACTATTATTCTGACATTTCACATTCTTAAAATAAAGTGGTGATCCTAACTGACCTAAAACAGGGAATTTTTACTAGGATTTAATGTCAGGAATTGTGAAAAACAGAGTTAAAATGTATTTGGCTAAATTGTATGTAAACTTCCGACATCAACTGTATCTTTACTTTTATTCAATTGGGTATTTTTTCCACCACAGGTGGAAAGTGTGCTTCTAGACCAGAACCCTGGTGGCCTTAATCCAGAGCCTTCTTTCTACCTCTGTTTCATGTACAATCTGTGTTTGACAAAACCATGTAAGGCAAGCCTACATGTTATTTTCAACACCATAAGAGCTTTCTTTGCACAAATTGTACCCCTCACACGCCTGATGCTCTAAATTTCCACAGGTCCCCCCAAAAGTTCTGTAAATTGTACAATATTATCATATTCAATGTAGCACATTAAAATAAGAGTCTTGATGATAGATTATTTCATTGTACCACCAATTATCTTGAGTCTTGACCATTAATTTAGATCTGGGACTTTTATTTAGAAAGGACTTCAGCTTTCATGATACCGGAAGTATTTCTATATTTACAATGTTTTTTTTAAATACCTAAGGTCGCTAACTGCACGTTGCTAGTTAGTTGCAATATTGTAGCTATTAGCGCGCTATTTCCTAGCTGGGAGAGAAGCCCTTTGCCTTCACAGAAACATCAATATCTTCGCTTAATTCCTTCTCTTTTTTTCATAACATCTAGTTAACGGTGGTTGCGTTATCTTCAAATTATCTAGAATCGTTGGCTAGCTAATGTTTGTCAAGCTAACTTTGGTACCATTGGAAGCTAACGTTAGGCTATTCAGCACTAGCCAGGCTATTCAGCACTAGCCAGAGTTTTAGCAATCTCATTCCATACATTAGCTAGCCAGTTACAAGCTGGCATTTATATTCACTAACTAGCTCCAAACTTTTGGCGATTTTATTTTGCATTTTGTATTGTTTACTAGCTCGTCAGTCTGAAACAAAGGAGAGCATGGCAATGAGACAGACACCACTCACCTGCTCTGGCCACACAAGACCTGTGGTGGATCTAGCCTTCAGTGGCATCACCCCATACGGGTATTTTCTCATCAGTGCCTGCAAAGGTAAGATATATTTTCTAGATATATTTTCTAGATACGGTCCTTGTTTAAGTAGATAACCATAGATCATTGTTTAGAAAATATTGAATGTAAAGTAGAGGTTAACAAAGTTATATTACCCCTTTTTCTCAGGTGGGAGTCAGAATAGAGAGGGGAATTTAATAATGTATTTAGGAAATTATCGTCATAGACTTTTTCAGTTATGTATGTGCTACAGTTGCAGGTACTGTAGTTGTCTAAAGCCACTTGTGAATGTACTAACCACTTATGATTGTTCCTTCTTGTAGATGGCAAACCCATGTTGCGCCAGGGAGACACAGGGGACTGGATCGGAACGTTCCTGGGTCACAAGGGTGCTGTCTGGGGGGCCACTCTAAATAATGAAGCCACCAAGGCAGCCACTGCTGCTGCAGATTTCACTGCGTATGTATTTAGGCCTACAACATAACATTGTCATGGCCAGGCTATGACAACAATATAGAGAGCAATGGTAATTGTTTCTTTTTGTAGGCTCTAATGGAGGCTATTCCTTGATCATGACTCTCAGTTCCATTACACATAAGAGTCATTGGACGAAGGCGTTTTGTTAAGAGCAGCATGCTCAATCTGAACATTAACACGCGTCGCTTGCGGTACGGTTTTGGAAGAATAAGGACCTTTCATATCAGCGAGAAATAATTTTCAAAATACAGAAGGTTAAATTGATACACCTTGATAGGGTTAGTGTTGCCACACGGCCATATTACAGCACTTGCTTATGGGAAACCGATGGAAGACAAGCAGCGACCAACTGTACTAATTGGCTATCTAGCATTCTCCGAACACCTGTGTATAAGAATAACTCCAGTCGTGTGCGCCGCTTATGGCTGAAAACTGTAGGGAGAAGGCAGAATGCTGACTAGAGTTTGAGGGCTATAATGGAGGCTAACTTCGCTATGGCTCGTTGGCCAATGCCTATGGGGAAATTAATGTTTTTAGGGGGATTAACTCCGAAAATAAGGTCTGTCGTAAACAAGGGCTTAGAAGATCTTATGCGTTTTGTTCTATGAGATAATTATGAGCTATTTATGTAATCAAAACAAGTAAAAAGCTAACCATGTAATGTAAAAGATAAAAAAACTATTTATTTAACCTTTATTTCACTAGGCAAGTCAGTTAAGAACAAATTCTTATTTACAATGACGGCCTAACCCGGCCAAACCTGGAAGACGCTGGGCCAATTGTGCGCCGCCCTATGGGACTCACAATCACGGCCGGTTGTGATAGAGCCTGGAATCAAACCAGGGTCTGTAGTGACGCCTCTAGCACTAAGATGTAGTGCCTTAGACCGCTGCGCCACTCGGGAGCCCATGCCTTTGATGTCTAGCAAACAGGCTTAGCTTACCTTGTCAGACGGACCCAAAGTCAATTCTGGACGACATTGTTCGGGAACCAATAAAGAAAGCACCTTTCCACTGAAGAGATGTGGTTGCAGCCTGGAGCAAAACAATATACCATTCTTGTGTTTTTGTTTGAGCTGGTAGCTTACAAAGCTCACTGGCTTTTTGTCAGACTAGTATAGCGTAATTTTGCGACTAATGTTGTTGTTCCATATCTCTGAAAGTGAGTGACTTGTTGGCAACTGACTTATTTTGAGCACATAGGCTTCATAATTCATAAAGGTCATGTTAACTGACTGATATTATCTCATAGAACAAAACATATAAGATCTCCTAAGCCTGTGTTAAACTCAGACCTTATTTTCGGCATGTATCCCAAAACACCATTATTTTCCCCATTAATTTCCCCCATAGGAATGGTGAACGAACCATAGGTAGCTGGCAGGCTCTAAGAGTTGGCTATGGCACATACAGTATAGAACCAGGCTATAACCCTTTACTGTACTTCAGAACAGAATGAGTGGAAAGTCTTCAATTATTCATATTGTTCAATGAGAGATCGCCAAGATTTCTGACATTAGCTTATTACTCTCCTAGCCTGGGTGCTAGTTTGTATGTTTTAGATAACTCCTTTGTCATTTTAACAACAGAGTTGGTGACACCAAAAGAATGTCTGGCAAGTGGTAATTAGGCTACAGTATTATTTTTCTTGGCTGATGTAGCCTGGTGGGTAGGAGCGTTGGGTCAGTAACTGAAAGGTTGCTGGATTGAATCCCTGAGCTGACAAGGTAAAGACAATCTGTTGCTTTGCCCCTGAGCAAGGCAGTTAACTAACTGTTCCCTGGTCACCAATGACATGGATGTTAAGGCAGCCCCCCGCACCTCTCTTGATTCAGAAGGGTTGGGTTAAATACGGAAGACACATTTCAGTTGAATGCATTCAGTTGTACAACTGACGAGGTATCCCCCTTTCCCTTTTTATACTGATGATGACTATCTCTTTGCTCTTCAGGAAGGTGTGGGATGCCGTGACTGGAGATGAGGTCCTCACGCTGGCACACAAGCACATTGTCAAGTCAGTCAATTTTACTCAGGTACTACAGTTACTTGGAATTGATATGGGTTTTACTGTACGTATCAAATGTATGAGATTGAGGACTTAAATTCTCTCTGTCATGACAGTGTAAACCTGTTTACATGTCTCGCATATCTTTTTTGTTCTGGGGACTTTCTTATAGGACTTTCATATATTGGATATTTCAGTCAACCTCTTCCCCCTCCATTTCTCTCTGACAGGATAGCAGTTGTCTGTTAACAGGAGGGAATGATAAGATAATACGCATCTACGACCTCAACAAACCGGAAGCAGGTTTGTACCAATGCACGCCCTCGTTTAATTGTTTGTGTCAACGTTTGGTTGTGTCGAGATATGTATTGTGTTTTGTTTTCCTCAGAACCGCAAGAGATTACAGGGCACACGTCTGCCATAAAGAAAGCCCTGTGGTGTAAGAACGACACACAGATCCTCTCTGCCGCTGATGACAAAACCGTACGGTCAGTGCTCTTTGATCTACCTGGTTCGACATTTGTCATGGATATTATCATGATGGCAAAAGGCTGATAGGATGACCACACACCTTATATACTATCGGGAACATTTGGAAGCTTTTGCAGTCATTTTCCCTTGCGGCAAAAAGTCTCTGCACACTATGAACACAGGAGAGCAGTGTGTGATTATCAACATTGAAAAGTCATAAACATACTATGGTCATAAGTCTGGCCATCACTCTCAGATTTTTTCTGTCATTTCTTGATGACTTTTCAATCAATAAAGTACTGTATCTATTGATCTAAAATATGTATTTCTATATATGCTCTATATTCCCTTGTGTAGACTGTGGGACAGGAATTCCACTGAGGTTGTGAAGCAGCTCTCCTTCGACATGTCAGTCAGCAGCATGGAGTACATACCTGACGGAGAGGTTTTGGTCATCACCTATGGAAAGACCATCGCGTTCTACAATGCCCTCAGGTACAATACACAAAACCCAGGCATTGCCCTCAGGCATAGCTCGAGGTAGACGTTGTCACTAACCACACATCTAGGATAAGATTTTCCCACCCCCAAACCTAGCCTAAACCATTAGGGGACTGATAAAATATCTGACCCTGTATCATAGGTTAGGGACTACTTCTACCTACTCCTCAGGGGCAGTCATAGCATACAGTATATGACATCCATTATAGTTTGATTTATCTTATATTTGATTGTAATTGCTAGTGCTAAAGCTTTGTGTGTTTCCTTACTGACTTGTGTTTCTCACTACCTAGCCTTGACATGATCAAGACTGTGGATGCCCCTGCCTCCATTCACTCTGCCTCGCTGCATCCAGATAAGGAGTTCTTTGTTGCCGGGGGAGATGACTTCAAGCTCTACAAATTTGACTACGGCACCAAGGAGGAGTTGGGTAAGCAGCAGCTTAAACTACAAAAAAAATTATAATAAAATCCCACCAATTTACAGTGCATTTGGCAAGTATTCAGACCCCTTGACTTTCCCCATATTTTGTAATGTTACAGCCTTATTCTAAAATCGATGATTCCCCCCCCCCATCAATCTGCACACCATACCCCATAATGACAAAGCAAAAACAGGTTTTACATTTTTTTTTTTTTTTTTTACAAATGTATAAAAGGAAATACGGAAATAATACATTTACATAAGTATACTCTTTACTCAGTACTTTGTTGATGCACCTTTGGCAGTGATTACAGCCTAGAGTCTTCTTGGGTATGACGCCACATCAGTGGTTCTTAACCTGGGTTCAATCGAACCAGTCAGTCTCAGGGGTTCGGTGGAGGTCAAGACACACATCCGACTCATATGATTCGTGATGACACGCCCCGCTTGGCCATCATTGGCTGCAGGTGATCACGCTACATCGCTTGGCCTATCTGTGCTGCAGGGAATTTGGTGCGCTCAGTAGTCGACTTGTGACTGTCGTGATGGTACGTCTTGTGATTTCTTTCTTAATATTTTAATCCCTTCATACTTACTATGTCGAGCAAAAAAAGAAAGTGGTCGGACGAATATGTACAATATGGATTCACATGTATAACGGAACGTGGATGGGAGTCAGCGTCCTAACTGCATGATTTGCAATGCCAAGTTGAGCAATTCTAGTCTAGCACCGGCAAAACTAAGAGAACACTTCCTTAAGCTGCATGGAGATGGAAAATACAAGAACACAACGCTCGCTGAATTCAAGGTGAAGAGAGACAGATTTGATGAAAAGGCTACTCTGCCTGTTCTCGGCTTTGTACCCATCAACAAACCGATCCTCACAACATCGTACGAAGTTGCTTACCTGATCGCAAAGCAGGGCAAACCACACACCATTGGTGAAACACTCATAAAACCAGCTGTGTTGAAGATGGCGAATATCATGCTGGGAAAAGAGGCTGAAGTTAAGTTATCCCAAATTCCTCTTTCAAATGACACCATCAGCGACAGAATAGAGGACATGAGCAAAGACATCTTGGCTCAAGTAGTTGCAGATCTGATTTCAAGCCCGGCAAAATTCAGCCTTCAACTCGACGAGACCACAGACGTTTCCAATCTAAGCCAGCTTGCTGTATTCGTGCGCTATGTGAAAGACGACGTGATAAAGGAAGATTTTGTATTTTGTAAGCCTCTTATAACAACAACTAAGGCAGCCGATGTGAAGAAACTTGTGGATGACTTCTTCAAAGACAACAATCTTTCCTGGGATATGGTTTCTGCAGTTTGTTCGGACGGAGCTCCAGTCATGCTGGGAAGAAAGTCTGGTTTTGGTGCGCTAGTGAAAGCCGATGCACCACACATCATTGTTACGCATTGTATTCTGCACAGGCATGCGTTGGCAACACAAACCTTGCCTCCAAAACTGGCAGAAGTATTAAAAATTGTAGTGGAATGCATGAACTATGTGCGAACTAGTGCTCTGAGGCACCGCATCTTCAGTGAGCTGTGTAAAGAAATGGGCTCTGAATTCGAGGAACTTCTGTACCAGTCTAACGTTCGGTGGTTATCCCGGGGACAGGTGCTGAATCGTATTTTTGCCGTGTGTGTGGAATTAGCCCTGTTTTTGCAAGAGCACCAACATTGTCATGCAGATTGCTTCAAAAATTCTGAGTTCATTCTCATTTTAGCGTACATGGCTGATATCTTCGCAGCTCTCAATCATCTCAATCAAAAGATGCAGGGCGGTGGAGTCAACATCATCGAAGCGGAGGAAAACCTGAAGGCTTTTCAAAAAAAGCTACCGTTATGGAAACGACGAACAGAGAACGATAACTTCAAACTTTCCCCTGCTGGACGACTGTGTAAGTAAGATCGAAGATGTATCTGGAATCGGAGACATTTCTGTACCCACGGAACTGAAGCAAGCAATTGCCACGCACTTAGATGAGCTTGCTAAGTCTCTCGACGGATACTTCCCTACAAGAGAGTCATATCCAGCATGGGTGAGACAGCCGTTCACGTTTAGTGTTGAGACAACAGATGTCAATGATGAATACCTCGATGAAATCATTGAAATTCAGTAGAGCCAGGTTCAACAGCAACTCTTCAGAACAACAACGCTTTCAACGTTTTGGTGTCAACAAATGGTAACGTTCCCTGTTATTGCTATGAAAGCTCTGGAGATTTTCATACCGTTTGTTACAACATATCTTTGCGAGCAATCCTTTGAGGATGCTGGACATAAAAACGAAGAAAAGGAACAGACTTTGTTGCGAAAATGACATGAGAGTGGCACTTGCCAAGGTGAAGCCACGCATTTCTGAACTGGTCTCTGAAAGGCAACAGCAGAAGTCACATTGATTTGCAGTAAATATTCATTATTATGTTTTTGTTTTTGTGTGAAAATCATGTTTTGATGATTTTGTTCTTTGAACACACGGTGTTGATGTTGATGCACGGTTTATTTTGTGCACCAGTAAAATATATACCTATGTTTTGAATTTGAAAAAATCATATTTAATTTTTCCAATTAAGAAGGGTTCGGTGAATGCGCATATGAAACTGGTGGGGTTCAGTACCTCCAACTAGGTTAAGAACCACTGCGCTACATGCCTAGCACACCTGTATTTGGGGAGTTTTTCCCATTCTTCTCTGCAGATCCTCTGAGGAGCTCTGTCAGGTTGGATGGGGAGCGTCGCTGCACAGCTATTTTCATGTCTCCAGAGATGTTCGATCGGGTTCAAGTCCGGGCTCTGGCTGGGCCACTCAAGGACATTGAGACTTGTCCCAAAGCCACGCCTGCATTGTATTGGCTGTGTGCTTAGGGTTGTTGTCCTGTTGTATGGTGAACCTTTGGCTCAGTCTGAGATCCTAAGTGCTCTGGAGCAGGTTTTTTGTTAAAGGATCTCTCTGTACTTTGCTCCGTTCAACTTTCCCTCGATCCTGACTAGTCTCCCAGTCCCTGCAGCTGAGAAACATCCCCACAGCATGATGCTGCCACCACCATGCTTCACCGTAGGGATGGTGCCAAGTTTTCTCCAGATGTGATTCTTGGCATTCAGGCCAAAGAGTTCAATCTTGGCTTCATCAGACCAGAGAATCTTGTTTCTCATGGTCTGCTAGTCCTTTAGGTGCTTTTTTGCAAACCCCAAGTGGGCTGTCATGTGCCTTTTTATTGAGGAGTGGCTTCCGTCTGGCCAATCTACCATAAAGGGCTGATTGGTGGAATGCTGCAGAGATGGTTGTCAATCTGGAAGGTTCTGCCATCTCCACAGAGGACCTCTGGAGCTCTGTCAGAGTGACCATCGGGTTTTTGGTCATATCCCTGACCAAGGCCAGCTCTATGAAGAGTCTTGGTGGTTCCAAACTTCTTCCATTTAAGAATGAGGGAGGCCACTGTATTCTTTGGGACTTTCAATGCTACAGACTCTATGGATAATTCCTTCAACATCATGGCTTGGTTTTTGCTCTGACATGCACTGTCAACTGTGGGATCTTATATAAACAGGTGTGTATCTTTCCAAATCATGTCCAATCAATTGAATTTACCACAGGTGAACTCCAATCAAGTTGTATAAACATCTCATGGATGATCAATGGAAACAGGATGTACCTGAGCTCAATTTTGAGTCTCATAGCAAAGGGTCTTAATACTTAAGTTAAAAAAAGTATGTTTTTTAAAATAAATTTGCTAAATGTTCTAAAAAACTGTTTTTGCTTTGTTAGTATGGGGTATTGCATGTAGATTGATTGAGAAAAAAATACGTCATCCATTTTAGAATAAGGTTGTAACGTAACAAAATGTGGGAAAAGTCAAGGGGTCTGAATACTTTCCGAATGCACTGTATATAAGAAAATGCTCACTCAATCCTAACCAATTCACTGACATCGACCGTATACTGTTGGACATGAGTGGCTCCCTCACATGTATGGCTTTATAACCTGTGTGTGGACATGTTTAGGGTTAGGGTCATGTTTAACACTGCTGTGGCTCTCTTTCCGCTCCTCCTGTAGAGTCATACAAGGGCCACTTTGGGCCAGTCCACTGCGTGCGGTTCAGTCCAGACGGGGAGCTGTATGCCAGTGGCTCTGAGGATGGTACGCTCCGGCTGTGGCAGACTGCGGTCGGCAAAACCTATGGCCTGTGGAAGTGTGTCCTTCCTGGTGAGTTTTCATGCTTAATGCCAAATAATTAATAGGGGTTCCTAGGAGCTTTATCTGAAATGACTGGGTAGGTATAAGCAATATGGCATGGTATTGGCAAGGTGATGACCGGTGCCTGGTTTCCTCCAGATGTGACGCTTTGCGTTCAGGCCAAAGAGTTCAATCTTGGTTTCATCAGTCCAGAGAATCTTGTTTCTCAGGTTCTGAGAGTCCTTTAGGTGCCTTTTAGAAAACTCCAAGTGGGCTGTCATGTGCCTTTTACTGAGGAGTGGCTTCCGTCTGGCCACTACCATAAAGGGCTGATTGGTGGAGTGCTGCAGAGATGGTTGTCCTTCTGGAAGGTTCTCTCATCTCCACAGAGGATCTCTGGAGCTCTGTCAGAGTGACCATCGGGTTCTTGGTAACATCCCTGACCAAGGCCCTTCTCCCCCGATTGCTCGATATGGCTGGGCAGCCAGCTCTAGGAAGAGTCTTGGTGGTTCCAAACTTCTTCCGTTTAAGAATAATGGAGGCCACTTTGTTCTTGGGAACCTTCAATGCTGCAGAAATGTTTTGTTACCCTTCCCCAGATCTGTGCCTCGACAGAATCCTGTCTTGGAGCTCTACAGACAATCCTTCGACCTCATTGCTTGTTTTTGCTCTGAAATGCACTGTCAACTGTGGGATCTTATATAGACAGGTGTGTGTGCCTTTCTAAATAATTTCCAATCACTTGAATTTACCACAGGTGGTCTCCAAGTTTTAGAAACAGCTCAAGGATGATCAATGGAAACAGGATACAGCTCAATTTCGAGTCTCATAGCAAAGGGTCTGAATACTTATGTAAATAAGGTATTTCTGCCTCCCGAGTGGTGCAGTGGTCTAAGGCACCTGTCTAAGGCACTAGCTACTCCTACTCCCATGGAATCCAAGATGGCGTAGCAGTCGGACGTGTCTTTGTCTTGTCTTGTCCCGTGTAAATAGTCTTCGTATTTTTCGTATACATTTCGTATATATTTTAATTTCACTTTCCATCTAGGAACTGAATATACATTCCTACATTCCGCCTCACCCAATGTGGTACGGACCTGCTATTTTTTTATACTTTAGAACCGTAACCCCAATCAGAAGCTAGCCAGATAACTAGCTAGTAGTCAGTTAGCCACTGCTGCGGTCTTCACCCTCAACTCGGACACAGCCAGCTTCAATACCGGGCCAATACCTGCCAGTCTGCAAGCGCGATATCAATCCAGAGCATATAGGACTGCTTTTTCTCTACCACATCACCGGATTCCTGACGCAAGCTCTGGACAATTACACCGTATCATCACAGCTAGCTAGCTGCAACCGAGTGGCTACTACTGGCTAACACCTCTGTCCCGAAGCAAGCACCAGTTAGCCTTGAGCTAGCCTCGAGCTAGGCCCATCTGCCGGCTAGCCGAAGAGGTCTACCAGCGAATTCTTGGGCTACAATACCTCTTTTGCCAATTGGACTGGACCTTTTTTTTTGCCGACACAGAGCCCTGCCAATCCATCACAACTGGTCTAAATCAGCTACAAGCTAATTTAGCCATTTTTTTGCCGCTGCTAGTAGCTTTTACCTTCTGCACAGACACCAGCCCTGTTATTAGCCTGGATATTACTCACCAATTTACCAGCATCGGACTGTCTCTCGACAACAACGCCGGATTCCTGCCGTAATCCCTGAGCCACTACTTCTGATCCTCACAGCTAGCTTGCAGCTAGCGCAGCTAGCGCCACTGCCACGAAGCTAGCACCAGTTAGCAAACACAATTCTACAATTCACAACCTCTCTTTCGCCATCCGGCTTGGATTCTCTGTCGACACGACCACGTCTGAGCAGACCCCCTCCGTCTGAGCAGACCACCCCCCGGGCTACTAACTTTAAACGCCGCGTGCTAGCTTAGTGGAGGCCTCCCTGCTCCATCTACGGCTGCCCCCTGGACACTATGATCACTTGGCTACATAGCTGATGCATGCTTGACTGTCCATTAATTCACGGTACTCCATTCTGTTTATTTGTGTTTTATCTGTCGGCTCTGTGCTTTAACTCAGGATCTGTGTGTAGTTAATCCGACCCTCTCTGCCTAGTCGTCGCCATTTTTACCTGTTGTTGCTGTGTTAGACTAGCACCCTGTTATTGCTGCTGTTATCTTACCTGTTGTTTTAGCTAGCTCTCCCAATCAAGACCTGCAATCACTTTATGCCTTATTGTATGTCTCTCTCAAATATCAATATGCCTTGCATACTGTTGTTCAGGCTAGTTATCATTATCATTGTTTTGGTTTGCAATGGACCCTGTAGTTCCACTCTCCGTACCTCTGATACCTCCTTTGTCCCACCCCCCACACATGCGGTGACCTTACCCATTGAGACCAGCATGTCCAGAGATACAACCTCTCTTATCATCACCCAGTGCCTGGGCTTGCCTCCGCTATACCCGCGCCCCACCATACCCCTGTCTGCACATTATGCCCAGAATCTATTCTACCACGCCCATAAATCTGCTCCTTTTATTCTTTGTCCCCAACGCTCTAGGCGACCAGTTTAGCCTTTAGCCGCACCCTCATCCTACTACTCCTCTGTTCCTCGGGTGATGTGGAGGTAAACCCAGGCCCTGCATGTCCCCAGTCACCCTCATTTGTTGACTTCTGTGATCGAAAAAGCCTTGGCCTCATGCATGTCAACATCAGAAGCCTCCGCCCTAAGTTTGCCTTACTCACCGCTTTAGACATTTAAGTCATTTACATTTAAGTCATTTAGCAGACGCTCTTATCCAGAGCGACTTACAAATTGGTGCATTCACCTTATGACATCCAGTGGAACAACCACTTTACAATAGTGCATCTAAATCTTTTAAGGGGGGGGGGGGGTCAGAAGGATTACTTTATCCTATCCTAGGTATTCCTTGAATACACACTCTGCCAACCCTGATGTCCTTGCCGTGTCCGAATCCTGGCTTAGGAAGGCCACCAAAAATTCTGAGATTTCCATACCCAACTATAACACTTTCCGTCAAGATAGAACTGCCAAAGGGGGAGGAGTTGCAATCTACTGCAGAGATAGCCTGCAAAGTTCTGTCATACTTTCCAGGTCTATGCCCAAACAGTTCGAACTTCTAATTTTAAAAATTAATCTCTCCAGAAATAAGTCTCTCACTGTTGCCGCCTGCTACCGACCCCCCTCAGCTCCCAGCTGTGCCCTGGACACCATCTGTGAATTGATCGCTCCCCATCTAGCTTCAGAGTTTGTTCTGTTAGGTGACCTAAACTGGGATATGCTTAACACCCCGGCAGTCCTACAATCCAAGCTTGATGCCCTCAATCTCACACAAATCATCAAGGAACCCACCAGGTACAACCCTAAATCCGTAAACATGGGCACCCTAATAGACATTATCCTGACCAACCTGCCCTCCAAATACACCTCTGCTGTCTTCAATCAAGATCTCAGCGATCACTGCCTCATTGCCTGTATCCGCCACGAGTCCGCGGTCAAACGACCACCCCTCATCACTGTCAAACGCTCCCTAAAACACTTCTGCGAGCAGGCCTTTCTAATCGACCTGGCCCGGGTACCCTGGAAGGATATTGACCTCATCCCGTCAGTTGAGGATGCCTGGTCATTCTTTAAATGTTACTTCCTCACCATATTAGACAAGCATGCTCCGTTCAAAAAATGCAGAACCAAGAACAGATATAGCCCTTGGTTCACTCCAGACCTGACTGCCCTCGACCAGCACAAAAACATCCTGTGGCGAACTGCAATAGCATCGAAGAGCCCCCGCGATATGCAACTGTTCAGGGAAGTCAGGAACCAATACACGCAGTCAGTCAGGAAAGCAAAGGCCAGCTTTTTCAAGCAGAAATTTGCATCCTGTAGCTCTAACTCCAAAAAGTTCTGGGATACTGTAAAGTCCATGGAGAACAAGAGCACCTCCTCCCAGCTGCCCACTGCACTGAGGCTAGGTAACACGGTCACCACCGATAAATCCGTGATAATCGAAGACTTCAACAAGCGTTTCTCAATGGCTGGCCATGCCTTCCTCCTGGCGACTCCAACCTTGGCCAACAGCCCCGCCCCCCCCGCTGCTACTCGCCCAAGCCTCCCCAGCTTCTCCTTTACCCAAATCCAGATAGCAGATGTTCTGAAAGAGCTGGAAAACCTGGACCCATACAAATCAGCTGGGCTTGACAATCTGGACCCCCTATTTCTGAAACTGTCCGCCGCCATTGTCGCACCCCTATCACCAGCCTGTTCAACCTCTCCTTCGTATCATCTGAGATCCCCAAGGATTGGAAAGCTGCCGCGGTCATCCCCCTCTTCAAAGGGGGAGACACCCTGGACCCAAACTGTTACAGACCTATATCCATCCTGCCCTGCCTATCTAAGGTCTTCGAAAGCCAAGTCAACAAACAGATCACTGACCATCTCGAATCCCACCGTACCTTCTCCGCTGTGCAATCCGGTTTCCGAGCCGGTCATGGGTGCACCTCAGCCACGCTCAAGGTACTAAACGATATCATAACCGCCATCGATAAAAGACATTACTGTGCAGCCGTCTTCATCGACCTGGCCAAGGCTTTCGACTCTGTCAATCACCATATTCTTATCGGCAGACTCAGTAGCCTCGGTTTTTCTAATGACTGCCTTGCCTGGTTCACCAACTACTTTGCAGACAGAGTTCAGTGTGTCAAATCGGAGGGCATGTTGTCCGGTCCTCTGGCAGTCTCTATGGGGGTACACACACACAGGAAGCGGCGCAGGTCCTAATCCAGGCACTTGTCATCTCCCGTCTGGATTACTGCAACTCGCTGTTGGCTGGGCTCCCTGCCTGTGCCATCAAACCCCTACAACTCATCCAGAACGCCGCAGCCCGTCTGGTGTTCAACCTTCCCAAGTTCTCTCACGTCACCCCGCTCCTCCGCTCTCTCCACTGGCTTCCAGTTGAAGCTCGCATCCGCTACAAGACCATGGTGCTTGCCTACGGAGCTGTGAGGGGAACGGCACCTCAGTACCTTCAGGCTCTGATCAGGCCCTACACCCAAACAAGGGCTCTGCGTTCATCCACCTCTGGCCTGCTCGCCTCCCTACCACTGAGGAAGTACAGTTCCCGCTCAGCCCAGTCAAAACTGTTCGCTGCTCTGGCACCCCAATGGTGGAACAAACTCCCTCACGACGCCAGGACAGCGGAGTCAATCACCACCTTCCGGAGACACCTGAAACCCCACCTCTTCAAGGAATACCTAGGATAAAGCAATCCTTCTGCCCCCCCCCCCCCCCCCCTTAAAAGATTTAGATGCACTATTGTAAAGTGGCTGTTCCACTGGATGTCATTAGGTGAATGCACCAATTTGTAAGTCGCTCTGGATAAGAGCGTCTGCTAAATGACTTAAATGTAAATGTTAAATGGGTACCACAGGGTTCAATTCTCGGGCCGACTCTTTTCTCTGTATACATCAATGATGTTGCTCTTGCTGCGGGCGATTCCCTGATCCACCTCTACGCAGACGACACCATTCTATATACTTCCGGCCCTTCCTTGGACACTGTGCTATCTAACCTACAAACGAGCTTCAATGCCATACAACACTCCTTCCGTGGCCTCCAACTGCTCTTAAACGCTAGTAAAACCAAATGCATGCTTTTCAACCGTTCGCTGCCTGCACCCGCACGCCCGACTAGCATCACCACCCTGGACGGTTCCGACCTAGAATATGTGGACATCTATAAGTACCTAGGTGTCTGGCTAGACTCCAAACTCTCCTTCCAGACTCATATCAAACATCTCCAATCCAAAATCAAATCAAGAATCGGCTTTCTATTCCGCAACAAAGCCTCCTTCACTCACGCCGCCAAACTTACCCTAGTAAAACTGACTATCCTACCGATCCTCGACTTCGGCGATGTCATCTACAAAATAGCTTCCAATACTCTACTCAGCAAACTGGATGCAGTTTATCACAGTGCCATTCGTTTTGTTACTAAAGCACCTTATACGACCCACCACTGCGACCTGTATGCCCTAGTCGGCTGGCCCTCGCTACATGTTCGTCGTCAGACCCACTGGCTCCAGGTCATCTACAAGGCTATGCTAGGTAAAGTGCCGCCTTATCTCAGTTCACTGGTCACGATGGCTACACCCACCCGCAACACGCGCTCCAGCAGGTGTATCTCACTGATCATCCCTAAAGCCAAAACCTCATTTGGACGCCTTTCCTTCCAGTTCTCTGCTGCCTGCGACTGGAACGAATTGCAAAAATCTCTGAAGTTGGAGACTTTTATCTCCCTCAACAACTTTAAAAATCTGCTATCCGAGCAGCTAACCGATCGCTGCAGCTGTACATAGTCCATCTGTAAACTACCCACCCAATTTACCTACCTCACCCCCCCATACTGCTTTTATTTATTTACTTTTCTGCTCTTTTGCACACCAGTATCTCTTCTTGCACATGATCATCTGATGATTTATCACTCCAGTGTTAATCTGCTAAATTGTAATTATTCGATTTATTGCCTACCTCATGCCTTTTGCACACATTGTATATAGATTCTCTTTTTTTTCTACCATGTTATTGACTTGTTTATTGTTTACTCCATGTGTAACTCTGTGTTGTCTGTTCACACTGCTATGCTTTATCTTGGCCAGGTCGCAGTTGCAAATGAGAACTTGTTCTCAACTAGCCTACCTGGTTAAATAAAGGTGAAATAAAATAAAATAAAAAAAAAGAGGTTCTGGGCTCGAGTCCAGGCTCTGTCGCAACCGGGAAACCAATGTGGCGGCGCACAATTGGCCCACCATCGTCCGGGTTAGGGGAGGGTTTGGCCGGCAGGCATGTCCTTGTCCTATCGCGCACTAGCTACACCTGTGGCGGGTCGGGCACAGTGCATGCTGACACGGTCGCCAGGTCCTCTGACACATACAGTGGGGAGAACAAGTATTGGATACACTGCCGATTTTGCAGGTTTTCCTACTTACAAAGCATGTAGAGGTCTGTAATTTTTATCATAGGTACACTTCAACTGTGAGAGACGGAATCTAAAACAAAAATCTAGAAAATCACATGGTATGATTTTTAAGTAATTAATTTGCATTTTATTGCATGACATAAGTATTTGATACATCAGAAAAGCAGAACTTAATATTTGGTACAGAAACCTTTGTTTGCAATTAGAGATCATACGTTTCCTGTAGTTCTTGACCAGGTTTGCACACACTGCAGCAGGGATTTTGGCCCACTCCTCCATACAGACCTTCTCCAGATCCTTCAGGTTTCGGGGCTGTCGCTGGGCAATACGGAATTTCAGCTCCCTCCAAAGATTTTCTATTGGATTCAGGTCTGGAGACTGGCTAGACCACTCCAGGACCTTGAGATGCTTCTTACGGAGCCACTCCTTAGTTGCCCTGGCTGTGTGTTTCGGGTCGTTGTCATGCTGGAAGACCCAGCCACGACCCATCTTCAATGCTCTTACTGAGGGAAGGAGGTTGTTGGCCAAGATCTCGCGATACATGGCCCCATCCATCCTCCCCTCAATACGGTGCAGTCGTCCTGTCCCCTTTGCAGAAAAGCATCCCCAAAGAATGATGTTTCCACCTCCATGCTTCACGGTTGGGATGGTGTTCTTGGGGTTGTACTCATCCTTCTTCTTCCTCCAAACACGGCGAGTGGAGTTTAGACCAAAAAGCTCTATTTTTGTCTCATCAGACCACATGACCTTCTCCCATTCCTCCTCTGGATCATCCAGATGGTCTTTGGCAAACTTCAGACGGGCCTGGACATGCGCTGGCTTGAGCAGGGGGACCTTGCGTGCGCTGCAGGATTTTAATCCATGATGGCGTAGTGTGTTACTAATGGTTTTCTTTGAGACTGTGGTCCCAGCTCTCTTCAGGTCATTGACCAGGTCCTGCCGTGTAGTTCTGGGCTGATCCCTCACCTTCCTCATGATCATTGATGCCCCACGAGGTGAGATCTTGCATGGAGCCCCAGACCGAGGGTGATTGACCGTCATCTTGAACTTCTTCCATTTTCTAATAATTGCGCCAACAGTTGTTGCCTTCTCACCAAGCTGCTTGCCTATTGTCCTGTAGCCCATCCCAGCCTTGTGCAGGTCTACAATTTTATCCCTGATGTCCTTACACAGCTCTCTGGTCTTGGCCATTGTGGAGAGGTTGGAGTCTGTTTGATTGTGTGGACAGGTGTCTTTTATACAGGTAACGAGTTCAAACAGGTGCAGTTAATACAGGTAATGAGTGGAGAACAGGGGGGCTTCTTAAAGAAAAACTAACAGATCTGTGAGAGACGGAATTCTTACTGGTTGGTAGGTGATCAAATACTTATGTCATGCAATAAAATGCAAATTAATTACTTAAAAATCATACAATGTGATTTTCTGGATTTTTGTTTTAGATTCCGTCTCTCACAGTTGAAGTGTACCTATGATAAAAAAAATTACAGACCTCTACATGCTTTGTAAGTAGGAAAACCTGCAAAATCGGCAGTGTGTCAAATACTTGTTCTCCCCACTGTATGTGTGGCTGGCTTCCGGGTTAAGTGGGCATTGTGTCAAGAAGCAGTGCGGCTTGGTTGGGTTGTGTTTCGGAGGACGCATGGCTCTCGACCTTCGCCTTTCCCGAGTCCGTACGGGAGTTGCAGCGATGACACAAGACTGTAAATACCAATTGGATACCACTAAATTGGGGAGAAAAAGGGGTAAACTGAAAAAACGAATATATATATATATATATATATATATATATATATATTTTTTCTTCTAAAGACCTGTTTTTGATTTGTCATTATGGGGTATTGTGTGTAGATTGAGGGGGGGGATTATTTAATCAATTTTAGAATAAGGCTGTAAGCAGGGGTGGGAAACTCCAGTCCTCAAAGGCCTGATTGGTGTCACACTTTTTCTCCATCCCTAGCAAACACAGCTGAATAATAAAATTGCATTCTAAACTGAAGATCATGATTAGGTGATTATTGGAGTCAGGTGTGTTAGCTGGGGCAAAATTGTGACACCAATCAGGCCCTCGAGGACTGGAATTGCCCACCCCTGCACGTAACAAAATGTGGAAAAGGTCAATGGGTCTGAATACTTTCCGAATGCACCATATCTTATCGGAAGGGGTACTGACTTCGTTAAGACGCTTAAAACCGAAATGGAATCAACCATGCAAATGTCATTGAGTGTTATTTTCCTCAACAGAGGAGCTGGTGTCCGAGAACTCTGACACAATATACTGCACTCCTGCTGCTCCTGAGATCAAGGCCTGAGACGGGGGAGGAGATGAAATAAAGGAGAGCAGAAGGAGGTGAGGAGAAGAGCAGGGTGTTCCAGTCTCTTCAGAACACCAAGCCCCAGCAAGGACCCGAGCCCCTCCTCTTCACCAGGATCTGATCTGGAGTTGAGCTCCCGATTTACACACATGTTCAGGCAGACCCAACACACACATGTACACACACAAAATGGGTTCTAGTGGTAATTAGAAGAACACACACACACACACACACACAGAGATTGGGCTCCAGAGGAAAGTAGTAGACCTGTGAGCATCAGGCTCATCGCTGCCTGCTTTCTCTCTGATCAGCTCAGTCTGTCCCCCCTGATCTGTTTGTCTGTTCAACACTGTGACCCCATGAGCAATTTTTGTTTTAAATGTATTGACTTCAGGGGCAATTTGGTTCTCTGGGATTTTTTTTCCATTTTACAATAAGGGACACACATAGTTACACGGGGAGGGAAACTGATGCTATCTTTGAGAAATTATGTTAATTTTCTCAATGAAATTATCTTATTCCGTAAAAGTGGTGTTTTGTCCATAGGTGTACCGTTCTAACAGGCCAGAGAGTAAAATTACTTAAGTTGTTTGCTTTGTATTTTTGTCCTTGGTTGCAACTTTGCAGTTATGTAATTAAATAAAGAGATACATCATTACATTTACATTTACATTTAAGTCATTTAGCAGACGCTCTTATCCAGAGCGACTTACAAATTGGATCATACATACATTCATTTTTTTAATGCACAAAAAAAAGCTTTTTGTGGCAGCAAGACAAATTCTTATATAAATTAAAGGATAGTGCTTTGCAGTGCATTGTCAAATGGTTTGACTCACATACGTTTAAAATGTAATAAGAAGGAAAATAGAAATATATATTTATTTCGGTAGCTCATGAACGCCTAAACTGGGCACGTACTCTCTACCAATGGCAAAGCCCGATGTTACTGCTCTTGTCCAATAGTGTCTGCTTTCACAGGGCAGTGGTTCCATTCTCACCGCGTTTGTTCCTTCAATGTTGGCAGAGGGCCGGTGTCCTAGCAGATATTGGTATAATAGCAAGCACTTCAAAGGGGGAGGTTTGTCTTGTGTTTAGCGCTTTCACTTATTAATTCTACTGTCAATGAGAGTTCTACAAAAGAGGAACCAAAACGAGTAAGCTAATATGCTAAGATTGTAACTGGAAGCTTGAAGTATCAAGTTTGCGTACACGGGTAGTTTTACAGATTTAATCCAACAAGAGGCGCTAGTTAGCCAGTTAGCTAACATAGCCAGCTAAATACTTCATTTTGTTGTTACTGAGGCGGAGTTGCTTTTCATAGCGAGCAACATGCCGGAATATCTGGAGGACCCATCTGTTCTCACCAAAGATAAACTCAAGAGCGAGCTTTTGGTCAACAATGTTGCTCTCCCAACCGGAGACCAGCGAAAGGACGTTTATGTGCAGCTGTATCTGAAAAACTTGACCGTGCAGAACAACAAGATCCTATCTACAGACGCCTTCTCCAGCGACGAGGAGTTGCCAGTCCCGGTAGTGTCAAACAAAAGTCGCTCGGGCAGGGTGAGTTGTTTTAAGATTTCTTTCCCGCGCGCGAATATAGTATTTGTAACAGTGTTTCCAGTGTGAATGTTACAAGTAAATGTAGGAAAGATGTTACTGTTTTTGTATGGTGTTTTAATCTCTCTTTTTTTTTTTTAAACAGATGTGATTTGGTATTCTAGGTAATTACATTTTAGGTAAAATTGTTTTAAATGCATAAAATTAAAATATCGATATTTTCAATTACAGTGTGTTCCATCTCGTTTAAATATAAAAATGAACACATTTTAGCTGTATTGTATTACAAATCAGTTTAAAGTTTCCCGCTTAAAATATCTGCCACTGCTGAATGCACACTTATGGAAACCCGTTCTCGCCACTCGTGTTTTGTGTGTAAATATCCATACTACTTGAAATGTCGAGATATGTAAATTAACTTGTCCATACTAAACCGAAATTGAGGTATGTAAATCAAGGTTCGAGATAATAACTCGAAATATAGATAGTAGAACATAGAGTTCCTTCAGAAAGTATTCATACCCCTTGATTTATAAAACATTTGTTGTTGCAGCCTAAATTCAAAATTGATTAAATTGATTTCTCTCACACCCATCTACACAATACCCCATAATGACAGTGGAAACAGTTTTACAAATGTATTAAATTAAATACAGAAATCAAATTTACATAACTATTCACACCGCTGATCCATGTAAGAATGCCCTTTTGGTAGCGATTACAGCTGTGAGTTTTTCTGGCTAAGTCTCCAAGAGTTTTGCACACCTGGATTGTACAATATTTGCACATTATTTTTGAAATTCTTCAAGCTCTTTCAAGTTGGATGTTGATAATTGCTAGACAGCCATTTTCAAGTCTTGCCATAGATTTTCAAGTAGATTTAAGTAAAAACTGTATTTTGGCTACTCAATGTCATTTTGGTAAGCAACTCATTGTATGTTTGACCTTGTGTTTTAAAGGCGCTGCATGGTCAATCTGACGTCTGCGTTGGCTGTACAGCATTTACGTTGATACAGCCTCTGCAGAAGTTAGGGCATTCATAGTTCTTGCGCTTCGCAAGCAGTGCAGAGCTGTGAGTTTGTTTCTCCAGGACCTCCTGCCCCCACGTATCGTCAACCAATCATGTCAATGCGGAGCAATAAGGAGCCCTCCGCATTGTTTTATTATTTGGGAACCGCACAGCGATGTGGTACTGATCTCAATTTGGCCTCTGCGTGCTTTTGGAAGCTCCGCAATTGCGTCACACCCTCCATATGGAGCCTCCAACCACATTTTTGGATCAAGCTAAGTTGGCATTTAGGCTATTGTCCAGCTGAAAGGTGAATTTGTCTCCCAGTGTCTGTTGGAAAGTAGACTGAACCAGGTTTTCCTCTAGAATTTTGCCTGTGCTTAGCTCTTATGTTTTTTTTGTTAATCCTAAAAAAAACTCTCTAGTTCTTGCCGACGATAAGCATACCCATAACATAATGCAGCCACCACCATGCTTGAAAATATGAAGTGGTACTCAGTGATGTTGGATTTTACCCAAACATAACACTTTGTATTCAGGACATAGTTAATTTCTTTGTCACATTTTTATGCAGTTTTACTTTAGTCACTTATTGCAAACAGGATGCATGTTTATGAATATTTTTATTCTGTACGGGATTCCTTTTCACTCTGTCATTTAGGTTAGTTTTGTGAAATAACTACAATGTAGTTGATCCATCCTCAGTTTTCTCCTATCACAGCCATTCAACTGTTTTAAAGTCACCATTGACCTCAACGTGAAATCCCTGAGCGGTTTCCTTCCTTCGGCAATTTAGTTAGGAAAGACGCCTGTACCGTTGTAGTGACTGTGTGTATTGATACACCATCCACATTTTAATTAATAAATTCATGCTCAAATGTCTGCTTCTTTTATTGATACCCATCTACCAATAGGTGCCTTTTTGTGAAGCATTGAAAAACCTCCTTGTGGTTGAATCTGTGTTTGAAATTGACTACTCGTCTGAGGAAACTTACAGATAATTGCATGTGTGGAGTACAGAGAGGTAGTCATAAAACATTTTTTAACGCTATTATTGCACAGTCCATGTGACTTACTCGTGTACTTAAGGCTTGCCATAACAAAGGGGTTTAATACTTATTGACTCAAGACATTTCAGCTTTTCATTTTTTATTAATTTGTAAAAATGTCTAAACAATTTCACTTTGACAGTATGGGTATTGTGCGGAGGCCAGTGACGCATCTCAATTTAATCAATTTTAAATTCAGGCTCTAACACAACAATGTGGAAAAAGGCAAGGGCTGTGAAAACTTTCTGAAGACACTGTACCTGTCAATGTAATGTAGGACTAGATTAGCAGTTTTTAAAAACTCAACTCTACAGTGTTTTGTCAAGTATCAAGGTAACAGCTGTCACCTTCATGTGTAACAGTCTGGGTGTTTTTCCTCATCCACCAAGCCCCCCTTTCTTCTTTGGGGAAGTTGTGGGGTGGCTTTAATGAACTGATATGTGTGAAGCATTTGTGAGAAACAGCTGTTCTTAGACTCTTATGGTTAGTGTACTGCATAGTAGGCCTACACAATTGGAATGCATTGTATGCGTGCTTTAAAGAAAAATGTATTCAGGTGGGTACACCTTGTTGCCCTGCATCAGTTGTGAATGACAGAATGAAAAGAACAGCTTGCTGTCACAACTTCTGTAGTTCACACTAGTCTTTGTACATTAAGGTCACCTCACCTGTATTTGCTCAGTTTTAGGGAGGGAACCATGGACATTTATTGAGAGGTGTGGACAGTGAGAATATCAATCACTTGTCTTCTGCCTACAAAAACACTGAAACTAGATGATTCAGATTGTTTGTTTAATAGTCACATGTTGCAGGTACAGTGCAGGTGTGAATGCAGGGTACAGTGAAAATCTTAGGCTTTGAGCTCCAACATGCAGGACTAGTGAAATAAAATAATTTAAATGGTAATAAAAACAATAGAAAAAGCACTATAGATGTAACTGTGGCAGTAATGAATGAATAAATAAATGTCCATTGGGGTGGAGGCAGAGTAAAGAATGTTGAGGGGGTGGGGTGGAGTGACCATGCGGTTAAACCATTTCATCTTCTCTGAGTTGTGTATACAGAGGAATTTGAAGTTATTTAACGTCTCCATGCGGCCCGTTGATGAGGATGGGGTCTTGTCCAGCCTGGTTCCCGCTGAAGTCCACAATCGGCTCCTTTGTTTTGCTAACATTGAGGGAGAGGTTGTTTACCTGGCACCACGCCATCAGAGTGCCTACCTCCTCCCTGTACGCTGTGTTGTTGGTGATCAGGCCTACTACTGACATGTCTTGATGGAGTTGGAACTGTGTGAGGCCACGCAGTCATGGGTATACAGATAATACAGGAGGGGACTGAGGATGCACCCTTGTGGGGCCCCTGTATTGAGGATCAGTGTCGAGGAGGTAATGTTGCCTACCTTCACCACTTGGGGGCGGCCCATCAGGAAGTCCAGGACCCAGTTGCATAGGGAGGAGTTCAGACCCAGGGCTGTGTAATGAGCTTATAGGGCACAATCCACGGGAAGCTAGAAGTTAAATCAAATTATATTTGAACTTACTGTCCTGGTGGGCAGAACAGTTGTTCATTGTGAAGGGTGGAATTTGAGACTAAAGACAACAGACCCACGTTTGGAAAGTCTGTTTTAATATGTTATTTTAGTAATGTCTTATTCTCCCCGTCATAATGACCAACCATCCTGCCCCATGGCACAGTAAGTTTACATTTTATTTAACTTCCCTCTGACTGTTTTTGTGCAACCCAATAAGCTAGGAAGCAACAATGGTGTATGCAAATACACACGCATTGCTAAAAGCAGCTAGTGTCACAAGTGGTGGAATCCATAGAAGGGATGGAGCTGGACCGGATAAGTTTTGTTATGTTAGGGGAAAAGCCTAGGTATGCAGAGAAGAGGAAAGGAACTTCAAGGAGTTTTGAGTGTGCTGGAAATGGCATTAAAGAATAGGTAATGGAATTGAAGGAAATCGAGGCTCCTGGTGTGGAGGATAGGGCTATTTTCCTATTGTGTTTCTCTATTGAGGAAATACTTTCTGTGGAAGTCTGCATGCATTCCCCTATCACTGAACAGATGTTTGGTTAACTGTGTGTGTGTGTAGGCTAGTACTTTTTCATTAAATTTAAATGCTATCGTAGCAGTGCTCTTCCTGATGTTTTCAAATAGTCACCTGACTCCCAAGCATGTCTGTCTGTGATTTATAGTTTACCATGAAGCATTTGAGGCAGTCATCCACTGGCACACTCAGAACTTTAAACACATTTTCACTCATAGCTATCAAAATAAACCTTTTGGGATAAAAGTGAAGTACTGTTTTTCTCCTAAGGTTTAGTTCAACTAAGGTTGAATGGTTTATTGTAATTTGGAGTTGTTGTTGTTTTTTTTTTTTGCATACAGCGGTCATCATGAGGACCACAGATATGAAAACTATGTCTGCCAAAACCATCCATAACGGTAGTTAACCATATGCACATAATTCACAACCTAGCAGTTTGTTATAGTTTACCCCTAAAGTCACATAACATAGTCAGTTTCAATATTACTTCGCCAAGCCATGATTTCTGTCTGAATAGAAACAACAACTTAGTCAGACTGAGAGCATTATGGAAATCTAGGAGATCACGCGACTGAACTATGTTAATCCATATTGTTCTGCAATGCATTGACGCAATCTTCATTCCATGTAATTTAAACCTCTAGTGTATTAACCTTCTGCAAGTAGCCTAGCGCAAAACTTAAAGCACAGGGATTGTCTGGGCCTTGGGGCTAGCCATGAGCTCAGTGCCTTGATATCACTTTTAAAGTGTGTGGTCAGAGAGCGGACGATAACTGAGGGAACAAACTGGAAGTCGGGAATTTTTCCCTTCCTTGGATCTCTGTGATTATGTAATGTGCTCAGCTGGGCTGAGATCCAGCTCCAACTTTACTGAGGCCTACAGTAAGGAGTCTAATATAGGCTAGTGGGAGACTGATAGCTGCTAAATCCCCCTCTGTGTCTGTCTGGGATTATTTCCCTCTCTTTACTACTCCCACTTAGGGTTGCACATTTTGTGGAATATTCAGAGATGGAAACAATGTGGGAATTAACGGAAATATATGCAAATTAATATTAATACCATTTAGATGTAGATTATTTTCTTTTGCATTACATATATTTACCATATCATATGGAGACAGAAACATAAACCTTTTACCTCATAAGTAGACATAATTGCAAATGATTAAATCCTTCCAACAAAAAAAAAATGTAGTAACGAATTGAACTTTAAATGAGTTAACTCTTCACATGGGGTGATTTCACTGAACAACAAAAGAAAGGGAATATTGAATGATCCATTGCATCTCCCAGAAACGTTTTCAACATACATCTGTAAAATTATAGTCTAGAAACTTAGGCTTCGGTTGTCTTCCTCTCAGGCTTCCATGTCTTCTCCCTGGACCTCCTCAATGTCCACCTCTTGAACATCAGACTCTGAGGCCTCATCTTCACTGTCACTTTCCAACGCTGTTGAGGATGGCTTGTTGTCAGGCTCAAAAAGCCTCAAATTTGCCCAGATGGCCACCAATTTTTCAACCCTTGTATTGGTCAGCCTGTTGTGTGCTTTGGTGTGTGTTCCCAAACAAGGACCAGTTGCGCTCTGAGGCGGCTGATGTTGGTGGGATTTGGAGGATGATGGAGGCAACAGGGGAAAGAGCCTCAGATCCACAAAGTCCCTTCCAACAGGTGGGTGATGAGATATGTTGGCACAACTGCCAAATTGCATCTCCATCCCAAAGCCCTTGCTTGGAAGTGTACTTTGCCAGACTGCCAAGAACCTTGCCCATGGTAGTGATGACACCATAGGCCTTGTTGATCTCATACTTGGGGTCCAACATGGATGCTGCGGCATGTATGGGCTTCAGGCAGAATTCTTCACACTTTTTGATGTATTTCAGAACAGCAGTTTCCTCTGCATGGCGCAACAGTGAATTGGGCAGGGCAGTACGGATTTCTTCTCTTACATCTGCAAGCAGAGTCTGAACATCAGACAGGATGGCATTGTCTCGCTCAATCCGTGCAATGGCTACTGCTATAGGTTTCAGGCTGCTTACCACTCTCTCCCAAAATACATAATCCAGAAGGATCCTCTTGATGGTGCTGTCCATATCGGCAGACTGTGATATGGCCATTTCTTGGAGAGACTCCTTCCCCTCCAGGAGACTGTCAAACATGATGACAACACCACCCCAACGGGTGTTGCTGGGCAGCTTCAATGTGGTGCTCTTATTCTTCTCACTTTGCTTGGTGAGGTAGATTGCTGCTATAACTCTATGACGCTTCACATACCTAACCATGTCCTTGGTTGTCTTGTAGAGTGTATCCATTGTTTTCAGTGCCATGATGTCCTTGAGGTGCAGATTCAATGCATGAGCAGCACAGCCAATGGGTGTGATGTGAGGGTAGGACTCCTCCACTTTAGACCAAGCAGCCATCATGTTCGCAGCATTGTCTATCACCAGTGCACATACCTTCTGTGGTCCAAGGTAATTGCCTTCAGCTCATTTGCAATGTAGAGACAGGTGTGTCTGTTGTCCCTTGTGTCTGTGCTCTTGTAGAATACTGGTTGAGGGGTGGGTGTAGTTAATTATTCCTTGCCCACAAACTTGACCACCCATCAGAGAGGATTGCAATACAGTCTGTTTTTTTCTATGATTTGCTTGACCTTGACACTTGAACTCTGTTGATCTCTGCATCCAGCAAATGAGTAGGGAATGCATGTCTGGTCGGAGTGGTGTATGCTGAGCAAAGGACATTCAGAGATCTCTTCCCATACACATTTCCTGTGAGCATCAGAGGTGAACCAGTTGCATACACAGCTCAAGCAAGACATTCCTCAGCATTTCTCTGACTACGTTCCTCCATTGAGTTCAGGAGGACCATAAGCTGTTGTTATCGATAAGGTGTCTGATTCATCATTTTCACCTCAAATAGAAGTAGAGGGACTTTTGTCAGAGGTTGCTTGTTGTAAGTGCTTAGGGAACTTTATGCACTTGGCCAGATGATTCTGCATCTTTGGTGCATTCTTCACATATGATTTGGCACAGTATTTGCAAATGTACACAGCTTCTCCTTCTATATTAGCTGCAGTGAAATGTCTCCACACATCAGATAGTGCCGTGGCATTTTCCTGTAAAGATTAGGAAAAAATTTGTTTAAAAACCCATACAATTCCATGTACAGATAAATTAAGCAGTTAGATTGAACAACTTCTTTGTAAGATAAATGTAAAAATATATATTTTAAATTATTTTTTATTTCACTTTTATTTAACCAGGTAGGCTAGTTGAGAACAAGTTCTCATTTACAACTGCGACCTGGCCAATATAAAGCAAAGCAGTGCGACACAAACAACAACAACAACAGAGTTACACATGGAATGAACAAACATACAGTCAATAATACAATAGAGGGAAAAAAGTATATATACTGTGTGTGCAAATGAGGTAAGGCAATAAATAGGCCATAGTGGCGAAATAATTACAATTTAGCAATTAAACACGAGTGATAGATGTGCAGAAGATGAATGTGCAAGTAGAGACACTGGGGTGCAAAGGAGCAAAAAAATAAATAACAGTATGGTGATGAGGTAGTTGGATGGGTTATTTACAGATGGGCTATGTGCAGATATCTGTGAGCTGCTCAGACAGCTGGTGCTTAAAGTTAGTGAGGGAGATATGGGTCTCCCGCTTCAGTGATTTTTGTAATTCGTCCCAGCAGAAAACTGGAAGGAAAGGCGGCCATAGGAGGAATTGGCTTTGGGGGTGACCAGTGAATATACCTGCTGAAGCGCGTGCTACGGGTGGGTGCTGCTATGGTGACCAGTGAGCTGAGATAAGGCGGGGCTTTACCTAGCAAAGACTTATAGATGACCTGGAGCCAGTGGGTTTGGCGACGAATATGAAACGAGGGCCAGCCAACCAGAGCATACAGGTCGCAGTGGTGGGTAGTATATTCGGCTTTGGTGACAAAACGGATGGCACTGTGATAGACTACATCCAATTTGCTGAGTAGTGTTGGAAGCTATTTTGTAAATGACATCGCCGAAGTCAAGGATCTGCAGGATAGTCAGTTTTACGAGGGTATGTTTGGCAGCATGAGCGAAGGATGCTTTGTTGCAAAATAGGAAGCCAATTCTAGATTTAATTTTGGATTGGAGATGCTTAATGTGAGTCTGGAAGGAGAGTTTATAGTCTAACCAGACACCTAGAATATGTGGACAACTACAAATACCTAAGTCAGAACCATCCAGAGGAGTGATGGCTGGGCGGGCGGGCAGGTGCGGACAGCGATCGGTTGAAGAGCATGCATTTAGTTTTACTTGCATTTAAGAGCAGTTGGAGGCCACGGAAGGAGTGTTGTATGGCATTGAAGCTCGTTTGGAGGTTTGTTAACACAGAAGGGCCAGAAGTATACAGAATGGTGTCGTCTGCGTAGAGGTGGATCAGAGAATCACCAGCAGCAAGAGCGACATCATAGATTAATACAGAGAAAAGAGTCGGCCTGAGAATTGAACCCTGTGGCACCCCCATAGAGACTGCCAGAGGTCCGGACAACAGGCCCTCCAATTTGACAAACTGAACTCAATCTGAGAAGTAGTTGGTGAACCAGGCGAGGCAGTCATTAGAGTCTGTCGATAAGAATACAGTGATTGACAGAGTCGAAAGCCTTGGCCAGGTCGATGAATACAGCTGCACAGTATTGTCTCTTATCAATGGTGGTTATGATATCGTTTAGGACCTTGAGTGTGGCTGAGGTGCACCCATGACTAGCTCAGAAACCAGATTGCATAGCGGAGAAGGTACGGTGGGATTCGAAATGGTCGGTGATCTGTTTGTTAACTTGGCTTTTAAAGACCTTAGCAAGGCAGGTTGGATAGATATAGGTCTGTAGCAGTTTGGGTCTAGAGCGTCTCCCCCTTTGAAGAGGGGGATGACCGCGGCAGCTTTCCAGTCTTTGGGATCTCAGACGATACGAGAGGTTGAACAGGATAGTAATAGGGGTTGCAACAATTTCGGCTGATAATTTAGAAAGAGAGGGTCCAGATTGTCTAGCCCTGCTGATTTTGTAGGGGTCCAGATTTTGTAGCTCTTTCAGCACATCAGCTATTTGGGTGAAGGAGAAATGGGGGAGGGTTGACCAAGTTGCTGTGGGCGGTGCAGGGCTGTTGGTGGAAAGCATGGCCGGCCGTAGAAAAATGCTTATTGAAGTTCTCAATTATTGTGGATTTATCGGTGGTGACAGTGTTTCCTAGCCTCAGTGCAGTGGGCAGCTGGGAGGAGTTGCTCTTATTCTCCATGGACTTTACAGTGAAACATGTATGGAAACAGGTGAATTAACACTCCTCAGTTAGCAGGCTCAAGCGAGCTAAAACCCACATGATAGCAAAAACTAACTAGCAGAAATTAACAAATTAGAAATTATTTAAACACACTTTGCTGTAGGCTACTATTTACTAGTTAACAAAACATGTAAGTCATATAAAATATTCACCCCACCCAGTATTGTAATCAAAATATACCAGAAAACATGTAGTCCTTGGCTCAGACAGTGGAGTAGTGTGGGCTCAATAGCATCTCATTAGTGTGCAAGATCTTGCGAATCAGCTGCACGTGATGGAAGAGTGCACTGTGCATGAAGAGGGTTGCAATTCCGTTTTAATTGGGGATAGTTTAACTTACGGCTGAGATCCCGTTAACGGGATCGATATGACAACAGCCAGTGAAAGTGCAGGGCGCCAAATTCAAAACAACAAATCTCATAATTAAAATTCCTCGGACATACAAGTAATTTACACCATTTTAAAGATACACTTCTTGTTAATCCCACCACAGTGTCCGATTTTCAAATAGGCGTTTTGGCGAAAGCACCACAAACGATTATTTTAGGTCAGAGCCAAGTCACAGAAAAACACAGCCATTTTTCCAGCGAAAGAGAGGAGTCACAAAAATCAGAAATAGAGATAGAATTAATCACTAACCTTTGATGATCTTCATCAGATGACACTCATAGGACTTCATGTTACACAATACATGTATGTTTTGTTCGATAAAGTTCATATTTAAATCTAAAAATCGTATTTTACATTGGCGCGTTATGTTCAGTAATGTTTTGCCTCCAAAACATCTGGTGATTTTGCAGAGAGCCACATCAATTTACAGAAATACTCATAAATATTGATAAAAGATACAAGTATTAAACATGGAACTTTAGATAAACTTCTCCTTAATGCAACCGCTGTGTCAGATTTCAAAAAAACTTTACGGAAAAAGCACACCATGCTATAATCTGAGTACAGCGCTCAGAGCCCAAATAAGCCATAAAGATATCCACCATTTTTTGGAGTCAACAGAAGTCAGAAATAGCATTATAAATATTCACTTACCTTTGATGATCTTCATCAGAATGCACTCCCAGGAATCTGTTCCACAATAAATGTTTGTTTTGTTCGATATAGTCCATCATTTATGTCCAAATACCTTCCTTTTGTTTGCGCGTTCAGTCCAGTAATCCACATTCATGACGCGCAGGTCAGACAAAGTCAAACGTTTCCATTACAGTTCGTAGAAACATGTCAAACGATGTAGAGAATCAATCTTTAGGATGTTTTTAACATAAATCTTCAATAATGTTTCAACCGGAGAATTCCTTTGTCTTCAGATATGCGATGGAAAGCATGGCTATATATATATTATCATCTACATTTATGATGAGTATTTCTGTTGAAACGATGTGGCTATGCACTATCACTGGATGTTTTTGGAACTAGTGAATGTAACGCGCCAATGTAAACTCAGATTTTTTTATATAAATATGAACTTTATCAAACAAAACATGCATGTATTGTGTATCATGAAGTCCTGTGAGTGTCATCTGATGAAGATCATCAAAGGTTAGTGATTAATTTTAGCTATATTTCTGCTTTTTGTGACTGCTATCTTTCGCTGGAAAAATGGCTGTGCTTATTGTGGTTTGGTGTGACCTAACATAATCGTTTGTAGTGCTTTCGCTGAAAAGCATATTTGAAATCGGACACTTTGGTGGGATTAACAACAAGATTACCTTTTAAAATGGTATAAGACACATGTATGTCTAAGGAATTTTAATTGTGAGATTTCTGTTTTTTGAATTTGGCGCCCTGCACTTTCACTGGCTGTTGTCATGTCATCCCGTTAGCGGGATTGCAGCCATAAGAAGTTAAATCATCACTGTTTGTTGAAGTAGGCGCATCGATTATATGCAACGCAGGACACGCTAGATAAACTAGTAATATCATCAACCATGTGTAGTTAACTAGTGATTATGCTAAGATTGATTGTTTTTATAAGATAAGTTTAATGCTAGCTAGCAACTTACCTTGGCTTCTTGCTGCATTCGCGTAACAGGCAGGCTCCTCGTGGAGTGCAATGAGAGGCAGGTGGTTAGAGCGTTGGACTAGTTAACTGTAAGGTTGCAAGATTGAATCCCGGAGCTGACAAGGTAAAAATCTGTCGTTCTGCCCCTGAACAAGGCAGTTAACCCACCGTTCCTAGGTCGTCATTGAAAATAAGAATGTGTTCTTAACTGACTTGCCTAGTTAAATAAAGGTGTAAAAATATATATAAAAAAAATAAATATATATATTATAATACCGATGGCCGATCGGAATGGTCGGTAATTCCGATTAATCGGTCCACCTCTAGTAATGATCATGCTGTTTAATCAGCTTCTAATTTTGGCAAAGGAGACATGCTCAGTAACAGGGATGTAAACAAATTTGTGCACACAATTTTTGCGAAATAAGCTTTTTTTGCGTATGGATTTATAAAAAACAACAAAGTACCTCATGAAACATGAGACCAACACTTTACATGTTGCGTTGCATTTTTGTTCAGTGTCAAAAAATTCTTAAAAGAAAAATGTCTCACATTACACATTCAGTAATGACAGCATTTGCTTTCCAACCTATATTTTCGCGCAATTGTATTTTGACATTTGCGAAAGGCAAACTGGCAGCTGCAACCAACCATTGACATATAGATGGCAGTTCCCATTCAAGTCAAGACTAGCAGCCATTGCTAGTGTACCCATGAGTTTAACAGTCAAACCCTTTCTATGGATTATATGTCTATGCCCACAACGCAACAAGCTGTTCCATAGATGGAAGGAAAAGGGTGCTTGTGCATTGATAAGCACACCAAAGATGGCATTAACGATAAGTAATAAAATAAAAAATGCTTCGTAGTATACCGCTCTGTTTGATCTCTGGTTGTTTGTTTACCACCTTTTTGATGGTTGAGTAGTTCAGCCAGCGTGTAGCATGCACAACACAATGTGGAGAATATTGTTGTGTTGGTTACCTCTGAATGTCTAGACGAGGAAATCCCTTCGTCCTCAGGACAAGGCGGACACACTACATTGGTAGAGGCAATTGCGTGTGTAATGTACACTGAGTGTACAAAACATTTTAAGAACACCTTCCCAATATTGGGTTGCCCTCTGAACAGCCTCAATTTGTTGGCCCATGTTGACTCCAATTCTTCCCACCTTTGGGTGGTGGACCATTTCTTGACACAAACTGTTGAGCTTGAAAAACCCAGCAGCGTTGCAGTTCTTGACACAAACCGGTACGCATGGCACCTACCACCATACCCTGTTCAAAGGCACTCAAATCATTTGTCTTGCCTTCGTTAACCTTTCTCCTCCCATTCATCTACACTGATTTTGAAGTAGATTTAACAAGTGACATCAATAAGGGATCATAGCTTTCACCTTATCTTTCTGTCATGGAAAGAGCAGGTGTCCTTAATGTTTTGTACATTGTGTGTATGATCCATGACTTGCATTAGTTAAACATCTTTTTGATGATTCATCTGAGCGGAGACTTGTTTATTTACGAGCGGTGTTTATCAGTCTCACGATGGTTTAGATCAGGAGATGTCGTTAAACTAGCTCTGCTGATAATTAGTGTGTGATTTAGAAACCTTTTTACGGGGTTTAACGTCTGTGGTGTTGCTTGCGAAAGCAGCCCAGGGAGCGAGTCCTCTCTCTCTCTCGCTACAAAGAGGTGTTATCTGTGTATTTCAAATGTTAAACCCTGTAATGTTCAGTAGCAGAAAAGGGATTGCAGCACAAATTTAATCAAACCTTTTATTTGAAGTGCATTAAAATAACTCAAAGAAATATAATTACTAGAACGGGCATTCCCATTCAAGTCATGGTTCTGTGATTGGTGGTAGGCTAATTCTGTGACTAGATCTCAACACTTTACACCAATCTGACCTCTGATCCCTCTTTCACAGAAAGCCACGAGGAAAACAGACAAGCCTCGGTCAGAGGACCTGGATGTGACTGAGCTGACTAGTGAGGGCCTGAAGGATGAGCTGCTCAAGTATGGAATCAACGTCGGACCTATCGTGGGTGAGTCAGTCAGTAAGAGTTGGGAATTCAGGGAATAAAGAGTTGTATTGAATTGAATAATGGACATTGCAACAATAATCTTCATTCATTTATTAATGAAGTTGTGTTGAATTCATTTGAATAATGTCTGAACTTTTGCAGCCTCCACCCATAAGAGGGATTCATAAAGTTCTATTGAATTTATTTGAATGTCTTGTCATGGCAGCCTCAACCCGTAAGCTGTATGAGAGAAGGCTCCAGAAGCTGTTGGACCAGGGTCCTCCTGAGACCGTGGCTTTACCGGTGGTCATCACTCAGGTAGACGGCAACCACAACGGCAACTCTGACTCGGACCGCTACAGCGACAAGGAAGAAGGTAAGAAATGGAACACTCAGTCATCCTCTTTATTAGACCAGGTTTATTACAGATTCAAATCAGATTCATCTTGGCAGTTGACCCATTAGATTACACATTAGATCTTTTTTTCGGAGATGCCAACTTTCAAACCAAATTGGCCCTCTGGGATAATACGAATCATGGATTGATTGGTTGGTCAATAAACTGACTGACAGAGCATGACATTGCTGGACATTTTTTGGTGTGTATGTGTTTAGAGGTGACAACAGAACCAGAGCCTGTCCCAGTCCCCGTGGTGGAGAGACCTGTCAGAAGCAGAGGGAAGACCCCAGTCACCACCAGGACCCGCAGCAGCCAGCACAACCGGGTAAGTCCCTCTTTATTTTATTATCTTTATTTAATCAGTGGACAAAAGCACATCCTCACCCTAGGTCAACCTCATGGTTTACATTCCTTAAAATCTCACAATACAGAATGTGTTAAAATCTGAGTTAAATAGCATGCATATCTCAACTTCTGATTTGGCCCCCCAAGTGCTACACATTTGGCAATGATTAGTAGTCCCATTAGAGGCTATAGGATGTGCAGCGGCACAGCTGGGGTCGATTTAAACCAGTCTCTAAGAAATGATTTGAGAGAGAGGAAGTGTGTCCTTTATGAGACGCCTATAGGGTTGTGAATCACGTGTGTGTGGAAAACAAAGCACCAAATGTCTGTCTGAAGGACCCTCTCTGTGTCTCTGTCTGCTGGGAGTTAGTGCAGCAGGCTTTGATTTCAGGACCGGCCACATGACTTGGATTAGCTTATTTTTTTTCTTTGCCACTGGGTGCCTCTAGCCCACTATTATCGCTCTCTCTATCCCTGTTTCATTCTTTCCACGCAAGAACATACTTAAAGCCCCTGCTTATTATTTTTACTTTTTTTGCAAATCCTTTTCTTTGAGGTTTAAAAAAAATATTTTTAAGCCGTTTTACTTTTCTCCTCCTCTTTTCCCGATACTTTGGGAGGTGTTGGTGACATCTGGTGTCGAAATCCTGAACGTCCCAGATGGTAACCTATTCAACTGAAGCTGCCTGTCATGTGGATATTGTAACCACATTATAGGGATAGTTTGAGATTTATCTACCTCAAGTTAGCTGTTCCTGTGCGTTTCCAGTCATGGGCTAACTCTAGTTAGCGTTGTCTCGCACCTCTAACTTCCTTCATACTGGAAGTATAGACATCAGAATGGTATCCCAGAGTTCATCTGACTCTGGGCAAGTCGATGGGCTTCATTGGCAAAATCTCGAACTGTCCCTTTAAAAGCATCTTTACTCACTGAAGTTGGCTTCGTAAGGTGTGTTCGCGAAGAGGTGGAAGGTCGGGTGTTCTGAGAAATGTGTGTGTTTAGATCTATGCTCCGGAGGAGGAGGAGGATGATGATCTTGAGGAAGAGCATCCTGTGTTGAACATAAAGAGACCATTGAGGAGATCATCTCATAGAGTCGACAAGATGGTCCCTGCAAGCGATGATACTGTAATATACACTGAGCCTATCCATCTCCTTGGGTTTGTGGTGCACCGGAGAAGTGTTTAGCTTGATAATCACCTTTTTTTGTGGATAGTGTTAGTCATGTTATATATTTAAGGTTTATTTGAAATTGTACACATTTGCAGCTAACAGCTGAATTGCAGCATACATAGGCCTAAATAAGTAAAAATGTGATGTAGTATACAATTAGTTAGGACAGGCATAGGCTGTCTTAATTCACTGGGTTCTCTACATCCACTATTTAATATTATATGTTTGGATTTATTTGGGAAGCTACTTTTGTGTGGATGGGTGTGTCCTCCCTTTCACCACATCATCTGGTGCCACTGTCTTCCTCAGCTATAGTGAACAATGAATACTACACAGGTGGCAGGTCTCGCCTTAAGCATAGATGCATGATTGCCTCAATTATTACGCAGCTTCCTCATCATTCTCCTCGTCCTGCTCCAGGATGTCTCTGCGCTATCAGCTGGTGAGGTAGTTCTTCCACCTCCAAGAGAGGCAAAGACCAAGGCACCTCTGCTTCTGGTGGGTTTGTGATCAATAGACATGGGTTTGTGATGTCCTGAGTAAACTTTCCACTGATTTTTTAGTCAGTCTTCCCTCTAACTTCCTTTTGCCTCTCTCTCCCCCATCTGTCATGTTCCAGGAAGTCCTGAAGGAACCTAAGCCTATATTGGCAGAGAAGCCAAGCTCTAAGTCCACTCCCTTACTTCATGGCCTAGCCCATGCCCAGTCCACTAGGACTATCCATCAGGTTGTCCTAACAGCCAGGGCCGAGTCTCCATCACCCAGACTGACTCGGGTACCTGTGAGGTTCACTGTGGTTACTTGTCACTCACTGTCACTATGAATAGTTATTGTGTTCATGGCACAGGTTGATATTGGAAGTTGTTTAATGGGTGTACATAGCTAATGGTCACGTATTCACAGTGGTGTCTCTTAGTCATAGTAAGATATGTGGGACTGTGCCATTTTGCATATTTTTTTCTTATTGCTGAACCTTAATGTTGAGAGTCACTCACCCACCCACCTGACATTTTGGCTATTTAGTCTAGTACTCTAAAGTCTCTACTGTGTCTTACCATCAGTCTGTCCCTGACCGAGCCTTCCCCCTGAATGTGAATGCTGCTGCGCTCTGGTTCCCCAAAGCCAAACCCAGCGGCCCCCCAGTCAAGACCCCCAGCCACGGTGTCCCTGAGGGCCACATAGGTCTGGAGAGCCCCCACTCCCTCACTCCCTTGCAGACCTGTAGGAAGGTGCTTTCCTTGCCCCTTTCACGTATTCACTCACTGGGAGATAGAAATAGCCTTTTGGTCAGTCACTGGGAACTAGAAATGATTTGTTCCATTTTAACGTATACATTTGTGTGTGAGCATACTTTTCTAACTTTGTTGGTTTTGATGTGCGACTTAACGTTAACAATGTAGACACAAGATGATTTAATTATATGTTCGTGAGAGCCTGCTTCTTCAGAATTGGGACGTCTGTTCCACGATGGAATGGGTTCAAGTGAGGTGTGGCATTAGATTGAGTTTATTGAGGCTCTAACAGTGCAGGTCAAAATACATTTAAAAAATATGTCAAATAAAAAGAAGTGAATGATAAATGTGGATAATAATAATAATAAATACACATTTACAACTGTAGCAATGATAAATGACCGCTGGGTGGTGGGGGGCAGGGGGAGAGTCCGTTTGGAAATGTCAATAGGGACCACAGGGGCTCTCGAGTGGCGCAGTTGTCTAAGGCACTGCATCTCAATGCTAGAAGCGTCACTACTGACCCTGGTTTGATTCCAGGCTGTATCACAACCGGCCGTGATTGGGAGTCCCATAGGGCAGCGCACAATTGGGCCAGCGTCATCCTGGTTAGGGTTTGGCTGGGGTAGGATGTCATTGTAAATAATAATTTGTTCTTAAGTGACTTACCTAGTTAAATAAAAAAGCAGCAGGGGGGTGAAGTGAATGGAACTGTAATAAAAAAATATATATATATATACATATTTATGCTGTAACATTTGTAAATGTCCATTGGGGGTGGGGGCGGGGTAAATGTTTGTCGGGGTGGTTTAGGAGGTGGGGATTTTATCTTCTTGGCCTTCCTGCCACACCTGGTATTGTAGGTGTCCTGGAGGGCAGGCAGATGGCGGAAGTAGGGTGTCCAATCAAAAACACATTTTTGCCAACATGTAAATTAATGTTAATTGTGTAGATACTATAGTCCAAACCTCATGTCCCTATCATAATCCGTTTAAAGGTTATTGCCGTTTCTACCTTTGTAAGATGACCCAAATTGGGGTGACTAAATCAATGGAGGTCAGACAAAAAGTGGCAAAAACCTGGAAAATAGCATCATCTTTCTTCTCGAATCCGAAGGACATAAAACAATATAGAAGTTAGATGTTTATCGATTTTGAGACGGGACACAAGATTTCTCACAAAAACAAGCATGTCTCTAGAAATGCTTTTTATTTTCAAAGCTTTTTACATTTAATTTAGCCCATTCCTGCTAATTTAGCTTTTTGCGATTTGCAGAAACATCCTTGCAGACTACCACCACAACATGTCAAATCCTCAAATGTTCCTGCGAGAAAGCGGCACCGCTCTGTCAAGAGTTCGGTGCTTATCAGATGTATTAGGTTACGAAATCCAACTTTTTGGATATAATGTTCAAGACCCCACGGAATGATTCAGAACATGTATAATCTTATTTGTCTTGGTAAAATGTATTTAACAAAATAAGGGAAGTGAAAGTTCATCAACAAACCGTGTTTTCACCTACTCTGGGCAGATTTGGTGGACACCCAGAGGAAGCCAGATGAGATGTGGTAAGAGAGACAGCGGAAACCAGAGAGGAAGTAGGGGGGAACTGGTGGTAAAGGAACTATGGAAGGTATGCTCACTGCTCCCTTCTATAGTTCTAGCTAGTCTCTAGTCTCCCTATTAAACTGGATGAGCTACATGTCAATGTTTCGTTCCAATGGGCATACCTTGACGCCAGCCTGATTTGGTTTACTGAGCATGGTTGGATGATTTAAACGATTTCGGGATGGGTCCGGAACAATACATACCATGTGTAAACGGCGAGTGCAGCACAAAGCCAAACATCTCGACTGTTTCAATGCAGTGGACAAGTTTGACCTCTGGTGTAAGAAGAACTTCCTGGGGGAAAAAATCTGCCACAAAGACCTTTTCATCCACTTCTCAAATCAATTCTTGTTTGTTTCTTGTGTGTGTGTTTATCTAATCCGAAAGCCACAACTGTTCTTTCCCCTCTGGAGGAAATAAAGCCATTCTCTTGTATTCTAGCTGTGCTGTGAGGAGGATGGTGGTCTTCCTCTCACTCTGACTACTAAAGCTCCCAGTCATGAGCTAAACTCCCTACTCAATACAGCTCTTTTAGAGGTTTGTGACATCTCTCATGTGCTATAGTACTTGGGACATCTCTGTATCGAGTGTTTTTGTCTGATTTTTGGATCTGTTCACAATTTGCTCAATATTCTGATCACTGGCTATTTGTTTTGGTCTCACTCTCTTGCCGTCAGTCTCTCTCCTGGGTCTGTATGGATATCAACCAACCTCTTCTATAACTGATATTTCTCATCCATATCTGTGGTCATCTCAGGAACCTGCACCAAGTGTCCATGCTCCAGTAGGACAGAGCATAAGACCCCTGAAACAATGGCCTCTGGTGGGTATATGATCTTAATCACACTGTCCTTAGGATACACACTACTGTAATATTGCTCACTGGATTTTAAATGCACCTGTGTAAGTGATGGCCAGATTCTTCTAGTATAGGATACTGATCCAGTGTGTTACTTACCCTATCCCTGTTAAAGGGGGTACCACAGGAAGTCCGCCCGCTCCTAGTAGCCAGCCCTTCCCCACTACCTCGTTTGTCTGGAAGTGACCCCTTTGCCTCCTTCACCGTCAGGCCTGTAAGCTACGTCTCACACACCCCCTCATCTCCATCCCTGAAGGAACAACTGGAATCCCTACCATCTCTCTCTGCCAAGTTTGACACGCTGTCCAATCGCTTTACTCGGGTATACAGTTTAAAGTATTTTGTCCTATAGTTGTCCTCAAGAGTTCTGTTCTCTTCACAATGGTTTGTTGTGGTGGCACCTGGAATTTGGAACTTAATTGTGTTGTTGGGGAGTGAAAGTGATCACACTGTTTTTTGTCAGACATGGTATAGTTGTAAACATATGGGTGATGATTATGAATGGGGCTACTGTAGTGTGTGTGTGTGGTGCACAGCTGTCTAGTACAGCTGCATGAAAGATTGAAAGATGTGAGGGGAGGGAAAGAAGACTAACCCCAATACCCCCCCCCCCCCCCCCCCGTCTCACTCTTACTAACACGCACTCACCTCTCTTTGACCAGCAGGATCAGCGTAAGTCTAAAAATGATCTCAAACCTAAGTGGAAACAGCAGAAAAACATCCCCTTGCTCTCCTCTGTGACCCCAGTGAGGGGGCAGGACAGTGTCTCCTCGAGTATCTCTAAGGAGCCATGGGTACGAAAGTAATTCACTGCTATGCCTTATGCATGTATTACCTAGGGTCTGTGCTGGTTTGTTTGTCAAGGTGGTATTATTCACAAGACAAGGTAATGGTGTTTGTCACAATCCTTGGGTTTAGTGGTGGTTTGGTCACATGGGCATAGGACTGCAACAGGGCCATCTAGTGGTCGTTAGGAGTACACCCTCTAGCCTATCCCAAAAATAATACCCCTCTAGCCCTTATGTGAAGGTGGCGGTTTTGGCATTGACTTGGTAACGCGCAAATGGAAAAATGTCTTGTCCTCACCTTAATCGCTCCGTGTTGGCCTCAAAGTCTAAGGAATGTGTACTAAAATATGTGTTGCAGGTGGAGAAGATAGCAGCTGGTGAGCAGACACCCAACAGGGTGGATGAGAAGGATGTCCTCAAGGAGATGTTCCCCTACGAGACCAACACTCCAACAGGAATCAAGTAATACATACGCCTTATTCTATTGGCATACATTAACAACTTTAATAAATCCTTGCTATATCTGGCAGACTCCCACCCAGTCTTGTCATTCCTGTAAAGCAGTGTCCTGTAACTAATTTAAGAGTTTGATCATAATACTTGCCTGATGGCAACTCATGTGTGGAATGTCACAATGAATCTCAACTTTCTTCCTCTCTCATCCTTCTAGCGCCACCTGTCGACGGCCCATCCGAGGGGCAGCCGGCAGGCCCCTAAAGTCTGGTGACCTGTGGACAGATGAGACCCTCCTGCGCTCCTCTCACTCTTCCTACACAGAGAGCCGCACCGCCACCGTCCACAGAGTCACCACCCTGCCCCCCTCTACCAGGCAGGCAACGTCAGTGGCACCCCCTGCTGGAAAGACCATAGCACCACCCCATGGCCTGCCTGTCTGGCTGAAGCTGCTGCTCCTCGGCATTGTAGCTGGCTTCATATTCTTCATCTACCAGACCATGGAGACCAACGCTATGGCCCCCTTCGGAGGGTCCTCAGATTCCACGCAGACCAGTGGCCATGAGGTCCGCAAGTGAAGCCTGGATGACAGTGCTCTGGCAGCATAATGTTACTGCCACCACTTTCACCGTTCCTCGCTTCCTTGGCATTCTTGTTTGTTTTTGTTTTTTTCTGTTTCCGTCACTTATAATTGGTTAAATGGTTTGGTACAGGAGCCTAATCTGTATCGGTGCCTCCTGGAGACGACAATGTCCAAAATGATATATTGAATGTTGAAGATGACCACTTCTCATTCTAAAATGACAATACTGTCTTCTGTTTGTTTCAGTCCGTCCTTTCCCCATCTTTGAGGCTGAGAGAAAGCCAGTCGCACCAATAATCTACAGATCACGTACATACACCGAAACAGTGGCTTCCAAATTATGTGAACTTGCTTTATATGGTCTATGTTTTTGTTTTATATCTCTGCATGATGTAATCGTGTGATTGCATTTGCCGGAGTCTGTGAAAGAGAATTGCCTGTGTGCGTGTCTGTGTTTCACACGGTTTGCTTTTGTAATGCTGTCACTATAATCTAATGCAGTTAGATGTAATCTAATGCAGTTATTAGCAAAAACAGTCAGGCAAAGACTGAAGGAATTTCAACCAATTGTAAACAGCTATTTCTTGATCGAACCAACTATACAGCGGTTATGTGTGAGAGACAGGGATTCTTAAAACTCATGCACACATATAGCTCTTATGCTGTTTTTTTGTCTTTTTTTTTATTTAAATTGTCTGTGGAGCCTATTTAGTAATGTATGTATTCATTGTAATAAATCATGTAATATCCTCTCAATAAAACTGTTGTAATATGTAAGGATAATATGTCTATTGAGGATTTAAACGTTTTTTTTTACTAAACTTGAAACAATAATAATGTGATTTTAAAGCACCATACAAAAAACCCAAGGACACTTTACAGCAAAGAGTAAAAACAAAACGAATATTAGCTGTGAACAGCAATGAACAGGGTTCCCAGCGTGACAGAAAGGAAACAAGATCGGTTGGATTATAAAGCAAGCACTCTGTTTCTACATGATAATCTTCCTTTATGTGCAATAAGGGAAAGGGTGGGGTACCAGTCAGTTGTACAACTGAATGCCTTCAAATGAAATGTCTTCCGCATTTAACCCAACCCCTCTGAATCAGTGAAAGTATTACCAAGTTTATCTCTGAATGACGCAAGTGAAGTTTAGTCTAGTGCTGTAGGTTGGTTATCTTTGAGTGCAGCAGGTAGTCATTCTTTATCATTAATAATGTATTGTTTATATGCCAATTCTGGGGTCAATTTGACTAATGGTTTATGTTAAGGGTAAGTTAAATATTTTCAGCCTTTAGTGTAAATATTTGTTTGTGTAAATGATTTAAGTCTGTTGGTACACTCCACATTAGTGTTCCAAAATGTGTCAATACACTCGGCTGTAATACGTTGACTGCGCAACCGGCAGGACTTCCGGTTTCTACATTTCCAAAAATACAATATCCACATTTCACTATGTTCAGACCACATACTAGGGCAACAATATGTGATTATACAGATCTACTAATAATGATATTTCACATTGTGTGTCTGCATAATTGAAATCTAACATTCATTTGCATTAGACCAAGTCCACCTGATCAATAGTATTACTCTAGTATCCTATGGCGCCACTAGTGCCACCAATTGGTCTGGTGCAGCCGTCTAAGGTTGCAATGACTTTATATTCGCACAGCTTCTAAGAGATGTATACATGAGGTTTACATACCAAATTTCATTGCCCCATGTCCATCGGTTTAGTTCTTCTAGCCCTGGTGTGATATGCCATCTAGTGCTGTAGCGTGACCGACTATGAATGCAGCAACTAATTCGACTGATGTAATGAGTCTAAATACAAAATCGGGAGTGAATCTGACGTATGGTTCATGAGAAAAAGATGATTGCAGATTTTGAGCATTAGCGTTACATATGCACAGAATGATTAGTTTCCTTGTTATTTAAAAAAAATATTAATACCAAATTCAGTGAGTCATCTCATTTTTGGGACGTCCGTGATAATGACAAGTTTCAGATTAAGTGAATTGACAGTGGTTTAAATGGACACGTGAAATCTGTGATTTGTCAATAACTCTGCCATCTTTTTACCAATCCCTTAGCTTTACTCAAACCATGTACCATGGGCTTACATTCCAAATTTGGTGTCATTTGGTCCCATGGTTCATAAGAAGAAACATAGGAGCAAGAATGTTTTGCATATTAGCGTATCCACTGCTATAGTGTGGCCATCTTTGAATGCATCAATGTTATTTTCTCAAACTGTTTAGGGACTATTGTGATGAGTCGAAAGACCACATTTGGAGTGAATCTGCCTTTTAGTCCATGAGAAGAAGATTTTGTTTGATTACTTAGTGTCACATAGTCAAAGTTAATTATTAATAGATTCCTTTTTTATAAGATATCAATGCCAAACGTAACATGATTCATGTCTTTGATGACCCTAAAAAGTTTCAAGTTGACAGGCCATTGTGGAGTGGATTTAAATGGACACAAAGTCTGATTTCCTGATTTTATCAATAGCCATCTCTTAACCAGTCTCTTAAGTGGGCCTACATACCGAATTTGGGGTTATTTGGACTGGAATTTTGTGTTATATGGTTCAAAGGTTTTCAAAAAATGTCCAAGATGTAGGAGAATATATCCTGACGGACCTTATGGGTCTTTGAGGTAAATTTGTTCAGTATGAAGAAAACACATACATACAAAGTTTTAAGTCTCTAGGTCAAACGGGGCGGCGGATATGAGGGTTTAAGTGAGACTGCTAATTTGAAATTAAAATATAAATAAAAGCTACTTATTTTAAGCTAGGGCTAAACTCTGGTGGTGCCAGAATAACAACCTATCCCTCAACGTAACCAAGACTAAGGAGATGATTGTGGACTACAGGAAAAGGAGGACTGAGCACGCCCCCATTCTCATCGACGGGGCTGTAGTGGAGCAGGTTGAGAGCTTCAAGTTCCTTGGTGTCCACATCACCAACAAACTATCATGGTCCAAACACACCAAGACAGTCATGAAGAGGGCACGACAAAGCCTATTCCCCCTCAGGAAACTAAAAAGATTTGGCATGGGTCCTGAGATCCTCAAAAGGTTCTACAGCTGCAACATCGAGAGCATCCTGACCGGTTGCATCACTGCCTGGTGCGGCAATTGCTCGGCCTCTGACCGCAAGGCACTACAGAGTGTAGTGCGTACGGCCCAGTACATCACTGGGGCTAAGCTGCCTGCCAGGACCTCTACAGGAAGGTCTATAGACCAGGACCTCTACAGGAAGAGGTTCAGGACCTCTACAGGAAGAGGAAGGCCCTAAAAATTGTCAAAGACCCCAGCCACCTCAGTCATAGACTGTTCTCTCTACTACCGCATGGCAAGCGGTACCGGATTTGCCAAGTCTAGGACAAAAAGTATTCTCAACAGTTTTTACCCCTAAGCCATAAGACTCCTGAACAGGTAATCAAATGGCTACCCGGACTATTTGCATTGTGTGCCCCCCCCCCCAACCCCTCTTTTACGCTGCTGCTACTCTCTGTTTATCATATATGCATAGTCACTTTAACTATACATTCATGTACATACTACCTCAATTGTCCCGACCAACCAGTGCTCCTGCACATTGGCTAACCGGGCTATCTGCATTGTGTCACGCCACCCGCCAACCCTTTTTACGCTACTGCTACTCTCTGTTCATCATATATGCATAGTCACTTTAACCATATCTACATGTACATACGACGTCAATCAGCCTGACTAACCGGTGTCTGTATGTAGCCTCGCTACTTTTATAGCCTCGCTACTGTTTTTCACTGTCTTTACTGTTGTTTTTATTTCTTTACTTAGCCAGACTGAACAGGTGGAATGTTTGTCTGCTTTTGAAGGTGGTGATGGAGTCAGAGTTGTGGGTGGCTTGGGGGAAGAGAGTTCCAGAATTTGGGTGCAGCGGTACTGAATGCCCAGTCACCCATTCTTGTTTTAGGGATGGTGAGTAGTCCTGAGTCAGGGGAGCGGAGACAGCGGGAAGGCGTGTGTGTATGGAGGAGGTCGGAGAGGTATGAGTTGCAAGGGTATGGAGGGCCTTGTAGGTGAGGACTAAGATCTTGTAGGTAATGCAGAATTTGACTGGGAGCCAGTGAAGGTAGTGCAAAGTGGGGGTGATGTGTTCTGAGGGTCTGGTGTGTGAGAGGACCCTGGCAACGGAGTTCTGGACGTACTAGAACCGCAGTAGTCCAGACTAGTGGTCTTCACGGGTCCACCCAAACCTGAAATTCTCACTTTTTCCTTGGGTCCAGGTCGGGTCCTGTTTGATGGTCATCGGGTCTGGGGTCTACAGTGCATTCGGAAAGTATTCAGACCCCTTGACTTTTTCCACATTTTGTTACGTTACAGCCTTATTCTAAAATGTATTAAATTCATGTTTCTCCTCATCAATCTACACACAATATCCCATAATGACAAAGCAAAAACAGAAATACCTTATTAACAAAAGTATTCAGACCCTTTAATATGAGACTCGAAATTGAGCTCAGTGGCATCCTGTTTGCATTGATCATCCTTGAGATGTTTCTACAACTTGATTGGAGTCCACCTGTGGTAAATTCAATTGATTGGACATGATTTGGAAAGGCGCACACCTGTCTATATAAGGTCCCTTGAATCATTTTGTGTTATTTGTTTCCCAGATAAGTTGTCCTGATACGACCCATACCAGCTCACCGTCTGTCAACTGATTTAACTTGTAATATATGCTGGCTCCTTTCCTGTTTCAAATTTGTTAAGGGGAACGTATATATTTCCCAAATTGACCTTCTCCTGTAACATACAGTATATACAGTGGGGAGAACAAGTATTTGATACACTGACAATTTTGCAGGTTTTCCTACTTACAAAGCATGTAGAGGTCTGTAATTTTTATCATAGGTACACTTCAACTGTGAGAGAAGGAATCTAAAACAAAAATCCAGAAAATCACATTGTATGATTTTTAAGTAATTAATTTGCATTTTATTGCATGACATAAGTATTTGATACATCAGAAAAGCAGAACTGAATATTTGGTACAGAAACCTTAGTTTGCAATTACAGAGATCATACGTTTCCTGTAGTTCTTGACCAGGTTTGCACACACTGCAGCAGGGATTTTGGCCCACTCCTCCATACAGACCTTCTCCAGATCCTTCAGGTTTCGGGGCTGTCGCTGGGCAATACGGACTTTCGGCTCCCTCCAAAGATTTTCTATTGGGTTCAGGTCTGGAGACTGGCTAGGCCACTCCAGGACCTTGAGATGCTTCTTACGGAGCCACTCCTTAGTTGCCCTGGCTGTGTGTTTCGGGTCGTTGTCATGCTGGAAGACCGAGCCACGACCCATCTTCAATGCTCTTACTGAGGGAAGGAGGTTGTTGGTCAAGATCTCGCGATACATGGCCCCATCCATCCTCCCCTCAATACGGTGCAGTCGTCCTGTCCCCTTTGCAGAAAAGCATCCCCAAAGAATGATGTTTCCACCTCCATGCTTCACGGTTGGGATGGTATTCTTGGGGTTGTACTCATCCTTCTATTCCTCCAAACACGGCGAGTGGAGTTTAGAGCAAAAAGCTCTAAAACACTGTTCTTTTGGATGCAGTATTTGCAACATATTGCAGTTATAATGGACTCTAACTGCAGTTATACTTCAGTGTACTGCAGTTACACTGCACTCTGACAGCAGTCTTTTTTTGTAAGGGTGTCAATGAAAAAATACAGGCTCCACTGAATACCCTCTACTTAGCCCAGAGTGGAAATCAGGAATAGTTTCACCTATTGCACTCATATAGGACCCTGATGCTAATTGTAACTTCACCCGGACACCTACAAACAGTCAGCCAGAAGCAGGATTGAGCTTCCTACTGACTGACCATTGCCAAAGGATTGTTAAATATAAGTTGTAGTAGAGGCTTGAAGGCATTTTCTGTGGTTTCTGCTCTCTGATTTGATATTTATTAAACTGGTCCAATCATTCAGGGGTCCACTTGATAAGAGCTTCACATGCTACTCGGGAACTAGGACATTCTGACATTTCTGACTTAACTGGTTGAACGTGACATGTCTATAACTACAACCTTAGCAAGTTGGCAATGTCAGAGTTTCCTAGTTCCGACTAGCACGTGAATGCCGCAAAAGTCAAGACTGCCCTGACACTGATGACCTGCAGGGATGAAGCCTGTCCTGGGGCCTGTTGCACAAAAGTAGAATTAAGACATCCGGGATAAATGACTCAGCTGAGCTCAATGAAGCCAAAACATGTGCGTCCAGGCTTAATTGGTTGCACAAAGACCAAGCCAGGATGAGCAGACACGGATTCATTAAGCCAGGTGAAACCAATCCTGGATAGGTGCGCGCTCACGGCTCACTCAAATAGACCCCGCCACAGATCACAGATTAACTGATTTACCATGGCAACTAGAGCCGCGTACTTTTCCCGGTCGGAAGCACAAATCCTCATGGAGGCATACGAGGAGGTAAAAGATATAATTAAGAAGAAAGGCAACACCGCCACAGTGATAAAGCAAAGAGAAAAAGCGTGGCAAAGTATTGCAGACCGCCTGAATGCGTAAGTAGTGCACAATTACACACTCACCGCTCCGCTGAAACATCACAATTACAATTCAAATATTTAATTCACATCTCCAAAAATGCAGTTGTACTGTAATTATGAAACGGTTAAATTTTTAATTGAAATGGACTGCAGATATGAGTGAAATTGTGTAAAGTAACTCCATCACACTGTATAAAGCTATGATAAATTTTTTGATATTTTTACTGAAAACAAGACAAAAATACCAAGTCATTTTTTGCAGTGTGACTCCATTAAATGTGTGTGTGTGTGTGTGTGTGTGTGTGTAGATTAAACATGAACGGGCCAAAACGGACATGGCAGCAGGTCAAAATCAAATACAAGAACATTCTGCAGAATGGTATGGTCCCTGACTAATATTTAACAAAGCACAAGCATATATTGTACCCAGAAGGTGCCTGCTCACACATTGTCTGTACTGTTTTAGCAGTGAAAAAGAATACCCACAGACAAGGCACGGGTGGTGGGTCACCAAAGGCTGACCTTACCCCAGCAGAGGACATGGCCTTGGAGCTAAATAAAGGCAGGCCCGTCTTAGAGGGGATCCCTGGGGGGAAAGAGACGAGCATAGGTTCCTCCCAAGATGCCACCCGCTTCATTCAAGGTATGTCCTTCCATCTCTACATGGGATACAACCACATTCATATTGAATCAATTTGGACTGTCTGACTTTGGTTTACCTATTGCCTTGCAGTGTCTGGCAGCACTGTGTTCCTGTTAGAGCCACCAGCACAAGCACCAGACGATGCTGATCCAGTGAGTACTCCATCAAAGGCATACTGTAGGCCTGGCATGTCTTGTCTACTAGCTTCAATATGAATCCGATTAAATGTGATAGGGTGAAGGCCCCAGTGCAGCAGCAACAGCACATGATAGAGACGATGATGAGGAGGAGACCATCTCTCTGGATTCCAGAAGGCATGAGGTATCATGTTAAGACTGTGAAAGTACTATTTACTCTACAATGGTGAGGAGTCCTCATCAAAATCAAAAAATCTAATTTCTTTTACAGGACCCAGATGCTATACAGTGGGAAAACCAGCCTGGCAACATAGTGCGTATTAATAAAAGGACACCACATCCTGCCAAATTCCAGCTGCGCTAATTGTATTGTGTTCACAGAGCTCACAAGCTATCAGAAAGTTGTATGGCAACCACCTCCGGCGCCAAATAGAACTGGCAGACATAGACATTCAGTACAAGAAGAAAAAGATGGAAAATCTTGCACTGGAGTCCGAAATAAAAAAGAGGACAATTAGGAAACTGGACCTTGAAATAAAAAAACTTGAGAGGGAGGTGAGATATGCCTTCAATGTACACTGTATGCTAACTGTAACACAAATGTATTAATCATTATTTTTCTTTCCTCCCCCAGCTCCAAGAAGATGACACAGCTCAAAATAAAAATTAGGTATATTCTCGTAAAGTCAAGTGAGCCATGACATATGAGCTCTTATTGTGAGCACACAGGACGGTGGCATCTTTCTAAGGTTTTTTTTATTTTCCCAGCAATCAGTACAACCAAGTCATCGTTATAAGGCATCGCCCTCTTTTGCCCACCCCCCCAGCACCAGGTGTGGCCACTAGCCTATATGAAGGCCCAAAATTGTGTGTTCCTTTCTGCTCTGACAATGGCATGCCCATTCGTGCGAGATGTGGTGGATGAAGAAGCACTTGTGCTGAGGAGAGCCTTCAGGCGAGAAAGGGTCTTCAGGGACCGGTTGGACCCACTGGCCTTCCCTGATGACCATCTATATGAAAGATACAGGTTTTCTGCAGATGGCATCAGGTATCTATGCAGACTACTGGGTCCCAGGATTAAGCACCGCACTGCACGGAGCCATGCACTGAGTGTGGAGCAAATGGTTTGTGTGGCCTTGCGCTTTTTTGCTAGTGGAGCCTTCCTGTACTCAGTGGGGGATGCAGAACAGCTGAACAAGGCCACAATTTGCCGCACAATAAGGAGTGTGTGTCTGGCTATCAAAGCATTAGCAGATGTCTTCATCTCCTTCCCTGGCCACAGAAGACTCTGTGACATCAAAGAGGAGTTCTATAGGATTGCAGGTAAGAGGATCTACAAATTACAGGACAACTGTTAACACATAGTAGGATACTCATTACTTTGTGTGACAGGTTTCCCCAATGTCATTGGTGCAGTGGACTGCACACACATAAGGATAAAAGCCCCCTCAGGTGCCCATGAGGCCGATTTTGTGAATAGGAAATCCTTTCACAGCATTAATGTTCAGGTGAACATAACTTTTTGATATTGTCCATTGACGAACACTCTGCATTGCCAGTGATGTGCATTGATTGGTGTAATATTCCTCATCTTATGATTTCAGATGGTCTGCAATGCTGACTGTGTGATCAGCAATGTTGTGGCAAAATGGCCTGGCTCAGTCCATGACTCCAGAATCTTTCGGGCCTCTGAAATCTATCAGTGCCTATCACAAGGTAAGCCACACAACCCCTATTTATAACCATCATGGCTGTGTCAAGAATATCACTGTGTTTATGAGGTAGTAATGATGAGATTTTGTGTTGACAGGTGAATTCTCTGGTGTGTTGCTGGGAGACAGGGGGTATGGCTGCCAGCCTTTTCTCCTGACACCTTTCACAGACCCCCAGGAAGCACAGCAGGCCTACAACCATGCCCATGCCAGGACCAGGGCCAGAGTTGAAATGACCTTTGGCCTCCTGAAGGCACGCTTTCACTGCCTTCACAAATTAAGGGTCAGCCCTGTTAGGGCATGTGATATTACTGTGGCTTGTGCTGTCCTCCACAATGTGGCCTGCCTGAGGAAGGAGAGGGCCCCCAGAGTGCCACCAGCCATGGACTGGGACAATCCGGCAATCTTCCCTGATGACGACAGTGGTCGGCTGCTGAGGGACCAATATGTGTTGAATTATTTTAGTTAGTATGTGTGCTTTCAATTTTGGTTAAATATGTCCTGCGGTGGCAGAGGAATTTGGTTTTTTTTGGGTTCGTTTTTTGACGAATTTGGCCTCTTATGATGTTTGTGCGGTATACTGTGTGTAATACAAGGCTGCAGGGAGGCTACTGCATCCATTCATTTGTCTGTTCAGTTGATGTGTATGGATTTGTCCTGCATTTATTTTAGTGTGCAGACATGCAGGGTGTGTTATATACAGACCTTTGAATGTGTACAGTGAGGGAAAAAAGTATTTGATCCCCTGCTGATTTTGTACGTTTACCCACTGACAAAGAATTGATCAGTCTATACTTTTAATGGTAGGTTTATTTGAACAGTGAGAGACAGAATAACCACAAAAATATCCAGAAAAACGCATGTCAAAAATGTTATAAATTGATTTGCATTTTAATGAGGGAAATAAGTATTTGACCCCCTCTCAATCAGAAAGATTTCTGGCTCCCAGGTGTCTTTCATATAGGTAACGAGCTGAGATTAGGAGCACACTGTTAAAGGGAGTGCTCCTAATCTCAGTTTGTTACCTGTATAAAAGACACCTGTCCACAGAAGCAATCAATCAATCAGATTCCAAACTCTCCACCATGGCCAAGACCAAAGAGCTCTCCAAGGATGTCAGGGACAAGATTGTAGATCTACACAAGGCTGGAATGGGCTACAAGACCATTGCCAAGCAGCTTGGTGAGAAGGTGACAACAGTTGGTGCGATTATTCGCAAATGGAAGAAACACAAAATAACTGTCAAACTCCCTCGGCCTGGGACTCCATGCAAGATCTCACCTCGTGGAGTTGCAATGATCATGAGAACGGTGAGGAATCAGCCCAGAACTACACAGGAGGATCTTGTCAATGATCTCAAGGCAGCTGGGACCATAGTCACCAAGAAAACAATTGGTAACACACTACACCGTGAAGGACTGAAATCCTGCAGCGTCCGCAAGGTCCCCCTGCTCAAGAAAGCACATATACATGCCCGTCTGAAGTTTGCCAATGAACATCTGAATGATTCAGAGGACAACTGGGTGAACGTGTTGTGGTCAGACGAGACCAAAATGGAGTTCTTTGGCATCAACTCAACTTGCCGTGTTTGGAGGAGGAGGAATGCTGCCTATGACCCCAAGAAACCATCCTCACTGTCAAACATGGAGGTGGAAACATTATGCTTTGGGGGTGTTTTTCTGCTAAGGGGACAGGACAACTTCACCGCATCAAAGGGACGATGGACAGGGCCATGTACCGTCAAATCTTGGGTGAAAACCTCCTTCCCTCAGCCAGGGTATTGAAAATGTGTCGTGGATGGGTATTCCAGCACGACAATGACCCAAAACACACGGCCAAGGCAACAAAGGAGTGGCTCAAGAAAAAGCACATTAAGGTCCTGGAGTGGCCTAGCCAGTCTCCAGACCTTAATCCCATAGAAAATCTGTGGAGGGAGCTGAAGGTTCGAGTTGCCAAATGTCAGCCTCGAAACCTTAATGACTTGAAGAAGATCTGCAAAGAGGAGTGGGACAAAATCCCTCCTGAGATGTGTGCAAACCTGGTGGCCAACTACAAGAAACATCTGACCTCTGTGATTGCCAACAAGGGTTTTGCCACCACGTACTAAGTAATGTTTTGCAGAGGGGGTCAAATACTTATTTCCCTCATTAAAATGCAAATCAATTTATAACATTTTTGACATGCGTTTTTCTGGATATTTTTGTTGATATTCTGTCTCTCACTGTTCAAATAAACCTACCATTAAAATTACAGACTGATCATTTCTTTGTCAGTGGGCAAACGTACAAAATCAGCAGGGGATCAAATACTTTTTTCCCTCACTGTATGTATCATTTTGTATAATATGCTTGGATTCTGTGCTTTCCATCTTGTAGAGTCACTGTGACTTCAGTTTCGAAAGGAGCTGATGGTTTACCTGCTTTGTTTTGTCCTTATTCAATAAAGGAACATAATGTTACACATTGTGTTTTTATATTCATATGGAATGTGTATTTGTTTATATGACAGAGTACTAGGGCCACACTGAAGAAAAAGGATAAAGTCATAAATTTATGAGGCTGGTTCTTTCTGCAGAAAAGCTACATATTGTTTTTACAGTTTTGATACTTATGACAATGTGATACTTAATATTCTGGCACATCAGCATGTCTTTGTTTATGAAACCATACTGAAGTACAATTTCACGAAATGCCCCACATCTGTCATTTTAACAACTGTCCTCCTTTAAAACAACTGGTTACAATATTATGACTTGTGTTTTTTTCCCCTCTGTGGCCCTAATATTCTATCATTTTATATATAGCCTTATAGTCTATGGGAAACTGTAAATTATCTAATGATAGCAACATCATCTAAAAATCATTTTTTATCCAAAATCATTGAAATTAATGATCACAAATGTTTAAATAATAACAGTGGGTCTAGTTATATGTGATAACAATGTATAGTGAGCAGTGAAATAACTATTGGTTTCCATTTGTGGTGACTGCTGACTGACATTAGGGATGAGATTAAATAGATCCTGGAATTTAGCCTGGTCTGGAGCAGGCTAGCTCCTCAGAATAAATCTCCATGGTAATTTATACCATAACATATCCTCCTGCCCCCTATCCATCTTTAGTGCAACCGGATTACGGATCAATTGAGCCAGGATCACCAAGATATCCTGGCTTAATCCCTTATCCTAGTTTTGTGCAACAGGCCCCTGCTCTACAGGCCTAGATTAATACAATGGACAAGAATAGACTGCCAAGGCATAGTAATCTACTTACTCAGACCTCTCTCTCTCTCTCTCTGTATCACTCTCTCTCTGCCCCCTCTCCCGCTCCCCCTCAATTCAATTCAAAGGACTTTATTTGCCTTCGGAAACATATGTTTACATTACCTCTCTCTCTCCCCCTCACTTCCTCGTCTTTACCTGACACACACATGCACACAAGGCACTTCATCATGTATCAACTAAAGTGTCAGGAATACAAATGTAAAACCCAGCAAAAATCATTTTAACCGTTTCTGAACACAAGAAAGCAACAAGCACAGCAAATGTGTTTAGTCTTCCATGTGGTTGGTGGCACTGTCACTTCTAAAACTCAATTTAAAGAGATTTCTAGCATTGTATTTCTATGATGGCACTGAAGGCCTAGGAAAGTCCTATTTCGTGATTGGACCCCGCATTTTGATTGATCGAACTGTCATTCCGTATATCGTCCCTGATAGGACGGGACGCAGAAGGACTATCCCAATTTTTCCCGTGACGTCAGGGAAGGACAAAATGATTTATCGCGAGGTCGTTTGGCCCCTGTGACCGCCGGTTGAAGTAGAGTGGAGGCTCCATTTTAAGACACGGAGAGAGTGAGTGCAGTACTACGAAATATCTAACATAACAATTCGATTTCACAATGTTAGAGTAGAATAGCTTCTGAAGGCTTGTCTTTACTGTAATGTTTAGAATGTTTTATGTTGCTAGCTTGTCTTGCGCAACCGTTCCACCTTGGGAAAGCTAGCTAATCAGCTAGTAGTGAGCAAGCTAACGTACTTTAGCTAACTAGAGGAATAGCTAGCTCACACCAACATGATCTAATACTGTTTGCCTCTCCATTCAATGTTGTCTGGATGTCAAATTATAGCTACATCCCCATGTGACATTCGAACCCCCTGCCTAGGCTGTTGTCAGTGTAAGCTGGGCTGTTTTACTGTTGATCGTGTTTCTATAGCAAGGTAGTGAGCTAGCTTGCTAACATTCGCTTTCATTCTACAGACCGGTTTTGGACACCATGTATCCGACCACACTAACGCAGTTGTCCCGGGCTAATCCCTTCAACGCCCCGCTATTCTCCCTCCAAGAAATCGAGGAGCCCAAACAGAGCCTCCCCGCAAATGGAAAGAGCCGCAACCTCGCTGCCGCAGCAATTGCTGGTAAACCAAGGTTCTGCATGCTAACAAGTAACGTTACGGTTAGCAAGTAACGTTAGCTAACTAGCGAGCAATTACGCAGTCAACTGAATCAATGAGACGAAATACCAAATTTATTCAACATGTGTATTTTAATTTATACGACTTGTGTGTTCGTCAAACGTTCACAGCTATCTAGCCACTGTCATCAAATGTGTAATGTCAAAGACAGGCCTTGTCTATGGAGGACACTGAAGGGCAGATGTAAACTTTGAAATATGCCGCAGGTATTTGAACTGAATTCATGACCCCCCCCCCAATCGCTGTTCAAAACTAAGGTGAGAGGCCACTGACTCAAACGTGCAAAGTAGAAGTTAGGTCAATGTCTGTATTGCTTTCTAGCACACCAACCAGCTAATGATATGCGTCTGACCCCTAGACGGGGGCATTGCATTTGTTCTCAATTCGGATAAATTTGAAATGCTATCCTTTTTGTAACGTAAAGCATGGCCTTCAGCAACCCCTGTTATATTATGACCATTGCAATATTATTGCTGTTTTTCATTGTTTGCTTAAATTTTTCTATTTTTTGTTTTTATGGCTTAGTTCTTATGGTGACATTAGCTATTATTGAACCACCATGTTTGGGTCAGGCTTTTGGTTAGTTTTAGAGCTTGCTGGCCGGTGTCCTTTTTTATAGCCTAAATACTGTGTGCTGGTTGGTTGATTAGTTATATAGCTAGTCTGCTCTACTGTTACAGGGCCTGTTGCACAACAGTCTGCCCTCACAGGGAGTAAATGTTCTATGTGTGCATGGCTCTATGCACCTGTGATATAGGCCTATGCAGACTACATAGGACAGGACACACACAATTAAACTCCACTTGAATTTGGCCTTTAGCCTAGTGAAGATGCAGTTTGCTCTTACTTATTACCACTTTTCTAATGATCAACACCAAGTTCCCATTTTGAAAGTATTGCCTGACTCTTTCTTCAGAGGGAGACAGCTGTGAGTTCGGCTCACGGAAGTATTTACTCCTCTGTGGGTTTGGTGGCATCATCAGCTGTGGCACCACACACGCAGCCCTAGTGCCCCTCGATCTGGTCAAATGCAGAATGCAGGTCTGTCTATCCCTGTGGCCTGGAGCCACTTAAAACCCAACACGCTGTGTTTTTGTTGTCTGAAATGCAATTTGCATGGGAGAATGGATGTATCAAGCAGCCCGGTTTTGTGCAGTCGTGGTGGAATCTTTGTCATTGTTGTTCCTCATGTTTTATCCCACTTGATCACCTGATTTTGTTTTCGAATAACCTACATTGCATGGTAAGTGTGTGATTCACAATCACCAGTGTTCCTGTAATTGTTTAATGAACCTCCCTGCCTGCTACATTCCCCTTCCCAATCCAAAGCTAAAGGACTTGTAGGTCACTGAAAGGTCGGGAGTGACAATGGGAAAATATGTTCAGAATGTTCACCCTGCTATTTATAACATGATCAAAGTGCAGCTATGCGTTGCTAGAATGTAGCCTATAGCTTTATAAGTAGGTTCAAAAGCCCAAGTAATTTACACCTCAATGGAATTATTCCCAGCTTAAAAATGACTAAAGTATAAACGCTTAATATATTTATGTAAACTATATGTATTACTTTAACTAACTATGCAGCTGATGCTTCAACATATTTTTTTGTTGTAAAAGTTCAAATTCAGGAAGTTTACTGTAAACTGATTCAAATTCAAAAATGTGATCATAGACAAGCATTGAGATAAATTGGAATGTCAGTTTACTTCCTGAATTTAAAAAGGAATTGACCTAAACCTGATTCACAAGTGTTTGAAATTTGATCTGGCTCATTCCCTGGTGTGTTCTAATGTAATGGTGGCATGTTTGTTGGTGATTATTGTCCTGTGTTGCGTGTTTTGTGACTGCATGTTGGGCACGTATTGTTGTTTTTTGCTGCAGACTCTGCAGATGTGAGCTGTGAGTTTGGCTCAACAAAATACTATGCCCTGTGTGGGTTTGGGGGTATCCTGAGCTGCGGCCTCACACACACAGCTGTTGTACCCCTCGACCTTGTCAAGTGCCGCATCCAGGTTTGTGGTACCCCCTGTAGCTGTCTGCTGTGTGAAGGCCTCCATAGCTCCTGTAAGAAAAGGTGCCCAATCCCAAATCTACACCTAAGAAGTTAGTTTCAACTTTATTGTCCCAGAGGGATTGTTCAACAATTGTGGCCTTAAAATCCGTCAAGACCGTGCAGTCCCAAATGTACCCTTAAGTCCTATGCACTTGAATAGATGAGGAAAAATTTGGGCGGAAAACTTGATTTGGGATTGGGCGGAAGATTCCTGTAGATTAGCAGACATCAGATAAATCACTAGCTATAAGTAGTAATGTTCATCTGGATAACCCCCTAGTTCACAACCTGAAACCTAGCTAGTATAATTTTTTTTTTTTCATGAACATGGTCTAGAAACCTTAGATAAAATTACCTTGATTTCAGCCCATAGGGCGCTACTCCCATTGTTCCTTTGTCTCTCTACTAATTGATTGTTTTTTCTTCCTTAGGTGGACCCTGACAAGTACAAGAGCATTGGCAAAGGCTTCTCCCTCACATTGAAGGAGGATGGAGCCCGAGGGCTGGCTAAGGGTTGGGCCCCTACCTTCATCGGCTACTCCATGCAGGGTCTCTGCAAGTTTGGCTTCTATGAGATGTTCAAGATCTTCTACAGTGACATGCTTGGACAGGTCAGTCAGGGGTCGGAACCAATGTGGGGAGAAACCAACACTGTTGGATTCCCGTGTTTACAGTGTTTTAAAGGAACAGTTCACCCACCAAAAATAATTATTTGCGTGCTAATTAGCAGGCGCTTTTATCCAATTACAGTACAGTGAGCACTTACATTTTTTGTGTTTATATGTAATCCCTGTGGCACTTTAAACATATGGCATTGGTTTTGCTAGACCACACAGGACCACAGCTGACTTCGCCCCCTCTCATCTAACAGGAGAACACGTACCTGTGGAGGACATCCCTGTACCTGGCTTCGTCTGCCAGTGCAGAGTTCTTTGCTGACATTGCCCTGGCCCCCATGGAGGCTTGCAAAGTGCGTATCCAGACCTGCCCCGGCTACGCCAACAACCTCAGACAGTGTGCTCCCAAGATGTTTGCAGAGGAGGGAGTATGGGCGTGAGTAGATATTGTTTGTGATGTTATTAGGTTTTTGCATTTGTTTTGGAGGATGTATAACCTGTAAAGGTATTCCATCCTTCTCAGGGACAGCTATGAGGTGCATGCTTTTGTTCCTACACTAGGTGAACAAACCTGCTTCAACTTGTGGCCTTTATTAGATTGTGTGTTTCATGGCTGGTATGGTACATAAGCCTGCAAAAGTAATTCTTGCTCCCAATAGCTGATTTGAGAGGTTACCACCAAACACGCTCCTTAGATCCACCTCTGGAGGGCACTCCTGTGCTGATGCTGTTGTCTGAGTGCTGCAGCTCCAGCCTGGAGGCCCTCAGCAGCTTTTTTGCTGTACAGTTGGAGGTGCTTGAGTCATTGGCGTGTGAGAGCAGTCTACCTGCCTCCCAGCACCCCTGCTGCACTGGCAACCCTCAGTTCCACTGTTGGGACCCTACCAGTAGAGCTATGCTGGGGGATGGACAAACCCATAGGCCCTAATGGTATTTTCCAGGTTTGCGCCTTGATAGTCTAACGTAGTTTGTTCTCATCTCCTTTACACTCTTGTATGGGGAAAATTGATTGCTGAAAGTCGGTGCCTTGTTAGTGACCACCATATTGCTTTCACCTATGGTTTCTGATCAGAGAGACGAGAACTCTGATCTGTATGTATGGAACTCTCAGGTTCTACAAGGGTGTGGTTCCCTTGTGGATGCGGCAGATCCCCTACACCATGATGAAGTTTGCCTGCTTTGAGAGGACCGTGGAGCTGCTCTACAAACACGTGGTGCCCAAACCACGTGCTGACTGCACCAAGGGCGAACAGCTGATTGTCACCTTCACTGCCGGCTACATCGGTGAGTAGTAGTACCACAGGAAATAGGATGAAGGTGGGTCTAGGAGCTCACCTTGAGTCATGTTTGTGTTGTCCTCTTAATAACTAAGGTACATATTATCTCGACTAACCGATGCCCCCACACTTTGACTCTACCGGTACCCCTCTGTATATAGCCTCGCTATTGTTATTTTACTGCTGCTCTTTAAGTATTTGTTACTTTTTATTTCTTATTCTTCTTTTTTAAACCACATTGTTGGTTAGTGGTTAACTAAGGTCTACACCTGTTGTATTTGGCGCATGTGACAAATACAATTTGGTTAGGATTTGGGGAAGCGTAATATGATCCTAGATCTGTGACCAATGGCAACTACTTACCCAGAGAGACCTGGGTCGTATTCATTAGTGCACACTAGAGGTCGACCGAGATTTTCAACGCCGATACCGATTATTGGAGGACTAAAAAAGCCGATACCGATTAATCGGCCGATTTTAATAAATAAATAAATAAATAAATTTATTGTTTGTAATAATGACAATTACAACAATACTGAATGAACACTTATTTTAACTTAATATAATACATCAATAAAATCAATTTAGCCTTAAATAAATAATGAAACATGTTCAATTTGGTTTAAATAATGCAAAAACAAAGTGCAATATGTGCCATGTAAGAAAGCTAACGTTTAAGTTCCTTGCTCAGAACATGATAACATATGAAAGCTGGTGATTCCTTTTAACTTGAGTCTTCAATATTCCCAGGTAAGAAGTTTTAGGTTGTAGTTATTGGAATTATAGGACTATTTCTCTCTATACCATTTGTATTTCATTAACCTTTGACTATTGGATGTTCTTATATGCACTTTAGTATTGCCAGTGTAACAGTATAGCTTCCGTCCCTCTCCTCGCTCCTACCTGGGTTCGAACCAGGAACACAACGACAACAGCCACCCTCGAAGCAGCGTTAACCATCGCTCCACAAAAGCCGCAGCCCTTGCAGAGCAAGGGGAACAACCACTCCAAGTCTCAGAGCGAGTGACGTTTGAAACGCTATTAGCACGCACCCCGCTAACTAGCCAGCCATTTCACATCGGTTACACGAGGTTATCTCGGGAGTTGATAGGCTTGAAGTCATAAACAGCTGCTGGCAAATGCACGAAAGTGCTGTTTGAATGAATATTTACGAGCCTGCTGGTGCCTACTATCGTTCAGACTGCTCTATCAAATCATAGACTTAGTTATAACATGATAACACACAGAAATACGAGCCTTAGGTCATTTAATATGGTCGAATCTGGAAACTATCATCTCGAAAACAAGACGTTTATTATTTCAGTGAAATACGTAACCGTCCGTATTTTATCTAACGGGTGGCATCCATAAGGCTAAATATTCCTGTTACATTGCACAACCTTCAATGTTATGTCATAATTACGTAAAATTCTGGCAAATTAGGCGGCCCAAACTGTTGTATATACGCTGACTCTGCGTGCAATGAACGCAAGAGAAGTGACACAATTTCACCTGGTTAATATTGCCTGCTAACTTGGATTTCTTTTAGCTAAATATGCAGGTTTAAAAATCTATACTTCTGTGTATTGATTTTAAGAAAGGCATTGATGTTTATGGTTAGGTACACATTGGAGCAACGATACGCACTGCATCGATTATATGCAACGCAGGACACGCTAGATAAACTAGTAATATCATCAATCATGTGTAGTTAACTTATCTTATAAAAAAAATTATATAGTTTAATGCTAGCTAGCAACTTACCTTGGCTTACTGCATTCGCGTAACAGGCAGTCTCCTCGTGGAGTGCAATGTAATCAGGTGGTTAGAGCGTTGGACTTGTTAACTGTAAGGTTGCAAGATTGAATCCCCCGAGCTGACAAGGTAAAAATCTGTCGTTCTGCCCCTGAACGAGGCAGTTAACCCACCGTTCCTAGGCCGTCATTGAAAATAAGAAAGTGTTCTTAACTGACTTGCCTAGAAGTGTTACTTATTGGACATGTACAGGTAGTTGTCCCTCCCTGTTTCAATCAGTTTTCTTCCATTTGGTGACGGACAAAGACTACCCTGGCTTCTGTTTGATGGTATATAGTGGTCCTATATAGGAGTGTGTGCTGATGATTTGTCTGTCCCCTGCAGCTGGTGTGTTCTGTGCCATCGTGTCCCACCCAGCGGACTCAGTGGTGTCTGTACTGAACAAGGAGAGTGGCAGCACCGCCGTCCAAGTGCTCAAGAAGCTGGGACCTAAAGGTGAGTGGACAACCGTAGGGCTTGTCTCATTTAGGAAACACATCCTTCCTCAAAGTTATCACTGGTGTGATTTGGTACCTCAGGGTACTTTATCCAATCAAACCCTCTCAGGTTACTGGGCGAGAATAGGTGGGTCTAAATAAATATTTAATGGCCCAATTCTAACAACACGCTCCTTAGATCCAACTCTGGAGGGTGCTCCTGTGTGCTGGTGCTGTTGTCTCTCTGAGTGCTGCAGCTCCAGCCTGGAGGCCCTCAGCAGCTTTCTGGCTGTACAATTGGAGGTGCTTGAGTCATTGGTGTGTGAGAGCAGTCTACCTGTCCCCCAGCCAGGCTGGGGGTGGTTAACACTTGTTTTAGTCCCTTTGGATAGAGTCCTGTAACATTCAATGTTAAGTCATTCTACTGAATACAGACTTTTAAAATCTTGCAAGTATGACTGCTCAATATTGAGTGTTTGGCCCACTCAAAGAAACAAAAAAGCAGATGTAATTTATTTATACACTTCTAGCAAACACCTCCCTTCTCCCATTCTCTCCCCCTTTAAGGTGTTTGGAAGGGCCTGGTTGCCCGTATCATCATGATCGGTACTCTGACCGCTCTGCAGTGGTTCATCTACGACTCCGTGAAGGTCTACTTCCGCCTGCCCCGTCCCCCTCCCCCCGAGATGCCAGAGTCCCTCAAGAAGAAGCTGGGGCTCACTGAGTAGAAAAAAATATATACATCTCCAGGACTCCCTCTCGATTCACACCTCACCCCCCTGGCTGCAGCACACAGCTCTGTTTTCTATATTTATGTTCCTAAAGCAGCTCCTCTTCTCCAGGCCCAGGGCTGTTCCTCCCATGTATATTTTAGAGAAAGAGAGACCGGAAGGGAGGGATCCATGTTTGTCCCCCCTCTGCACTGAGGTACAGGAGAATATACGTACTGTAGAAACATGGTCTGGTTTTATCGAATCATGTCATTAGTAATGTGGAAATTATATTAAAATTAATGTTTCCCTCTAAAACATGTCCGGTTGTTTTAATTTCTTGAACTTTTCCACTGAAAATAAAATAATTTTGGTATTGGGGTTAAGTGAGTACATTTTAAGCTGCCTCCCTTCCAGCATTGGGGATCACCCCCCGTCGATTTCTATGGTCACAAGCGCTGTTCGTGACAAACTGTACACACCATTCTTGTTGCTAGTGAGAATTTTGCTGGTTTAAAGCGTCCTTAAATTCTACACATTTTGTCATAGGGTTTAAAGAAAATGTTGCCGTTTTAAATAAAATTTTCATGCAATTATATACATGTCCATGTGATTTGAGTAACTAAAAATGTCCAACTATCTATGGGCAAAAAAAACTAACATTAGCTGACATGGTCTAGTTGATCTGGACATTTCTATAAATAGCTTTCTACGGTATGCAATGACTGACACTTACAAGAGGAACTGATGCTGCACTAACCAACAGAGAAATTGCACCTTGTGCATTCCTATACAACTTTCAGGAGTTCCATTCAAAAAATATAACCTTGTAAATCTCTTTAGGACAAGGTGACTTATCAGTATATTCGCCTGTATTTACCCCCCAAAAATTAGATGCTAATGTGGCTATCATAAAGTACTACAAATGCCACAATGATCTGGACGAGACTGGCGAATCAAGGCAAAGGTAAGAATCTCTGGATTTACTGTTAGCTAAGTGTAGTAATTTGTCTACATTCCTTTAAATTAACAATTCTTTGTACTGTCTTGTGCAAGTTATAAGTTAACACAATAACTGTTGGCAAAGGTGTCATCTAGAGATGACTTGCAGGAATTTGTAGTCTTGCATGATGTCTACTTTGATGCTGATTAGGATTTTGGGATCAGAGTAAATAAAGCTGAATAGATTGCTAAAAGTCACGTTGTCCAGGAGAGATTTACATGGTTTTGAAAACATCTTACCATTGTAAGCCTACATGAAACACAGCCCTTATTGAGTGTTTCTAAAATTCCCTTTGGGAAAAATGATTGGTGGAAAAACAATTGGAACCATTTCCCTGTTTTACCGCTAGGTTTTGTGGATGTGACACCCTCTGTGGAGCTCTATACCCATAGAAATAGAAACGGGTGCAGGATTGGTTTCTGTTCTCTAAAACACTAGAGGGCGCTATATACCATGTACAGCCTGTGTCAGAACAATACATATTAATATTGATTGCATTTGTATTACTTTGTGATATAGAAAAAAATATGTATTTGGTGATACTCATATCTGATGACTGTCCCTGGAAAGAGGATGACCCCATTTATTAAAAATGCATCCTGTCAGAACATAAAAATTGTCTGCGTCATTCTGCTTTGTAAAATGGAGGCGTGAGCATTGATAGTATGTGATTTGGGTGCAGGGCTAGGAGGTGAGCAGAACTACCTGAGGCTCGGGGGTATCTAATGGACTAGTATATCAAGCATGCGTCACATCAACAGCCTCCCAATGTTAATCGGACCGCATTGTGTTCAGTAACCATGTCATTATAATCCATTTGGCTGCTTTTAATAATGGGTTTTTCACATTTCCGTTCCCTGAAAGCGGCAGACAGAATGGAAGCGATGTGTTCTCGTACCTGGAGCTCAGGTCTGCGGAATGTTGAGGTTGAGGGGGGTCATGGGAAATGGATTCCCATTTCTTTGTGACCCCTTGGTGACCTCTGCATAATGTGGTAACCATTGAGTGCTTTCAAATAGTAATGACTCAGATGTACTCTACTGCTACTGCTGTTAGAAAAAAACATATTTTAAAAAGGGGGGATGTTGGTGAGCATGGAAGATATTCCTAAAATGTGTAAGATTCTGAAATTGCTCTACAGATATTGATATCATGGTATGATTAATTCAGTCAGTAACTTACTAATTTCTTAACTATTACTTGTGGTGTTATGTAGCCTAATGCATCATATGTATACACTTTTCCTTTCATCAATTAGTACTTGTAATGTACTTCCCAGGACTAACTACCACCTCAAGCAAGTTAACATTCCAGAGATGCTCAGTACTGCTATAGATAACTATCCTTTTAAGTTATATTAGTCATATGTACCAGATAGACAATAAATAAAATATAGGAACAAAGTAATGGCTCAGTAAAATAAAATAAACAACATTTCCTCAAGTTAACATCGTTCTGGGGTGTAAACTCTAAAAGGATAGCTGCTGAGGGGACAAGCTCGGTTTCCTATTTTTACCCTGGTCCCTAATATATCTATGTGGACTACTGAGGTGACGACAGCTGCAGCCCATCAGTGGCAGTTCTCCCAATCCCCAGAGAGACAGGTCTGCCAATGTTTTTCCACTTCTATCTTCAATGTTATTTTAGTACTACAACTGAAGATGAAACTGAAGACCCAATGCGGAACTGAAGACTACTATAGTTGAGAGAAGTCCTGAAAAGCTTCTAAAGGTAGTACTATGGAAACACAAGATATTGGAAATAGTCTGAGCCTGCCCTGGTGATATTGGAACTATTTTATATCAGGCACTTATTGCAGTCTCTTCATTAGTTGATTGCACCACAGTGGATTGCACCCACAGTGGATTGCACCCACAGCACAGGAAACAGTTCATATGAATATCCTTCCTCCTCTGTGTGTGCGCATGTGTGAATGTTTGTGCTGTCATGCAAAAGTGTGTGTGTGTCCACTCCATTGTGTCTCTGCCCTTGTGTTGGTTTTGTGGAGGTCACTCTGAAACAGTAGCCAGTGTTCCTGTGTCACGAGCTGGGCCGAATTAGGGGGTGGGCTGCACCTGAGTCTTGTGTATCCGAAATGGTACCTCTATAACTTATGTAGTGAACAACCTCCGGCCAACCTCATGGGCCTCTGTCATGTGTAGTATAAAGCAGTAGCTAACTTACTATGTGGGAAACGTGAGGTAAAACTCATGCATCATGTGACTAGTGTTTCTCATTGATCATGGTACTTGATGATATAGTTGTGTGAAACACATTCAGGGATTGTGGCCAAGATAGAGGTCAGTTATCCAGTGTGTGAATGCAAAATAATTGTCCTTCATTACATTGAAAACATCTATATTTACCATACACAGTCAAACTAAAGGAAATCGAATCTGGTTACCGTGCCATCTATTGTGTTTTGAAGGTTAAGTTTTGACTCATGTGTCCTTTAATAGAAGGAACAATGGCTATCATTGGGCAGATTGGATTATGCTGAGCCCTGGGGCACCGGTCTACGGCCGGTTACGTGAACAGGCAAAAGCGGTGAGGGAGGAGCTCCCTTCTCAAATCTAACAGTAATCTGCGCTGCATGGTGCATCGTCCAAAAGCATTCATCTATTTTCTGAAAAAGTATGTTAGACTTTTCAAACTAGTTTTCATTGGGAAGGCAGATAAAGCATTTTTAACATACAGAGGTTGGCCTTTTCTGTCATGTGACCCGTTCCCATCAAATTCATACCACATATTTTAGGGGATAAATTGAAACCGAATCTCAAGTGCTTCACATTACAACAAGCTTTGCTACCGCTCATGACCTTGTTAATGGTGGGACAGGACTGTGTGTCATTGTGCCCTGTAGTCACATGTATCCACCGTGTGTGTGATGATAAGGACATCTGACAGGGAGAGAGGGAGTGAGAGAGAAGAGGTGGGAGAGAGGGAGACGTAAAGATAGAGACGAGGGAGGTGGGAGGGAGACAAAAAAAGACAGACAGAGAGAGAGGAATAGAGAGCGAGAGGGAGAGAGCTTGCTGCACCACACTAAACGCCTCCTGCTTGCATGTTCACCAAACAATGCCCTTGTTGCAGCTGACTGGATGTCCTTAACAGGATCAGTGTCCTCTCACCTCATTGGCTGAGAAAGTAGGAGTGACTTAAACCCCATTGGGTGCTGCGGCTTCATGTGTGAGATCCATAGGATTGCAGCAACATCAGGAAAGGAGGGAGGGAGAATAGCCATCTAATACAGTATGTGATACATGAGTTTACTCCTCTGTTAAATTAATCTATTGGAGGACAGTGGAATAGACATAGCAGAGTGGAATGGAACACAGTGAAATGGAACACCAAAACCTTAGGCTAGTACAGTGGAAATGTAGTAGATTTACCATAGGTCTATGTTAAAACCTCTACAGGATCGGTGCTCCCCACCACGGGACGGTTGAGCTAACGTGCGCTAATGTGATTAGAATGACGTTGTAAGTAACAAGAACATTTCCCAGGACATAGATGTCTTATATGGGCAGAAAGCTTAAATTCTTGTTAATATAACTGCACTGTCCAATTTACAGTAGCTATTACAGTGAAAAAAAGACCATGCTATTGTTTGAGAAGACTGCACAACAACAAAAAACTTTTATCACAGCAACTGGTTTGATACGTTCACTTCTGAAGGTAAATAATGTACTTACATTCAGTAATCTTGCTCTGATTTGTCATCCTGAGGGTTCCAGAGATAAAATGTAGCATAGTTTTGTTTGATAAAATCAATTTTTATATTCAAATGTAGGAACTTGGTTCTACAGTTTGAACCCCTGCTGTGTCTGCCCCCCCCCCCCCCATCTAGATGTGTGAAGGTTAGTGTCTATACTGTAGGGAAGCTAATTATCCATCATTTATGACATTCCTGGGAGTGTGTAAGCTATTTTTTTTATTACCATATCATTTTTTTAATGTTCTCTATAGTTATGTACTTGAACATATATGAATTGACCAATTTGGCACATTTGGGCAGACTTGATACAACATTTTGAACAGTAATGCAATGGTTCATTGGATCAATCTAAAACTCTGCAGATATACTGCTACCATCTAGTGGCCAAAATCTAAATTGCACCTATACTCTTAAGTGATATAATGGCCTTTCTATTGCATTTCAAAGATGATGGAACAAAAAAATAAATAGAAAACACATGTTTTTTTCTTTGTATTATCTTTTCCCAGATCTAATGTGTTATATTATCCTACATTAATTTCACATTTCCACAAACTTCAAAGTATTTCCTTTCAAATGGTATCAAGAATATGCATATCCTTGCTAAAGGTCCTGAGCTACAGGCAGTTAGATTTGGGTATGTCATTTTAAGCAAAAATTTGGGGGAAAAGGGTCCGATCCTTAAACATCAACGTAAAAATGCGCAACATGATTTAAATAAATGTTTTCCTCCACCTACATAATCTTTCCAAAAACTGGGGAAACTAAAACATGACAAAGGGGAGGACAAACAATGTAGCACTGAGCCAAAGTAAACATCCTAGCGGCAGGGCGATGTCTGTACAGGAGACAGGCAGTGTCTATCGTCTGTCCACTGTCTGGTTTTATTGACATCATCACCCCTCTCTCTCCAGTTGACCGAGTGACTGTTGGACCTGTTGCAGTAGTTACAATAAGAGACCCTTAGACCCTTGTAATATTACATCATCGTACTATACCCTTTACACATCACACTGCGAGGAAATGACACAGGTTGACTGTATGTCACTGTAAAAAAGTTTGTAACCTGGCTGCCTTAACATTTTTAAGTACAATTTGGATTTAGTGTTGAGTTAACCCAATCTAAAGTTACTTCAACCTAGTAAAGTAAGTGGAACTGACAAGTTGGATTTAATAAATTGTTGAGTGAACTTGATACTTTTAGTCAAATCAATGTGCTCCAACTGATGTTTTTAGTTGTCCTAACAAAGCTATTCAAGTTGTTTTGACAAATTACCAAGTGGAGAGGACAAGTATTTGATAGTCAAAACAACTAAAGTTTTTCTAACTTACTAACGTTTGTAACTTGGCTGCCTTCAAATGTCAAGTTGTGTCAACTTCCTATACAGTTGAAACAACATCTTAGAAAATGACACATTTCAGTGCTGACTAAATCTTTAGAATGATTTAATAGAGATTTCAAAAAGGAAGATTACGCTCCCGTCTGTCTCTTGCTCAGATGTGAGCTTTTTCGCCAGTTTCAAAACTGGCAATGCACTCTTTAATGTCAACCAACAGACCACTTTACCTACAACAACATTCTCAATAACGGTTACATAAATGTTTTACTTGTTACTTTTTAGATGTGGTTGCTTAAAACATCAGTTGAAGTCATCTGAACCTGACATTTTAAGTCAACACTACTGTTATGTTGCTTCAGTTGATTTGACTGATTGGTTGAGAATTTCTAAGTTGAGTGAACACCTAGTTCTTAGCTGATTTAATAAGTTAAGACAATTTGATATATTATAGTTGACTTTACATTTTTTGTCAACACAATTGTTATGTTGATTTGCCTTCATGGTTGTATATTTCTAAGTTGAGTAAACACATTGTTTTTTACAGTTGAAGTCAACTCAACAAAATTGTATTTTGACTTGGCTAGATAAAATAAGTCCTTTTGACTGTATCTCTATCTTTTTTTATTTTTACATGTGTCAACTTCATTAATCCACAAAATGTTGATTTTAGAAAATAATGTATGAAAGTGACGTATCCTTTTCCAGTAAGTAGCATTGTAGTTTTTAACTTTTGTAGGCTTTTTGAATGGTATTCAATGGGCAAAAACATCATAAAGGGCATCTGGTATTCATCTACAAACATGAATATACAGTAGCTAGAAAAAGTATGTGAACCCTTTGGAATTATGTGGATTTCTGCATAAATTGGTCATAAAATTTCATCTGATCTTCATCTAAGTCACAACAATAGACAAACACAGTCTGCTTATACTAACAACACACAAACAATACATTTGTATGTCTTTATTGAACACACTGTGTAAACATTCACAGTGTAGGGTGGGAAAAGTATGTGAACCCTTGGATTTAATAATGGTGTTGACTCTCCTTTAATAAACTCAACCAAACATTTTCTGTAGTTGCGGATCAGACCTACACAACGGTCAGGAGGAATTTTGGAGTCTGGTGTAAACCGCTCTTGAGGTCATGCCACAGCATTTTAAATCAGGTTGAGGTCAGGACTCTGACTGGGAAGGTGTATTTTCTTCTGTTGAAGCCATTCTGTTGTTGATTTACTTCTGTGTTTTGGGTCGTTGTCCTGTTGCATCATTCAACTTCTGTTGAGCTTCAATTGGCAGACAGATAGCCTTACATTCTCCTGCAAAATGTCTTGATAAACTTGGGAATTCATTTTTCCATCGATGATAGCAAGCTGTCCAGGCCATAAGGCAGCAAAGCAGCCCCAAACCATGATGCTCCCTCCACCATACTTTACAGTTGGGATATGAGGTTTTGATGTTGGTGTGCTGTACCTTTTTTTCTCCACACATAGTGTTGTGTGTTCCTTCCAAACAACTCAACTTTAGTTTAATCTGTCCACAGAATATTTTGTCAGAAGCGCTGTGGAACATCAAGGTACTCTTTTGCGAACTTCAGACGTGCAGCAATGTCTTTTTTGGGCAGCAGTAGCTTCTTCCGTGGTGTCCTCCCATGAACACCATTCTTGTTTAGTGTTTTACGTATCATAGACTCGTCAACAGAGATGTTAGCATGTTCCAGAGATTTCTGTAAGTCTTTATCTGACACGCTAGGATTCTTCTTAACCTCATTGAGCATTCTGCACTGTGCTCTTGCAGTCATCTTTGCAGGATGGCCACTCCTAGGGAGATCAGCAACAGTGCTGAACTTTCTCCATTTATAGACAATTTGTCTTACCGTGGACTGATGAACATCAAGGCTTGTAGAGATACTTTTGTAACCCTTTCCAGCTTTATGCAAGTCAACAATTCTTAATCTTAGGTCTTCTGATATCTCTTTTGTTTGAGGCATGGTTCACATCAGGCAATACTTCTTAAGAATTGCAAACTCACATTTTGTGAGTATTTTTTTATAGGGCAGGGCAGCTCTACCCAACATCTCCAATCTCATCTCATTGATTGGAGTCCAGGTTAGCTGACTCCTGACTCCAATTAGCTTTTGGAAAAGTCATTAGCCTAGTGGTCCGCATACTTTTTCCAACCTACGCTGTGAATGTTAAATTATGTATTCAATATAGACAAGAAAAATACAATCATTTGTGTGTTATCAGTTTAAGCACACTTTCTATTGTTGTGACTAAGATGAAGATCAGATCAAATTGTATGACTAATTTATGCAGAAAGCCAAGTAATTCCAAAGGGTTCTCATACTTTTTCTTGCCACTGTACAGTACCAGTCAAAAGTTTGAACACACCTACTCATTCAAGGGTTTTTCTTTATTTTTTACTATTTTCTACATTGTAGAATAATAGTTAAGACATCAAAACTATGAAATAACACACATGGAATCATGTAGTAACCAAAACAGTGTTAAATAAATCAAAATAAATATATTCTTCAAAGTAGCCACCCTTTGCCTTGATGACAGCTTTGCACACTCTTGGCATTCTCTCAACCAGCTTGATGAGGAATGCTTTTCCAACAGTCTTGAAGGAGTTCCCACATATGCTGAGCACTTGTTGGCTGCTTTCCTTCACTCTGCGGTCCAACTTATCCCAAACTATCTCAATTGGGTTGAGGTCGAGTGATTGTGGAGGCAAGGTCATCTGGTACAGCACTCCATCACTCTCCTTCTTGGTCAAATAGCCCTTACACAGCCTGGAGGTGTGTTGGGTCATTGTCCTGTTGAAAAACAAACGTTTGTCCCACTAAGCGTAAACCAGATGGGATGGCGTATTGTTGCAGAATGCTGTGGTAGCCATGCTGGTTAAGTGTGCCTTCAATTCTAAATAAATCACTGACAGTGTCACCAGCAAAGTACAATCCACACCACCTCCTCCATGCTTCATGGTGGGAACCACACATGCGGAGATCATGGAACCAAAAATCTCAAATTTGGACTCATCAGACCAAAGGACAGATTTCCACCGGTCTAATGTCCATTGTTTGTGTTTCATGAACCAAACAATTATCTTCTTCTTATTGGTGTCCTTTACTAGTGGTTTCTTTGCAGCAATTTGACCATGAAGGCTTGATTCACACAGTCTTCTCTGAACAGTTGATGTTGAGATGTGTCTGTTACTTGAACTCTGTGAAGCATTTATTTGGGCTGCAATTTCTGAGGCTGCAGCAGAGGTAACTCTGGGTCTTCCTTTCCTGTGGCGGTCCTCATGAGAGCCAGTTTCATCATAATGCTTGATGGTTTTTGCGACTGCACTTGAAAAAACATAAAAAATTATTGAAATTTTCCGTATTGACTGACCTTCATGTCTTAATGGAATGATGGACTGTCATTTCTTTTTGCTTATTTGAGCTGTTTTTTCCATAATATGGACTTGGTATTTTACCAAATAGGGCTATCTTCTGTATACCCCCTCCTACCTTGTCACAACACAACTGATTGGCTCAAATGCATTAAGAAGGAAATAAATTCCACAAATGAACCTTTTAACAAGGAACACCTGTTAATTGAAAGGCATTCCAGGTGACTGACTACCTCATGAAGCTGGTTGAGAGAATGCCAAGAGTGTGCAAAGCTGTCATCAAGGCAAAGGGTTCCACACTGTTTTTGACAAACCATTTCTGTATGAACCTCACTTTATGCACTAGGGCATTGTCATGCTGAAACAGGAAAGGGCCTTCCCCAAACTGTTGCCACAATGTTGGAAGCACAGAATCTTCTAGAATGTCATTGTATGCTTTAGTGTTAAGATTTACCTTCACTGGAACTAAGGGGCCTAGCCCGAACCATAAAAAACAGCCCCAGACCATTATTCCACCTCCACCAAACTTTACAGTTGACACTAAACATTCGGCCAGGTAGCATTCTCCTGGCATCCGCCAAACCCAGATTAGTCCATCGGACTGCCAGAGAAAGCGTTTCCAGTGCTCTAGAGTCCAATGGCGGCGACCTTTACACCACTCCAGCCGACTCTTGGCATTGCGCATGGTGATCTTAGGCTTGTGTGCGGCTGCTCGGCCATGGAAACCCATTTCATGAAAATTCTGCATTTTGACATGTCCCTCTGTACACCCTCTGTGACTTCTAGGAGGATTTTAACCCATTTAACCCCGACATTTCCACCATAATTGTGAAACCCTAGTTATTTTGTTGCTTTGACAAAGTTATTTGTTAAGAATATTATTTATTTCATGTGATTAGTGATTAATTTACGTCTGTCCCTCATTTTAAGGTCAACCCTGTTATGTGAACTGAACTCTTGTTTTAATATGCTGAAACTAGTCCTTCCAATTTCTTTTTGAAAGAAACATTGAACATCTAATAGTCAAATCATAGTGTAAAACTAGGTGAGATGGTTCTACCTTCACCCTTACAGGGCACTCCAGTAACTCAGGATCATGATTCCCACCACAATTGCAACGCCGTCGTCCTTCTACACACCGTTCTTCAGTATTCTCTGTTCGTCTACACACGCTTGAAACATGGCCAAATCCTTCACAATTCTTACACTGCAGTGGTTTGGGGATGGAAGCCCTTACGGCGTATGCTACATAACCAAGCTTCACATACATAGGTATTTGCACTTTTTCAAAAAAACAACAGACCTTCCTCTTTTTCTCCATTCACCCAGCGGGTCAGACGCCGGGAACCAACCACACCAGGAATTCTCTTCATGTATTCAACCTGACCATCCATCGTCACCCCTGAGATGACACCTTTGACGGGTGCTCTACTCCGAAGTTCAAAACACAAGACTTCTGTTGTCCGGATTCTTTGGAGGCCCGCTGAAATCTTGCTCTGTTCATCAGAAATACAATTAATAAAAATAAGACCAGTCCTGTTCACTCTGACAGACTCCACTCAACAAACGGACATCCTTGCTCAACAAACTTGCTTGCCAAACAAGAAGCGATTCATTATCATTTACACACATATCCTCCACCCCAATTTAAGACAATTTCCTTTTCGATACTACTGTAGTCCATTCAGAACATTAGTCTTCACCAAATTTACTCAACGCGTTGCTAAATTCAAACTCAGCATCCACTTCCGCCATCCATCCTCCTCCTCCGACCGAACCTCTCATCAAACTCATCAACCACTTCCCTTAAGAAAATGTGGATATGTCATAGGGCTACCTCCTTAGTGGGTGACTCAACTTACCACATTCTCTGAATGGGGGAGCTCTTCTTTATGGAATTATGTGTAGTCTACTCATGATGACCAGACAGAATTTCAAGGAAATGGGCTCAACAGGGAAATCATTTATTGGGTGATGTTTGTGTAAACAAAGCAATAAATAATGTCGACCACAAAAAACGCTATGAGTGTATCAAGTTCAGACCATGTGTACACCACCATCTTGTCTATTTCAAGTCTTCTCTCATTGATTGAGAAAGGTGTCTGTCAAAATGACATGCAGCACTTTGGGATGGACCCACCTCTCAATTAATGAGAGAGGACTTGAAATAGACAAGATGGCAGTGTACAAATTGGATTTCTTCATGGTGCAAAAAAACATATTTTAATAAAGGAGCATTTTCTAAAATCAAAACGGAGCCCCTGTAACTGGACACCCCTGTAACTGGACACGGACATTTATGAGACTCCTGTTTCCACGAATCAAGGACGAAGGCAGTACTGCCAAGCTATGGTTGGTCGAAAATTCTCTGTGCTACACCAAACAGTACCTCAACTGTAACTCACAGAATAATTGATAGTCATAGTATCTGGTGTTACAATCTTCAGCTAAGACCATTGCAGCTTGTGAGCTTACTAGGGGTAGGTCTACTTATATTGGAATCACCTGTTGTCAATCGCCAGAGGCTTTTAAATTTGCACATGACATATCTCTCTCCCTCTCTGTAGGTGCTTGGAATACGCTTTGCCTACAATTTCCCTTTTAATATTAAAGTCCATTAAACACCTCTAGTCTGTGTAATAGGCCTATTATATACCTACACAGTCCAATAATAAAACATAGAATAGATACATGCACATAACGTTTTGTAACAACCAGAGATTGAGTCCTGGGAAGTCAAATGTCATTAATGTATTTATATGTACCTGTTGCTATCGCAGAAGAGCAGCCCTTAATTTCCTCTTTTATGTGCAAATGTGTCCCCATGCCAGCATGCCAAGGTGAACGTGGTCTAGCGGTCATGGCTAGAAGGATACTGCTTAACGTTAAAAGTAGATTTGTTTGCATTTTAGCTAATCCTGACCTTGACCAATTATCCTAACCAGCTACGTTAATTATCTTAATCTGCCGGTGTAAATTCTCAATTTAGTACAAAAAGTCAAATCGGACAAAAACGATATACCATCTAGCCAAAACTTGTTCCAACCGTCTGTCGACATATCACAATCTCAATTGCATAACGTTCACGTCCTCTCTCCTCATCCTTGCCTTCTCAAAACCCATTGGATGAAAAAGCCAGAGGTGCCGCTACTCTGACCTTCTCCCCCAATGGGGTTTGAGGACGCGAGGAGGATACAATTGATATTCTCTCCGTGTCAAACTCAGCCAGTGGAGAAGCCCTGCTTTGCATCCTCCTCTTTGGCTAAAAACCCTTTTAACCCCGAACTCCATAAGTGAAGTCATCACGTCCTCTCACTACCTGACTCTCGACGCTGCTTCAATTGCCTGCCTCTTTGGACCAAAAAGGGATATAACCGATCTTTAGAATATATGCAAAAGGTATGTATGTAGCTACCGGTGTTTGCTTTGACTTTGAGTGAATTGCTATCATAATTTTCGATTATGTTCTGTCATGTGACGCACGACTGACTCATCACTTCGGTGTATGCTCAAAAATGCACGTAGGCCTACACACCATTTTTGGATACGTTCTGTAGCTTTGAAACTGGTTGCAATAGACTAAATAATGGTCTTGATATTCCTTCATGGTTTGGTATTTGACATTTGGAATAGACGATGTAGGCTACGCGAAGCCTAATAGCATAGCATGCTGTGTTTTAGCGAGGTGGCCTAGCTCCCTATAATAGTCGATCGGTTGTCGTTAACGGGGTGGATGTCGCTAATTTTACAGGATATTGACATTTTCCTCGTTGAGCTTCGTGAGCGACTCCGTCTTGAACGTGATAAAGTTCTTGTATTACGAAATGTCATTTGAAGACGTGGTTAATGATTGACTGACGACATGAATATTAGTTTGAACTGTGCAGATTGTTAACGTTTGTCTAATTTTATAGATGTTCTGCCACCTTGCAGCCGACCAGTGTAAAACACAAAAAAGCATCCGGCCATCAAGGACGATAGGACTATTGCCTCAATGTGATTACAAAAGGGTATTAAACATTGGCCTCCTACAAGGATATAGCTACGTTTTTTTTTAGGGAATTATAATTTACCTATTGTGATATCAGTTATTGCATGTCCGACATCTTGAAGCTTCAATATTTTTAACATGATCAAGCCTATTAGTATTAATAGGCTTCTTTAGGGCGAGTCCATGACAGCAAGGCCCAAACATATATATTTTGGTATCTGACTGTTCAGGCAATTCTCACATAGAAACTTAATTGGGAGGAAGAATGTTTGATATTCTTTTTACATTTGTATCATAAACCATTTGAGAAGATCATGATGAGGCCATTTTAGGCCCTTCTTTTTTTTCTTCATATACATGCCTCTTGAAAGACCCTGAATGATACAGACATCTTGGTGTCATTATACATTTACATTTTGAGTAATTTAGTAGACACTTATCCAGAGCGACTAAATAAGTAATGACTGCATACATTTTCCCGTAGCTACAAGTCCCCTATGGGACTCAAACCCAGGCGTTGAAAGCGCACCATGCTCTACCAACTGAGCCACACGGAACTCATTATGGTCCTTAGTGTGCTCTAAAATATGGATGTCTAGATTCTGAAATACATTTTGTCACATTATCTCAAGTACCCTTCTTGATTTTGTTCATATTGTTTAAAACAATGTACTGTACAAGTACATCACATTTCCAGAGTGGGTGATCTTCAACTTTTAAGTTATGATAAATGTTATGAGCACCACCAACGCAGGGAATGGGCAAATTGATTTAAAGGGAACTCCCTCTGCTTGTGATTTGCTGAATGTGCATTCCTAAAAGAGGTCTGGGATTGTTTAAAGGAGAAGTTTACTCTTTGAACCAAATCCTTATTTTTGATGTAAACGGCATGTTATAGACTTTTTTGTTGTTGTTGTTGCTATTTCACTTGTTTTTGAAAAACTTACCCCAACAGCGATATCCTTCCTCATGCTCGTTCAGCAGTAGTTGTAGGGGCACAGAAAACATGAACAAAGGCTCCAAAAACACCCCAATACGTCCTTTAACGGGATCGATTTGACAACAGCCAGTGAAAGTGCAGGGCACCAAATTCAAACAACAGAAATCTCATTAAAATTCCTCAAACATACAAGTGTTATACACCATTTTAAACAAACTTGTTGTTAATCCCACCACAGTGTCCGATTTCAAAAAGGCTTTACGACGAAAGCATACCATGCGATTATGCTAGGTCAGTGCCTAGTCACAAAAAAACACAGCCATTTTTCCAGCCAAAGAGAGGAGTCACAAAAATCAGAAATAGAGAAAATTAATCACTAACCTTTTATCTTCATCAGATGGCACTCATAGGACTTCATAATACATGTATGTTTTTGATAAAGTTCATATTTATATCCAAAAATCTCAGTTTACATTGGCGTGTTATGTTCAGTAATGTTTTGCTTCCAAAACATTTCAAAAAAGCTTTACAGCGAAAGCACACCATCTGAGTACAGCGCTCAGCCACCAAAACAAGCCATACAGATACCCGCCATGTTGTGGAGTCAACAGAAGTCAGAAATAGCATTATAAATATTCACTTACCTTTGATGATCTTCATCGGAATGCACTCCCAGGAATCCCAGTTCCACAATAAATGTTTGTTTTTGTTTGATAAAGTCCATCATTTATGTCCAAATACCTCCGTTTAGTTCACAAATCCAAATTCACAAGGCGCAGGCACTTAGTCCAGACAAAGTCAAAACAGTTTCATTACAGTTCGTAGAAACATGTCAAACGATGTATAGAATCAATCTTTAGGATGTTTTTATGATAAATCTTCAATAATATTCCAACCGGACAATTCCTTTGTCTTTAGAAATGAAAGGGAACGCAGCTCGCTCTCACGGCCGCACACGTGACTTAGCTCATGGCATTCTGCCAGACCCCTTAGTCAAACAGCTCTTTTTTGCTCCCCCTTCACAGTAGAAGCCTGAAACAAGGTTCTAAAGTCTGTTGACATCTAGTGGAAGCCTTAGGAAGTGCAATCAGACCAAATTTACACTATCTTGGATAGGAAATTACTTAAATCTACCAACCTCTGATTTCCCACTTCCTGGTTGGATTTTTTCTCAGGTTTTTGCCTGCCATATGAGTTCTGTTATACTCACAGACATAATTCAAACAGTTTTAGAAACTTCAGAGTGTTTTCTATCCAAATACTATGCATATCTTAGCTTCTGGGCCTGAGTAGCAGGCAGTTTACTCTGGGCATGCTTTTCATCCGAACGTGAAAATAGCGCCCGCAGCCATAAGACGTTAAGAAACATCAACACTCTATTGCCTTGTTCATGTGCTAGTTGGAACTAGGAAACTCAAAAATGTCTGACTTACTAACTGGTTGAACCTGGCACATGTATAACTACAACCAGTTGTGCAGAACGATTAACTGATATTTTAGTTATTTTTCAGTTTTTAAACAACGAATTGAAGTCGTTCAATTTTAATTCCATTTAGTTTTTCTGTGAGCTCAATGCGCACATTGCACAGTTTCTCTAGAGATAAATCAGATCAAGCCCGACCAGTGCGACGTAGTAGGGAGTTGTAGTTTCCAACAAGGCCAATATTCTACATAGTTTAACGCAGAAAATTTGGTAATTAACTAGAATGACCATAATCCATTGCACGCCTACTTGTATGGTCTGTTTCTTTTATGCCTGCTACCTATAAGAGACAGAATGCCCGTTTGCGAGCGAGCAGTTGCTTCAAGGTATCTCTACCTGAAAATACATTAAGTAATTAATCGTTGGTATTCAGTAGTCATAAAAGTATGCCTTATTTACTTTGAAGAACTACGAAAATAGTGATTTGTCAACCAGCATAGGCAGCTCTCTATAGAGATGAGATAATGACTTGGAATGAAATAATAGTTATCAAATAAAACAAATGTAATATACAACAATTAAAATGTTATTAAATTAATGTGAAATGATTAATAAGTGATAAGCAGTAATGGGCAGTCACTACCATCATGGGCCTTTTTATTGTTTTATTCTGTGTTACTTTACAGCATTCCACCCACAATGCATAGTCCGTTGAATGTTTAAAAACATTTTTTTTTTTTAAGGCCCATGATGCTAATCACTCAGCACTAAGAACCAGTTAGCAAGTTGGACATTTGAGTTTCCTAGTTCCGACTAGCACGTGAACGCGGCATATAACATTGAAAATATTATGTATAAATTGGGTCATGTCTTCAAAAGTAGAACCCACTCTGGAAATGTGGCAATATCGTTTAAAAGTTTGGGGTCAGTTAGAAATGTCCTTGTTTTTGAAAGAACAGCATTTCTTTTTTTTGTCCAATTTTAAAATAACATCAAATTGATCAGAAATACAGTGCAGACTTTGTTAATGTTGTAAATGACTACTGTAGCTTATTTTTTTTTATTTTTTTTTTATGGAATATCTACATAGGTGTACAGAGGCCCATTATCAGCAACCATCACTCCTGTGTTCCAATGGCACGTTGTGTTAGCTAATCCAAGTTTATAATTTTGAAAGGCTAATTGATCAGTAGAAAACACTTTTGTAATTATGTTAGCACAGCTGAAAACTGTTCCGATCTAAAGAAGCAATAAAACTGGCATTTAGACTAGTTGAGTATCTGGAGCGTCAGCATTTGTAGGTTCGATTACAGGCTCAAAATGGCCAGAAACAGAACTTTCTTCTGAAACTAGTCAGTCTATTCTTGTTCTGAGAAATGAAGGCTATTCCATGTGAGAAATTTCCAAGAAACTGAAGATCTTGTACAACGCTGTGTACTACTCCCTTCACAGAACAGCGCAAACTGGCTCTAACAGAATAGAAAGAGGAGTGGGAGGCCCCGGTGCACAACTGAGCAACAGGACAAGTACATCAGAGTGTCTAGTTTGAGAAACAGACGCCTCAAGTCCTCAACTGGTAGCTTCATTAAATACAACCCGCAAAACACCAGTCTCAACGTCGACTGCCAGTGGAAGGGAGGACAGTAGCAGGTGACCCAACTGTGGTTTGACTGTTATGATTTCCCATTGCAGCCAATTCAGTTGCAGTAATTCCGTTACAGATTTTTGGGTAATTCCGTTACTAATTTGTTAACTCGTAATTCCCTTCAACTTAAATCATCAACACAATTGATATCAGTAAAATCACAAACTAGTTGGTAGGTCTACCATTACTTATTACTTCTGTAAACTTTCATTATTCTCCCTCATGAGGGACAGAATTGAGAAAGTATCTTAGATATGTGCGTAACGGAATCACAAGGTAATATTTCTTACATTTACAGAAGGTAAACCATTTCTCAAATTAAACATACATTGTGTTTTTCTGTTACATTGTAATACTTTTTATGGTAGATGCTTTTATGACTCCTTTTCCATCTCTTTATCCAGAAATCAAAGTCTTTACTTATGCCAAATTCTTAAGATGGAAAGTGGTCAAAAAATGTATTTATGCCTTCATTTCCCTCAAAATATAGACTTAGCTGTCATTTGACACCCACTTTTGATAAGCTCCTATGAACTTCACATGTTGGTGATCTTGGGTTCATTTTGATGGCAATGCTAACTGTTCCAAAAAATATTAACAAAAATAAGCAAAATTATCAAGGGTAATTTTGAGATTCATTAATATTCTCATGTTTAATGTGAACATCTTTATTTCAGAATCTAGAAATACTCCATATTTTAGAGGTTTCTATAAGGAGTATAATGACACCAAGATGTTGTCTATATTATGTGTGGTTCACGGATCATGGGATCTTACAAGAGGCATGTATGGGCCTAAAATGGAAACTTTCATTGTGATTTTCAAAAAAATGACTTGTGATAAAATTAAAGCATATTAAACGACCTTCCTCCCAATTAATTTTCTATGTGATAATTGCCAGAACAAACTAAGCTCTACATTTTTATTCGGGTCTTCCTGGTGTGGAATCGCCCTATAGGCCTCTATGATAAGCTACTAGAACATCACGTATTTGAAATGCTATGTTATAGCTACACAACACAATGTCTCTTGGAATTGCCCCTTCACAGTCCACTGTGAATAGTCTCTGACATCAGCCATAGTGCTGTTATCCACCCATTTTTTTCAAGTATTTTGTTATCCAATTTCTATAGTATTGTTCTGTGATTGACTGACAAGGTGAACACATTGCGCCTAATGGACAAGCCTCTGATTCCCTCTCTCGCCGTGTCTAGACTTGACCGTTCATGCAGCTTTAGTATTCTGATCATAGTTCTGATCATGGAATTCTGACCGCGTCTTGCGTCTACGCCTACATTTAAATGTCTACTGTGACCAGAGTGTGTCCGGATTCCCTTTTCGCACGCTATGTTCAAATGCCGGTATGCATTCTACAAACGGTGGAATAGGCAAAATATTATAACACAACAGCTGATGGCAGTAGACCAGATCTGAACACAATCAGATTAGAAGTGATGTTTGTGTATCTAGACCCATCTTTTCAATGTGTTCTTCGTATTTTGATAGCAGAAGTTGCATGCAAGTGACAAGTGTAGACATGACCTCTATCTTCCATGTCCTGTCGACCTTGTTCAGATATGGTTAATGGGTGATTCCTCACAAAATACTTTTTTTTTTTTTTAAATGTCCGAAATGTAATTCATAGAAGGGTCTTTTGGAGGAAGGATGTTGACACATATTTAACATTTGTATCTTAAGGCATAATTGAGAAATAATTTAATTGAAGTTGGAATATTTACAGGCATATCAAGGTTCCAGAGTGGGATCTCGGATACTTTTAGTTATGATCCAATTTGTAAGCATTACCAACAGAGTGAATGTGAAAAGGGATTCAAAATGGTTGTTTAAGACGCATGTGACAAATTAATATTTGAATTGTTTGCCAACTGTAGTAACTGCCTCTCACATGGACATGCAATAGGCTAGAGATTTGCGATTATGTGAACAGAGCAACTCCCACTGACGCCACTTATCGCGCAAGTTTTTGCACGCAGCAGCAGATTGTTTTGTGGATTATAATTTTGGCTCGGGTCTATAGATGAGGGAGGATTAGGGTGACCTCAAAGGTGCGTGTTTGTTGGACCCTTTTTTGTGTGGGGGGGGGGGCAGGTTACTGTGTATTCTCTGGTCCAGGAGGACCTCAGGGGGACCTTCTGGTTGGACAAGGGGGGGAAATCTGGGGCTGTGGAAGTAGGATGGCTCCCTGCTGCCTTTGATCTGTGGTAGGCCTTGCATTGCCAGACAAAGCAAGTATCCTGTTTGATCAAGATTGTTAGTTTGATAACCAGGCAATGTCCGGTCATTGTGATTGCCTTATGAAATCACCCTGGCTTAGTTGTTGCTTTATATTGTTCCGTATGTCTAGCCAGGATATTCTAGTGAAAGGACGAAGGGACATAATTATTGTCCTTGGGTTTTGATAGTTAACTTATTACTCGTGTGTTTACTTGGTAGGGACTGCTCAGTAAGGAAGGTTGTAATGGTAGGATGTCCAGGCTTTTGATTCCAAGATCCTCTCCTATAAATGTTTGAAGCTGTATTGTACTGTTGGTCTCCTGCTGGGGTTTAAACTGTGTGTGGGTGTAGGCCTCCATGCTGCGGGTTAGTGAGTTTTGCGTGCCAAAGTAGCAGGACTTAAGTTGACAAATAATGGTTTGAAGCAATGCCAGTTTACTAGTCTTAAATTGGGCTACAGTATATCTATCAATATACACTAACTGCACTGGAGTAGCTATGGAAAACAATAGCAGAACATTTTAGAAATGTGACCTTTAACCCACTATGCAAAATGGTTTCCAAATGGTTACGAAATGCGTGTCTAAACAAGACCTTTGGCCCTTGGCCTCAAACACTAGGGACAGATCTAGGTTAAGATACTATTTAGTGTAGGCTATTTCAGTTACTTTCAAGGACATTTCGAAGCAAGTATTTGGATATGTTTTCTTTGAAAATAGGCTACAAGTAGTTGAATATTCAGAATGCATTTTCAAATATTGAAATACTTTATGCATTTGAACCCAGGTCTGTTTGGTCCTAGGTGTATTTGAAATAATGTATTAGGAAGTCAGTAGTTTAGGCTATCTATCAGAAGTTTATTTGAAAATACTTTCAAAAATTTCAAAAGTAGCTGATTTGACCACATAAAAAAATTAAATATCCATTTATTTGAACCCAAGTTTGACTAGGATATTGGTTTTGACTCAGTCTGGAGTAAATCAATGAAATACAGCCGTGTTTATTTAAATGGCTTAAGAAATGCATTCCTTGGGCTAGATCCCCAGACACAGATTAAGCCTATACCTAGACTAAAGAGCGTGCTCAATGTTGAGGCAATAGCATGATTACCTCACACAAAATTCACACACTGTGATCTTGGACCAGGTTTCCCTTTGAATATTTATTTTCTCTCACTAGACTAACCTTGATAACTAGACTAAAGGTTAAACTATCTCCTTCCTTCTCTCCCTCCTCCAGCGTTGTGGATCATGTCGTCTGTGATGCAGAAGTTGATCACCCCCATGGCCAGCGGCCCTGCTGAGCCCCCCAGGAACAAGGTGACCGTGGTGGGGGTGGGCATGGTGGGCATGGCCTGTGCCGTCAGCATCCTCCTCAGGGTAAGTGTGACTATATCACTGTCTCACTGTTACTTTACAACTGCATTACTACTCTTACTACTGTCTTATTAGTACTTTACAAGTACATTAGTCCTAATTTACTTTACCTCTGAATTACTACTACTATTGTGATACCAACAAATAGTTACTACTCAGTTATTATGTAGGCTGGTTGTAAATGTGGATTTGACCATATCATTTCTAAGTAAATACCAGGTATTCATGACCAAACTATCCTTCTGGCCCTTCTTTCCACCCCTACCTTCTCTCTCCTCCTCCTTCCTGTAGGACTTGGCTGATGAGCTGGCTCTGGTTGATGTGATGGAGGATAAGCTGAAGGGAGAGATGATGGACCTGCAGCACGGCAGCCTCTTCCTAAAGACATCTAAGATAGTCGCTGACAAAGGTAAGAGAATCCCCCTTGTGTGTATTTCACTGGAGTGGTTCAGAGCAAAAAAGGTGGAATATGTATGTGTTTTGCCATTGAAAGTGTAATGCAGCTTGTTTTGAAACCAGTTTAAGGTTGATTGCGTCTCATTGATTGCCATTTAGGCTTTTTTCCCCCCCCCTGCTAAATGGGGAAAAGTCTACGTAATTCAATTGCTCTTTCCCTATCTCTGTCCAGACTATGCCGTGACTGCAAACTCCCGCATCGTGGTTGTGACCGCTGGCGTGCGTCAGCAGGAGGGAGAGAGCAGGCTCAACCTGGTCCAGAGGAACGTCAACATCTTCAAACACATCATCCCCCAGATCGTCAAACACTCTCCCAACTGCACCCTTATCGTGGTGTCCAACCCAGGTACACACACACTGACAATTTAAATCTTGGACGCAAGGTAAATTGTTTCCGGCATTATCCCCTAGATTGCATTGGCCAACCCAGTTCCAACATTCCACCCTTACCAACAGTATCACACCACTCCACAATTCAAGATAAGAGAGAGGGCACTGTGACAACAGTGGGTGGCAGGGATGGGCAGTCAATCATTAACGTTGTCAAGGGTGTGTGTGTTTGACCATATCCCTGTCTCTCCCTACCCCTAGTGGATGTGCTGACCTATGTGACATGGAAGTTGAGCGGCCTGCCCAAACACCGTGTCATCGGCAGCGGCACCAACCTGGACTCCGCCCGTTTCCGTTTTCTGATGGCTGAGCGCCTGGGCATCCATGCCACCAGCTTCAACGGATGGGTGCTGGGAGAACACGGCGATACCAGCGGTGGGTAGGGGTGACGATGATGATGGTGATTGGTCCTGGTAGAGCACAGAGACACCATCGGTGGGGATGATGTCAGTGGCGTGCATACTTTAGTGGGAATCTGAGCGCATGTGTGAACTTCTTGTCACACCCAGTAAGCCACACCCAGTTGGCAGCTTTAACAGCTTTTAAAACAAAAGTACTTGTTTTGGCATTGTTACATCACTCTGCACATCCAGTTATCTCTGTCAGAAATAATGAGTGAGTTGAGTCTGCTTGTTTTATGAGTGAGTTGAGTCTGCTTTTTTTTTAAAGAAGGAAATCTGAATATTTTCTGTGTAAAATAATAAATATCTGTGTGTGTTAGTCCCTGTGTGGAGCGGTGTCAGCGTAGCTGGAGTTAACCTGCAGAAGCTGAACCCAGAGTTTGGCCTTGACGGAGACAAGGAGAACTGGAAGGCCACCCATAAGGAAGTGGTCGACAGGTAAATAGCCTAAACCTATCCCCAGCTCCATCCAGAGTCTAAATATGTACCTCTGACTCCACCTAGCGCTCGTAGTACAGCTAGAGTTTACACCGTACTGGTCACCACCTTCTGATTCATTCATATCTACTGGAGCTGTCAAGGTGTAAGGGCTAAAATAAGGATGAGATCAGGCTGGGCTAATATTTGGTATCATTAATATAACTAGTTCTACTGACATTGTATACTAGAATAAGTATCAAAGCCCGCCCTCACATTTTATTTTGCATTAACCTTTTATTTGAGTTAACGTTCATGCAGGTTCGCCTCATTGAGAGAGTTTTACCTGTTCAAGATGGCAACAGTTGGACGTAGATGCTGACTGACAGTGATTGTTTTGTGTGCTCCTCCAGTGCCTATGAGGTGATCAAGCTGAAGGGGTATACCAACTGGGCCATCGGCCTGAGTGTGGCTGATCTCACTGAGAGCATCATCAAGAACATGAGCAGGATACACCCTGTCTCCACCATGGTCAAGGTGACGGGATAACACACAGACGCATGCGTGCAGACATGCGCACAGTTACACGCACATTATGTGCATGTAAACACACACACACAAAGAGCGAGAGAGGGAATCAAACACACACATTTCTATGTGATAATGACTGACAGCTGTGCTTTGTTTTCCCCAGGACATGTATGGTATTGGCGAGGAGGTGTTCCTGTCCCTGCCATGCGTGCTGAACAGCAATGGAGTGGGCAGTGTGATCAACATGACCCTGACTGACGCTGAGGTGGGCCAGCTGAAGAAAAGTGCAGACACACTCTGGGGCATCCAGAAGGACCTCAAGGACATCTAGAGACACGCATCTACCCTTCCTCCCTCCGTTTCCGATGCAGTCAATCCCAGACCTAGTTTCACCCGTCCTCCGATCTACTGTATCCACCTTAATCTACTGGTATACATTCTTCCTTTCACACCCCCCCCCCACTTTCCTTTTGTAGGATGAGGTTACTGTGTTTCCGTGCTAGGTACTGTGTGAACCAGTATGACTATGTACCCTCATTGGATTCATGTGTTGAAGCTGTTGTACTACGATCAAAAAGTGTTGGCTTTATCCTCCATTTGCACCTTCTTTAAGCACTGTTCACTTCCTGTCGGGAGCGCAGAAACAAAGACCCTATAACTGGGTCTCCTCCTGTCGGGGAGCAGTGGTGTTGGTTATTGTGTGAGATGTTCAGTCTGACATTGATTGCCAGAAAGAAACAAAAGGGGGGGGGGCAGAGGTGGAATCAATCGGAACGGGCTACTTTAGATTTATTTTTTACTTACTATAACACCCATGTTTGTGTAATGAATGACGACAACCAATGAGTAACTTAATAAATACTTTAACCTTATGAAGCATGTTATTGTGTCCAATGACATAAACGTTCCTCAATAAACTAGGCTACACAATGCCTCCCTGCTGTTAGATATTGCTACTAAGTAATCTGACATTTAAAAAATGATGAGTGACATGTAGAAGGAAATCCAGGTCCCTTGTCATACTTTTATTCACATACACCGTCAAATTAATTTGGACAATATTTTCAGTAAAGGAACATTCTGTTACGTAGCCAAAAGTACTGCATGTTAACATCGCTTTACTTCCGCAACCAACAAATTAAGGCCCTGTCCACTGTTTAGTGGTTGCTGAAATTAGTCTAGCTGATTCAAGACATTTACACTACATGGCCAAATGTATGTGGACACCCCTTCAAATTAGTGGCTTCGGCTATTTCAGCTACACCTGTCAACAAAGCTGTCTGTCTTCGGTTGCTATACTCACTACCGAGTTCCAAACTGCCTTTGGAGGCAACGTCAGCACAATAACTGTTCGTCGGGAGCTTCGTGAAATGGGTTTCCATGGCCGAGCAGCCGCACACAAGCCTAAGATCCCCATGCTCAATGCCAAGTGTCGGCTGGAGTGGTGTAAAGCTCGCCGCCACTGGACTCTGGAGCAGTGGAAATGAGTTCTCTGGAGTGATGAATCCCGCTTCACCATCTGGCAGTCCGAAGGACGAATCTGGGTATGGGGGATGCCAGGAGAATGCTACCTGCCCTACTGCATAGTGCCAACTAAAGTTTGGTGATGGAAAAATAATGGTCTGGGGTGGTTTTCATGGTTCGGGCTAGGCCCCTTAGTTCCAGTGAAGGGAAATCTTAATGCTACAGCATTCTAGACAATTCTGTGCTTCCAACTTTGTGGCAACAGTTTTGGGAAGGCTCTTTCCTCTTTCAGCATGACAATGCGAGGTCCATACAGAAATGGTTTGTTGAGATCGGTGTGGAAGAACTTTACTGGCCTGCACAGAGCTCTGACCTCAACCCCATAAGACACCTTTGGGATGAATAGGAACGCCAGGCCTAATCGCCCAACATCAGTGCCTAACCTCACTAATGCTCTTGTGGCTGAATGGAAGCAAGTCCCTGCAGCAATGTTCCAACATCTAGTGGAAAGCCTTCCCAGAAGAGTGGAGGCTGTTATAGCATCAAAGGAGGGACCAAATACATATCAATGCCCATGACTTTGGAATGAGATGTTCGACGAGCAGGTATGCACATACTTTTGGTCATGTAGTGTACTTTTGGCGATTGAGTGTATTTTCCTTATTGTCATTACAAGGTGTAATAATAATAATAATTACATCATACAAGACATGTACAAAACTTTTATTCAGCAGACTTGCATTTCCCAAACCCACCTTATAAGTAGACAATATGACACACAAACTCTTTACCTCATGAGTGAATGGTTATAAAGATGCTGCTCTAACTGCTATAACATAAGCAATTGACCATCTCTATTGTTTAAACATTGGTTCCTTCTTGGCAATTTAGGCAGGAACATCTAGTTCTCTGAAGTAGAGTAGAATAGGCAACAGTTTGCTTGTCCTGGATCTTATGAGGTTGGCCTTGGATGGGTTAAATATGTTGCGCTTTCCAAATCGGAGCCCAAACGGGTTGATGTTGAATTTGCTGGTCCGAGTTAAACGATGTTTGCAGATAATTTGTTGCTGGTCTTCATCACCCTCTTTCAAAAGGTAACAAAGGTTCGCATCGTCAGGTAAATTCGGACTGACAACCTTGCTTCTCATCATAACAGAGTGCCCCTCTTGCGCCTTAGCAGGTGTATGTCCTGAGAAAAGAGAGCATCGAATTATAAAATCGAATTTTCTTTTATTACTTTTGGATATTAAAAAGTTTGGCTCAGGACATTATGAGAAGGAAATGAACCTATAAGAAATGAAAAAGTCATTAGAATATATCAAAGCAAGAAATTACCTGGGATATCCGTCCACCCAAATCCTGGAGTTGGAGTCCCCCATGTTCCATACTGGCGAATTATCGCACAAACCAGGAAAAATGCCAGCATTCTCATTCTGTCAAAATCCAAGTGATCACACTTCGCATCCAAACAATGCAGCAAGAAACTAATGTGGTCATCTACACTAAGCTCTTTCTTTGATGCATGACGTGTGTTCTCTGCCTTTTATATTTCCGTCTGTATGCACCGGATTGTTAGGAGCGAGATGACAGCGGGTGAGTTGCGTTCGCGGCGCTGACCACTGTTTAGTGGTGCTGAAATGAATAATTCATTATATTCTAGGAAATGTTGACAATCCGCGCCAAGGGATGACTTTTCTCTGAAAATTTGACTGTCAGATGTGGTCATTGTTGAATTGATGCAGTTTGCTAGAGTGCATGAGAGGTTTGAGGGATATGGGAAGATTTTGGGCAGCAGACACTAGCCAAATATCAATTATGCGTTTGGTTGACATCCATATAAATTACTTCACCCATGATTGATTCTTGTAATATTGGGCCATCAGAAGTGGATGCATTTTATTTGACCAACATTCAACCCCATGCTTAAAACACAACTCATTTAGGATGCATGGGGGGTGCCAAGTGTTTGCATAGCCAACACAACATATGGGGACTATTTCTGGGAGTGAAACCCAGATTATTTAATGAGAAATTATGCCATATACCACCAATATGCCTACCTATAGGCTAAACCACCTATAGGCTAGGCAATATTGAGAAATAGGACTATGGAGTGCCAAGCAAAAATCAAAGCAGGAAGCACCAGTGACTCGGTCTATAAAAAAGTGATCAGATGAAGCAGATGCTAAACTACAGGACTGTTTTGCTAGCACAGACTGGAATATATTCCGCGATTCATCCGATGGCATTGAGGAGTATACCACATCAGTCACTGGCTTTATCAATAAATGCATTGAGGACATTGTCCCCACAGTGACTGTACGTACATACCCCAACCAGAACCCATGGATTACAGGCAACATTCGCACTGAGCTAAAGGGTAGAGCTGCCGCTTTCAAGGAGAGGTACTCTAACCCAGAAGCTTATAAGAAATCCCGCTATGCCTTCCGACGAACCATCAAACAGGGCTTGCAAACTATTACAGACTACAAAGGGAAGCACAGCCGAGAGCTGCCCAGTGACACGACGAGCTAAATAACTTTGATGCTCGCTTCGAGGCAAGTAACACTGAAATATGCATGAGAGCATCAAATGTTCCTGGCGACTGTGTGAACAAGCTCGCAGCAGCCGATGTGAGTAAGACCTTTAAACAGGTCAACATTCACAAGGTCGCTGGGCCAGACGGTTTACCAGGACGTGTACTCCAAGCATGCGCTGACCAACTGGCAAGTGTCTTCACTGACAGTTTCAACCTTTCCCTGTCTGAGTCTGTAATACCAACATGTTTCAAGCAGACCACCATAGTCCCTGTTCCCAAGAACACTAAGGTATCCTGCGTAAATGACTACCTACCCGAAGCACTCAAGTCTGTAGCCATGAAATGCTTTGAAAAGCTGGTCATTGCTCACATCATTATCCCAGAAACCCTAGACCCACTCCAATTTGCGTACCGCACCAACAGATCCACAGATGATGCAATCTCTATTACATGGCACACTGCCCTTTCCCACCTGGACAAAAGGAACACCTATGTGAGAATGCTATTCATTGACTGCAGCTCAGCGTTCAACACCATAGTTCCCTCAAAGCTCATCACAAAGCTAAGGACCCTGTGACTAAACACCTCCCTCTGCAACTATATCCTGGACTTCCTGACAGGCTGCCCCCAAGTGGTAAGTGTAGGTAACAACACATCCGCCACGCTAAAACTCAACATGGGGGTCCCTCAGGGGTGCGTGCTCAGTCTCCTCCTGTACTCCCTGTTCACTTATGACTGTACGGCCAGGTACGACTCCAACACTATCGTTAAGTTTGCTGATGACACAACAGTGGTAGGCCTGATCACCAACAACAATGTGACAGCCTATAGGGTGGAGGTCAGAGACCTGACCATGTGGTGCCAGGACAACAACCTCTCCCTCAACGTGATCAAGACAAAGGAGATGATTGTGGACAACAGGAAAAGGAGGACCGAGCATGCCCCCATTCTCATCGACGGGGCTGTAGTGGAGCAGGTTGAGAGCTTCAAGTTTCTTGGCGTCCAAATCACCAACAAACTATCATGGTCCAAGCACACCAAGACAGTTGTGAAGAGGGCACGACAAAACCTATTCCACCTCAGGAGACTGAAAATATTTGGCATGGGTCCTCAGATCCTCAAAGGTTTTACAGCTGCACCATCGAGAGCATCCTGACTGGTTGCATCACTGCCTGGTATGGCAACTGCTCTGCCTCCGACCGCAAGGCACTACAGAGGGTAGTGCGTACGGCCCAGTACATCACCGGGGCCAAGCTTCCTGCCATCCAGGACCTCTATACCAGGCGGTGTCAGAGGAAGGCCCTAAAAATTGTCAAAGACTCCAGCCACTCTAGTCATAGACTGTTCTCTCTGCTACCGCACGGAAAGCGGTGCCAGAGCGCCAAGTCTAGGTCCAAGAGGCTTCTAAACAGCTTCTACCCCAAGCCATAAGACTCCTGAACAGCTAATCAAATGGTTACCCACACTATTTGCATTGCCCCCCCCCCCCCCTTACGCTGCTGCTACTCTCTGTTATTATCTATGCATAGCCACTTTAATTACTCTACCTATATGTACATAATTACCTCAATTACCTCGACACCGGTGCCCCCCACACATTGACACATTGACTCTGTACCGGTACCCCATGTATATAGCCCCACTATTGTTATTTACTACTGCTCTTTTATTATTTGTTATGATCTCTTACTTTTATTAGGGACTTTCTTAAAACTGCGTTGTTGGTTAAGGGCTTGTAAGTAAGCATTTCACTGTAAGGTCTCCACCTGTTGTATTCGGCGCATGTGACAAATACAATTTGATTGGATTTGATTTTGATGCGCTTGAAAAGGCTACATGGACTGAACATGGATTAAGAGCGAGGTCAGGTTTCAATGTGTGGATACACTACACAGCCCTAACACTTGGCTGACACTGAATGAGGAGGAGCAAAGTTCAAGCAAACATTGCGTCACGTATAGTCTTCTGCGTGATCATCAGCAGAAAGGAACTGTAGTCTACCTAGGTTTTGTTTTTGTCGCAATGACAGTTTTTTCCCTAACATAAACTATTGTTTCAAAACAAAAGTGTAATTTGTGTAATTATTTAGGCTATTGTAATTAATGTCGAGGTCCCTCAATTGCAGACATATGATATGCATGATAATAAAACTCCAGTAGGCCTAATATAGTCTACATTGCCTAAAAAAGGAACCGTAGCCCTATAAATAGTAGGGTCAAATTCATAATATAAATAATAAACATTTGCATTTTTTATGTAAAAAATACAATATCTAAACGTGAATGAGTATTTTTTATACCATGAATTTGGCGTACTGTTTAAGGCTAGGGAAACCACAGAATAATGACTGTAAAACTTTGATTTATAATTTATGTAGGATCTTCATTTGATCACTCTTTTGTTGCTGAGAATTGTCCTGCACAGCAGGAAATGCAAACTTGTGGTGTATTTGAGTTTTAAAAAGGCTTCTAAAGTTTGTAATTTCCAGTAACGAAAAACATATCAACCCCCATAAAAATGTCCATTCATTATAATCCACATAATAATTCACATTTCCTGTTGCTGCAGGATTATTTTCCTGCTGTAGCAAACTGGCTCAAATTAAGATCCTATATCTGTATTTTCTCCACTTTTGCTCACTATTGGCTTTGTCAAAACATTACCCTTGATGTCTGTGTGGACTTCAGTCCCGTGCATGCAGCCAGGGAATGTTGACTTTCTGTTCAAAGACGAGGGTCAGATTCAATCACAAAATGTAGGCGGCCTGGACAGTGGACTTCTAGGAGTGACGAACTGGGACCATGGGATGTGTGTTGCATCCTCTTCTGAGTCCAAGTGAACTCCAGTGGGATTTTCGGATGTGAGAAGATAGACAGTTTACAGTTGAACCTACAGAGGAGAGGACCAACAAACTGAGAGAGCATCAGTGGCACTTACCTTTTCTTGCCCCTGACCCGTTCCTTATCCATGACGTCACTGAGCGGTCTGCCTCTGTGGGATGAGGAAGTTCTACCTGTAGACGACCTGCTCTTGTTTGAGGTAGCCTGGGAGGTTACTAATAAATGTTTGTATTACTTGACCGAGAATGATCTGCATGGAGATAGACAATTCTCTGTAAAGTCTTGGTCTTGGTTCTTGGAGTATAACTGTTTTGTGTCCCTCCTCAGTAAATGTTATAGTGACAGTGGATGCAATGTTGTATGCATTGTCTACAGATGCCATTGATGATCATGCAATTTTAATAGTACATCACTTATTTTAGGCAATGTTACTACTTTTGTGTAAAGATGGGTTGCAATGAAGTGTACAAATATGGAGCAACTCTTAAAGAGTTCATGACCCCTGGATTATTGGTCCAGAGTGGTCAGATATGGGATACTATCATGATTGAGAGGATCATCTTAAAATTCCTCTGGAGCTGTGACAGTTTAGCCTAATGCCAGTGTCACCTGTCATCTTCTTTTTGCTAAATATGGTCATCTTTGAATCTTTGGTCCCAAAAGAGCAAATATTGAAATACATTGAAAATACAGTGTGATTGGAGAATATTAACTGTCTCACTGTCTGAACTGTTAGACATTTAATTGAAGACAAATACACAATCTCTGTCAAATACATATGTCTTGATGTTGTTTGTGTAACAGGATGTGTGAACCATATGAACTATGGTTCTATAAACTATATGAACCTTAACCTTACTGGCCAAAGAATCGTGCGTTCCTGGAAAATAGACTGAACTAGACATGAGTCCCAATGATCATAGAAACAATGTACTTTTTGTAGTATAGGGCTCTTCAGTTCTGTGTACTGTATATGGACGGATCTGTTGTCTGAGTCTATCCTGATGTTGTTGTGAAGAGTTCAGAGGTCATCACTTATGCAGTGTTGGGGATTAGTGAACTACTGTTTATGTAGTCAACTAATTCAACCCACAAAGCTCATCACTAAGCTAAGTACCTTGGGTCTAAACACCTCCCTCTGCAACTGGATCCGGGACTTCCTGACCGGCCGCCCCCAGGTGGTAAGGGTAGGCAACAACACATCTGCCACGCTGATCCTCAACACAGGGCCACCCAGGGGTGGTGCTTAATCCCCTCCTGTACTCCCTGTTTACCCACGACTGCGTGGTGAGACAGCTTATAGGGAGGAGGCCAGAGACCTGGCAGTGTGGTGACAACAACATCTCCCTCAATGTGAGCAAGACAAAGGAGAAGATTGTGGACTACAGGAAAAGGAGTGCCGAACACACCCCATTCACATCGACAGGGCTGTAGTTGAGCGGGTCGAGAGTCTCAAGTTCCTTGGTTTCCACATCACCAACAAACTATCATGGTCCAAACACACCAAGAAAGTTATGAAGAGGGCACGACAACGCCTTTTCCCCTTCAGGAGACTGAAAAGGTTTGGCATGGGTCCCCAGATCCTCAAAAAGACCTACAGCTGCACCATCGAGAGCATCCTGACCAGTTGCGCCACTGCCTGGTATAGCAACTGCTCGGCATCCGACCGTAAGGTGCTACAGAGTGTAGTGAGTACAGCCCAGTACATCACTGGGGCCAAGCTTCCTGCATCCAGGACCTATATACAAGGCGGTGTCAGAGAAAGGCCCAAAACATTGTCAAAGACTTCAGTCACCCTAGTCATAGACTGTTCTCTCTGCTACCGCATGGCAAGCGATACCAGAGCGCCAAGTCTAGGTCCAAAAGGCTCCTTAACAGCTTCTACCCCCACGCCATAAGACTGCTGAACAATTACTCGAATGGCCACCCAGACTATTTGAATTGACCCCCCTTTTGTTTTTACACTGCTGCTACTCGCTGTTTATTATCTATGCATAGTCACTTGACCCCTTCCTACATGTACAAATTACCTCAACTAACCTGTACCCCCGCACACTGACTCTGTACCGGTACCCCCTGTATATAGCCTCAATCTTGTTATTTTATTGTGTTACTTTTTTTATTTTTTACTTTAGTTTATTTAGTAAATACTTTCTTAACTCTATTTTCTTAAAAAGTAGTTTGGACGTAGTGAAATGTTTTTTCAAAGTGAATTTTAGTTAAGTAAAGTATATTGTTCTTAAGGGTTGCTTTTGTCTAGCTTAAATTATTCCAGAGTGAAGTAATTGGTAGCTTGGTAAACTATATTTCAAGAGTAGCTTCCCCAACACTGCTTATCATGTATCTGTATTTGGCATCAGGGAAACGTCTTATGCGCCTATCATGGTGTGCAAACGTAATACAGGGGTTTCTGATTGTTGATGGTCCTCTTCACAAATATTTGACCGTAGCTTATCTTTTACGCAGCATTTTCACATTTCTTTTGTTATTTATTATCATGGTCTTTGTTTTTGTTCATTCCAGACTATTAATCGTGCAAAATACACAATATCATGCAGAACTATATCTTAATATGTGGACACACTCACATCCCCTCATGTGTGTCATAACATGTCACAAGTTAGAAAGTTTGAATCTCATGTATGTTATATATTTTTCCTCCAGTTGGTGGGATCTACACAGTGATCCAGACCAAGGCCAAGATAACAGTGGATGAAATGGGGGGGGGGGGGGACTTATTCATGATGGGGCCGTTTTACGAACACAATTTCAAGACCCAGGTGGAGCAGTGTGAGCCCCCAAACCCAGCCATCAAGAAAGCTATGGGCGCCCTTATTGACAACGGCTACCTGGCACTCTACTACGGATGTATTATATTATCTTATGTTCTATTCTATAGGTGTGACATGCAAGTGGAGAATACACAATCCTGTAGTAGTACTTTCTGTCCAGAAGAGGGCAGACATGCACTTCTACAGAAGTAGGCCTACACTGTTAACGCCAATGGAGTTAGATAGAGATGATGAATCCACAAGTTGGCAGACAAACACCATCTCCAGGATCAGAGACAAACAAATACATCAGCAGCTTCAGAAACTATTCTTTTGTAGTATTTCAGCTTTGCCCCATGTGTTTGATACTGTGATTGTGGGTCTCGTGTTGGTTGGTACTGTCTTCTAGAACCACACATATCTATCTTTCCCTTATGTTGGGATTATACTGTATGTTTTAGGTGTACTTTGGGCAGTCCCTATGTGATCCTATTTGACACGGGGTCAGCAGCCTGGAACCTGGACCGGTGGAAGGGGGATCTGTGGGACACCTGTGGTATCGGAATGCCCGCCCATTACAGTGAGGCAAACGTTTTTGGATCCATGGTTGCCTGGTTCTTTAAAGAGGTCATTTGTCAGCTTGTTAAGGATGCTGTGAAAAATACTCTGAAAGAGGTTTAAAGATTGCTGTATATGGGTTTGTTTTTTGAAGTCAAGAATATCTGCTTGATGTGAATACCTTAATGTCAGATACCTTTAAAAAATAAATGATACAGTAGCCTACTTCTTTTTACTCAAAACATATTCACCCTCTTGGGTAATATGAGATTATAGAGCTAATCATCAGTAATTCGTTGCTTTCATTCCTAGTTAACCGAACAGCTTGGAGACTCGCCCAATGTCCTCGACCATTTCCATGAGTGGCAGGCAGGGGGAGGACTTATTCTCTGTCGCTCGCGGAAGATTCCCATGGCAACCATCTTCACAACCCATTCCACTCTGTTGGGACAATACCTCTGTGCCGGAAATGTGGACTTCTACAACAAATTGGACAAGGTAAAGAGGCCACACACACACACACAAACCTATAAACATTCGTTATTGAAATTCCTCACTAACTTTTTCAGCTTTAACAATGTTGGGGTAATAATACATTAAGCATTGTTTGAGTTAGTTTGAGTTTTGTTTTTCCCAGTATCTCTCCAGTGCGTCAGTGAGCTATAGGTCTGTGGCTTTGTTATTCAAATGCCTCACAAAACATTTTGCTCATCACAGATTCAGGTGTTTTTGTTAGATTTAGAGTTTCTCTCAGTGTCTCCCCTGTGTGTCAGTAAGCTATGGGTCTGTGTTGTGTTTGTGCTGGTGTATGGTACTGTAATTGGCTCTCAGGCTAAGTGTAAAAAGGTCATTGTGGGCCTAAAGGTCATTCACTGGGCAGGCTGGGTAATTGACAGCAGCTTCTCATTATGAAGAGGAAGAGGAAGCCTCCTCCTCGCTGGCAGACAGGAGACTCAAGGGAGATCCTACTTCAAACATTTGTCAAACTCAAAATGAACCCCATAGCCCCAATAATAGTTAGTGTAGAACATTTGAAAGAGTTTTATTCACAGGTTTCATTCACTATTTAACTGATATTTACTTAGAATGTGCATGACAATTGGTAATTACACAATAGTTATCTTTTAATAATGATCTATTAATGACTCTTGTGTTGATTTCTGATGTGCCCCTGTCAGTTCAACATAGACCAGGAGGCTGGTGAGAGGCAGATCTACCATTGCTACTGTCTGGAGAGAGCTGCTGTCCACTGTGCCCATGTCTTTGCAACTGTACTTTACAACTGTACTCCTATTGAACATAAAGTGACAGAGCGGGGATATTTGATATTGAAGTAGGCTGGGTTTCTCTCTGTCTACTGTACAGATATGGTGATGCCGAACGGATCGAACATCAAGAAGTTCTCAGCCATGCACGAGTTCCCAGAATGTTCACTCCACTAACCAGGGTCGGATTCAGGAATTTATCAGGGGACACTTCTATGGGTAAGAATTAAGTCCTTATTATGTTTTCAAGTTTGTTATCCAATATACTGCTAACTACAGTACCAGTCAAAAGTTTAGACACACCTACTCATTCAAGGGTTTTTCTTTATTTTTACTATTTTCTACATTGTAGAATAATAGTGAAGACATCAAAACTATGAAATAACGCATATGGAATCATGTAGTAACCAAAAAAGTGTTAAACAAATCAAAATATATGTTTTATTTGAGATTCTTTCAAGTAGCCACCCTTTGTCTTGATGATAGCTTGCACACTCTCGGCATTCTCTCAACCAGCTTCACCTGCAATGCTTTTCCAACAGTCTTTAAGGAGTTCCCACATATGCTGAGCACTTGTTGGCTGCTTTTCCTTCACTCTGCCATTAACTCATCCCAAACCATCTCAATTGGGTTGAAGTCAGGTGATTTTGGAGGCCAGGTCATCCGATGCAGCACTCCATCACTCCTTCTTGGTGAAATAGCCCTTACACAGCCTGGATGTGTGTTTTGGGTCATTGTCCTGTTGACGTATTGCTGCAGAATGCTGCAGTAGCCATGCTGGTTAAGTGTGCCTTGAATTCTAAATAAATAACTGACAGTGTCACCAGCAAAGCAACCCCACACGTTAACACCTCCTCCTCCATGCTTCATTGTGGGAACTACACATGCAGAGGTCATCCTACTCTGCATCTCACAAAGACACGGCGGTTGGAACCAAAACTCTCAAATTTGGACTCATCAGACCAAAGGACAGATTTACACCGGTCTAATGTCCATTGCTCGTGTTTCTTGGCCCAAGCAAGTTTCTTCTTCTTATTGGTGTCCTTTAGTCGTGGTTTCTTTGCAGAAATTTGTCCGTGAGATTCTTGGGCGGCAGGTAGCCTAGTGGTTAGAGCGTTGGACTAGTAACCGAAAGGTTGTAAGATTGAATCCCCGAGCTGACACGGTAAAAAAAACGGTCGTTCTGCCCCTGAACAAGGCAGTTAACCCACTGTTCCTAGGCTGTCATTGAAAATAAGAATTTGTTCTTAACTGACTTGCCTAGTAAAATGAAGGCCTGATTCACACATTCTCCTCTGAACACTTGATGTTGACATGTGTCTGTTACTTTCACTCTGTGAAGCATTTACTTGGGTTGTAACTCTAATGCACTTATCCTCTGCAGCAGAGGTAACACTGGGTCTTCCTTTCCTGTGGCGGTCCTCATGAGAGCCACTTTCATCATAACGCTTGATGGTTTTTGCGACTGCACTTGAAGAAACGTTCAAAGTTCTTGACATTTTCCGTATTGAATGACCTTCATGTCAAAGTAATGATGGACTGTCATTTCTCTTTGCTTATTTGAGTTGTTCTTGCCATAATATGGACTTGGTCTTTTAGCAAATCTATTTTCTGTATATCACCCCTACCTTGTCACAACACAACTGATTGGCTCAAGCATTAAGAAGAAAATAAATTCCACAAATTAACTTTTTACTTTTAACACCTGTTAATTGAAATGCATTCCGGATGACTACCTCATGAAGCTGGATGAGAGAATGCCAAGAGTGTGCAAAGCTGTCATCAAGGCAAAGGGTGGCTACTTTGAAGAATCTCAAATATAACATATATTTTGATTTGTTTAACACTTTTTTGGTTACTGCATGATCCCATATGTGTTATTTCCTAGTTTTGATGTGCTCACTATTATTCTACAATGTAAAAAAATGTAAAAATAATGGGCCTCTAATCAATACTGCACATCTACTGGTCTCTCTCAAAAGAAAATGACAGTTTAATCCTTAATTCTTCATCTCATTTAAGCTTTTTTCCTTCTCTCCCAGGTGCATAAGAATAACGTCACAGTGGGGATTTTCTTCATCATGCCAGCCAAGACCAACAACTTTAACGTGGAGATGCTGAAGGGACAGGCGGTGCGCAAACAGCTCTGGTACGTCTCTGTAACCCACAATGGTGCACCTCATGGAGTTCTGCAAAATGTCTGCAATATTAGCACCAAACATTTCATGAAAAGAACATTCTAATTTGCATTCTTCTTTGAATTTTGCCTTGGAACTCGTGTTGCCAGAATGGTTCCTATTAACATGTTAAATCTAAAACAGTTTGCTCATTATCTACTGTATGTATCTCTCTCTGACAGGGACGCTGTGAAAGATAAGTTTGGCAAGAGGCTTTACGAGGCTTTGTTAAAGTAAGTCAATTAAAAACAGTGTATTCACCAGACCTGTACTGTATGTCATATCAGTGTAACACCCCTCTATTTGACAACCCTGCCATTTAGCCAGGAAATCCTTAGCAGGCGTTTGTTATGAATGAACTAAGTCTGCACTTCAAATCAAATCACATCAAATGCTATTTGTCACATGCGCCGAATACAACAAGTGTAGACCTTACCGTGAAATGCTTACTTACAAGCCCTTAACCAACAGTGCAGTTCAAGAAGAGTTAATAAAATATTTAACAAATAAACTAAAATAAAAAATAATAATTAGGAACACAATAACATAACAATAATGAGTCTATATACAGGGGGTACCGGTACCGAGTCAGTGTGTGGGGGTACAGGTTAGTTGAGGTAATTTGTACATGTAGGTAGGGGTGAAGTAACTATGCATAGATAATAAACAGTGAGTAGCAGCAGTGTAAAAACAAATGGGGGGGGGGGTCAATTCATGCGGATGGTGTGTGACCTTTGGGTCTTCCACGTTACCAACGTGTGGAACGAGCTTCCGTGTTAATGAAGGGCTTGTCCATGCGGGTTCTAATGTGATTACTTGAGTGTTGCTTTTCTGACCTGCTGATGACCTCATGATGTCTTCAGAGGAGACATCCCTGATATGGACACCATCCTGGACAGAGACGACTTCACCATCATGACGAGAGCCATCTATGCCACACAGGTAGGTTGTTGAAGAGACAGATAATGTATGAAATATACTGAGGTAAAGGTTATAGAATAGAATAGTTGTAAGAAGTGCATTATACACAATAATAAAGCCAATAAGTGTTAGGTTGTTGAGAATGCTGACAGTCTCCATATTGTAGATTGGGTCAGGTCTATGTTATGATTAAAAGACCGGCGTATAGACATTTGTATGATGAACATCAAATAAAACAGAGTTGGGGTGTGAGACAACCAGAGTGGTAGAAAGACCGAGAAAACTGGACAACAAGGTAATATGGTGCAGAGAATCCCCATACATTGTACCCTGATGTTATATGAATGGAGTAACTAAACATTGACATGGTAGAATGGGCCTATAGGGTCAATATGAGGTATGACCCTGTAAGGTGATCAATTCAGAATGGGACTGGGGGATACCTGGTGCTAAAACCATGAATGAATGGACCCTGCAGTTATACAGCCCAGTGTGAATCATTGAACCTCCATAACACCAGGCCATGGGTCAATAGATTGGATGGTGTTGCAGTATTTAATAGCAAAGTGCCAATAACAATGGCGTTGTCACTTAGATTTATTCATGTCACATGTGTTTAGGCGTAAAAGGACGACACAGGTGTTTGATTGGCGGACAGATTGTGGCCGTCGTTACTCTCACTGCCATTTGTGTTGACCCTGGGATGTACCAGTACAGAATGACTTGTTTGTCTGCACTTTTGCTGCATTCACACAGTGGTTAGGGTGACAAATGGCTTTGCATGTATGCTAAGTTCCTACGCCTCAAAGCTGACGTGAGATGTAGCAGCCTGTTCACTTGTGACATGTTTTTAGCATCGCTGTCTGTTCAGCAACTCTTTTACATGCAAGTTCATATCTTCTTGGGAGAAAGGCTTGTGTTTCTTTTGAGGGTAATCCCAAGAGAAGAGAATCATTAAATATCATTAGGCCAATGGATAGATATTCTTCTTCAGATCCATATTCCTGATGTCTACACGTAAAGGTGATTAGTCATGGATCAGTGACTTATAGATGTTGATACGCGCCATGTTTACTGCTCAAGGCACGTGCACAGTGATGACGCAGTCACAACACATGCACATGCATGCAAGTACACAGACACACACACTGTACTCTGTCTGTCTCTCTCTCTGCAGAGACACACCCTTCCTCCAGTGACCACTCACAGCATGCGGGATGACACCTCTGACCCTATCCTGGCCAACGTGAGACGCGTCGGCCTCTTCAGCGCTTGCACTGACCGAGTCAAGGTATGCAGGATGTTCGTTTGATGTTCATGTTTGTTTATGATAATGTTTTGCCTCGTTTATTGTGTTAAACCAGTTGAAGAATTGTCTGGAGAAGGTCTGGCAGCCGAGACGTTGACAATATAAAAGATATCATAAAGGCTCATATGTGCATATGATAAGTAATACCTGTTGCTTTTATGTAAAGTACTATCAAAGTGATATTTTTTCCATTAGAGCGGTGGTTCCCAAACTGTTGGTCGGGATGACATTGACCCCCCCCCCCGTATAGAAAAACGCTTTCATTGTACTTAAAGTACTAAAATCAAATAGAAAATATGTGGAAAAGATAATGGACTTATACATTTTTCTATAATAACTTATAATTGTTGAGAATTTACAATCAACAAAATAAAAGCTAGACAATTAGGCCCCCATTGATTTTGTTATAATGTCTGAGCATAAGAACACAGCATTAGCCATGTCAAAATGCGTAGAATTGTAGGAAATTAGCTTTATAACTACTAAATGTTCTCTAACCTCCATGGCAAACTGTATAGAATTTCAGGAAATTGGCTTTAAAATTGCAACATTTTCTTTCAGCTCCATGGCAGGATGTGTGGAATTGCAGGAGATTAGCTTTGAAATTTTCTCTCCGCTGCCACGATAATATATTTGACTTATTCTTTGGTCTGTGTATGTCTTTTCACCGCACAACACTTATGGTGGGTTGTGGCTCAAAAGACAGTTCAATTGGTGGGTCACAAACAAAAAAAGTTTGGGAACCCCTGCATTAGAGTATACAGTATATGCCATTTAGCAGACACTTTTATCCTAAGTGACTTACAGTTATGCGTGCATAGATTTTACGTACGGTTGGTCCTGGAAATCGAGCCCACTATCCTCGTGTTGCCAGTGCCATGCTCTACTAACTGAGCTACAGAGGACCCTTAGAGCATACAGTATAGCCAGTGTAGTGCTGATCTCTATATTTTATTCTAAATGGTACTAACAGACATGTTTCCTGATACTATCAGATAGTGTTCCACCCAGAGTACCAGCCCCCTGCTTCCTATTGACAATGAGGAGTTTGTACGAGGCTGTCGCCTGTGGGTCTTTCCTTCTTACTACGAGCCCTGGGGATACACACCAGGTGACCTGTCACACTTACACAGCCTGCAAACATAAACTCCATCACTTTGGTTTTCTCTGGCAAATGTTTATATCACTGTTTTTGTGTATTCCTTCATGTGTGTGGAGTGTTATATGATGTGTGGGTGCACTATTATGTTGTAGTTGTTATTGTTCCCCAGCTGAGTCAGTCAGCTGTATAAGGAAATAAGCAAACAGGAAACCACTCACCCAGAGGCGGCGATCCTAGTGGCAGGAGACTTTAATGCAGGGAAACTTAAATCAGTTCTACCAAATCTCTATCAACATGTTAAATGTGCAACCAGAGGGAGAAAAATTCTAGATCACCTGTACTCCACACACAGAGACGCGTACAAAGCTCTCCCTCGCCCTCCATTTGGTAAATCCGACCACAACTCTATCCTCCTGATTCCTGCTTACAAGCAAAAATTAAAGCAGGAAGCACCAGTGACTCGGTCTATAAAAAAGTGGTCAGATGAAGCAAATGCTAAACTACAGGACTGTTTTGCTATCACAGACTGGAACATGTTCTGGGATTCTTCCAATGACATTGAGGAATACACCACATCAGTCACTGGCTTTATCAATAACTGCATCGAGGACGTCGTCCCCACAGTGACTGTACGTACATACCCCAACCAGAAGCCATGGATTACAGGCAACATTCGCACTGAGCTAAAGGGTAGAGCTGCTGCTTTCAAGGTGCGGGACTCTAACCCGGAAGCTTATAAGAAATCCCGCTATGCCCTCTTATGAACCATCAAACAGGCAAAGCATCAATACAGGGCTAAAATTTAATCATACTACACCGGCTCCGACACTCATCGGATGTGGCAGGGCTTGCAAACTATTACAGACTACAAAGGGAAGCACAGCCTTGAGCTGCCCAGTGACATGAGCCTACCAGACGAGCTAAATCACTTCTATGCTCGCTTCGAGGCAAGCAAAACTGAGGCATGCATGAGAGCATCAGCTGTTCTGGATGACTGTGATCACGCTCTCCGTAGCCGACGTGAGTAAGACCTTTAAACAGGTCAACATACACAAGGCTGCGGTGCCAGATGGATTACCAGGACATGTGCTCCGGGCATGTGCTGACCAACTGGCAGGTGTCTTCACTGACATTTTCAACATGTCCCTGATTGAGTCTGTAATACCAACATGTTTCAAGCAGACCACCATAGTCCCTGTGCCCAAGAACACAAAGGAAACCTGCCTAAATGACTACAGAACCGTAGCACTCACGTCCGTAGCCATGAAGTGCTTTGAAAGGCTGGTAATGGCTCACATCAATACCATTATTCCAGAAACACTAGACCCACTCCAATTTGCATACCGCCCAAACAGATCCACAGATGATGCAATCTCTATTGCACTCCACACTGGCCTGGACAAAAGGAACACCTATGTGAGAATGCTATTCATTGACTACAGCTCAGCGTTCAACACCATAGTACCCTCAAAGCTCATCACAAAGCTACGGAGCCTGGGACTAAACACCTCCCTCTGCAACTGGATCCTGGACTTCCTGATGGGCCTCCCCCAGGTGGTGAGGGTAGGTAGCAACACATCTGCCATGCTGATCTTCAACACTGGAGCTCCCTAGGGGTGCGTGCTCAGTCCCCTCCTGTACACACTGTTCACCCACGACTGCATGGCCAGGCACGACTCCAACACCATCATTAAGTTTGCAGACGACACAACAGTGGCAGGCCTGATCACCGACAACGACGAGACAGCCTATGGTGAGGAGGTCAGAGACCTGGCCGGGTGGTGCCAGAATAACAACCTATCCCTCAACGTAACCAAGGCTAAGGAGATGATTGTGGACTACAGGAAAAGGAGCACCGAGCACGCCCCCATTCTCATCGACAGGGCTGTAGTGGAGCATGTTGAGAGCTTCAAGTTCCTTGGTGTCCACATCAACTACAAACTAGAATGGTCCAAACACACCAAGACAGTCGTGAAGAGGGCACGACAAAGCCTATTCACCCTCAGGAAACTAAAAAGATTTGGCATGGGTCCTGAGATCCTCAAAAGGTTCTACAGCTGCAACACCGAGAGCATCCTGACCGGTTGCATCACTGCCTGGTACTGCAATTGCTCGGCCTTCGACCTCAAGGCACTTCAGAGGGTAGTATGTATGGCCCAGTACATCACTGGGGCAAAGCTGCCTGCCATCCAGGACCTCTATACCAGGCGGGGTCAGAGGAAGGCCCTAAAATTTGTCAAAGACCCCAGCCACCCCAGTCATAGACTGTTCTCTCTACTACCGCATGGCAAGCAGTACCGGAGTGCCAAGTCTAGGACAAAAAGGCTTCTCCACACTTTTTACCCCCAAGCCATAAGACTCCTGAACAGGTAACCAAATGGCTACCTGGACTATTTGCATTGTGTGCCCCCCCCCCCCCCAACCCCTCTTTTACGCTGCTGCTACTCTCAGTTTATCTTATATGCATAGTCACTTTAACTATACATTCATGTACATACTACCTCAATTTGTCCGACCAACCAGTGCTCCCGCACATTGGCTAACCGGGCTATCTGCATTGTGTCCCACCACCCGCCAACCCCTCTTTTTACGCTACTGCTACTCTCTGTTCATCATATATGCATAGTCACTTTAACCATACCTACATGTACATACTACCTCAATAAGCCTAACTAACCAGTGTCTGTATATAGCCTTGCTACTGTTATTATCAAATGTCTTTTTACTGTTGTTTTATTTCTTTACTTACCTACACACACACACACACACACACACACACACACACACACACACACACACACACACACACACACACACACACACACACACACACACACACACACACACACACACACACACACACACACACACACACACACCTTTTTTTCTACACCCGTTGTATTCGGCGCACGTGACAAATACACTTTGATTTGATTTGAGTGTACTGTGATGGGGGATACGCAGTGTGACCATCAACCTGTTTGGCTTCGGCTGGAACATGTGTCATATACTTTGGGAGTTCCCCGAAACCCAGAAGAACAGAGTGACTCTCTTTTTATCAGTGAAATTCAAGACCCTACTTCAGTCAGCAGTTTAGAATAGAATAAATTCTCTATTTATAATAGAATGGAATACTTTATTCCTGCGTCTCACTGGTCCGTATCTGTCCCGCTCCTCTCAGACATCTACATAGTGGACCGGCAGTTCCATTCGGCAGATGACTCGTGTAACCAGCTGACCCAGTTCATGTTCGGGTTCTGCCAGCAGTCCAGACGACAGCGCATGATCCAGAGGAACCGCACAGAGAGGTTGTCGGACCTGCTGGACTGGGACGGGTGAGTCGCTATGGGTCCATGTCCCTGTTTACCTAATGGTTTGAAAGGCAGGTGGATCTCACAATGCAACAAAGTTTAGAAAACAAAATACTATGACCACCATTGCAGCATACTGAAACTAATTCCACTGAATTGCGTGCTTTTGGTGCTAACTTCATTGTTATGTTTTGTTATTTGTACGATTTCCTTTTGTAACATGTAATGTAAACAATGTCCCTTCTTTCTTTGGAGAATTATTTTATTGTTTCTTGTTCAGACTAGTTCAGTTGATTCGGGATTAGTTCAGCTGTGTTTTAGTTGTGGTTCAATCGATTCAGTTGATTTATGTTTGCAGTTCTTCATGCACACCCGGAGCCTGGCTCTCAGCAGGGCTTTCCCTGACAAGATGGAGCCGCTGGCCCCTCAACAGGTGAGAGGAGAGTCTGTCTTCCTCTGGCTCTATTGATTGACACTATAGATGCGTCAGAGATTCAGAGTTCATCCATTCCCTGAGCTTGAATTGACAACCTAACATTTTAGTAAATGACAAGACATCCTTTTGTATTTGTCCAATCTGTTACTACTCTTTTCTGAGCACTTCCTTCTTGAGTAAAACAACATCTCCCTGTTTCTCTCTCTCTCTGCTCATGTGTTCACGGTTTGTATGTTGTATGTATTGTACAGGTGCAGTTGCACTGTGGTTTTTCCAGAGACGTGAATAATTTGTCTCCTCTCTCTCTCTGTGCCCCCCTCCCCCTTGGCGTCAGTGCACTCTACCCCCACCACAGTGATGAGGATGATGATGATGAAGAACCATATGATGAAGATAAGGAGTCAGAGCGGGACAGGCAGAACATCAAAGCCCGCTTCACTCTGGGTGTCACGCCCGAGGGCAAGAAGACACACCCAGGAGAGACTGCCAACTGAGAGATCTCTCACTACTAGCCTGGTATGGCCAACCCTGGTCCTTGAGAGCTGCAGTATGTGCAGTGTTTTGTTCCAGCCCAGAACGTACAATATTAGATCTGTTGTAGGGACACTGAGCCTTAAGCAGCTGTTACACATACTACCTATGTATAATTTCTAAGAGAAAATACCTATTATTTTGATGATAAAAGTCCCCTCACGCCCATAGGAAATGAGACATGAATAGTTTAATCAATCAGGAATTGCATTGAGAGGTCTCTCTCTCTCTATAGCCTGGGATGGCCAACCCTAGTCCTGAATACATTACTTCTATGATCAGATACCCTTAGACAAGTGTTGCTATGAATTCAAAATAATTTTTATTAAACATTGTATTAAATAATACGTTCAAACATTTTCAGTGTAGCCGTACTTAGAGTCCAGTGTTTTTCTCACATTGCATTAAATAGTCTACATCCAACAACAAGAGATCAACAGATGCAATAGATTAGAATGTTATCAACAATAATAAATACATTATAAAAATACATCAGAAGTACTCTCTTTTCCATGCCGGCAAGTCTTGAAAGTACAGCTGTTCAGGATTTTCTTCTCCTGAAACGAAAAAAGATAAGTGCAATTAACTTTATGGCAATTTCAAACCTATAGCTTGGATGTAGTTAAGGGAACCCGATGCCTGAATTAGCGCCTATTGAGGTGGGCTTCCTGGCTAGCTTGGATGTATCCTTAACCATTACTGTAGGCTGCAATATGACCCAACTCACCATCCTCCTTGGCTTGCTGCAGGAAATTGAGCAGGACTGTGGCTGCCTGGTTCACACTGAGTTTCTCTGTGTTTTGACTCCGAGTCTCTGAAAAGAGGATGTCATAACAGAGTAATGATAGGTCAAAGTAAAAGATGATGTTAAAATCTCAAATCACCCTATTCCCCATACAGTGCACTACTTTACAGAGCCATACAATAGCAGAGCCATACAAAATAAGAATATGTGCATACTGCCAAATACAAGTGTATTGTATTTACCTAAATGTAATGTGTCATATACGTCTCCCTCTTTTCTGTCCTCGCTGATAAACCGCCGTCCCTCTGTAATAGCAACACACACAGTTATGAAATGCAATATATTTGAATTGCATTCATAAATAAACATACATGATAAGGAAATAATTGACAACTTCAGATTTAAATGATAATGTTAATTCCTTTACATTGCATATTATTTCCAATTATTCTCTGTGGAGGACATAAATGCAGAAATACATTTAAAAGGTATGTCAAAGGAATGCAAAGTATGATTAGGCTAATGTAGGTAGTAGACATACGAGTGCCCTTGAGGTACAGCATTGCCTGAGGTGACCAATTTCTCCTCTGGAAACTGCCCTTCGGTGCACTCCACGAATGGGAGACGAGCGTTACCAGAAGTAAAAGAGCAAGTGCATAAGCTGTAATAGTCCTCACACCCTGAAACAGTTAAAAGTAGAGTTATGCTGTATGAACAAGCAGACAATGTAAAAAGAAATATGCGTTCAAAATAAATGACAAGAAGTTAATCATTTGCATGTGCCATGCTCATCTCCATTCATAAAAACGAAAAGATCAAAATGTACCTCAACAGGCGACTTACCTTCATTGCGACGGAGGATATTAGATCCCTGTGATGCCAGTAGAGATCCGGGCAGAAGTTGTGTGCCTTGGCAAATGTGATCCCTGTATTTATATTGGACTGGTGAGTGAGACCTCGTAGCCCACAGCGCAATGCGTTATGGATGTCAACAGCAATAGGTCATGTCAATTTGATGAAAGAGAGGTGGACTCCAAGCGCAGAGAGGGAATGCAGAGAGGAACCAATCAAATCAATTACTCACATTTTAATGTACACATTACACATTTTATGTATACAATTAGCTACCAATGCAATCATAGATCTACAGTGCCTTCAGAAAGTATTCACACCCCTTGAATTTTTACACATTTATTGTGTTACAAGGTGGGATTACAATGGATTTAATTGTCATTTTTTGTTAATGATCTACACAAAATACCCTGTAATGACAAAGTTGAAAAAAAATCTAAAGTTTGTAAAAAATGTATGAAAAATTAAACAGTAATACAGTATATCTTCATTACATAAGTATTCGACCCACTGAGTCAATACGTGTTAGTAATTACAGCTGTGAGTCTTTCTGGGTCTCTAAGAGCTTTCAATACCTGGATTGTACAATATTTGCATATTAACATCTTTAAATTCTTCAAGCTCTGTCAAGTTGGTTGTTGATCTTTGTTAGACAGCCATTTTCAAGTCTTGCCATATATTTTCAAGACGATTTAAGTCAAAACTGTAGGAACATTAGATGTTGTCTTGGTAAGCAACTCCAGTGTATATTTGGCCTTGTGTTTTAGGTTATTTTCTTGCTGAAAGGTGAATTTGTCTTACAGTGTCTGTTGGAAAGCAGACTGAACCAGGTTTTCCTCTAGGATTTTGCTGGTGCTTAGCTCTATTACATATATTTTTGTCCCCCCAAAAAACCTAGTCCTTGCCGATGACAAGGATACCCATAACATTCAGCCACCACCGTGCTTGAAAATATGAATAGTGGTACTCAGTGAGTTAGGAAGGACGCCTTAATCTTTGTAGTGATTGGGTATATTGATCCACCATTCAAAGTGTAATGAATAACTTCACCATGCTCAAAGGGATATTCAATGTCTGCTTTTATGAGAAAAAAAATCCCATCTACCAATAGGTGCCCTTCTTAGAGAAACCTTCCTGGTCTTTGTGGTTGTATCTGTGTTTAAAATTCACTGCTCGACTGAGGGACCTTACAGATAATGAGTTGTATGTGTGGGCTACAGAGATGAGGTACTCATTCAAAAATAATGTACAAAATCTATTATTGCAAACAGAGTGAGTCCATGCAACTTAATATGTGACTTGTTAGGCACATTTTTACTCCTGAACTTAATTAGGCTTGCCATAACAAAGAGGTTGAATACTTATTGACTCAAGACATTTCAGCTTTTCTTTTTTAATTAATTTGTAAAAATGTCAAAAAATATACAGCACCAGTCAAAGTTTGGACACACCTACTCATTGAAGGGTTTTTCTATATTTTTACTATTTTCTACATTGTAGAATAATAGTGAAGACATCAAACCTATGAAATAACACATTTGGAATCATGTAGTAACCAATAAAGTGTTAAACAGGGCTCCGGGCAGCCGAGCGGAAATGGAGGAAAACTCGCCTCCCTGCGGACCTGGCATCCTTTCACTCCCTCCTCTCTACATTTTCCTCTTCTGTCTCTGCTGCTAAAGCCACTTTCTACCACTCTAAATTCCAAGCATCTGCCTCTAACCCCAGGAAGCTCTTTGCCACCTTCTCCTCCCTCCTGAATCCTCCTCCCCCTCCCCCCCCCTCCTCCCTCTCTGCAGATGACTTCGTCAACCATTTTGAAAAGAAGGTCGACGACATCCGATCCTCGTTTGCTAAGTCAAACGACACCGCTGGTTCTGCTCACACTGCCCCACCCTGTGCTCTGACCTCTTTCTCCCCTCTCTCTCCAGATGAAATCTCGCGTCTTGTGACGGCCGGCCGCCCAACAACCTGCCCGCTTGACCCTATCCCCTCCTCTCTTCTCCAGACCATTTCCGGAGACCTTCTCCCTTACCTCACCTCGCTCATCAACTCATCCCTGACCGCTGGCTACGTCCCTTCCGTCTTCAAGAGAGCGAGAGTTGCACCCCTTCTGAAAAAACCTACACTCGATCCCTCCGATGTCAACAACTACAGACCAGTATCCCTTCTTTCTTTTCTCTCCAAAACTCTTGAACGTGCCGTCCTTTGCCAGCTCTCCCGCTATCTCTCTCAGAATGACCTTCTTGATCCAAATCAGTCAGGTTTCAAGACTAGTCATTCAACTGAGACTGCTCTTCTCTGTATCACGGAGGCGCTCCGCACTGCTAAAGCTAACTCTCTCTCCTCTGCTCTCATCCTTCTAGACCTATCGGCTGCCTTCGATACTGTGAACCATCAGATCCTCCTCTCCACCCTCTCCGAGTTGGGCATCTCCGGCGCGGCCCACGCTTGGATTGCGTCCTACCTGACAGGTCGCTCCTACCAGGTGGCGTGGCGAGAATCTGTCTCCTCACCACGTGCTCTCACCACTGGTGTCCCCCAGGGCTCTGTTCTAGGCCCTCTCCTATTCTCGCTATACACCAAGTCACTTGGCTCTGTCATAACCTCACATGGTCTCTCCTATCATTGCTATGCAGACGACACACAACTAATCTTCTCCTTTCCCCCTTCTGATGACCAGGTGGCGAATCGCATCTCTGCATGTCTGGCAGACATATCAGTGTGGATGACGGATCACCACCTCAAGCTGAACCTCGGCAAGACGGAGCTGCTCTTCCTCCCGGGGAAGGACTGCCCGTTCCATGATCTCGCCATCACGGTTGACAACTCCATTGTGTCCTCCTCCCAGAGCGCTAAGAACCTTGGCGTGATCCTGGACAACACCCTGTCGTTCTCAACCAACATCAAGGCGGTGGCCCGTTCCTGTAGGTTCATGCTCTACAACATCCGCAGAGTACGACCCTGCCTCACACAGGAAGCGGCGCAGGTCCTAATCCAGGCACTTGTCATCTCCCGTCTGGATTACTGCAACTCGCTGTTGGCTGGGCTCCCTGCCTGTGCCATTAAACCCCTACAACTCATCCAGAACGCCGCAGCCCGTCTGGTGTTCAACCTTCCCAAGTTCTCTCACGTCACCCCGCTCCTCCGCTCTCTCCACTGGCTTCCAGTTGAAGCTCGCATCCGCTACAAGACCATGGTGCTTGCCTACGGAGCTGTGAGGGGAACGGCACCTCAGTACCTCCAGGCTCTGATCAGGCCCTACACCCAAACAAGGGCACTGCGTTCATCCACCTCTGGCCTGCTCGCCTCCCTACCACTGAGGAAGTACAGTTCCCGCTCAGCCCAGTCAAAACTGTTCGCTGCTCTGGCCCCCCAATGGTGGAACAAACTCCCTCACGACGCCAGGACAGCGGAGTCAATCACCACCTTCCGGAGACACCTGAAACCCCACCTCTTTAAGGAATACCTAGGATAGGATAAAGTAATCCTTCTCACTCCCCCCCCCTTAAAAGATTTAGATGCACTATTGTAAAGTGGCCGTTCCACTGGATGTCATAAGGTGAATGCACCAATTTGTAAGTCGCTCTGGATAAGAGCGTCTGCTAAATGACTTAAATGTAAATGTAAATGTAAACAAATAAACATATATTTGAGATTTGAGATTCTTTAAAGTAGCCACCCTTTGCCTTGATGACAGCTTTGCACACTCTTGGCATTCTCTCAACCAGCTTCATGAGGTAGTCACCTGGAATGCATTTCAATTAATGGGTGTGCCTTATTAAAAGATCATTTGTGGAATTTCTTTCCTTCTTAATGTGTTTGAGCCAATCAGTTGTGTTGTGACAAGGTAGGGGTGGTATAAAGAAGATAGCACTATTTGGGAAAAGACGAAGTCCATATTATGGCAAGCGCTATGATGAAACTGGCTGTCATGGGGACCGCCACAGTAAAGGAAGACCCAGAGTTACCTCTGCTGCAGAGGATAAGTTCATTAGAGTTAACTGCACCTCAGATTGCAACCCAAATAAATGATTCACGGAGTTCAAGTAACACATCTCAACATCAACTGTTCATGCCTTCATGGTCAAATTGCTGCAAAGAAACCACTACTAAAGGACACCAGTAAGAAGAAGAGACTTGCTTGGGCCAATGAACACGCACAATGGACATTAGACCGGTGGAAATCTGTCCTTTGGTCTGATGAGTCAAAATTTGAGATTTTTGGTTCCAACCGCCATGTCTTTGTGAGACGCAGAGTAGGTGAACCGATGATCTCCGTATGTGTGGTACCCACTGTGAAGCATGGAAGAGGAGGTATGGGAGTGCTTTGTTGGTTACACTGTCTGTGATTTATTTGGAATTGAAGCTACACTTAATCAGCATGGCTACTACAGCATTCTGAAGCTATATGCGATCCCATCTGGTTTGCGCTTAGTAGGACTATCATTTGTTTTTCAACAGGACAATGACCGAAAACACACCTCCAGGCTGTATAAGGGCTATTTGACCAAGAAGGAGAGTGATGGAGTGCTGCATTAGATGATCTGGCCTCCACAATAACCCAACCTCAACCCAAGTGAGATGGTTTGGGATGAGTTGGACTGCAGAGTGAAGGAAATGCAGCTAACAAGTGCTCAGCATATGTGGGAACTCCTTCAAAACGGTTGGAAAAGCATTCCTCATGAAGCTGGTTGAGAGAATGCCAAGAGTGTGCAAAGGGTGGCTAATTTGAAGAATCTCAAATATAAAATATTTTGATTTGTTTAACACTTTTTTGGTTACTACATGATTCCATATGTGTTATTTCATAGTTTTGATTTCTTCATTATTATTCTAGAATGTAGAATAGTAAAAATAAAGAAAAACCCTTGAATGAGTCGGTGTGTCCAAACTTTTGACTGGTACTGTAATTCCAATTTGACATTATTGGGTATTGTATGTAGTCCACTGACAAAAAAAATCTCTATTTAATAACTTTTAAATTCAGGCTGTAACACAACAACATTTGGAAAAAGTCAAGGGGTGTGACTATTTTCTAAAGGCACTGTATAAGGTAATATTTTATCAAAAGTAAAGAAAGAAGCCATTTAATGAAAAATGCTGAGACACTATCAGTATTCTTACTGTTGTAAAAAATGAAAGTAATTGCTTTGGAAATATTGATATGTTTACTTCTTGTGCAGTGAAGCGGTTCATGGATAGCTGCCTGGTCGTTTTTATGAATGAACAGCTGACAGTCTCCCAATGAATGTAGGAGTGTTTGATTGGGATAGACTCAGGGAAGCTGGAGGTGATGGGTTCCCTGGGATTCTCATTGACATTACCATCAATTATTATATCTAGCCTAATGCTGGTAAACAATCCACAACTAAAACTAAACAATTGGAGAGAAGTGGAGCAGTAGGCCTAGCATATGCCTACAGTGTAATGTGTATTGAGACAAAGAATACATTCTTCCAAAAGTTATTCATACATTAAAAATGAACAAAATGATAATAGGACCATCTGGACTTGTGATAGTTAAATAAAAGTTAAATCAAACAATACAAAGAAAAGCACTACAATCTTACAATTTATGTGGATAAATGTTGGGATAAAAAGGCCTGCCATTATAATGTGTTCCATTTTCATTTTTGGGGGTCCCAAGTGGCGCTCTGGTTCGAATCCACACACTCTTGTTCGAATCCAGGCCATGATTGGGAGTCCCATAGGGCGGCGCACAATTGGCCCAGCGTCGTCCAGGTTTGCCGGTGTAGGCCGCTATTGAAAAATAAGAATTTGCTCTTAACTGACTTGCCTAGTTAAGTAAAGGTTAAATAAAAAAGTCCATTCATGTGAGTAGTGATGTCATGTTTTTGACCCTGTGAGACTAGGTGAGACTACACTCACTGGGGAGCCAGTCCCAGCCAATCAGAATGAGTTTTGCCCCACAAAAGGGATTTATTAGAGACAGAAATACTCAGTTTTATCAGCTGTTCGGGTGGCTGGTCTCAGACGATCCCGCAGGTGAAGAAGCCGGACGGGGAGGTCCTAGGCTGGCGTGGTCTGAGTTAGGGTTAGGGTTGGTTTGCGGTTGTGAGGCCGGTTGGACGTACTGCCAAATTCATTAAAACGACATTGGAGGCGGCTTATGGTAGGGAAATTAACATTCAATTATCTGGCAACAGCTCTGGTGGACATTCCTGCAGTCAGCATACCAATTGCATACTCCCTCAAAACTTGAGACATCTGTGGCATTGTGTTGTGTGACAAAACTGCACATTTTAAAGTGGTCTTTTATTGTCCCCCGCACAAGGTGCACCTGTGTAATGATCATGCTGTTTAATTAGTTTGTTGATATGCCACATCTGTCAGGTGGATGGATTATCTTGGCAAATTAGAAATATTGACTAACAGGGATGTAAACAAATGTGTGCACATCATTTGAGAGAAATAAGATTTGTGCTCGTATGGAACATTTCTGGGATCTTTTATTTCAGCTCATGAAACATGGTACCAACACTTAAGATGTTGCATTTATGTTTTTGTTCAGTATATTTGCAATTTGTCACAATCAAAACACAATGAATGACAGACAACGGCACAACGCAAGTAAAAAAAAAAAAAGTGTAATTACAAAAGTGTCAGACAAAACATTGTCAAACCATTGTCATTTCACATGTAACCATTCAGTTCCCTCCATTCCTATAGTTTAGATTGATACAATTCCAACTCAAATGTTGCTTTAATTAAAAAAAAAAAAAATCTACAGAAGTTCTCATCCAGTCATACACAGAAATATAAGGGGAAAATATGCAACTGCCAGATCTGGTACTCATAACAGGCGTGAGAGAAAAGGAAAGTAAAGCTATTTTCTTCCACAGGACTCAAGTTTTAGTCCAGTGAGAGAAAGCACAGGCACCATAAGTAGGACCAGGAGCCTTTCCAATACCTGACCAGGAAACCACCTATAACTATGGCTTCGAGCTTTCCCTGGTCATATGGTCAGGAAACCCTAACATGGTCTAAGATCTGTTTGTGCCATCTTGCTAACTCCTAGTTCATTTTTGGCAAGACAGCACAGCACTAGGAAAACCCCCTGGCCCCATCTACAATGTAACAATGGGACCAGCTCTCCTACTCCACACCTCTTCTGAGGTTGTCCAGAGGCTATCTTCAGAGGCGATGACATGGTGAGTTTGTCTGCACATTCAATAGTAGAGTAAGAGAGACAAAATGGTTCTCTTCAGTCCATTAGAGGGACTCTCCTCCTCGTGGGGAGTTCTCCAGTAGAGGAGAGCAGCATTCAACAACGACATGTAAAACATTCTGGGGTAGCCATCTTAACCAACTCCAGATTCATTAGTAACAGTTGCCCGTAGCAACCAGGACTGGTACGGACCTTAAAATTGCAGAATCAATATACAAAAAGCAGACCGTTTTCCCTTTAAAATGGGAAGAGGTCTTCATATACAAAGTCTCATGAAAATGACCTAGCTAACTGTTGGAAGTAAGCAATTGACCAATGGGGGTTAAGTGGCTTTATCAGAACTACTGTATCATAAATATAATAGAGATTTATTTTCTTCATAAACAAAAAGGCACTGTTATACCATGGTGTTGCTCTCTCCCACTTTGTCCACAAACTGAAAGAGAGAGAGAGAAAAAAGATATATAAGTCAACAGTCTACCGTCCCCTTTGCAAAGTAGAGCAAAATAGATGACATATACAAGCTTCACTAAAATGTTTAGTGCATAGTTGTACACGGGCAATGAGATGTTTGCTTGACGTGACTGAGTAGACTATACAAAACGGTGTGAAGGATAAATGCTGTTGCTGGTGTCCTAGTATAAATTATTTCCAATGGTTCCCTACTCTGGTCAGGCATAAGGCAACATTACAGTATAACATACATTATAAACAGATGTGAATCATGCTCACATGCAAGGGAAAATCTGCAGTGACTGACCAAGACTGCGGATTGTCCTCAGAGTTAACTACGAAGGCTTTAAAGAGACAGAGACACATTCTCCTCAAAACAAGTGACTCCACGAACATACACCTCAAAACACACACACACACACACACACACACGCACACACACACACACACATATGAGAAGATTGAGTGACACTGTATGAGACACTACAGCCTTCCAGAACCACTGTCAGAAGCCAAGTGGACCCTGTGTTGTCTTTAGTGTAACCACCTCAGCCCACACAGCACCCACTGCATTGCAGCTCCTGTTCCCATACCCTTACTCACCCAGTGGTGTAGTGGAGGGTAAACGCAAGTAAACCCAGTTTACCCACCGGGAAAAATACATTGAAACTATAGGAGCGTTACTCTTTCGCCACGACCGGCGATCAGAATTTACCCAACAATTTTCTTTTACCACTACATCACTGTACTCACCCCACTGATGAATGGGAGGTTTAGCAGGGAGCCCAGGATGGGTATCCTTCTGATGAAGCCTACTGCCACTGGGAAGAAACCCCTGGAGAAGATAAAGAGAGAGAGAGAGGGGGCAGAGAAAGAGAGAGTTAGTTGACAACAGCAAGCACATGATGACGGACTACGGCTCTTTACACGCAGTAAGCCCTTGCATTAAATGGGGGCTGCACTCAACAAGGTGTGGGGGCGAGACACAGTTGAGAGGAAAAAACAAAGTTTGGCTTGATTCCCTCCAGACTAGATCTTATTCTAAAGATAAGCTTAGCGAACTGAGCCTGGTGCCTGTACTGTACCCACCTGAATAAAAGGAAAAAGCCATAGACCTCCAGGACCACTCCCACAATGGGCCAGCCTATAAGAACAATCAACACTCCTCCCAGGAAGAAGCTGGTGGCCTTCATCTTGTGTTTCTGGAAGAAGAAGCGGAACGTCCTCTCCAGACCGATCACAAACGACAGGCCAGCCACAAACAAGATCTATAGAGAGAGATAGAAGGGACAGGCAACGGACAATGTCAATGTTTATTGACAATGACAGAGTACTTCACTACTCTATAAGGTGGTGATTGTTCTCAGTTGAGAGAGAGAGAGAGAGAGAGAGAGAGAGAGACAGAAAGGCACACACTGATAGAGGGTGAACAACCAATCACCCTCAAGCAAGAAGCTCTGACTCTGCAGCTGTGTGTTTCTCAGTGTCACTCAGAGATAATGGAACTGCAGATCACACCAACATCCAATAAATATAGCATAACGTAAGCCTCATGTATGTAGCTGCAGAAGGTAGGCAAACATTCTGAATATGAACTGTGGATGGTGATGATGAAATCACTCACATTTCCTATTGCAAGGAGGGCTTTGTCAAAAAACAGGATCATTCCAAAAAAGAGGAAAAACACGCCGAAGCCTGTAAGTCCCATTCCGATCTCTGCAAGAAAGAGGAATCACATTATTTCAAGTATCCAAGCACACTTACGTTAATACGTTTCAATCACTGGAGGCTGCTGAGGGGAGGACGGCTCATAATAATGGCCGGAACGGAGCGAATGGATGGCATCCAACATACCATTCCACAAGCCTGTCCTCCCCAATTAGGTTCCACCAACCTCCTGTGGTTCCATTGACGTCCTCGCTCCCTAGCCAGCCATCTGGCTCAGAATGAATGTCATTAATTAGCTAGCTAACGTTAGCTGTCAATGGTCACTATCTAGCAAAACATACTATTTAGCTAACTAGCTAGCTATTTCTAGTTGGTTTCCTCACATAAAAGAATAGCCTAGCTTAATTTAGCTAGTAATGTAGCTGAGAGAGGCTAGCTTGCTAACGTTAGCTAGAGAGCTGGAACAAGTTGGCCAGCAGCAACAACCGTTAGATAAAATAGAAATCGCCTTACTCTGTGAGTCCGTTAGAGAGATCATTTTGGCAATGAATCAACAACTTGTAAAATTTACAAGTTGACACTGTTAATTAATTGTATTGTACTAAAATCCAAGTACTATTACAACAGCTGCCACTGTAGCACTAGCCACGTCTTCCGGAAACACGCCTTCTTGGTTACGTTAGAAATATTATTCTTCCGGACAAAACCAGGGGTGCATTCAACATTCTAAAGGGTTGTATCAAAACGTTGGTGAAAAGGTTAAGGAGAGCACTTCTCTGCTGAATATAACTAGGTAGTTGTTGGAAAATGTCTGCCCTGCCTACATACACTTGTCCATTTTCTGGATGGAAAATGTTTTCTAGGTTGTATTGTAAAATAAAGGTTAAATAAAATAAAACATTGATTCAGCATTGATTGCAGTTTGTTTGTTGAATGTACCCCATACCGTGGAGAAAGTGAAAGCAACCGCAATTTGATTGGTCTCCACAACATTATTTTTTTCACTGGCGGGAGCTGTCTAGCAACCATCAAGAAAAAAGGGACTGCAAATAAACAGTGCAAACTCAAGAAGTGGGGCGAGTGAATGGTCAACGGTGAGTGTTGCTTTGCTTTGTTCTTTCAATTTCTCTTTCCTTCCTTTTCCATAATTTCGTTACACACGTTAGTATCATTAATGGCTAGCCAAATATGTAGCTGTCAAAAAGTTGAAGTATAATTTGCTAGCTGGTCAGCTAGGTTGGCTAACATTAACGTTAGTTGTTTGGAGCAGGTGGCTGATTCCCGATGGAGGCTTGTTAACGTACTGCTAGGGTGGTTGATTATTGGTAATCTATTAACTATCTAACTATCATTGGCTAGCTATCTAATGTGATGAAGAAAATTATAAGACAGAGTAAAGCCACATGGAGGAAGAGGACGGGTGGGGGCTTTCCCGGTTCACACAAATGTTGGTTTACTTTACACAATAAATGTTTACATTCCGGCCTGCTTGTCAAAGCTCAAGGAAACAGCTTGTCCATGTATGGATAGATTCCAAGTGTATTTTATGCATGGTATATGGTATATCAGACCATATACCACGGGTATGACAACCCATTTAGTTTTTCTACTCTAATTACATTGGTAACTAACTAACTAGTTTATAATAGCAATAAGGCTCCTCGGGGGTTTGTGATATATGGCCAATATACCAAGGCTACTCCGCGTTGCGTCGTGCTGTGGTAAAAACATACCTTAGTCATGCTTAAGAACAGCCTTTAGCCGTGGTATATTGGCCATATACTACACCTTTTCGGGCCTTATTGCTTAAATAATGCACAGTATATTTGCACGCTAGAATTCAATGGCAATAGTTCATTATTACATGTTCTATGTTTGAGCTGCTTTTGAAACCAATAGTCGAATTGAAAACATTATTGGCATTGTTGAATTCCATTTTCATAATGGAAAGCTAGGACTGATGGGTTGGTTAGCTAAACTAGCAGGTCTGTTTGTTTGGTAACCATAGCAGCTACTGTAGCTATCTAGTAAGCTTGCTAGCTACTTCAGTGAATGTTGAACACATTTCTAGCGGAAAATGTGTTAAATTATAGCCATTGTATAAAAGGGATATTCAACCCGGGACTCGTTATACTTTCTGAAGGCACTGTAAATAACATGTAAATAACATTGCATACGTAAGGGATAATCAACGAGGGGCTATGCGTTCTCTGTGCCTTCAGAAACTATTAACACCCCTTGACCTTTTCCACATTTTGTTGTGTTACAAGGTGAGATTAAAATTGATTTTAATTGTCATTTTTTGTCAAATGTCTACGCAAAATACTGTAATATCTACTATAGGGTTAAAATAGATTTTGGGGGTCTTCTAAAGATGTCTCAATGTGTTTTTGTGTCCATATGTCTTATTCTGCTGGACCAAACCTCAAATACAAATAGTGAGTTGAAACCGCTTGTCAGAGAGGAAGATGTGATCTCTCAACTTTGTTGGCGTGAGAGGCAGGGCAGTAAACCATAGAGGAAGAGATGAAGCGAGATGTTTGACTTTCGCTAAAATCTGTCAAAAAATAAGGCCAATGTGTTTCTATGGGCTTATTTTGGACCTAATCTTGTGTACTGCCTTCCCGCTTTTGGAACAATGACTCCCATTGTTAGGGCGAAGATGTGCATCTCATCATTATATACAGATCTGTGGTGTAAATGGGAAGGTGCACAGAGGAATGAAGCAGATGAGACCATCTACTGATAGGTGCCCTTTGAGAGGCATTGGAAAACCTCCCTGGTCTTTGGGGTTGAATCTGTTTTTGAAATTCACTCCTCGACTGCAGGGACCTTACAGATAATTGTTTGTGTGGGGTACAGAGATGAGGTAGTCATTCAAAAGATCATGTTAAACACTATAATTGCACACAGTGAGTCCATGCAACTTATTATGTGACTTGATAAACACATTTTTACTTCTGAACTTATTTAGGCTTTCCATTGCAAAGGGTTTGAATAATTATTGACAAGACATTTCAGCTTTTAATTTGTAAACATTTCTAAAAACATAATTCCACTTTGACATTCTAGGGTATTGTGTGTAGGACAGTGACACCCAATCTCATTTTAATCCATTTTAAATTCAGGCTGCCTGTAACACAACAAAATCAGGAAAAATTAAGGGGTGGGAATTCTTTCTGAAGGCACTATCTTGCTAGCTACATTGCATAACACTGACATTTTCCCTCTTATTCAACAGAGTGATAAGTCTGCAAGGTGGTTGATTGCAGATTTGCCTTGGAAATGGACAGTGACAGTGCCAATGGTAAGTGACTGTGATCTCACATTTCTATCCCCCTTTCTCAAAAGTATGGTACAAACCCCACAGAGAAACAGACAGAGCTGAGCTTGGATCTCATCATCCAAGGTATTGGATATGTTATTGTTTTTGAGAACTGAGCTGAGCAGCTGAGTCCACAGGGACAAGTGCTACTCTATCCTCCCCCAGGGGGTGTAGTGGTGACTGTGAGAGACTGATGTGTCTGACATCATTAGCGCCCTACCTGTGAAACATAGGTCGTGACTTGGAGGTGTCAGACTTGATAGTCTCCTTGTGTAGGATCACATGACATTGGTCCCAGAGTAAGGCTAACCAGGGCAGATTGTGCCAAACTTTGAAATGGATTGATTTTAGGCCCTGGCAAACATATATTTACGGTGTTTATCTACAAGGATTTAGCACAGCATTTAAAAGAGAGGTGCGCTTGCTGTTTTCCGTTTCTGATTCATGGTACCACTCTTGTCTTTGCGCATGTGTGTTCAATGCATATTCTATATTATTTATATGTAGGGCCTAGATACCGTAGAGAACTTTGACTGCAGTTGATGGAAAAAGTTATTAAAAGATAAAATGATGATTAGCGTGTTGTTCTCCTCCCTACCAGAGGGGCATGTGTGTTACATTATTGCTCCGTCGTAAGCATATAAAAAAATCTTTGTTAAATAATTATGGTTTTATTTTTTTGTTAATATTCTCCTCCCCAGATGTGCAGGCAGAGCTGGACTCTGTGGAGGCAGAGCTGGAGGTGGTAGAGCTGCAGATAGCTGAGCTGCTGGAGAAGCAGGCTAGCCTGACCTCCAGGAGGAAACGGCTGCTCCGCAAGCTGGAGGAGGCATGTGACTCCGCCCAGCCCTCTGGATCCTCCTCAGGCTCTGGATCTGGACCTGCAATGACCAAGCAGGAGCTGCTGCGCTATGAGAATGATGGTATAGTAGAGGCTATAATGTATAGGATGTGGCACATGCGTATAATATACACTGAGTGTAGAAAACATTAAGAACACCTTCCTAATATTGAGTTGCACTTTTGCCCTCAGAACAGCCTCAAATTGTCAGGGCATGGACTCTGTAAGGTGTCTAAAGCATTCAACAGGGATGCTGGCGAATGTTGTCAAGTTTTCTGAATGTCCTTTGGTTGGTGGACCAATCTTGATACACACGGGAAACTTGAGTGTGAAAAACCCAGCAGCGTTGCATTTCTTGACACACTCAAACCGGTGTGCCTGGCATCTACTAACATTCACCCTCTGAATGGCACACATACACTATCCATGCCTCAATTGTCTCAAGGTTTAAAAATCCTTCTTTAACCTGTCTACTCCCCTTCATCTACAATGTTTGAAGTGGATTTAACAAGTGACATCAATAAGAGATGATAGCGTTTACCTGGATTCACCTGGTCAGTCTATGTTAGGGATGCAAATTTTGGTCAATTTTGCTGCCGGCTAACTGACCCTCATTAACCGGTTGACAAACTAATAAAAAATCCAAACAGTAAAATAACGTGACCAACAGAAAATACAATCAGAGATCTGTATATAATGATGAGATACTTGTGTTTCCGCCCTAACAATGGGAGTCGTCCCAAGGCGGGGAGGCAGGCGACAAGTTTAGGCCCAAAATAACCCCATATCAATTTTGGACAGATTTTGGCGAGAGTGAAACCTCTTGCTTCGTCGGCTCTTCCTATCTGATACTATGCATGCATACAAGGACTGGACACTTTTCATTAAGAGCTAAATGGAAACATGCAACAATAACCAGCCTATTGTTTTACAGTCAAAAGGCGATTTAACATGCAACTCCTGTAATGAAGCAGCTAATAAAACCACATTTTCAAACATTTGCCCAAATGCAATTAGCGGAAAACACTGTTCTAAAGTACGCAACTAATGCGAAGAAAAGTAAAACGTTCAGGTTTCAAACAATTATCTGCCTCAAGCTCACATTGCAAAGTGGTGGGTGACGCGCTGATAGTCAATGGTTGGCATGCTATAGCCTAAAGTATGCATCCGAATGGGAGGCATGCTTTATGAGTTGATTGAGAAATAAAAATAGCTCCTTTTTTAATCGTGGCCACCAATGATTGCATTTAGAATTATTTGTTGCGCAATGACTGGGTTTACAAAAGCAGGTTTCACTCCAGTAGCCTACATGCATTTTGAGGTGCAACTCTTTCTGACAGGTGGTAGGCTATTCTGCTCCTCAAACTAGGCTCTGTATACTGTGCACGTGTGATAAATAAAATGTATGACGACTAACGAAAATATACATGTGCCAATTTAATTCCACCAAATTATGCTAATTAACCTATAGACTGAGAAGCATTGGCTAACTGAGTAACCTTAACATCCCTAGTGTATGTCATGGAAAGAGCAGGTGTTCCTAATGTTTTGTACAGTGTGTGTGTGTGTACACAACCATTCAAAAGTTTAGGGTCACTTAGAAATGTCCTTGTTTTTGAAAGAATAGCTATTTTTTTGGTCCATTTAAAATAACATCAAATTGATCAGAAATACAGTGTAGACATTGTTGATGTTGTAAATTACTATTGTAGCTGGAAACGGCAGATTTTTTCAAATGGAATATCTACATAGGCGTACAGAGGCCCATTATCATCAACCATCACTCCTGTGTTCAAAGAGTTGCAAAGAAAAAGCCATATCTCAGACTGGCCAATAAAAAGAAAAGCTTAAGATGGGCAAAAGATCACAGACACTGGACAGGGGAACTCTGCCTAGAAAGCCAGCATCCCATAGTCGCCTCTTCACTGTTGACGTTGAGACTGGTGTTTTGCGGGTACTATTTAATGAAGCTGTCAGTTGAGGACTTGTGAGGTGTCAGTTTCTCAAACTAGACACTCTGATGTACTTGTCCTCTTGCTCAGTTGTGCATCGGGGCCTCCCACTCCTCTTTCTAATTCTGGTTAGAGCCAGTTTGCACTGTTCTGTGAAGGGAATAGTACACAGCGTTGTACGTGATCTTCAGTTTCTTGGCAATTTCTCGCATGGAATAGCCTTCATTTCTCAGAACAAGAATAGACTGACGAGTTTCAGAAGAAAGGTCTTTGTTTCTGGCCATTTTGAGCCTGTAATCGAACCCACAAATGTTGATGCTCCAGATACTCAACTAGTCTAAAGAAGGCCAGGTTTATTGCTTCTTTAATCAGAACAACAGTTTTCAGCTGTGCTAACATAATTGCAAAAGGGTTTTCTACTGATCAATTAGCCTTTTAAAATGATAAACTTGGATTAGCTAACACAACGTGCCATTGGAACACAGGAGTGATGGTTGCTGATAATGGTCCTCAGTACACCTATGTAGATATTCCATTAATAATCAGCTGTTTCCAGCCACAATAGTAATTTACAACATTAACAATGTCTACACTGTATTTCTGATCAATTTGATGTTATTTTAATGGACCAAAAATGTGCTTTTCTTTTAAAAACAAGGACATTCTAAGTGACCCCAAACTTTTGAACGTGTGTGTGTGTGTGTGATATCTCTCACACACACACATTACATTTGTGTATTTATTAAGGATCCCCCATTCGCTCCTGCCAAGGCACCAGCTACTCTTTCTGGGGTCCAGCAACATTAAGGCAGTTATATACAATTTAAAATATTACATTACATTTCATAACACTTTACCCAATACATTTAGTTTGTTCCCTCAGGCCACTACTCCACTCTCACATATTTACAATACAACATCCATGTGTCTCTTTACAGTCCCTGCTCTTCCATAAGGTGTATTTTATCTGTCTTTTAAATCTGATTCTACTACTTGCATCAGTTGCCATGGCTCTATTTAGTACTGTGCGCATGACCAAAAGTATGTGGACGCCTGCTCGTCGAACATCTCATTCCAAAATCATGGGCATTTATATGGAGTTGGTTCCCCTTTTGCTGACATATCAGCCTCCACTCTTCTGGGAAGGCTTTCCACTAGATGTTGGAACATTGCTGTGGGGACTTGCTTCCATTCAGCCACAAGAGCATTAATGAGGGGGGTCCCATTCTGTGAGCTTGTGTGGCCTACAACTACGTGGCTGAGCCGTTGTTGCTCCTAGATGTTTCCACTTCACAATAACAGCACTTACAGTTGACCGGGGCACCACTAAGCAGGGCAGAAATTTGATGAACTGACTTGTTAGAAAAGTGGCATCCTATGATGGTGCCACATTGAAAGTCACTGAGAGGAATGTATATGGTGGATGCAATTATTAAGCTTAGAATGTACTGAGTGCAGGGAAGACGATCACATGTTGGCAGGCACTGATAAGGGTGGAGAGCTGTGGATTAGTGAGGAAGGGTGTCGAGGTCAGATCAGGCCACATTAGGGGAGAAGAAACAGTTTATTGCCCGTATCACTTAACGCCTAGCAATAAAGAAGATGTAATGTTTAGAGAGGAGACTTCACCTTAATTGGGGTATATATTATCACTGGGGGAAATATGTTTTTGTCTTATGTACAGTTGAAGTCAGAAGTTTACATACACTTAGGTTGGAGTCGTTAACTCATTTTCAACCACTCCACAAATTTCTTGTTAACAAACTATAGTGTTGGCAAGTTGGTTAGGACATCTACTTTGTGCATGACACAAGTAATTTTTCCAACAATTGTTTACAGACAGATTATTTCACTTATAATTCACTGTATCACAATTCCAGTGGGTCAGAAGTTTACATACACAAAGTTACTGTGCCTTTAAACAGCTTGGAAAATTCCAGAAAATGTCATGGCTTTAGAAGCATCTGATAGGCTAATTGACATCATTTGAGTCAATTGGAGGTGTACCTGTGGATGTATTTCAAGGACTACCTTCAAACTCAGTGCCTCTTTGCTTGACGACATGGGAAAATCAGAAGAAATCAGCCAAGACCTCAGGAAAAAAAATTGTAGACCTCCACAAGTCTGGTTCGTCCTTGGGAGCAATTTCCAAACACCTGAAGGTCCCACGTTAATCTTTACAAACAATAGTACGCAAGTATAAATGGGACCACGCGGCCGTCATACCGCTCAGGAAGGAGACGTGTTCTGTCTCCTAGAGATAAACGTACTTTGGTGCGAAAAGTGCAAATCAATCCCAGAACAACAGCAAAGGACCTTGTGAAGATGCTGGAGGAAACGGGTACAAAGTATCTATATCCACAGTAAAATGAGTCCTATATCGACATAACCTGAAAGGCCGCTCAGCAAAGAAGAAGCCACTGCTCCAAAACCGCCATAAAAAACCCAGACTACGGTTTGCAACTGCAAATGGGGACAAAGATCGTACTTTTTGGAGAAATGTCCTCTGGTCTGATGAAACAAAAATTGGAACTGTTTGACCATAATGACCATCGTTATGTTTGGAGGAAAAAGGGGGAGGCTTGCAAGCCAAAGAACACCATCCAAACCGTGAAGCACGGGGATGGCAGCATTGTTGTGGGGGGGCTTTGCTGCAGGAGGGACTGGTGGACTTCACAAAATAGATGGCATCATGAGGATGGAAAATGATGTGGATATATTGAAGCAACATCTCAAGACATCAGTCAGGAAGTTAAAGCTTTGTCACAAATGGGTCTTCCAAATGGACAATGACCCCAAACATACTTCCAAAGTTGTGGCAAAATGGCTTAAGGACAACAAAGTCAAGGTATTGGAGTGGCCATCACAAAGCCCTGACCTCAATCCTATAGAACATTTGTGGGCAGAACTGAAAAAGCGTGTGCGAGCAAGGAGGCTTAGTTACACCAGCTCTGTCAGGAGGATTGGGACAAAATTCACCCAACTTATTGTGGGAAGCTTGTGGAAGGCTACCCAAAACGTTTGACCCAAGTTAAACAATTTAAAGGCAATGCTACCAAATACTAATTGAGTGTATGTAAACTTCTGACCCACTGGGAATGTGATGAAAGAAATAAAAGCTGAAATAAATCATTCTCTCTACTATTATTCTGACATTTCACATTCTTAAAATAAAGTGGTGATCCTAACTGACCTAAGAAAGGGAATTTTTACTAGGATTAAATGTCAGGAATTGTCAAACTGAGTATAAATGTATTTGGCTAATATATATGTACAGTCGTGGCCGAAAGTTTTGACAATGACACACATATTCATTTTCACAAAGTCTGCTGCCTCAGTTTTTATTTTGGCAATTTGCATATACTCCAGAATGTTATGAAGAGTGATCAGATGAATTGCAATTAATTGCAAAGTCCCTCTTTGCCATGCAAATTAACTGAATCCCCCAAAAACATTTCCACTGGATTTCAGCCCTGCCCCAAAAGGACCAGCTGACATCATGTCAGTGATTCTTTCGTTAACACAGGTGTGAGTATTGACGAGAACAATGCTGGAGATCACTTTGTCATGCTGATTGAGTTTGAATAACAGACTGGAAGCTTCAAAAGGAGGGTGGTGCTTGGAATCATTGTTCTTCCTCTGTTAACCATGGTTACCTGCAAGGAAACACATGCCGTCATCATTGCTTTGCACAACAAAGGCTTCACAGGCAAGGATATTTCTGCTAGTAAGATTGCACCTAAATCAACCATTTATCGGATCGTCAAGAACTTCAAGGAGAGCAGTTCAATTGTTGTGACGAAGGCTTCAGGGCGCCCAAGAAAGTCTAGCAAGCGCCAGGACTGTCCCCTAAAGTTGATTAAGCTGCGGGATCGGGGCACCACCAATACAGAGCTTGCTCAGGAATGGCAGCAGGCAGGTGTGAGTGCATCTGCACACACAGTGAGGCGAAGACTTTTGGAGGATGGCCTGGTGTCAAGAAGGGCAGCAAAGAAGCCACAGCAAAGGACAGACTGATATTCTGCAAAAGGTACAGGGATTGGACTGGGGTGAAGTCATTTTCTCTGATGAATCCCTTTTCCGATTGTTTGGGGCATCCGGAAAAAAACTTGTCCGGAGAAGACAAGGTGAGCACTAACATCAGTCCTGTGTCATGCCAGCAGTAAAGTATCCTGAGACCATTCATGTGTGGGGTTGCTTCTCAGCCAAGGGAGTGGGCTCACTCACAATTTTGCCTAAGAACACAGCCATGAATAAAGAATGGTACCAACACATCCTCCGAGAGCAACTTCTCCCAACCATCCAGGAACAGTTTAGTGATGAACAATGCCTTTTCTAGCATGATGGAGCACCTTGCCATAAGGCAAAAGTGTTAACTAAGTGGCTCGGGGAACGAAACACTAATATTTTGGGTCCATGGCCAGGAAACTCCCCAGATCTTAATCCCATTGAGAACTTGTGGTCAATCCTCAAGAGGCGGGTGGACAAACAAAAACCCACAAATTCTGACAAACTCTAAGCATTGATTATGCAAGAATGGGCTGCCATCAGTCAGGATTGTGGCCCAGAAGTTAATTGACAGCATGCCAGTGCGGATTGCGGAGGTCTTGAAAAAGAACGGCCAACACGGCAAATATTGACTCTTTGCATCAACTTCATGTAATTGTCAATAAAAGCCTTTGACACTTATGAAATGCTTGTAATTATACTTCAGTATTCCATAGTAACATCTGACAAAAATATCTAAAGACACTGAAGCAGCAATCTTTGTGGAAATTAATATTTGTGTCATAATCAAAACTTTTGGCCGACTGTGTGTGTGTATATATATATATATACAGTGGGGAGAACAAGTATTTGATACAGTGCCGATTTTCTACTTACAAAGCATGTAGAGGTCTGTAATTTTTTTTATCATAGGTACACTTCAACTGTGAGGGACTGAATCTAAAACAAAAATCCAGAAAATCACATTGTATGATTTGTAAGTAATTAATTAGCATTTTATTGCATGACATAAGTATTTGATCACCTACCAACCAGTAAGAATTCCGGCTCTCACAGACCTGTTAGTTTTTCTTTAAGAAGCCCTCCTGTTCTCCACTCATTACCTGTATTAACTGCACCTGTTTGAACTCGTTACCTGTATAAAAGACACCTGTCCACACACTCATTCAAACAGACTCCAACCTCTCCACAATGGCCAAGACCAGGGAGATGTGTAAGGACATCAGGGATAAAATTGTAGACCTGCACAAGGCTGGGATGGGCTACAGGACAATAGGCAAGCAGCTTGGTGAGAAGGCAACAACTGTTGGCGCAATTATTAGAAAATGGAAGAAGTTCAAGATGACGGTCAATCACCCTCGGTCTGGGGCTCCATGCAAGATCTCACCTCGTGGGGCATCAATGATCATGAGGAAGGTGAGGGATCAGCCCAGAACTACACGGCAGGACCTGGTCAATGACCTGAAGAGAGCTGGGACCACAGTCTCAAAGAAAACCATTAGTAACACACTACGCCGTCATGGATTAAAATCCTGCAGCGCACGCAAGGTCCCCCTGCTCAAGCCAGCGCATGTCCAGGCCCGTCTGAAGTTTACCAATGACCATCTGGATGATCCAGAGGAGGAATGGGAGAAGTCATGTGGTCTGATGAGACAAAAATAGAGCTTTTTGGTCTAAACTCCACTCACCGTGTTTGGAGGAAGAAGAAGGATGAGTACAACCCCTAGAACACCATCCCAACCGTGAAGCATGGAGGTGGAAACATCATTCTTTGGGGATGCTTTTCTGCAAAGGGGACAGGACGACTGCACAGTATTGAGGGGAGGATGGATGGGGCCATGTATCGCGAGATCTTGGCCAACAACCTCCTTCCCTCAGTAAGAGCATTGAAGATGGGTCGTGGCTGGGTCTTCCAGCATGACAACGACCCGAAACACACAGCCAGGGCAACTAAGGAGTGGCTCCGTAAGAAGCATCTCAAGGTCCTGGAGTGGCCTAGCCAGTCTCCAGACCTGAACCCAATAGAAAATCTTTGGAGGGAGCTGAAAGTCCGTATTGCCCAGCGACAGCCCCGAAACCTGAAGGTCTGTATGGAGGAGTGGGCCAAAATCCCTGCTGCAGTGTGTGCAAACCTGGTCAAGAACTACAGGAAACGTATGATCTCTGTAATTGCAAACAAAGGTTTCTGTACCAAATATTAAGTTCTGCTTTTCTGATGTATCAAATACTTATGTCATGCAATAAAATGCAAATTAATTACTTAAAAATCATACAATGTGATTTTCTGGATTTTTGTTTTAGATTCCGTCTCTCACAGTTGAAGTGTACCTATGATAAAAATTACAGACCTCTACATGCTTTGTAAGTAGGAAAACCTGCAAAATCGGCAGTGTGTCAAATACTTGTTCTCCCCACTGTATGTATATGTATGTTTGTTTGTTAGTTAAATTAATTTAGAAGCACAACCACACTGCTGTGTGCGTAATATGTTCCAGACCTGGGTTCAAATACCATTTAAAAAATCTCAACTACTTTCACATACATTTCTAAGTAGGTATTCAGATATTTTATTTTTTGAAAAGACAAGAAGTTGAATATTGGTATATTTTCAAATATAAGGCTATTTATAGGAAATTAAAGTACTTCCAATAGAAGTAGTTGATTCTGGGCACATTTATTTGAAAATGCACAAATACATAGAAAATAAATTTTTCAATAACAAATAATCAAATACACATGTATTTTAACTCAGGTCTGATATGTTCACATCCAATAAGATAGGTTATCTTTCAAAGAGCTGAATTGAGCAAACATTTTAAATTAAAAAATAAATAAATATGTAGGTTGTGTCCAAAGTGCTATTTTATTAGGTTTTCTATAATCTTGAAGGCTGAATATATTGCTGTACTGTATTTTGACATGCTTGAATGTTTTCTTTCCAAACCTAGATTTCTCGTGGTCTACAGAGCTGGAGCAGAATCTGAAGGATGCGTTCCAGCTCTCTAAGTTTCGTCCTCTACAGCTGAAGGCCATCAACCTTAGTATGTCTGGTAAAGACCTCTTCCTAGTGATGCCCACTGGACGAGGGAAAAGCCTCTGCTATCAGCTACCTGCAGTCTGCTCTGAGGGTAAGGGGAGAATGCACAAACGCGCACACACAAAATTCACTTATGCCTATATAGATACAGACACACACACACATACACACCAGGTGATGTGCATATACTGAAAAGCCTAATGTTACAGTTCATTGAATAATTGTGTGTTGTGACTTTTTACTTTCATTATTTATTTAATCCACTAACTATGTTTGTTTTAATTGTTACCCGATTTTAAATTAATAATGTAACAATTAACTCATTAGGTGTTGGGGCACCACGGAAGAAGTTGTTTACAGAGTTACCATCTCCCAAATTAAACTCTATAAGGTCTTTACCTATAACATCGATAAACAAACATCTTGTTAATCACTACCTCTTATCAAATACTCATTCTGAACGATCGTAACCTTCTTGGATCTGCAAAAACCCCAGTTATTCACTACTACACAGTACTACACAAATTGGTTGAATCATTTATTTACTAGCTAACTAAATAATAACGCAGAATACACACACACTTACTGTTGAAGTCGGAAGTTTACATACACCTTAGCCAAATACATTTAAACTCAGTTTTTCACAATCCCTGACATTTAATCCTAGTAAAAATTCCCTGTTTTAGGTCAATTAGGATCACCACTTTATTTTAAGAATGTGAAATGTCAGAATAATAGTAGAGAGAATGATTTATTTCAGCTTTTATTTCTTTCATCACATTCCCAGTGGGTCAGAAGTTTACATACACTCAATTAGTATTTGGTAGCATTGCCTTTAAATTGTTTAACTTGGGTCAAACGTTTTGGGTAACCTTCCACAAGCTTCCCACAATAAGTTGGGTGAATTTTGTCCCATTCCCCCTGACAGAGCTGGTGTAACTAAGCCTCCTTGCTCGCACACGCTTTTTCAGTTCTGCCCCCAAATTTTCTATAGGATTGAGGTCAGGGCTTTGTGATGGCCACTCCAATACCTTGACTTTGTTGTCCTTAAGCCACTTTGCCACAACTTTGGAAATATGCTTGGGGTCATTGTTCAGTTGGAAGACCCATTTGCGACCAAGCTTTAACTTCCTGACTGATGTCTTGAGATGTTGCTTCAATATATCCACATACTTTTCCTCCCTCATGATGCCATCTATTTTGTGAAGTCCACCAGTCCCTCCTGCAGGAAAGCCCTCCCACAACATGATGCTGCCACCCCTGTGCTTCACGGTTGGGATGGTGTTCTTCGGCTTGCAAGCGTCCCCCTTTTTCCTACAAACATAACGATGGTCATTATGGTCAAACAGTTCTATTTTTGTTTCATCAGACCAGAGGACATTTCTCCAAAAAGTACGATCTTTGTCCCCATGTGCAGTTGCAGTAGTCTGGCTTTCTTATGGAGATTTTCTTATGGAGATTTTGGAGCAGTGGATTCTTTGCTGTGGATTCTTTGCAGTGGATTCTTTGCTGAGCGGTCTTTCAGGTTATGTCGATATAGGACTCGTTTTACTGTGGATATAGATACTTTGTACCTGTTTCCTCCAGCATCTTCACAAGGTCCTTTGCTGTTGTTCTGGGATTGATTTGCACTTTTCGCACCAAAGTATATTCATCTCTAGGAGACGGAACGCGTCCCTTTCCTGAGCGGTATGACGGCTGCTTGGTCCCATGGTGTTTATACTTGCGTACTATTGTTTGTACAGAAGAAAGTGGTACCTTCAGGCATTTGGAAATTGCTCCCAAGGATGAACCAGACTTGTACACATTTTCTTATGAGGTCTTGGCTGATTTCTTTCGATTTTTCCCATGATGTCAAGCAAAGAGGCACTGAGTTTGAAGGTAGGCCTTGAAATAAATCCACAGGTACACCTTCAATAGGCTAATTTACATAATTTGAGTCAATCAGAAGCTTCTAAAGCCATAACATTTTCTGGAATTTTCCAAGCTGTTTTAAAGGCACAGTCAACTTTGTGTATGTAAACTTCTGACCCACTGGAATTGTGATACAGTGAAATAATCTGTCTGTAAACAATTGTTGGAAAAATGACTTGTGTCATGCACAAAGTAGATGTCCTAATTGTCTTGCTAAAACTATAGTTTGTTAACAAGAAATTTTTGGAGTGGTTGAAAAACGAGTTTTATTGATTCCAACCTAAGTGTATGTAAACTTCTGACTTCAACTGTACATGAGACAAAGGTCCCTAGTGGACTGACAAGATGTGACGGCTTGTTACAACATAGATGGAGAGTGGTGGAGACGGCGAGGAAAAAGGCACACTTATCGTCGAGACATTTCAGAACGATTCTCACAGCAACGTTAATCATATAGTTTGCTCACGAACCGCCTCCTGTTTGGAGTAAGAAATCATGAATGTATTTGTGTGAAATGCCATTGTTCGTTGTTTATCTCGTGTCTGAACCTAGCCTTCTTGGAAAGGGTTGGGTGGGCCTTTCCTGTGGGCAACTTGTACATGCTCTGATTGTCCACCGGAGGTCACAATGTCCTTCTTAGTTGTCCAGTCTCCTTGGGGTGTTTCCTCAGAACTTCCTCTTAGCTGTACCAGTTTCTGTCTGGGAGGGGAGTTCTCTCTCCACCTCGGGTAGATGGTCAAAGTTTCAAATCACTTTACACACGCAGGTGCAGATTGGCGGTGTCCTGGTCAACCATTTCAAACATGTAGCTCTCCGCCTCACGTTTCCTGGTCTAAAGGTTGACTCCTCTTCCAAGCATTTATGCACTCTTGGTAAAAAGGGGTATTCCGTCATGCTGACAAGCTCTTTGACCTCCCTCGGGGCGTGGCTACTTAATGTGCAAAGGATATGATTAGACGTTCTATGACAACTCCTAAAATCACATTCCGATCTCAAAAAAAATACTTTCATATTATCTGTATATAATTCCTTTCCAAGTTACAGTATTTGGTCCATACAGTTTTTAATAACATCACAATATGACATTCGTTTTCTACATCTACCCACTGACCATTCCCCAAGTGTCTGCGAACAAAGTCATTATTTTGGTTGATACTAAAGGGTAGAGAGAGACTTCTCTCCTGCTTAAATTTACAACGAGGTGTCAACCCCCCGCCCCCCCCCCCCCCTTTGCGGGTGGGAGAGGGTCTGGTTATTGTCAGCCATTGCTGAGCTGACCTTTTGTGATCCTCACAGGACAGTCATGACGTGTGTGCTGTGCAAACACATACTGCAGACAGGGCTCTAAATTAAACATTTTCCTTGGTTGCACTGGTGCGCCCAACTTAAAGTTAGGAGCACCAGCAAATATGATTTTTTTTTAATGATTGAGATACAGCCTAAATGATTTTGACTTACTTTTGAACCACATGTTATGCCCTAGAAACTAATATGTACCACTGTAAAGACATTTGTTTATTATAAAAGCTAAATAAATGTTGATACGAATATCTGTCATTGGAATTACAAAGTCATTTGGGGAATATTAGTTTTCTAAATTGTGTAAAAGCACTATTTTCCAATTGAGATGCATTACATTTAAAAATTATACACTGTCTTTTAAGAACGTCAGGTTTGTGATGACATGTAGGAGATGGTCATTCATTCATTGCTCTCCTGAAAAAAGCTCTCTTCCTTTCTGTGCCTCCAGATGTTTGGATATACTGGTGAAGTTACCAGGGTGTTAGCTAGCTAGCCAATGAGGTAAACAAATGGTTAACGACACGCAAATAGCTTTAGAACGGCCCATGACGTGGTTCATGAATGTAAAATGCGGTCCCGGTCATCCGCTATAGGAAAGTAAAAATGTTGCACTGGTAATATGGGCCATATCTTTTGACCTGGTTGTTCTAGAAGTAAGCCATTTTCGCTGTAGTAATGGAGCAACCATGATGCTGACGAATCTGCGCTCCCTTTTTCTCTAGGGAGTTTGGAAACAACGGTACAGCCTTTAATACAACTATTATTATCAGGGAGGTTTTTTCCCCTAGGCGCACTGTGCTCCCAAAATAAAACTCCTGGTCGCACAGCAAAATATTTGGTCACATATGCGACTAAATTGGTCTGACTTTAAAGCTCTGATCGCAGATGGTTGCCACCATTACTCACTGCAGTGTTATTTTAACGTGTGTTTGTGTGCCTCCAGGTTTCACTCTGGTCGTAAGTCCTCTAGTTTCTCTGATGGAGGATCAGCTCATGTACTTAAAGTCCATTGACGTTGAAGCCGTGTCTCTCAACGCATCCAGCAGTAAGGTAATAACCAACACATTTTCGACATATTATTGATACTTGGCTGGTATTGATTATACCTTTTAGGATTTGTGTTTTATTAGACTTCTGCTATGTACCTCAGGAACATGCTAAAATGGTCCTAGCGGGGATGACGGACACCAAATCGCTTTTCAAGCTGCTGTATGTGACTCCAGAGAAGATAGCGAAGAGCAAGCTGCTGATGTCGAGGCTGGAGAAGGCCTACAACGCAGGAAGGCTTAGCCATATTGCTGTGGACGAGGTGCACTGCTGCAGCCAGTGGGGACACGACTTCAGACCTGGTGAGAGACCGTACAACTGTACTGTATATTGGCTATTTACTTTTTATTAGTCTCCTTACTTTGTTGTGGAAGGTAAAGGGCTACTCCAACAAATCACTCAAAGTAGAATTCTAATAACTCTGTTTTACATTACAATACCCAAACAAGGATATCCCCATATAATTAAACAGAACACTTCAATGTATCTCTATGCATACCACTTAGAATGCATGCCCAATAGTTTGTTTCATTCTAAGTAGTATGCTGTGAGGTTTGTGTGGGGCTGATAGCCAACTACCCCTCCTCTCCCGCCAGACTACAAGCTCCTGGGGATCCTGAAGAGGCAATTCCCAAAGGTTCCGTTGCTAGGGCTGACGGCCACAGCAACCAGCAGTGTTCTAAAGGACTGTCAAAAGATCCTGTGTGTCCCTGAGCCAGTCACACTCACTGCCTCCTTCAACCGCACCAACCTCTACTACGAGGTGGGCGTCATGGCAACCATACACACCTGGCCGCCACCTGCTTGGCAAACACCTGTTGTTCTTTTGACCTTTAAAAATACACACACTTGTTTTACTAAAGGGGATGCTTGTTAAGATTCCCGCTGTGTCTCTGCACTGAAGTATTGAGGATCTGTACTGTTTTTGTATCTCTCAGGTACTTCTTAAAGACCCAAACAGTGATGATTCAATCAGTGACATCTCAGCACTGATCAAGGAGAGATATAAGGACCAGTCAGGTACTTTGAAAGGAAAAACAAAGAATAGTTCAAAATTCAGTTTGTCACATTTTCGAAATGTGACAAACATCAGCAGCTTGTTATCCAGACTTGAGGTATTATGCTTCTGCTTTTGGCAGGGATAGTGTACGTGTTTTCCCAGAAGGATGCAGAGACTGTGTCGGCAGACCTACAGAAGAAAGGCATCAATGCATATCCATACCACGCTAACATGAATCCAGAGGACAAGTCACGGGTTCACCGCAAATGGGCCAACAACAAGATCCAGGTGGTGGTAGCTACTGTGGCGTTCGGGATGGGGATTGACAAGCCTGACGTCAGATTTGTCATCCATCACACCATCAGCAAGTCCATAGAGAACTACTATCAGGAGAGCGGACGAGCAGGTAGACAACTTTCTTTTTTTTTTTTTATAAAAAAAGAATTAAAAAAATCTCCTCACTCAAAAAATGTGATAATTTAGGAACACCTGATCCCTTGACTTCAGAAAAAGAGGAATACTATTTCTACATTTTAAAGTATTTTTTTCCCCCCTCTGATTTTCCAATTGCACTTCTACTTTGACCACAGCCAGTTTGTTTTTAAACTCTTTTCCTCTTAACTCCTAACTTATTTTTCCCTTATCTTTAACCTGGTCCTCTCTCCGTTCCTCCAGGCAGAGACGATAAGCCGGCTGACTGCATTGTGTACTTTGGCTTCAACGACATCTTCAGGATCAGCACCATGGTTGTCATGGAGAATGTAGGACAACAGAAGCTGCTGACCATGGTCGACTACTGTCAGAACATAGACAGGTACTGAGCTGGACCAATCACAACGCTCTCATTGACATCACTAGATTACTTGTGACAATTTCAGTTGTGTAGATAGCTGTTTGAGGATCTCAAGGGTACAGTACGTGTGTATCTCTATTGTTTTAAGGTGTCGGCGCTCAGTGATCGCTGTTCACTTTGATGAGGTTTGGGACAATGAAGGATGCAACAAGATGTGTGATGTCTGTCGCCGTGGCAATGGTATGAGTACAATATGGTGAACATACCACTTTTCAAATCGAACATACATGGCATGCTAGGGGCATATGGGTAGATTTGGAATTGGGCATATGAGTCACTCTCCCATCTAATCAAAAGAGCTAGCATAATTTATGTTGAGTCTTCATACCTAGTATACCTGTGTTTCCATCCAGACTACATCACGGTGGACATCACGCAGCATGCTAAAGATGTGGTCCAGATTTTGGAGCTGGCGGGCTCTCTGGACGAGAAGCTGACCCCCCTGAAGGTGACGGAGGCGTGGATGGGGAAGGGTCCGGCCAAACGCAGGAAGATGATCCAGACCACCACCCTGTCTCGCCTGGAGGTGGAGGCCGTCATCACAAGCCTATTGCTGCAGGGATATCTCAGGTACTGACTGACTTAACTTTAAACCCTTTTCCAGTTCAATATGCTTACTGCTGCAGGGCTACCTCAGGTAGGCCTATGACCTAGGGCATGTTCAGTGGGGCACATCATAGGAAAAACTTTTGCATAAAAAAATGTGTTTTCATTTCAGGCAGTACCTCCCTAAAGAACACATCCTTGTCTTACACCAGGTACTGACTAAGGACAAATAGGGTTGTCAAGAGTGGAGGCTGGAGAGAATTGTGAGCAGGTCATAATGGACTTGTACTAGTGCACAGCTGGTTGCTTTTAGAATGTTGATCTTTGTTTACCCCCTTTTAAAAAATTTCTCCACAGTGAAGACTTCAGTTTCACTCCGTACACCACCTACTTCTACCTGAAGCTGGGACGTAAGGCCCCAATGCTGAAGAACCAGAGTCACTCCATCACCATGAGGAGGACAGGCCTGGAAGCAAACACGGTCAGTACTACACAGCAAACGGTACAGAAATCATTCAGGAAAGCCTTTGGGTGCATCTCAATAGACTAAAGTGGCCTCCTCCATCTGCACGGAATCGATATGATAGTTGACTACCCGGTAATAACTTTTTTTTGGTAATTTTTTCTAGTCCGTGCAGACTAAGGCTAGGAAGCCACATTTTTCTGAATACATCATCCTGGGATGTCTTATCTTTTCTGCTTATCACATTTTATTTTTCTATTTCTCCTTCTGCACTTCTGACTGAAATGTTTCAGTGTAACGTAATTATTTCCCCGTTTAAAGTAGTACTTTACTCAACCTATTTCTCACCGTCTCAATCCTCTTCTCCTTGTATGTCTTTGCCCCATCTTCTATGCTCTTTCAATCTGTTTTTGTCTTCTGAATACCTCTTGTTTACTTGTCTACTTACCTGCAGGTAAGTGAACTATGTTCTCAGTTTCTTTTCCTTTCAGGCCATCGGATAAAGATCTGGATTTTGTTTCTTCGTCATTTTGATTGATTGTATTATTCAATCACCAACAAAATCAGTGTTTCCCTTTTATCAATGTTAATTATGATTTTAAATATTGAGTAGAATCATTCTTACCACCATCACCCTTGATTGTCATTAGCACACTTACTGTAAACAAAACACAGATTTCCCTAATCACTGTAATATGTAAATCACTGTAGTTCTAATGCTGTAGGTTTTCTAAACAATGTAGTGTTGCGTAATACCAGACAGGCGCAGATATCAGGGCTCCAAGTGCAGTACAACAGCTGTGGTTTTGGGTGTTGCTGAGATCTTATCTAATCCATGTTGATATTTGCTAAATGTGACCAAGGTGCCGGTAATGGTTGATAACAATCAATTCTAACACCTTCATATGGGAATGATTCATGTTTCTGGTTCTCATGTCACTTCTTAAACTCTTCTCTGCTTACGTTATTACCCACACCTAGTTTAGCTTAGGTGTGTGTGTGTGAGAGACAGGCAGGTTAAAGCTGTTGTTGATGACCTACAGGTAAAAGTGTCCCAGGTAAAGACCAAAGAAGGAAAGAGATCTGGTGACAATGCTACAAACTCCTCTGTCAGGAAGAAAGTCAAGAAAGACCTCTAGTGCCCCCCTGAAGATACCAAAGACAAAGTACAGTTCCCTGATTCTCTATTCAACCCACTGCATCTATGGCATGGCACTGGGCAACCATGTATATGTCAATTAGGTTAAAGACATATGTAATGTTTGGTCCTGAATGATATCCTTACAGAATGCATAATTATTCCTAAAATAATTAAATATGCATGATGTCATACAGTATCAGTCAAAAGTTTGGACACACCTACTCATTCCAGGGTTTTTCTTTATTTTTACTATTTTCTACATTGTAGAATAATAGTGAAGACATCAAAACTATGAAATAACACATGGAATCATGTAGTAACCAAAAAAGTGTTAAATCAAAATATATTTTATATTTGAGATTCTTCAAAGTAACCACCCTTTGTCTTGATGACAGCTTTGCACATGCTTGGCATTCTCTCAACCAGCTTCATGAGGTAGTCACCTGGAATGCATTTCAATTAACAGCTGTGCCTTGTCCAAAGTTAATTTGTGGAATTTCTTTCCTTAATGGGTTTGAGCCGATCAGTTGTGTTGTGACAAGGTAGGGTTGGTATACATAACAGCCCTAGTTGGTAAAAGACCAAGTCCATATTATGTCAAGAACAGCTCAAATATGCAAAGAGAAACGACAGTCCATCATTACTTTAAGACATGAAGGTCAGTCAATGCGGAAACTTTCTTCAAGTGCAGTCGCAAAAACAATCAAGCGCTATGATGAAACTGGCTCTCATGAGGACCGCTACAGGAAAGGAAGCCCCAGAGTTACCTCTGCTGCAGAGGATAAGTTCATTAGAGTTAACTGCACCTCAGATTGCAGCCCAAATAAATGTTTCAGAGTTCAAGTAACAGACACATCTCAACATCAACTGTTCAGAGGAGGCTGCGTGAATCAGGCCTTCATGGTCGAAATGCTGCAAAGGAACCACTACTAAAGGACACGACCAAGGAGGAGAGTGATGGAGTGCTGCATCAGATGACCTGGCCTCCACAATCATCCGACCTCAACCCAATTGACATGGTTTGGGATGAGTTGGACCGTAGAGTGAAGGAAAAGCAGCTAACAAGTGCTCAGCATATGTGGGAACTCCTTCAAGACTATTGGAAAAGCATTCCTCATGAAGCTGGTTGAGAGAATGCCAAGAGTGTGCAAAGCTGTCATCCAAGGCAAAGGGTGGCTACTTTGAAAAATATAAAATAGATTTTGATTTGTTTAACACTTTTTTTGTTTTTTTTTGGTTACTACAGTACATGATTCCATGTGTGTTATTTCATAGGTTGTCTTCACTATTAATCTACAATGTAGAAAATAGTAAAAATAAAGAAAAACCCTTGAATGAGTCGGTGTGTCTCAACTTTTGACTGGTACTGTATTTCTGTAAACACTCAACCATTGTTACAGCTTTCATTGTTTGTGTCGTAACTCAGCCCTGTGTGTATGTCCTGTCAATGTCTACACACATGGCTGTAGATTCATTATGGAGCATGCTTTCACTAACTCACGCTATGCTACACTAACATTGGGGTTCACTAACATGGTTCTGTGTAACAGCATGCCCAGTCCCAAGTCAACCATCTTCGATTTATGATTGGTTCTTCAGTTAAGTCAGGGGTCACTGACACTTCCTTTTGTCTCCCACAGGAGGACCAATTAGCTGGTGGAGCTAAAGAGGTGGTGGTGACCTCCCAGTCCCCTCCTCCCGTTGCCCCCAACGACAGCAGCACTCCTCCCAGACGCAACAAACTGATCATGATGCATAAAGAGCAGCAGAATCTGGCCAGGAAACAAGACAAGGACCATGACCAGACAGAAAGCCAGACACGGGAGGACCAGAATGACCCTACTGCTGCCCAGCCCACTGCCATTGAAGTAGATGTAGAGATCAATATTATAGAGAAAGTTAATGACAGCGAATCCCCATTACTGCCATTAAAACGAAATTCTAAACCTAAATCAACAACCCCCCAAAAGAAGCGAAGGAAACCCTGTACTGCTGCTCTTGCTGCAGTCCTAGCTCCCTCAGAAGCTGCGGTTACAGACTCTGAACACCAGAGGCCAGCATTGGTCAACTCTCCCTCCCAGGTCTCCATCATCTCCGAGGCTGCAGTGGAGGAGCTCTGTGACCTGAGGAACTACTACAGCAAACAGCTGAGGCAGATAAACGACATTTCCCATGAGTACTTGCAGAATCAGGGGTGCTCAGACCCAGGGGTGCTGGCCTGTATCAGAGAGCCACTAAAGAGCCTGCACCTCCCCCGTGGCTCAACCATCGCCCGGACGGCACGCAACCTGTGGAACAGAGTCAGCTCCAGAAGGAAACTCATGCAAAGATAACGATTGACCTTCCCTGGGACAGTTGACGTTCAGATGTGGACACTACTGTATCTCTCTTTTTCAGGTCTTACGTTGCCAGAGCTAGAGCCCTGGGGCAGACAAGTCTACTTTTTTTGTAACACCGGTTCAATTTTTCTGGAATGGCTTTGACTGAGAGAATATCCCCATCCAAGTTAGTTTGAGATTGTAATATTTTACTGTTGGATCAATACCACTTGTTAGCCTAAGATAAAGAATGAAGAGCTGGTTTGTTTTGGATAAACTACCACACATGAACTGAAAGGTTTGTTGAACTGAAGAATGTTTTCAGAATGTATTATTTGTAAAAATAAAAAAGATATTCGAGCATTCCCTAATCTAACAACCACAATGTCCACGCTAGTGAATTTGATTCGCTCGAATACGTTTTATAATACTGCAGCTTTGAGAAGGTCCATTCACATTTGTGGAGCACAGTATAATATTTAGCTATCATTAATAAACATTGATTTAAAATTGAAATGTTCACATGAAACATTTCTATCTTTTGGTTGTAAAGTTAGTTTTTATGCATCCTATTCTGGTATATTTTCTAATAATTCCTTTCGAGTTCCACTAACCCCCCAAAAACACAGTAAGAGCACTTACCAGGAAAATAATTAAATTAACAATAATATTGAATCTACATACGCTGTAAAAAATGTGATGAATCTGCGTAAACAAATTAAGGCATCAATTTACACAATATTATTGAGTAGATACAATTGCCTTTTTGTTTTTGAATAAAAACACTTCAATAAGTTATTCAAATGTACACAGCCCAGGGAAATAAGAATAGCTGTAATATGAATGAGATTTACTTTGGCAGGCATTGTTAAGTGCCCAATCTACCTGCAGTAACTGGAGGTAGAACTGCAAGCATTACAATGTGCTGGATTTGTCATTTAGGGTGCTGATGGTGGAAATGTGTGGTCTCACCATTAAGTCAATTTGTCTGACTGTTTTGATATCCGTTCATCATGATCCATTACACCTCATCATAATCATAATAACCCTTGGCTTGTAAACAATGTTAACTTGGGGCTTGATATTGATACGCAAATCTGTTGTTAGCCCTGCAGGATTCAGTCAAGAGCCCCGTTTATACCTGGTGCTAACACACGTCCTAATATTGTCCACATTTTTAGACGATTAAAATAACTGAATTGTGATCAGATTTTCCGGACTGTTTCCAGAGGTCGTCGGGGAGGAATTGATTGGTTGGATGAAAGCTCGATGGACAGGTCAAAGGGTGGAGTTTACAGGTGAGAGTAAAATAAAGAATAGCCGCCTTTAGGGAGGTTGGGTTGCGACACACAAGGTTGCCAGTTCGAATGCCAATGCAGCTTTTGTTTTCCAACCTTACTAATTACAATTCTACCTGACTGAACAGCTTTATATAGGTAAAAAATGTGTTGTGCCCTCCCAATTGCTTGCGCAGTAGACTAGGCACTTAGGGACCAGAACGTCACAGGTTCTAAACTTGCCAATGCCCTTTCTCAACAAAGGTATATTTATAGCCCTGGTTACACCTTGCATTAACATGTGGTTTTCGTTATCAAACGCATGGATCACACACAAGCGGGTTGACTCATAACCCGCAATCTGCTGTTATATCTGGGTTCAGGGTCATGAAATAGTGTGCATGATTGGGGAGTGGGTTGCGTGATGGTTGAATAAGGAGAAAACGGTGCATAATAAAAATCCATAAATTGATAATTATTGTGCAATTCATATCTATAGGCTACATTGCGATAAAAAAAAAAAAAACATTATTTTTATCTGGCATTAGTGTGTAGGCCGAAGCTTTAGGGCCTAACTGTATGCGCGTGTCAAATGTTTTTGGGAAAAAGTTAACATAAAAAAAACCCATCCTCCATCAATTGTGCATCTGTAAAAGTTTGAGGGTTTTAGGTAACAAGCCAAATTTCTACAGCCTCCTACAGCCACACTGTCTGTGTGGGTAGACCATTTCAGTTTGCCCGGGATGTGTACGCCGAGGAACTTAACTTTCCACCTTCTCCACTACTGTCCCGTCGACGTGGATAGGGGGGTGCTCCCTCTGCTGTTTCCTGAAGTCCACGATCATCTCCTATGTTTTGTTTTCCTGACACCACACTCCAAGTGCCCTCACCTCCTCCCTGTAGGCTGTCTCATCGTTGTTGGTAAACAAGCCCACTACTGTTGTGTCATCTGCAAACTTGATGATTGAGTTGGAGGCGGGCATGGCCACGCAGTCATGGGTGAACAGGGAGTACAGGAGGGGGCTGAGCATGCACCCATGTGGGGCCCCAGTGTTGGGGGTCAGTGAAGTGGAGATGTTGTTTCATACCTTCACCACCTGTGGGCGGCCCGTCAGAAAGTCCAGGACCCAATTGCACAGGGCAGGGTTGAGACCCAGGGCCTCAAGCTTAATGATGAGCTTGGATGGTACTATGGTGTTGAATGCTGAGCTGTAGTCAATAAACAGCATTCTTAAATAGGTATTCCTCTTGTCCAGATGGGATAGGGCAGTGTGTAGTGTGATGGCGATTGCATCGTCTGTGGACCTGTTGGGGGGGTATGCAAACTGAAGTAGGTCTAGGGTGGCAGGTAAGGTGGAGGTGATATGATCCTTGACTAGTCTCTCAAAGCACTTCATGATGACAGAAGTGAGTGCTATGGAGCAATAGTCATTTAGTTCAGTTATCTTTGCCTTCTTGGGTACAGGAACAATGGTGGCCATCTTGAAGCATGTGGGGATAGCAGACTGGGATAGGGAGCAATTGAATATGTCCAGCCAGCTGATCTGCGCATGCTCTGAGGACGCGGCTAGGGATGCCATCTGGGCCAGCAGCCTTGTGAGGGTTAGCACGTTTAAATGTCTTACTCACGTCAGCCACGGAGAAGGAGAGGGGGGGCCTGCAGTCCTTGGTAGCGGGCCACGTCGGTGGCACTGTATTATCCTCAAAGAAAGTGTTTAGTTTGTCTGTAAGCAAGACGTCGGTGTCCGTGACGTGGACGGTTTTCTTTTAGTAGTCCGTAATTGCCTGTAGACCCTGCCACATACGTCTCATGTCTGAGCCGTTGAATTGCGACTCCACTTTGTCCCTATACCGACATTTCGCTTGTTTGATTGCCTCGTGGAGGGAATAACTACACTGTTTATATTTGGCCATATTCTTCGTCATCTCTCCATGGTTAAATGCTGTGGTCTGTGCTTTCAGTTTTGCGCAAATGCCGCCATCTATCCACGGTTTCTGGTTAGGGTAGGTTTTAATAGTCACAATGGGTATAACATCTCCAACGCACTTCCTCAAAAACTCACACAGAGTCAACGTATAGATCGGTGTCATTTTCTGTGGCTTCCCAGAACATTTCCCGGTCTGTGTGATCAAAACAATCGTGAAGCGCGGATTCCAATTGGTCAGACCAGCGTTGAATGGTTCTAGTCACGGGGTACATCCTGTTTGTGTTTCTGCCTGTAGGACGGTAGGAGCAAAATGGAGTCGTGGTCGGATTTGCCGAAGGGAGGGCGTGGGAGGGCCTTGTATGCTTCGTGGAAGTTAGAGTAGCAGTGGTCCAGTGTATTGCCCGCACTACATACAGTCAATGTGTTGATATAATTTAGGTAGCCTTGTTCTCAAATTAGCTTTGTCAAAATCCCCAGCTACAATAATTGCAGCCTCAGGATATATGGTTTCCAGGGTAGTTCACCACAAAATCGAAAGGCCTCATACCCAAAGGAATAGTCAGACGCAGCATAACGTCATTAGAAGAGATTCAGTGTGGTTTGTGTACCTGCTGCCAGAGGTGGCTTGGCTCCGAGCCTGCTCTACATACGTCTCCAGCAGAGTAAATGTCTGGTTCTGTCATCATGTGGTCGTCCACTCTCCACCCAGAGTCCTCAGCCAATGCAAACTGAACAGAATATGTATAGACAAATATTGGTAAATACTGCTTCTGTGTAGAAGTGGCATGAGTTGTCATTAAGTAATGGATTATATGAAACATCTAGCATCTGTTTTACTTATTTTACTTATGTTGTTTCCATGGAGAAAAGGTTTGGTGTTTGGCACGACTCCTGTGGCACTGATGATTAAGTCTCAGCCAAACGTCTTCCGATTGGTCAGCTGAGCGTACACTGGCCAAGAGCCTGTAGTTGGGGAAAACAGCACAGTGGATGAAAAGATAAATCAACTAAACGAACAAAAACATGAACGCAACATGTAAAGTGTTGGTCCCATGTTTCATGAGCTAAAATAAAGAATCCCGGAAATGTTCCATATGCACAAAATGCTTATTTCTCTCAAATTTTTGGCACAAATTTGTTTACATCCCTGTTAGTGAGAATTTCTCCTTTGCCAAGATAATCCATCGACCTGACAGGTGTGGCATATCAAGAAGCTGATTAAACAGCATGATCATTACCCAGGTGCACCTTGTGCTGGGGACAAAACACCACTCTAAAATGTGCAGTTTTGTCACACAACACAATGCCACAGATGTCTCAAGTTTTGACTGCAAAAATGTCTACCAGAGCTGTTGCCAGAGAATTGAATTTGTCAGTACATCCGCAGACCAAGTGTATGGCGTTGTGTGGTCGAGCGGTTTGCTGATGTCAACGTTGTGAACAGAGTGCCCCAAACTATGGACAGCGAACACAATTGCATTTTATCGATGGCAATTTGAATGTACAGATACCGTGACGGGATCCTTGTAAAGCCATTCATCTGCCGCCATCACCTCATGTTTCAGCATGATAATGCATGGCCCCATGTCGCAAGGATCTGTACACAATTCCTGGAAGCTGAAAATGTCTCAGTTCTTCCATGGCCTACATACTCACCAGACATGTCACCCATTGTGTATGTTTGAGATTCTCTGGATCGTCGTGTACGACAGCGTGTTCCAGTTCCCGCCAATATCCAACAACTTCGCACAGCCATTGAAGAGGAGTGGGACATAACATTCCACAGGCCACAATCAATAGCCTGATCAACTCTATGCTAAGGATGTGGTTCTGATCCACACCCCTACCTTTTTTTAAGGTATCTGTGGCCAAAAGATGCATATCTGTCAAGTCCTGACCATAGAGAGCCCTTATTTTCTATGGTAGAGTAGATCAGGGCGTGACTGGGGGCTAGTCTAGTTTATATTTTCTATGTGGGGTTCTAGTTTTGTTTTCTATGTTGGTGTTTGGTATGATTCCCAATTAGAGGCAGCTGGCTGTCGTTGTCTCTAATTGGGGATCATATTTAAGTAGCATTTTTCCACCTGTGTTTTGTGGGATATTGTTTATGTGTAGTTGCATGTTAGCACTCCATTGTCGTCACGTTTCGTTTTAGTCTTTATTGTTTTGTTGTGTGGTTCACTTATTTCTAATAAAAGATGTGGAACCCAGATCACGCTGCGCCTTGGTCCGTCTCTACACACGGGCGTGACAATATCTGCAATCATATGTGAAATCAGTAGACTAGGGCCTAATGATTTTATTTCAATTTACTGATTTTCTTATATGACCTGTAACTCAGTAAAATCTTTGAAATTGTTGCATTCATATTTTTGTTCAGTATATTTAATTAATGGAAATTAACACATTTTCAGCACATCATATTCCGTCACTTATTTCCATCTCTTTCACACTGGTATGTTCCACTGTCATAGGTTCCTCTCACCAGTGTCTACTGTCTGTGAGGCAAGTGGTGACAGCAGGAAGTCCTGGTGAGAGTAGATCTGTTTCACCTCAGACTGGTGCTCCACTGACACCCTGTGAGACACCTGGCCACAACAAGAGTTAAAACAACTTAGGTTACTATGAATTACTTCTCCAGGCTGACCTTTCTTTCCTCGTTCCAGACAAATTCCCATCTCTGGATGGATACATTTCAACCAATGTGTTTTTATAACAGATTTATAAACCATCTATAAACTAATAAAATTGCTTTACTAAAACAATATAATATTAATGTTGTATTCTATAATTGTGAACACAAAGAGGCACACTTACCACCTCTGCTCCTCTCAAACTGATGCCTTCATGCCAGTAAGGTCCCAGGGCACTGCTTGGCTCTTCCAACCCTCTACTCTGGCCTTGTCTGTCGCCACCTACTGTACAGCAAGGCCCTGCGTAGCTGCAGGCCCCTCTATGGTGTAGCGAGCCCTCTTACAGGTAGCAGCTCTCTGGTTTGTCTGTGTCCAGGGGGGATGAGGAACTGGTTGGCTCCCGCGTCAAAGAAGGTGTTTCCTATAGCCTTGTCTTTCACTGCCCAGATCACCTCACAACCTCCCACCTCATACCTGAACACAAAATATACAGTACATTTAACTATAATATATACACATTTGAGATTTTAGAACAAGACCAATTCAGACAAAAGAATGGCAGAATGTCGATATACTCACACTAGTTTCAAGGCAATCCCTCCGTTTCCAACGACTACAATTTGCTTGGCTTTGGATAACCGCTTCTAAAACTCCTGCCAGCACAAAATGCATCATGAGTACTAGATTAACTGCTAAACAAGAACATCTCTACTAGGAAGCCATTGTCAAGTACCTGGGCAGTTTGTGTCTCGTATCCCCAGCACATAGGGATTATCCTGGGTAAGGAGTTTGGGTCTGCCCCAACTACAGATACACAGTTTCTCATAGTGCATCCCCAGACCATCCACTATGTGCAGAGTTTGAGAGAAGGAATATCCCATTATGCTTGCATTTTAATAGCACATACTGTACTGTATGCATGCTCTGTATTGCGACAGGTGACATAGTAATTCATGAAAAGAATACCACAAGGATAAACATCGTCTGTTCCAACACTCAGTTCCAAACTGCCTCTGGAAGTAACATCAGCAGAAAAACTGTTCGTCGGGACCTTCATGAAATGGGTTTCCATGGCCGAGCAGCCGCACATGCCAAAGATTACCATGTGCAATGTCAAGCATCGGGTGGAGTGGTGTAAAGCTCGCCGCCATTGGACTCTGAAGCAGTGGAAATGCGCTCTCTGGAGTGATGAATCACGCTTCACCATCTGGCAGTCCGACGGACCAATATGGGTTTGGCGGATGCCAGGAGAAACGCTACCTGCCCGAATGCATAGTGCCAACTGTAAAGTTTGGTGGAGGAGGAATAATGGTCTGGGGCTGTGTTTCATGGTTCGGCCTAGGCCCCTTAGTTCCAGTGAAGGTAAATCTTAACGCTACAGCATACAATGACATTCTAGACGATTCTTCGCTTCCAACTTTGTGGCAACAGTTTCGGGAAGGTCCTTTCCTGTTTCAGCATGACAATGCCCCCGTGCTCAAAGTGAGGTCCATACAGAAATGGTTTGTTGAGATCGGTCTGGAAGAACTTGACTGGCCTGCACAGAGCCCTGACCTCAACTCACTAATGCTCTTGTGGCTGAATGGAAACAAGTCCACGCAACAATGTTCCAACATCTAGTGGAAAGCCTTCCCAGAAAAGTGGAGGCTGTTATAGCAGCAAAGGGGGGACCAACTCCATATTTATGCCCATGATTTTGGAATGAGACCAGGTGTCCACATACTTTTGGTCATGTGGTGTACATTAATACATTTGAAAGGTTATATTAATATAGATAACTATAATATAACTGTATACATTATTATAAATATACCATGTATTAGCCTAATCTAATGCTGTCATGTTTTGTCATTGATCATCATGTCTTGTCCCTGTGCTTCCCTCTGCTGGTCTTATTAGGTTCTTTCCCTCTTTCTATCCCTCTCTCTCCCCCTCCCTCTTTCCCTCTCTCGCTCTCTCTCTCTATCGTTCCGTTCCTGCTCCCAGCTGTTTCTCATTCTCCTAACGACCTCATTTACTCTTTCACACCTGTCCCCTATTTTGCGCTCTGATTAGAGTCCCTATTTCTCCCTCTGTTTTCCGCTTCTGTCCTTGTCGGATTCTTGTTTGATGTTTGCTGTTCTGTGTCCTTGTTCCGCCCTGTCGTGTTTTTGCCTTCTTCAGATGCTGCGTGTGAGCAGGTGTCTATGTCAGCTACGGCCTGTGCCTTCCTGAAGCGACCTGCAGTCTCCAGTCGTTCCTCTCTACTGACGAGAGGATTTCAGTTTCCTGTTTTGGATTTACCTTTAATAATATCCAGGAGAATTATTGTTTGTTTAAGACTGGAATAAAGACTCTGTTTCTATTACGTCGCTTTTGGGTCCTCATTCACCAGCATAACAGAAGAATCCGACCTAGAATGGACCCAGCGACTACGGATTCTCGCAACACTGCCGTCGAGATCCAGGGAGCAATGCTCGGCAGACACGAGCAGGAATTGTCTGCTGCTCGTCATGCCGTTGAGACCCTGTCCGCTCAGGTCTCCGATCTCTCAGGACAGTTTCAGAGTCTTCGTCTCGTGCCACCAGCTTCTTCCTGGTCTTCCGAGTCTCCGGAACCTAGGGTTAATAACCCACCATGTTACTCTGGGCAGCCCACTGAGTGTCGCTCCTTTCTCACCCAGTGTGATATTGTGTTCTCTCTCCAGCCCAACACATACTCAAGAGAGAGAGCTCGGATCGCTTACGTCATATCACTCCTTACTGGTCGGGCTCGGGAGTGGGGCACAGCTATCTGGGAGGCAAGGGCTGAGTGTTCTAACGTTTATCAGAACTTTAAAGAGGAGATGATACGGGTTTTTGATCGTTCAGTTTTTGGGAAGGAGGCTTCCAGGGCCCTGGCTTCCCTATGTCAAGGTGATCGATCCATAACGGATTACTCTATAGAGTTTCGCACTCTTGCTGCATCCAGTGACTGGAACGAGCCGGCGTTGCTCGCTCGTTTTCTGGAGGGACTCCACGCTGAGGTTAAGGATGAGATTCTCTCCCGGGAGGTTCCTTCCAGCGTGGACTCTTTGATTGCACTCGCCATCCGCATAGAACGACGGGTAGATCTTCGTCACCGAGCTCGTGGAAGAGAGCTCGCGTTAACGGTGTTTCCCCTCTCCGCATCTCAACCATCTCCTCCCACCGGCTCAGAGACTGAGCCCATGCAGCTGGGAGGTATTCGCATCTCGACTAAGGAGAGGGAACGGAGAATCACCAACCGCCTTTGCCTCTATTGCGGTTCTGCTGGACATTTTGTCATGTCATGTCCAGTAAAAGCCAGTGCTCATCAGTAAGCGGAGGGCTACTGGTGAGCGCTACTACTCAGGTCTCTCCATCAAGATCCTGTACTACCTTGTCGGTCCATCTACGCTGGACCGGTTCGGCTGCTTCCTGCAGTGCCTTGATAGACTCTGGGGCTGAGGGTTGTTTTATGGACGAAGCATGGGCTCGGAAACATGACATTCCTCTCAGACAGTTAGGGAAGCCCACGCCCATGTTCGCCTTAGATGGTAGTCTTCTCCCCAGTATCAGATGTGAGACACTACCTTTAACCCTCACAGTATCTGGTAACCACAGTGAGACCATTTCCTTTTTGATTTTTCGTTCACCTTTTACACCTGTTGTTTTGGGTCATCCCTGGCTAGTATGTCATAATCCTTCTATTAATTGGTCTTGTAATTCTATCCTATCCTGGAACGTTTCTTGTCATGTGAAGTGTTTAATGTCTGCTATCCCTCCTGTTTCTTCTGTCCCCTCTACTCAGGAGGAACCTGGTGATTTGACAGGAGTGCCGGAGGAATATCATGATCTGCGCACGGTCTTCAGTCGGTCCAGAGCCAACTCTCTTCCTCCTCACCGGTCGTATGATTGTTGTATTGATCTCTTTCCGGGGACCACTCCCCCTCGGGGTAGACTATACTCTCTGTCGGCTCCCGAACGTAAGGCTCTCGAGGATTATCTGTCTGTTTCTCTCGACGCCGGTACCGTGGTGCCTTCTTCCTCTCCCGCCGGAGCGGGGTTTTTCTTTGTTAAGAAGAAGGACGGTACTCTGCGCCCCTGCGTGGATTATCGAGGGCTGAATGACATAACGGTTAAGAATCGTTATCCGCTTCCCCTTATGTCGTCAGCCTTCGAGATTCTGCAGGGAGCCAGGTTCTTTACTAAGTTGGACCTTCGTAACGCTTACCATCTCGTGCGCATCAGAGAGGGGGACGAGTGGAAGACGGCGTTTAACACTCCGTTAGGGCATTTTGAATACCGGGTTCTGCCGTTCGGTCTCGCTAATGCTCCAGCTGTCTTTCAGGCATTAGTTAATGATGTACTGAGAGACATGCTGAACATCTTTGTTTTCGTTTACCTTGACGATATCCTGATTTTTTTCACCGTCACTCGAGATTCATGTTCAGCACGTTCGACGTGTACTCCAGCGCCTTTTAGAGAATTGTCTCTACGTGAAGGCTGAGAAGTGCGCCTTTCATGTCTCCTCTGTCACATTTCTCGGTTCTGTTATTTCCGCTGAAGGCATTCAGATGGATCCCGCTAAGGTCCAGGCTGTCAGCGATTGGCCCGTTCCTAAGTCACGTGTCGAGTTGCAACGCTTTCTCGGTTTCGCTAATTTCTATCGGCGTTTCATTCGTAATTTCGGTCAAGTGGCTGCCCCTCTCACAGCTCTGACTTCTGTCAAGACTTGCTTTAAGTGGTCCGGTTCCGCCCAGGGAGCTTTTGATCTCCTCAAGAAGCGTTTTACTTCCGCCCCTATCCTTGTTACTCCTGACGTCACTAAACAATTCATTGTCGAGGTTGACGCTTCAGAGGTGGGCGTGGGAGCCATTCTGTCCCAGCGCTTCCAGTCTGACGATAAGGTCCATCCTTGCGCTTACTTTTCTCATCGCCTGTCGCCATCGGAACGCAACTATGATGTGGGTAACCGCGAACTGCTCGCCATCCGCTTAGCCATAGGCGAATGGCGACAGTGGTTGGAGGGGGCGACTGTCCCTTTTGTCGTTTGGACTGACCATAAGAACCTTGAGTACATCCGTTCTGCCAAACGACTTAATGCACGTCAAGCTCGTTGGGCGTTGTTTTTCGCTCGTTTCGAGTTTGTGATTTCCTATCGCCCGGGAAATAAGAACACCAAGCCTGATGCCTTATCCCGTCTCTTTAGTTCTTCTGTGGCTTCTACCGACCCCGAGGGGATTCTCCCTGAAGGGCGTGTTGTCGGGTTGACTGTCTGGGGAATTGAGAGACAGGTAAAGCAAGCACTCACTCACACTGCGTCGCCGCGCGCTTGTCCTAGTAACCTTCTGTTCGTTCCTGTCTCTACTCGTCTGGCTGTTCTTCAGTGGGCTCACTCTGCCAAGTTAGCTGGCCACCCCGGCGTTCGGGGTACGCTTGCTTCTATTCGCCAGCGGTTTTGGTGGCCTACTCAGGAGCGTGACACGCGCCGTTTCGTGGCAGCTTGTTCGGACTGCGCGCAGACTAAGTCAGGTAACTCTCCTCCTGCCGGCCGTCTTAGACCGCTTCCCATTCCTTCTCGACCATGGTCTCACATCGCCTTAGACTTTATTACCGGTCTGCCTTCGTCTGCGGGGAAGACTGTGATTCTTACGGTTATCGATAGGTTCTCTAAGGCGGCACATTTCTTTCCCCTCGCTAAGCTTCCTTCCGCTAAGGAGACGGCACAAATCATCATTGAGAATGTGTTCAGAATTCATGGCCTCCCGTTAGACGCCGTTTCAGACAGAGGCCCGCAATTCACGTCACAGTTTTGGAGGGAGTTCTGTCGTTTGATTGGTGCTTCCGTCAGTCTCTCTTCCGGGTTTCATCCCCAGTCTAACGGTCAAGCAGAAAGGGCCAATCAGTCGATTGGTCGCATATTACGCAGCCTTTCGTTTCGAAACCCTGCGTCTTGGGCAGAACAGCTCCCCTGGGCTGAGTACGCTCACAACTCGCTTCCTTCGTCTGCTACCGGGCTATCTCCGTTTCAGAGTAGTCTTGGGTACCAGCCTCCTCTGTTCTCGTCCCAGCTCGCCGAGTCCAGCGTTCCCTCCGCTCAGGCTTTTGTGTGGCTTTCCACTCGTAACCTTCCCCTTACGACAGCTTCTCGCAAGTTGACTCCGCGGTTCATTGGTCCGTTCCGTGTCTCTCAGGTCGTCAATCCTGTCGCTGTGCGACTGCTTCTTCCGCGACATCTTTGTCGCGTCCACCCTGTCTTCCATGTCTCCTGTGTCAAGCCTTTTCTTCGCGCCCCCGTTCGTCTTCCCTCCCCCCCCCCCCGTCCTTGTCGAGGGCGCACCTATTTACAAGGTACGGAAGATCATGGACATGCGTTCTCGGGGACGTGGTCACCAGTACTTAGTGGATTGGGAGGGTTACGGTCCTGAGGAGAGGAGTTGGGTTCCATCTCGGGACGTGCTGGACCGTTCGTTGATTGATGATTTCCTTCGTTGCCGCCAGGGTTCCTCCTCGAGTGCGCCAGGAGGCGCTCGGTGAGTGGGGGGGTACTGTCATGTTTTGTCATTGATCATCATGTCTTGTCCCTGTGCTTCCCTCTGCTGGTCTTATTAGGTTCTTTCCCTCTTTCTATCCCTCTCTCTCCCCCTCCCTCTTTCCCTCTCTCGCTCTCTCTCTCTATCGTTCCGTTCCTGCTCCCAGCTGTTTCTCATTCTCCTAACGACCTCATTTACTCTTTCACACCTGTCCCCTATTTTGCCCTCTGATTAGAGTCCCTATTTCTCCCTCTGTTTTCCGCTTCTGTCCTTGTCGGATTCTTGTTTGATGTTTGCTGTTCTGTGTCCTTGTTCCGCCCTGTCGTGTTTTTGCCTTCTTCAGATGCTGCGTGTGAGCAGGTGTCTATGTCAGCTACGGCCTGTGCCTTCCTGAAGCGACCTGCAGTCTGTGGTCGCGTCTCCAGTCGTTCCTCTCTACTGACGAGAGGATTTCAGTTTCCTGTTTTGGATTTACCTTTAATAATATCCAGGAGAATTATTGTTTGTTTAAGACTGGAATAAAGACTCTGTTTCTATTACGTCGCTTTTGGGTCCTCATTCACCAGCATAACAAATGCATTTCAGCCTGTGTGTGTTTACTATGTTGTTGTGCATGAAGGGCCTTCACTGCAGACTGGATGACTCTCAGGTTAGGGCACTTTTTCTCTAGAACCCTGGAGGGCCTCTCCTCCACATCAAACTCCTCCAGCGTTTTAGATACCTAGCCAGTGAGGGGAGTGCATTTTCACCCATCACTGTTCAGCTAAACTAGCAAGTTAGCTAGCTAGCATACCTGCATTGACAGAAGTTCTCGCGCAATGTCCTTAACCCATAATAGTCCATTTCATTGTATCAGTTTCTACTGGACTGCATTGTATGCATCCAAATAGTTTTATGTAAAATAAACTAGAAATACAGTGTTTAAATGCATTACATTCACTAATTTGTTGCTCTGAATTTTCAATGTAATATACTTCCTTGTTTGTGACCAAACTATGGCAAGCTGCTGGGTCCAAAGTACATTTCTTTATGCAGAGAGAAACCTGTAAATACTGGATCATAAAGGACAGAATATGGATTTTCTCCTTTGCAAATTTAAAAAAAAACTCTACTAGCAAAAGCATGCATCTTTTACCACGGGTTGTGCCGTGGTGGAGATCTTTGTGGGCTATACTCGGCCTTGTCTCAGGATGGTAAGTTGGTGGTTGTCTTATCCGGTGTCCTGTGTTTAAGTATGCTCTCTCTAATTCTCTCTTTCTTTCTCTCTCTTGGAGGACCTGAGCCCTAGGACCATGCCTCAGGACTACCTGGCATGATGACTCCTTGCTGTCCCCAGTCCACCTGGCCGTGCTGCTGCTCCAGTTTCAACTGTTCTGCCTGCGGCTATGGAACCATGACCTGTTCACCGGACGTGCTACCTGTCCCAGACCTGCTGTTTTCAACTCTCTAGAGACTGCAGGAGCAGTAGAGATATCCTTAATGATCGGCTATGAAAATCCAACTGACATTTACTCCTGAGGTGCTGACTTGCTGCACCCTCGACAACTACTGTGATTATTATTATTTGACCATGCTGGTAATTTATGAACATTTTAACATCTTGGCCATGTTCTGTTATAATCTCCACCCTGCACAGCCAGAAGAGGACTGGCCACACCTCATAGCCTGGTTCCTCTCTAGGTTTCTTCATAGGTTTTGGCCTTTCTAGGGAGTTTTTCCTAGCCACCGTGCTTCTACACCTGCATTGCTTGCTGTTTGGAGGTTTAGGCTGGGTTTCTGTACAGCACTTTGAGATATCAGCTGATGTAAGAAGGGCTATATAAATATATTTGATTTGATTTGAATATTTTTCATGATATTCAAACTATATGTTTATTATTTTCAAAACACAAAATTGCTGTGGCCTTTTTATTGGGACAGTTTAATCAATGTCTCTCTCTCCTTTAGCCAAACAGTGATGCCACCAGCATGCCTCACCGGTTATATAAATAGAGAGTGGAGGCATCCAGACAGAAATAAAACCTTCAGAATGAGAAAAACGACTTTGGAAAAAGAAAACATTGTAGAAACAGTGATAAGGAATGCCCTAGTTTCCCCCCATCAATATAGGGAGAGTGTCTGGGCAATCTGTCAAGCATACAAACCAACATTACCATCACCCTGACGGTTTCAATTTCAGCCCCTCCGATTGAACGCCCTCTCAACATAGCCTCTTGGGCCACACTGGCCTTTGTAGGGGGCTATGTGAAAACCCAGGTGTTAAATGTCATTGAGAATATTTTACTTTAAAAGGCATAATTGACATACATTTTATTTTGTGAATGCAGCCATACACACATTTTACTCATTTAGCAGACACTCTTATCCAGAGCATCTTACAGTAGTGAGTGCATACATTTTCATACTTTTTCCCCATACTGGTTCCCCGTGGGAATCAAACCCACTACCCTGGCATTGCAATCACCATGTTCTACCAACTGATCCACAGGGGACCTGTATTACCAAAATAATGCAAACTAAATGCTAAAAGTAGTAGCCTAGTTATTCATGCATGCAAACAAAAATATTGAATTTTGGCTTAGAATACTGACAAAACTGCAAATGCAAATGAATGAATGCGAACAGATGTGGCGGATGAATCAGAATTAGTTGGGTAACATAGATAAGATGTTTTATTCACATAATATGCTTGTGTGAGATACCTGTCATTAGAATGTATCCCTTTGGGCTATAGTGTTGGCAGCTGCACTTTTCTCTTCTCAGCTAGGGCTCAGTCACTTGGGGCCCAGAGAGGGGAGAGGTCAGGCTTGTCTTTCACATGTCCCTGGTGCTATGCAGAATATCAGAAAGGGAAGAGGACAGAATGGAACATTGTCTTCATATGTGAATGTGTCTTTACCTATTCTTAAACCATGTGAAGGGATGGCGTGATTAATGGGGAACCAATTACTTGTCTCCACAATGTCTGTGCGCCAGTCACTCCCTCCTTTTCCCATTGGGGGAGGTGTATGGCAGTGTCTGGAACCATCGTATGTCCCCTCTGATGTTGCACTTATCTTGAGATAGTGTATGACCTAGAGGCTCACTCCCCTCAGTGAGCTTGTCCAGGAGTGGGGTCAAGAGGGGGTTTACTTGAGATGGGAGTATCTAGAGTTGACAATTGATATATGCCATTGGATGAGTTGGTGTTTTTGTACTATGAAGTACCAGGAACGAGATTAGAACCTCGTCTTAGAGACCAAACTGAACGATAATTTATAGCGAATGCTATCTGGCTATGGGATACTCCTCTCTCAAGTAAAAGTCTTTCTTTGTGAACAGTTCCTATTATCTGTGGTTTGTCATGTCGACTAGGGGGGTGGATCTTTGCTATAAAAGATCTCAGTTGCCATTATGTTGGGACTCTCAAAATTCATTATAGATAGTGAATTGTTGAAAGTCAAAGGCTAAAGCTTAAAGCTCATTAAAGATGAAGTTTAAGTATAACTCTGACTGGTGTGTAGTTTGTAACTCTCCTCATTTGGTAATACAGGAAAATGTTGTTCAATTGTTTTTTTGTTACGTTACAGCCTTATTCTAAAATTGATTCAATTGTTTTTTCCCCCTCGCCAATCTACACACATTACCCCACAATGACAAAGCAAAAACAGGTTTTTGTAAATTTTTGCTAATTATTACAAATAAAAACTGAAATATAACATTTACATAAGTATTCAGACCCTTTACTCAGTACTTTGTTGAAGCACCTTTGGCAGCAACTACAGCCTCGAGTCTTCTTCGGTATGACGCTACACGCTTGGTACACCTGTATTTGGGAAGTTTCTCCCATTCTTCTCTGCAGATCCTCTCCAGCTCTGTCAGGTTATTTTCAGGTCTCTCCAGAGATATTTGATCGTGTTCAAGTCCAGCCTCTGGCTGGGCCACTCAAGGACATTCAGACACTTGTCCAGAAGCCACTCCTGCATTGTCTTGGCTGTGTGCTTAGGGTCGTTTGTCCTGTTGGAAGGTGAACCTTCGCCCCAGTCTGAGGTGCTGAGCACTCTGGAGCAGGTTTTCACCAATGATCTCTCTGTACTTTGCTCTGTTCTACTTTCCCTCGATCCTGACTAGTCTCCCTGTCCCTGTTGCTGAAAAACATCCCCACAGCGTGACGCTGCCACTTCCATGCTTCACCGTAGGGATGTGCCAGGTTTCCTACAGACGTGATGCTTAGCATTCAGGTCAAAGAGTTCAATCTTGGTTCCATCAGTCCAGAGCATCTTGTTTCTCATGATCTGAGAGTCTTTAGGTGCCTTTTGGCAAACTCCAAGTGGGCTGTCATGTGCCTTTTACTGAGTAGTGGCTTCCGTCTGGCCAATCTACCATAAAGGCCTGATTGGTGGAGTGCTGCAGAGATGGTTTTCCTTCTGGAAGGTTCTCCTTTCTCCACAGAGAAACTCTAGAGCTCTGTCAGAGTGACCATCGGGTTTTGGTCACCTCCCTGACCAAGGCCCTTCTCCCCCAATTGCTCAGTTTGGCCAGGCGGCCAGCTCTAGGAAGAGTCTTGGTGGTTCTTAACTTCTTTCATTTAAGAATAATGGTGGCCACTGTTCTTGGGGACCTTTAATGCCTCATACATTTTTTTCCCCCAGGTTTGTGCCTCGACACAATCCTGTCTCGGAGCTCTATGGACAATTCCTTCGACCCATGGCTTGGTTTTTGCTCTGACATGTACTGTCAACTGTGGGACCTTATATAGACAGGTGTGTGCCTTTCCAAATCATGTAATCAATTGAATTTACCGCAGGTTGACTCCAATCAAGTTGTAGAAACATTGCAAGGATGATAAATGATAACAAGATGCACCTGAGCTCAATTTCAAGTCTCATAGCAAAGGGTCTGAATACTTATGCAAATAAGGTATCTTTGTTTTTATTTTGAATAAATTGGCATTTTTTCTAGTGTTTTTCTTGAATTGTCTTACTCTGTTTCGTGTATTACTTCATACACCCAGGTAGAACTATTTTAATATGAATTGCTGGGTACACACTGCGGCGTAACAAAAGTCTAGCCTCTTAGGTGAGGCGCCGGGCAGCCTGGGAGTCCTACCAGAGAGAAGGAAAGGAAGACGCTGACTGAGAGGCAGATGTGACGGGGTCTTAGTGAGTTTGAGATGCCGGGCAACCCATCCTCCATTACCGAACATACTACTGGAGGCCAATGTTCAATTATTAGTGAATGAAATTGGCGAGCTCAGAGCAAGGTACTCCTTACAGAGGGAGGTCAGATTCTGCAACACTCTCGGTTTTGCTGAGACTTGGCTTTCCTCCGACATGCAAATGGAATATATACAACCAGCGGGTTTTACAGTTCATCGAGCAGATAGGAAGCGGACTCTCTCTGGCAAGAACAAAGGTGGTGGTGTCAGCTTCATGACCAATTACAAGTGGTGCGATGGGGGAAGCGTACAGGAACTTCGAGCTTGTGCTCTCTCGACTTGGAATACTTGATCATCAAATGCTGCTCTTTTTTACCTTCCAAGAGAGTTCTCAGGCCTTATTGCCATGGCTGTTTAAATCCCGCCCGAAGTCGACACCAAAAATCTTCATTGGACCCTAAACAAACTGGAGACTGCGTACCCGGATGCAGAGTTAATTGTCACGGGGGACTTTAACAAAAGTAATTTGATATCCGTGCTCCCAAATTACTATCAACACATTGACTGTCCAACTCGTGGAAATTTCACTCTTGACCACTGCTACAACTCCATTTTGCTCCTCCCCGCCTATAAACAAAGACTCATTAGGGAAGTTCCGGTGGTCAGATCTGTACAACGCAGGTCTGACCAATCAGAATCTATGCTCAAAGACTGTTTTGATCACGTGGACTATGGTGTGTATGATGTCATTTATAATAATTTGGTTGCTCTAAATTGTTTTGACCAGCAGGTACACATAGTGTACAATGTGTTGATTAAAGCCTTGAGTAATGAACCTATTTTCGACACAATTGGCTGGAAATGCTCAATGCATAAGGAAGCTTAATTTCCACATCACTACTGAATAGCCACCATTAGGCAGCTGTTCCACTCCTGCCCCGGACTTCCTATTCAGAAAACGCACATGCTATAGTTTGGTACCTTGTAGGTATAATGGGATAATTTTCCACCCAATATTTTGAATATAAGGTACGATCATCGCTGCGCTTTGGTAGGTGGGGGCGATTTACTGGTGGGGATATTAGCATATTTGGGGCGTGGTCAATTATATGTGTATTTGTGCCAATTGTCAGAGCAAGTGTTGTAGCAGTTTAAGTGTTTGATGGTTATGCCAATATAAGTTGAGCGTCTCCTTTATTGCCGTCTGGTCTGCAAATGTTTTAAGAGGATGTGTCAATGGTGAGCTGTACTTTAAAGATGTTCCAGTAATTTCATGGCAACTTGTTGCCAGAAGTTAGTGTGAATTAGTAAATTCTTAACTGGAAACCATTTGTCAGTAAGTTATTGTAAAATTAAAAATAAGTTACTGACAAAATGTTTACAGTAATTTACAGGCAACTTACTGCCACTAGCAATACATGCCAGTAACCTATCGCTTTCACTGACTCTTCTGTTGATAACATGCATACTATGGCAGCTATACACTGAGTGCACATACACATACATCCGGCGCCGACAGAGATGGCCGCCTCGCTTCGCGTTCCTAGGAAACTAGTATTTCGTTTTTTTATGTATTTCTTACATTGTTACCCCAGGAAATCTTAGGTTTTATTACATACAGTCGGGAGGCACTATTGGATATAAGAGCAACGTCAACTCACCAACATTACGACCAGGAATACGACTTTCCCGAAGCGGATCCTCTGCTTGGCCCACCACCCAGGACAATGGATCAGATCCCAGTCGGCGACCCAAACAACGGCGCCGCAGAAGCGGCAGACGGAGCGGTCTTCTGGTCATGCTCCGTAGACGGGCACATCGCGCACCGCTCCCGAGCATACTACTCGCCAATGTCCAGTCTCTTGACAACAAGGTAGACGAAATCCGAGCAAGGGTTGCCTTCCAGAGAGACATCAGAGACTGTAACGTTCTTTGTTTCACGGAAACATGGCTCACTCGAGACACGCTATCGGAGTCGGTACAGCCACCTGGTTTCTTCACGCATCGCGCCGAAAGAAACAAGCATCTCTCTGGTAAGAAGAAGGGCAGGGGTGTATGCCTTATGGTTAACGAGACGTGGTGTGATCATAACAACATACAGGAACTCAAGTCCTTTTGTTCACCTGACTTAGAATTGCTCACAATCAAATGCCGACCGCATTATCTACCAAGAGAATTCTCTTCGATCATAATCACAGTCGTGTATATTCCCCCCCAAGCAGACACATCGACGGCCCTGAACAAACTTTATTTGACTCTATGTAAACTGGAAACCACATATCCTGAGGCTGCATTTATTGTAGCTGGGGATTTTAACAAGGCTAATCTGAAAACAAGGCTCCCTAAATTTTATTAGCATATCGATTGCGCGGCCCGGGCTGGCAAAACCCTGGATCATTGTTATTCTAACTTCCGCGACGCATATACAGTCCTCCCCCGGCCTCCTTTCCGAAAATCTGACCACGACTCCATTTTGTTGCTTCCAGCCTATAGACAGAAACTAAAACAGGAAGCTCCCGTGTTCAGATCTGTTCAACGCTGGTCTGACCAATCGGATTCCAAACTTCAAGATTGCTTCGATCACGTGGACTGGGATATGTTCCGCATAGCGTCGAACAACAACATTGATGAATACGCTGATTCGGTGAGCGAGTTTATTAGCAAGTGCATCGGTGATGTTGTACCTACAGCGTCTATTAAAACATTCCCCAACCAGAAACCGTGGATTGATGGCAGCGCGAACCACTGCTTTTAATCAGGGCAAGGTGACCGGAAACAAGACCGAATACAAACAGTGTAACTATTCCCTCCGCAACGCAATCAATCAAGTTAAGCGTCAGTATAGAGACAAAGTAGAGTCGCAATTCAACGGCTCAGACCCTGCCTCAGTATGTGGCAGGGTCTACAGTCAATCATGGACTACAAAAGAAAAACCAGCCCCGTCGCGGACCACGATGTCTTGCTCCTAGACAAACTAAACAACTTCTTTGCTCGCTTTGAGGACAATACAATGCCACTGACACGGCCAGCTACCAAAACCTGCGGGCTCTCCTTCACTGCAGCCAACGTGAGTAAAACATTTAAACGTGTTAACCCTTGCAAGGCTGCAGGCCCAGACGGCTTCCCCAGCCGCGTCCTCAGAGTATGTGCAGACCAGCTGGCGGGTGTGTTTACGGACATATTCAATCCATCCTTATCCCAGTCTGCTGTTCCCACATGCTTCAGGAGGGCCACCATTGTTCCCGTTCCCAATATCCCCTCCACCCCACCTGACACCCTAGACCCACTCCAATTTGCTTACCGCCCCAATAGGTCCACAGACGACGCAATCGCAATCACACTGCACACTGCACACTGCCCTAACCCATCTGGACAAGAGGAATACCTATGTAAGAATGCTGTTCATTGACTACAGCTCAGCATTTAACACCATAGTACCCTCCAAACTCGTCATTAAGCTCGAGACCCTGTGCAACCGGGTCCTGGACTTCCTGACGGGCCGCCCCCAGGTGGTGAGGGTAGGTAACAACATCTCCACCCCACTGATCCTCAACACTGGGGCCCCACAAGGGTGCGTTCTCAGCCCTCTCCTGTACTCCCTGTTCACCCATGACTGCGTGGCCATGCCCGCCTCCAACTCAATCATCAAGTTTGCAGACGATACTACAGTGGTAGGCTTGATTACCAACAACGACGAAACGGCCTACAGGGAGGAGGTGAGGGCCCTCGAAGTGTGGTGCCAGGAAAATAACCTCAACACTCAATGTCAACAAAACAAACAAGATGATCGTGGACTTCAGGAAACAGCAGAGGGAGCGGCCCCCTATCCACATCGACGGGACAGTAGTGGAGAGGGTGGAAAGTTTTAAGTTCCTCGGCGTACACATCACGGACAAACTGAAATGGTCCACCCACACAGACAGCGTGGTGAAGAAGGCACAGCAGCGCCTCATAAAGAAGTTTATTACACAATATATCAAATCTCCGAGACGCAGTGGATAATCGTTGGTCTTAGTAGCCTACTATCTGTTACAGGTTTTTCAACTTCCGTGATGTGTCCCTTTTTTGCTGTGAATCCCAATCCCCAGTTTTTTTGCTATAAATGAACTGTGAATCCATGTCAATATTTAGGATAGAAGCTTATACTTTACTAAATAAAACAAGTTGTTTGAACAATAATGTGCAGTAAGTGTGGTGTCACAACTATTTTTCTAAATAATTCACCAGGATCCGACACCTTTCCCTGTCGTCTGTGAGTGTTCTGGTCCCCAAGACCCTGTAGTAGTAGTAGTAGTAGTAGTAATATTAGTAGTAGCAGTAGTAGGAGTAGCTACAATTCAGATGACTGCATAAAAAAGTCCTAACTATACATTGTAATTACAGTGTCAAGTAGAGGTCGGTGTTTGAAACCAACTGGGAATCGGATCTTGCATTTTTTCAACACACGGTTTGAAAAACCACATGATCAAATGAGGTTTGAACGTCATTGATCACGTAATAATGATACTTTTGAAATGAGCATCGGTACATTGTGTCGACTCAGAAAACTACATTGGAGCATTGGAGCTCCGGTATCAATCGTCCAATCACTAGTACACTGTAAAACCGAAAAAGTTCTGGCTACTCAAACATTTTAAGGAAATCGTTTACCTAAAAAGTTAAGAAACTTATATAGTTGATGCACTACCTTCATATGAGCAATACAAAGGCTGTTTTTTTGTAAGGCATACATAAATTTAACACCCCAACTAAGCCATGCCTCCAATAGTTTCCCAGTGTGCCTTTTCGAATTTAATTGTAGAGTTACCACCCATGACTGTGTTTGCTAGTGTAACGTTCGTCGTCTGAAGATGAGGAATCATCGGACCAAAGCGCAGCGTGGTAAGTGTTCATGTTCATTTATTAAAACAGAACACTAAACAAAATAACAAAGAGAATGAACGAAACAGTCCTGTCTGGTACAGACACAAAGACAGAAAACAACTACCCACAAAACACAAGGCTACCTAAGTATGGTTCTCAATCAGAGACAATAGACAGCTGCCTCTGATTGAGAACCACACCCGGCCAAACACACAGAAATAAAAAAGATAGAACACAAAACATAGAATGCCCACCCCAACTCACGCCCTGACCAAACCAAAATAGAGACATAAAAAGGATCTCTAAGGTCAGGGCGTGACAGCTAGTGACAAAGACATTGTTGAATTCATTCATTTTCAAGCCTGTGGCCTTCATGAAGTGAGTTCCTAGGTGAATATTATCATTATATATATCATAAGCTATATATGAAGGCCAAAAAGATCATCAAGGACAACAACCACCCGAACCACTGCCTGTTCACCCCACTATCATCCAGAAGGCGAGGTCAGTACAGGTGCATCAAAGCGGGGACCGAGAGACTGAAAAACAGCTTCTATTACAAGGCCATCAGACTGTTAAACAGCCATCACTAACATCGAGAGGCTGCTGTCAACATACTGACTCAAATCTCTGGCCACTTTAATAAACGAACTTGATAAAGGTATCACTAGTCACCTTAAATAACGCCACTTTATTCATGTTTACATATACTACATTACTCAACTCATATGTAAATACTGTTCTACACCATCTACTGCATATTGCCTATGCCTGTCATTAGTCACTTTAAACAACGCCACTTTAATAATGTTTACATATCCTACATCACTCATCTCAAATGTATATCCTGCTCCATGCCATCTACTGCATCTTGCCTATGCCGCACGGCCATCGCTCATCCATATATTTATATGTACATATTCATATTCATCCCTTACATTTGTGTGTATAAGGTAGTTGTTGTGAATTTGTTAGATTTCTTGTTAGATATTACTGCATTGTCGGAACTAGAAGCACATGCATTTCGCTACACTCACATTAACATCTGCTAACCATGTGTATGTGACCAATACGATTTTCTTTGATTTGGAACAACCATTTCAGTAACGGGTGCAGGAATTCAATGATTGGATTAGTTTAGAAAACAATTATTTATCTTTGTGTAGCATAACATTTAATCACACAATCACTCAATGTACATGCAAAAACACACGTATGAAAAACTATTCCTAAAAAATCTACCCGCGGTAGAGTTCAAAATACCTTGGGAATTACAGAGTACCAGCAACAGCCCATCAGAAGATTGCAGGTGTGGCTTATTAAAGTGGCATTCAGCTGTCTCTTTTTGGTCTCCCATGAGAGGGAATTTTGTCCCAGTTAATCTGCTCTGTTGTATTCTGTTCATGAACATTAAGCTTGAACATGGTTAGTTCTCCAGCCTTGTTAAAGGCTGACATAAGTGCATGTGATACCAAAGACCCATACAATATTTCATTTATAGATAGTTACCATGTCATTGTAATAACCACTTCTCGGCTACACCATCAGGTCAGTGTAGCTACAGTAAATTACTGTGAATTCTACAATAACACACTTGTAACTATTAGAAAATAAGTTATTGAAAACTAAACATTACAGTTGTGTGTACCAGCTGCCATTAATCTACAGGAAAATGCATAGTAAATTCTTAACAGTGCAACTCTGGATTGTCACCAAGTACTTACACCAATTGAAGAACTGTCAAAAGATGTGCTCAACTTTCATCAACATAACGATACACCCGTTAAACTGGTACAACATTTCCACTGATAGATGGCACAAACATGTTTTAGACAAAAATGCTAATGAGCCCCACCAGTACATTGCCCCCACCTACATTTCAAAGTGCAGAAATAATTGTACCTTATATCGAATATATTGGGTAGAAAATGGACCTTTATACTAGATTATCTGCACATGTACCCTTAATGGTACTATCCGAGTGGCACAGTGCTGAGGTGCCACTACAGCCTGGGTCACAGCTGACCGGAAGCTCTGTAGGATGGCACACAATTGTGCCGTCCAGTTTAGGGGGGGGTTTGGCATATTGTGCTCTTGCTAGTCCTTGTGGCAGGCCATGTGCCTGTAAGCTGACGTCAGTTGAACGCAGTTTCCTCCGACTTTTCCTGCTACTTTTTCATTGGTGTTGTCAGATAATCACACAATTATTGACTTGATTCTAGGCAACCTTTAGCAGTGCAGAAATGTATTCTTGCCAATAAATCTGTGGCCGATCTCTATCATGGCCACAGACCTGGTGGCGTGGTAGGAAATTCAGGTTGCTAGTATCCCCTTTACGTAAAAAAACAAGATTTTACGTGGAAAATCACAAGATTTCACATGTGAAATGTCACATTTGAAGTTTTTAAAAGTTTTAATGGCCACTCACCTGGTGGCGTAGCAAGAATTTCAGGTTGCAAGAAATTCATCCCCCTTATGGAAAAAAACATGTGAAATCATGTGAAAACGTGTTTTTGGAACACTTCACATGTGACATTTTTGAATGTTACATGCGCAAGTACAGTGAAATGCCTGTCTTCCAAGCTCTAACCCAACAATGCAGTTATCAATAACAATGTAATACAAAAAATAACAAGGTAGAACAAAAACATGAGAAAACATGAGATATAAAAATAAGAAATAAGAAGAACATGATAAAGTAACTAAGTATACAATATACAGGGTCAGCACATTGTAAATGTGCAGGGATACTGGATTGATATGTATAAGGGTACGGTGACAAGGCATCAGGATATATGATAAACAGAGTAGCAGGAGTATATATGATAATTGTATGTGAGTGGGTGTATGTAGAGTCAGTATTATAAATGTATGTGCAAATTATGGAATGAGTGTTTGTATGTGTGAGTATCAGTGAGTTTCAGTGTGCGTAGTGTGTAGGGCCTTGTGAGTGTGCATAGTTCGAGTGCAAAAATAAGACTAAAATACAAAGATCAAAAGTCTGTAGCCATTTTGTAAGCTATTCAGTTGGTTATTTAGCAGACTTATGGCATGGGGATAGAAGCTATTCATGATCCTGTTAGTGTCAGGCTTGATGCACTGGTACCACTTGCCATGCAGAAGCAGAGAGAACAGTTTATGGCTTGGGTGGTTGGAGTCTTTAACAATTTTCCGGGCCTTCCTTTCACACCGCCTGATATAGAGTTCCTGGATGGCAGGGAGCTCGGCCCCAGTGATATACTTACCTGTCCGCACTACCCTTTGTAGCGTCATGCGATAGAGGTCGGTGTTATTGCCATACCAAGCAGTGATACAGCTGGAAACCTTTTTGAGGATTTGAGGTCCCATGCCAAACCTATTCATCCTCCTGAGGGGGAATAGGCCCTGTTGCGCCTTCTTCACGGCCGTGTGCGTGTGTGTGGACCATCTTAAGTTCTTAGTGATTTGGACATCAAGGAATTTGAAGCTCTCGTCCCGCTCCACTGCAGCCCGGTCAATGTGGATGGGGGAGTGCTCGCCCTCCCGTTTCCTGTAGTCCGCGATCAGCTCCTTGGTCTTACTGACGTTGAGAGAGAGGTTGTTGTTCCGTCCCTACAATGCCAGGTCACTGACTTCCTCCCTGTAGGCTGTCTCATCGTCGCCGGTGATCAGGCCTACCACAGGCGTGCCTTCAGAAAACTTGATGATATTGTTGGAGTCATTGGTGGCCACACTGTTGTGGGTGAACAGGAAGGACAGGAGGGGACTAAGCACACACCTCTGTGGGGCCCCTGTGTTGAGGGTCAACATGGTGGTGGTAATCTTGCCTACCCTCACCACCTGGGGTCGGCCCGTCAGGAAGTCCAGGATCCAGTTGCCGAAGGAGGTGTTCAGGGTGCTATGCTTTGTGTCGAGCATGGAGGGGACAATGGTGCTGAATACTGAGCTGTAGTCAATGAACAGCATTCTCACATAGGTATTCCTCTTATTGTCTATGGATCTGTTGGGGTGGTATGCAAATTAGAGTGGGTCTAGGGTGTCTGGGATGATGGAGTGGATGTGTGCCATAACCAGCCTCTCAAAGCACTTCATGATTACAGATGTGAGTGCTAAAGGGTGGTAGCCATTGTGGCATGAAGCCTTAGATTTCTTGGGAACAGCAATGATGGTGGTCATCTTAAAACATGTAGGGATTACAGACTGGGAAAAGGAGAGGTTGAAATTTACTGTGAATATAACTGCCAGCTGTTCTGCGCATGTTCTGAGAATACAATCTTGCCCCTGGAATACAATCGTGCCCCGCGGCCTTGCGGGTATTGCCCTGATTAAAGACTCATGTCGGCCTCTAAGAGTGAGATCACCCAATCTTCTTAGTTGGTGGCGGCCCTCACAACCGTCATGATGTTGTTATTATCAAAGCGTGCATAAAATGATTTGAGTTCGTCTGGTAGAGAGGCATCGTTGGGCAGATCACAGCTGTGTCGTCCTTTGTAATCCATAATGGACTGCCCTTGCCATATGCGGTGGGCGGCGGAGCCTGTGTAATATGGTTACACCTTATTCCTATATTGTGCTTTTGCTCGCTGTGGAGGTCATAGCGGGACTTTTGTACTAGTTCCTGTCCTCAGCTGTAGCCTCAGGGTTGTCTGCGATAGCCCTGTGTGCGGTAGCCCTATCCTTTAGTTTAGCACCAACTTCAGTGGTAATCCAGGGATTTTGATTGGGGAAGCAGCAAACCTTAACTGTGGGGACAACGTCGCCAATGCATTTCCTAATGAAGCCGGTGAGGGAGTAGGTTAGCTTGTTGTCTGTCGATGTCATCAGCGGAGTACCGAAACAGCGCTAGCAAAGCAGTTCTGTAGCATAATCTCTCATTCTGGAGACAATTTCTCAATGGAGTGAATCATGGGTAATTCCTGTTTGAGCTTCTGCTTGTAAATAGGAAGCAGGAGTACAGCGTATGCTTGCTCGTGGGTGGAATAACAGTGGTCTAGGACTTTATCACCCCTAGTGGCGAGAGAGACGTGTTGACGGCAGTTGGGCATTACGTGTCTTAATGACGTGGAATTAATATCGTAGGCAATCAGAAAAGCAGCCTCTGGATGTAAGTTTTCCTACTTGGCTTTAGCCTCATGCAGTTTGTTAAGTGCCAGCTTGTTATTTTTCTTGTCTTGAGTTGGAATGTATAGAACAGTCACAGCTGAAAACCGTGGCAGGTGAAAGGGTCGGGCATTTGACTATTCCAAGATGGGTGAACAATGGGTCGACACTTCCACTGCGCTTGAGTCAGCACACCATTTGTTGTTGATGAAGAGGCAAACCCCTCTACCCTCGATTTCCCCGACTCCCCTGTCCTGTCTGCGCAGTGAATCAAATTGAACAGCCATGGAGGTATCTTATCCGAAAGACGTGTTTCAGAAAATCAGAGAATGTTGCAGTTTCGAGAGTCCTGTTGATAGCAAATCCGCAATCGGAGATCATCTATCTTATTATCAAGTGACTGGCCAGTAGAATGGAGGGAAGAGGTGGCCGGTTGTCCCTTTGCCTTAATCTCACCAGGATCCCCCATCTCTTGCCTTTGTAACATCTGCGTTTCCTCTTGGGCTGCCCAAAAACTGGGTCGGAATTATAGAAAGAGCAGATGAGTCGAAGTTGAAGCTGGAATAGCTGGAAACTATGAAATAACACATATGGAATCATGTAATAACCCAAAAAGTGTTAAACAAATCAAAATATATTTTATATTTGATATTCTTCAAAGTAGCCACCCTTTGCCTTGATGACAGCTTTGCACACTCTTGGCATTCTCTCAACCAGATTCATGAGGTAGTCACCTGGAATGCGTTTCAATTAACAAGTGTGCCTTGTTAAAGGTTAATTTGTGGAATTTCTTTCCTTCTTAATGCATTTGAGCCGATCAGTTGTGTTGTGACCAGATAGGGGTGGTATACAGAAGATTATGGCAAGAACAGCTCAAATGAGCAAAGAGAAACGACAGTCCATCATTACTTTAAGACATGAAGGTCAGTCAATCCAGAAAATTTCAAGAACTTTGAATGTTTCTTCAAGTATATGAAATGTTTTTCTTGTCCCTGGAAACAATTACAGAGTTCAGACAGAAAGAAAGATCTCACCAGATGTCATCACCAATCAGACATCATACTCTTATTTGTGTGCCCGTGTGTCAATTAGTGATACTAATCAGAGTTAAACAGACTTACGTTTCTACATCCAGACAGAGTAGAATCGACTTAATGTGCCGAGCATGTTAATTACCCCGTGACAATGGACCATAACCTCTGACCCTCCTGATATGGAATTGTGTAGACACTCACCCCAGTGTGAGAGATAAATAACAGTGTGTGAGATATAATAGCCAGCCAGATATCCATGACTGCTGTTACATGTTCGATTAAGGGCTAATGTCAGAGTCTGGGGTGTTGTTTAAATGCTGGGATTATTAAAAGAGAAGTGATCTGACATTAGATGGGAAAACACATTTCCATTAGCTGTCTGGTATAATTACGCTGTGGGAGTATATCACAGGTGAAGTGCTACTGATGTGACATTATAATGAACGGGCCTCTCCTCTCTGCTCCATCCAAACTATTTTTAGAACAAAGTTATGCAGCATTAGTAAAGATATGATCAATAAAGATATAGTTCCTGTTCTGTTTGTAAATGCTCTGGTAGGTTATAATAGCTCTATCCATCTAATAGCTCTATCCAGCATCTATAATAGCTCTATCCAGCATATCGGACTGCTTTACCCCCCACTACATCACCGGATTCCTGCCACAAGCTCTGGACCATTACACCGGATCATCGCAGCTAGCTAGCTGCTATCGTGACTAATGCCCTTGTCCAGAAGCAAGAACCAGTTAGCCTCGAGCTAGGCCCATTCCCCTGGCTAGCAAACGTACACCAACTACAATACCTCTCTTGCCAATTGGCCTGGACCCTTTGTCGACACGGAGCCCCGCCGATCCATCATGGCTGGTCTGCTGACGTATTTTGGCCAATGTGCTCTCAACCGGCCTCTGCGTCGTTGATGTCGGTGAGGACCCAGGGCACAGCCTGTTTCGTCCATTGCTGCTTATTGGATCCTATGATCGCTCGGCTACACAGCTGATGCCTACTGGACTGTTCATTAACACGGTACTTAATTTTGTTAATCTGTCGGCCCCAGCCTCGAACTCAGGTCCTGTGTGTAGCTAACTGACCCTCTCTGCCCATTCATCGCCATTTACCTGTTGTTTTTGTCTTAGCTGTTTACCCGTTGCTGTCTTAGCCCTCCCAATCAACACCTGTGATTGCTTTATGCCTCCCTCTAATGTCAATATGCCTTGTATACTGTTGTTTAGGGTAGCTCTCATTGTTTTGTTTTACTGCGTAGCCCCTAATCCCGCTCTACATGGCTCGGTTAGCTCCCTTGCCCCACCCCCCCCACACATGCGGAGACCGCACCTAGCTTAACTGGCGCTTCCAGAGATGCAGCGTCTCTCATCATCACTCAATGCCTAGGTTTACCTCCACTGTACTCGCACCCTACCATGCCCTTGTCTGTGCATTATGCCCTGAATCTATCCTACCACGCCCAGAAGTCTGCTCCTTTTACTCTCTGTTCCGAACGCACTAGATGACCAGTTCTTATAGCCTTTATCCTACTCCTCCTTCCTCACCATCTTAAATAAGCATGTCCTTTTCAAAGAATTTAAAACTAAGAACAGATATAGCCCTTGGTTCACTCCAGACTTGACTGCCCTTGACCAGCACAAAAACATCCTGTGGCGCACTGCACTTGCTTCGAATAGTCCCTGCGACATGCAACTTCTCAGGGAAGTCAGGAACCAATATACACAGTCAGTTAGAAAAGCAAAGGTTAGCTTTTTCAAACAGAAATGTGCATCCTACAGCACTAATTCCAAAAAGGTTTGGGACACTGTAAAGTCCATGGAGAATAATAGCACCTCCTCTCAGCTGCCCACTGCACTGAGGCTAGGAAACACTGTCACCACCGATAATCGAGAATTATCAGCCGTAGAGAAATGCTTACTGAAATGCTCGATTATTCTTGATTATAAATTATATAAAATATGATGAAAAAAGCTTTGGAGTACTTTAAATGAAGTTATGGGCAGAAAGACTAATTCAACTTAATCTTTCATTGCATCTGAGGGCTCATTCATTACAAAACCTTTTGATATTGCCACTTTTATTTAGGACTATTTCATTGGCAAAGTTGGCAAATTTAGGCATGAAATGTCAACAACACACTGTGACCATCATATTCATGCATAAAATACCTAATAATGAAAGTCATTCCGCTACCCAAAAATGTGTAAAGCTCCCTTTGTGGCTTTAACAGCCGACCAATCAACTTGCTGCCAGTTCTTAGCAAACTCATTGAAAATATAGTGTTTGACCAGATACAATGCTATCTCTGTGAACAATTTAACAACTGACTTTCAGCATGCTTATAGGGAAGGACACTCAACATGTACTGCACTGACACAAATGACTGATGATTGGCTGAAAGATATCGATAATAAGATACTATCATTTGTTCTAGTTTTTTTTTTTTTTTTTTTTTACATTATCTGCCATAGCTCTCTATCCATGATATCTACCTAATAGAACACAGAGGGTTTTCTTTAATGGAAGCTTCTCTATCGTAAAACATGTAAAATGTGGTATTCCACAAGGGAGCTGTCTTGGCCCTTTACTGTTCTCTATTTTTACCAATAATCTACCATTAACATTAAACAAATCCTGTGTTTATATGTACACAGATGATTCAATACTATACATGTCAGCACCCACAGCTAGTGAAAACCCTAAACAAATAGTTGCAAGTTTTAGAATGGGTGATTAGGAATCAACTTGTCCTGAACATACAGTATTTAAAACCAAAATCGCTTTCTAGGTACTGGACCTCAGCTGAATCTGGTTATGAATAATGTGGCTGTAGAGCAAGTAGAAGAGACTAAACTTCTTGGTGTTACCTTAGATTGTAAACTGTCATGGTCAAGGCATATTGATTAAATTGTTGTAAAGATGGGGAGAGGTTTGTCTGTGCTGAAGAGATGCTCTGCTTTTTTAAGTCCTGTAAGCTCTGATTTGATCGTATCTTGCCTATGGACCAGGTGTATGGGCAGGTATGGCAAAAAAGGACCTAGAAAAGCTTCAGCTGGCCCAGAACAGAGCAGCACATCTCAACTTGAATTGCCTGTATATTAAATGCCCATTGAGGCAAATGACCAAAGATGGCCTGAAAAGCAAACGTTGTACTTGTCATCTCTCTACTTATGGTTATATTTGACAAACGAATGCTCAACCTGTGGTGCCTGAAGGTGCTATAGCCACACTGAATTGGTTATTTCACTCATGCATACTATATCCCTCCCTGCTGTGATATTGATGTGTTTTCATTCATATCTGGACCATATACCTATTTCCAACATTTCTATGAGCTGTTCGGAAGGGCCTATTATTTTATAAGAGAGAGAGAGAGAGAGAGAGAGAGAGAGAGAGAGAATAATGGAGTAGTTCAAAGTGTCATCTGGGATATTGTCACAGATAGACGACTCTCATCGGAAATCAGTATTGCAGTGCGTCAACAACATCTCCATCGATGTGAATTACCCCTGTCTAATTGACTACTCTTGATGTACATTATCCTAGAGGTAGGCTATATGCTTGTTATTCATATGAATAGCTTGACACACCTCTGACCCCTATCCCACAGTGTCAGCCATGTTTGGGGGCTTAATGGCTGGTCTGTGTATGGCATCATCAGCTAAATTAACTTCTGTGCTATTTTTTTTATAACCTCTCATGTCTGGATTAAAAAGCAGTGGAATACAGGTGTAATTTTCTGCTCCCACTGGGAATGGTATTAATCAAACACAGGTTAATGTAGTGCGTCACACCTTTCCCCTCCAATACCTGAAAGTACATGTATCTGTTGAGTAACTCATGTACTATACTGTATGCCTGCGTGTAATGCCTCATTGAGTCTACATGTTGCCATTCATTCATGAGCACACCATTTAATTATAATTTATAAAGCATTTATGAGTATTCATAAGCATACTGGTTTGTACATCATAAGTTAATGCTTCATTTAAGTTACAAAAGAGCTCAACATTGTATCTGCATGGTTGAAGCTATTAATGACGTGCAGTGAAACCAGCGACTTTTAAAAATCTTTCAACTTTATTACAAAAACAAATAACCGACACAACAGTCAAACAGAAGGACAAAACTTGTATTTTATATGCCTTATGCACCCGTTTACTTTTGACTTGTTTTTAATTCACATGCCATGGTGGGGTTAGTGTTGAGTTGAACCAGTTGGGCTCACAGAACAGAGACTAGTATCTCATCAGCCTCTAGTCTGATTTGTGTAACACATACTTCTTTATTATTCTATACCAAAAGGCACTGTTTTTTTCTGAAGTTCATAAAAGAAACAAAAACTCGAGTTAATGATACATAACCATCCTTGTTGTTTACATGGTGGTGTGGTCATTTCAGCTGAGCATATCCTACATCAGTGGACTTTGAACCCATGCGTCACTAGAGAGGCATATAGCTGGGAGGCTGCAGTAGATCCCGTTTCCCGTAGGCGCTGGAGCCTACGTTGGTGGGGGCGTACACCGTGCCGATGGTGTTGCTGGAGCGGGTCAGGAAGTCGGCCAGTCGCTGGGTTACACAGGTAGCCGTGTTGCACTTCCTTTTCTCTATGTGGTGGCTGATGGGATATCGGAGGACAGCAAGAAATGAATCCAATATGTCGAACAAATTATGCATTACTTATCGAAACATTTATAGAGTGGTATAGATCAGGAAAATGTAGCAAAGTTATTGGCCTACCAGACATACTGTATAGTAAGTGGATAAAAATAGCCACCATATGATACTAATATGATAATATCACTACTGCAGCTACTAGTAACAATAATAGTAATAGCAATAAACTATTATTATTATTAAGATCACTATTATTTAATTTAATTTATAATATTATTATCACTATAAATTGAAATATTAGGTGATTCCCCCCACAAATTTCAGCTTAGTTCAATTCTGATCCACATGAATCTTCACTATGAAAAATCATTATTTAGAAACAGCCTTTTGTTTTGTTTACTGAACTTTCAGTCAAAGTGTTACCTAAACAAACAAAAAAATGTTTGCCCAAACTGAGCTCTAACTTGAGAAAACTTAGACAAAACTGTGGTTAGGGACACCCTCACACACAGCGCTTTTAACATACAATGTTTTTAACCTACATATTTCACACATACATGGTGCCATTGTGCATGTTCATTTATAGATGGCAGGAAGATAGGAAGATAGGAATTCTGTGAACCAAGAGGTTGTAAGTTCAAATCCCAGGTGAGGACATGTTGAATAATAATTACTGTATGAACATGCACAATGTAATTAAGTTTATGTCAAAGTGTATCAAATATGTAGGTTGAAAACATTGCATGTTAAAAGCACTATTTGAATGTGTGGGTGTCCCTAACCTAGATTTTTCTTAAATCAACTTAAATTGGGCCAACTAACAATGTTCAGTTCAGATAATATTTCAGCATATTTTGACTGACGAGTTGAGTAAATTAAAAAAAGGCTGTGGATCCATTTACTAAATAATAATTAGTTTAATCAACTCGATTATTTTACATTGTTTTGTCCGCAAAATTATCAACATTTGCACTCAATCAACAAATCAATAAATGAGGTGCAACTTATATAATAAGGTGCAACCTTACCTGTTGACAGATGTGAGCCCTCTCTGGAGCCGCGCGCCAATGAGGCCGAGGTAGTGGTTGGAGACGATCCCGGGCACGAGCCAGCCTTCTCTGTCCGGTAGCGCGCTTTCTTGCTCCCTAGATGAGGTGAAGTACCTGAATCAGGATGAGGAAAGAGCCAAACCGTCACTCCGACCGGTGACTGATGCCCACTTCAAAACATCAGCTCAATTCTCGAGGGCGCAATGGAGTGGCCACTAGTCCCCCTCCAGTGCGAACTTGATCACTTTTACGCGATTCACATATTCCTGTCTCTGCCTTGGCAGGACAAAACCCGACCTCTCGGATGTCACGATTGCAATGGATATTCATCTCAATGATCTCATCAATGTCATTAGCCGGGTGTAGAGTTAGATTACGCACGTCGTTAATTGATTTCTTACGGTTCAAGATGGATGTGCCAAATTACGTACAACTTAAAACCGGCGCTATATCAGTTGAGTGATTAATTCACATGCCAAATTAAACCCACTTCCTAGTGACAATTGAACTTTGGGCGACACTGCACGACACTTGTAATTGTACATCACAGAAGTGACACTCAGAAATAACGGAAATAACTGAGGCAGCTTTATGCTCTCACCTGTTGCTAGGGAGGGTGGCGACACATGGCAGCAGCACGAGAGGCACGAGAAGGAACACGGGCAGCTTCAGGTAATACATCGTGCACGCGCGATCCCTACACGAAAACAAAAGATGGTAAATGAATAATCACACACGCTGTTGAATTACACAAGTAGAGGGATGCACATGCATGTGAATAATGTAACCCACACCCATCAAATATTCAGTCTATGCTACTAGAACACTTTAGAATAGAATGACAGCAGAAACAGTAAAAGTTCTGTAGAACAGAGTACCATGCAAACCAAAGACCACCAAACAGACAAGCCACTCAACAGTCTACCCTCAACCACACAGGGAAAAGAGAGAAAAAGACTTGGGATAGTATAGTGTCCTGGTCTCCATGTCTCTCAGATCAAATATGCATCCTAATAGTCTGGTTAACTCACCCTCCGTAGTTAAACCCAATCGTCAGTGGTTCCAAAGACAGACACTGCTACTGTCAGTGGTTTCTTAGACTGTCACACACACACTCTCACACAGATATAGGCTTCACCGTCAACCACTTGTGACATCACCCCTCCAAATATAGTCCTGCGTTTCCATTATCAGGGATGAGGTTCACTTAAAGAAACTCGAATCCACAGCAAGAGTCACCTACTCCACACACGCACACACACGACATAATCTTCGTCATTCTCATCATCAGCATCATCGAACTGTGGTTGGACTGGTCTGCTGTAAACTCACACTGGCGGAAACCACACATACATTTTACATCAAAATATTGCATTAAGTTCTTAGGGCAGAAAGTTAGACTCTGTGTATTTTTAGGTGGCTCCAATAATGGAGGGAATCGCTTGGGGAAATTATGGGATAACAACTACAATATTGCAGATAAAAGGTTTCACCCCCAGTTCATTTTCAAATGTAGTTACTGGTGAGTGTATGGAGATTTCTTTCGGAATTAGTATGTACTATCAATACCTCATCATGTCACCCACTTCTCCTCCATCCCACTACCTAGTCTGCAGTACCTATAGTCCACACGCTCCACAACCCACTCTGGTGAGAGGGGAATGATTTAAGCGGTGAAAAGAAGGTAGAAGGAAAAAGGGAATTCCACAGTAACTGTACTAAACAAAAATATAAACGCAACATCTGAAGTGTTGGTCCTATGTTTCATGAGCTGAAATTAAAGATCCCAGAAATTGTCCATGGACACAAACAGCTTATTTCTCTAAAATTTTGTGCACAAATGTGTTTACATCCCTGTTAGCGTTTCTCCATTGCCAAGATAATCCATCCACCTGAGAGGTGTGGCATATCAAGAAGCTAATTAAACAGCATTGTCATTACACAAGTGCACCTTGTGCTAGGGACAATAAAAGGCCACTCTAAAATGTGCAGTTTAGTCACACAGCACAATGGCACAGATGCCTCAAGTCTTGAAGGAGCGCACAATTGGCATAATGACTGTAGGAATGTCCACCAGAGCTGTTGCCAGAGAATTGAATGTTAATTTCTCTACCATAAACATCCTCCAACGTCTTTTTAAAGAATTTGGCAGTACCTCCAACCGGCCTCACAACCGCATACCATATGTAACCACGCCAGCCCAGGACCTCCACATCCGGCTTCTTGACCTGCGGGATCGTCTGAGATCAGCCACCCGGACAGCTGATGAAACTGTATTTCTGTCTCGAATTAAAGCCCTTTTGTGGGGAAAACTCATTCTGATTGGCTGGGCCTGGCTCCCCAGTGGGTGCGCCTATGCCCTCTGCTAGCATGGCTATCTCTGAGGTTGTTTTGCGCTCACACACACCCTGAATACCCAGAATCCTCCCCTCAGAGACTCTGCCAACACCACCACATACAGGCCCTGTAGGGTGGTCTGTAGACAGAGACATGGTCCTAGTCAAGTGCAGAGTTTTACCCACAGGCCTGAGTTAGGGGAGACGTGACTGACGCCGACCTGTGGTTTAGCTAGGCCTGTTGGATGCAAGATTCTCCCTCAGTCTCTCCAGTGATCCTCTAACACATACACACTCACCCCATTTATGGAAGCGTTTGACCCAAAACTGTTCTACCATGATGTCCTTATGTTCATTGAATTCTAAAATTCCGTGAGATAATATGATTTCTCTCTCAGACAATCTTACATTACACGTGTTTTATTATAAGACAATACGTATGGCTAGACGGTACACTGTCCTTCTCTCAGCACATATCCAAGCTGCAGGCTAAGGTTAATATAAACTTGGTTTCCTCTATCGTAATCGCTCCTCTTTTACCCCAGCTGCCAAACTAACCCTGATTTAGATGGCCATCCTTCCCATGCTAGATTACGGAGACGTAACTTATAAATTGGCAGGTAGGGTGCTCTCGAGCGGCTAGATGTTCTTTACTATTCGGCCATCAAATTTGCCACCAATGCTCCTTATTGGACACATCACTGCACTCCATGATCCTCTGCAAACTGGTCATCTCTGCATACTCAACGGCAAAGACCCACTGGTTGATGCTTATTTATAAATCCCTCTTAGGCCTCACTCCCTCCTATCTGAGATACCCAATGCAACCCTCATCCTCCACATACAACACCTGTTCTGCCAGTCACAATCTGTTTAACGTCCCCAAAGCACACACATCCCTGGGTTGCTCCGCTTTTCAGTTCGCTGCAGCTAGCAACTGGAACAAGCTGCAAAAAACACTCAAACTGGACAGTTTTATCTCCATCTCTTCATATAAAGACTCAATCAATCTTACTGACACTTGTGGCTGCTTTGTGTGATGTATTGTTGTTTCTACCTTCTTGCCCTGTGCTGTTTGTACCAGGTTTTGTGCTGCTACCATGTTGTGCTGCCGCCATGTTGTGTTGCTACCGTGTTATTGTCATGTTGTGTTGCTGCAAGGCTGTATTGTTGTCTTAGTTCTCTCTTTATGTAGCGTTGTGGTGTCTCTCTTGTCGTAATGTGCGTTTTGTCCTACATTTGTATTTTTAATCCCAGCCCCCGCATACATAATGGTTCATGTGAGACGTTTTCTGATGCCTAATGGATGAACATTTAGACTGTTGAGAGTGTTACTGACGATCTGGTGAATTGAGAGACAGTGAAAGGGTGGGTTAAGATGATTGGATAAGGAGAGAGAGAGGTGATGAAGGAGTCTGGGGTGTGAACGAGTGGGAGGTGGAGAGACAACGATGACAGAGCAAAGAGAGAAAATACTTGTATTGTGTAATTGAATGAGTCTATCAAAAGTTGGGATGAGCTAACAATATGGCGTTCATATTTAGTGCTTGATACAAGAACTGAGGAAAGAGACAGGCATGCAAACATGAAAAAGGACACCAAGCACATTCTGAATGTCTCATGCAACAATTAGTCTTTGGGCCAGAAAAAGATGTGTGAGGCTCTTTTTGATCAAATATTTTGACAGACATGACACATTAGCTCTGGGCTGTCACCAAGTGGTGACTAATGTTCATTACAGTAATAGTTGTAATCATCATCATAATAATAATGGAAATACAGGAAAAAAAGAGAGGAAAACAACACCAACTCCTTAAAACAACAGTTGTTGAGACAAATAACCTTTAACCTAGCACATGGTTATTGTTAAAAGTAGTGCTGCACTAGACTTGCTTCCTCTTAATCAGCAAGATGACAAGGCCCAGTAGCATGTAGGCACATGCATCCAGAGCCAGCACCACACCTAAGAGTGAAAGAGAGAGACTCCATTTGGGCTGATCTGTGACCCACTAGCCAGCCTGGTCTCATAGACTAGACGTAGGCATAGTAAATGTAAATCCGGGGACCAGGACACTACGATTTCCAATTACATGTTACGTTTTGGTATGGTTACACAAGACAGATGGTTACTTAAGGCAAAAACAAAAGTAAGGTGCTTGGTCGGGGTGGATGGGTTGGCATATAACGTCTAGCAACCCAAACGTTGCGAGTTCGAATCTCATCACGGCATTTTAGCTACCTAGCAACTTTTAAAGGAACTTTTAGCTAATTTTGCAACTACTTAGCATGTTAGCTACCACTTACCCTAACCCTACCCTTTTAGGTAACCCTTCCCCTAACCTTAACCCTTTAACCTAACTCCTAAACTTAACCCTAACCTCAAGCCTAAACCCCTAGCCTAGCTTAGGGTAGCCAGCTAGCTAATGTTAGCCACCGAGCTAGAATTTATCAAGTTTTGCAAATTTGTAACATTGTATGTTTTGCAAATTCGTAACATACAGTATAATATTAATTGTAATTCGTAACATATTATACGAAATGGTTGATGGACATGCACAAATTAATACATACCATACAAAACATAACATACCATACTAAATGGAGTGTCTCTGATATACATACAGAATAATACGAAATGCTCTGAGACCAGGGTGCGCTAACACCTCCCCTGGTAAGAGGGGAATAAAGTAACCTCAGAGTTACATACAAGGATACTTTATTGACACACACAGATGAAATGGACATGGAAAGGTAGTCGTTCTGTAATGGTGTCACGATGTGCGCAACTGGTTGAAGGTAAGTTAGGTGCAGGCTAGCAGAGATGGGTGATAACAGGCGCACTTTATTCATGCCCAAGGAAAACAGCGATAAAAGTAAAGTACACAAACGGTACAATAAACAAAACACACGGGTCAAACACATACCCGGCGCAAACCAGCCTGATGCGAACCACACGTAACAAACAAACATTTCCACACACAGACATGGGGGGAACAGAGGGTAATATACATTTAGTCAGATGAGGGAATGTGAACCAGGTGTGCGGAAAACCAAGACAAAAAAAATGAAAAATGAAAGGTAGAGCGGCGATGGCTAGAAGACCGGTGACGTCGACCGCCGAACGCCGCCCAAACAAGGAGAGGGACCGACTTCGGCGGAAGTCGTGACAGTACCCCCCCCGCCCCCCTTGACGCGCGGCTCCAGCAGCGCGCCGACACCGGCCTCGGGGACGACCCGGAGTACGCCGGGGCCCCCTCGATGTCCAAAGGGGGCGGAGTAACCTCCCGCACCTCAGACTCCTGGAGCGGGCCAGCCACCACCGGCATGAGGAGAGACACATGGAACGAGAGGTTAATACGGTAATCGGGTGGAAGCTGTAACCAGTAACTAACCTCGTTCAGTCTCCTCAGGACTTTAAATGGCCCCACAAACCGCGGACCCAGCTTCCGGCAGGGCAGGCGGAGGGGCAGGTTCCGGGTCGAGAGCCAGACCCGGTCACCCGGTGCGAACACCGGAGCCTCACTGCGGTGACGGTCTGCGCTGGCCCTCTGGCGCAGCACGGCCCGCTGGAGGTGAACATAGGCGGCGTCCCAGGTCTCCTCCGCGTGCCTGAACCAGTCGTCCACTGCAGGAGCCTCGGTCTGACTCTGATGCCAAGGCGCCAGAACCGGCTGGTACCCCAGTACACACTGGAAGGGGGAGAGGTTAGTGGAGGAGTGGCGGAGTGAGTTTTGGGCCATCTCTGCCCAGGGGATGAACGCCGCCCACTTCCCCGGCCGGTCCTGGCAAAATGACCGCAGAAACCTACCCACATCCTTGTTTACTCTCTCCACCTGCCCATTACTCTCTGGGTGAAAACCTGAGGTGAGGCTGACCGAGACCCCCAGATGTTCCATGAACGCCCTCCATATCCTGGACGTGAACTGGGGACCCTGATCAGAGACTATGTCCTCAGGCACCCGTAGTGCCGTAAGATGTGAGTGAACAGGGCCTCCGCAGTCTGTAGGGCCGTAGGGAGACCGGGCAAAGGGAGGAGAAGGCAGGACTTAGAAAACCGATCCACAACGACCAGGATCGTGGTGTTGCCCTGTGAGGGAGGAAGATCCGTCAGGAAGTCCACCGACAGGTGCGACCACCGCCGTTGTGGAACGGGTAGAGGTTGTAACTTCCCTCTGGGCAGGTGCCTGGGAGCCTTGCACTGGGCGCACACCGAGCAGGAGGAAACATAAACCCTCACGTCCTTGGCCAAGGTGGACCACCAGTACTTCCTACTAAGACAGCGCACTGTCCGACCGATGCCAGGATGACCAGAGGAGGGTGACGTGTGGGCCCTATAGATCAACCGGTTGTGGACAGCAGACGGAACGTACAGACGCCCAGCGTCCTCGCCGCCCGGATGTACTCCAGATTGCGGTGGTCAGTCCAGATGAGAAAACGGTGTCTCACCCCCTCAAGCCAATGTCTCCACGTCTTCAGAGCCTTGACAACAGCTAACAGCTCCCGGTCCCCCACATCATAGTTTTGCTCGGAGCTTCGGTGGCGTACCCGAGCGCTGAGAGAGCACGGCTCCTATCCCAGCCTCGGACGCGCCCACCTCCACTATGAACGCCAAAGAGGGATCCGGATGAGCCAGCACGGGAGCCGAGGTAAACAGAGCCCTCAGATGACCAAAAGCCCTGTCCGCCTCAGCCGACCACTGCAGTCACACCGGTCCCCCCTTCAGCAGTGAGGTAATGGGAGCTGCTACCTGACCAAAGCCCTGTATTAACCTCCGGTAGTAGTTGGCAAACCCTAGGAACCGCTGCACTTCCTTTACCGTGGTGGGAGTCGGCCAATTACGCACGGCTGAAATGCGGTCACTCTCCATCTCCACCCCTGACGTGGAAATGCGGTACCCTAGGAAGGAGATGGACTGTTGGAAGAACAGACATTTCTCAGCCTTGACATACAGGTCATGCTTCAACAGTCGACCAAGCACCCTGCGCGCAGGGACACATGCTCGGCGCGTGTAGAGGAGTATATCAGAATGTCGTCGATATACACCACTACACCCTGCCCGTGCAGGTCTCGGAAAATCTCGTCAACAAAGGCCTGGAAGACTGATGGAGCATTCATCAACCCGTACGGCATGACGAGGTACTCATAGTGCCCTGAGGTGGTACTAAATGCCGTCTTCCACTCATCCCCCTCCCGGATACGCATCAGGTTGTAAGCGCTCCTGAGATCCAATTTTGTGAAGAATCGAGCCCTGTGCATTGACTCGATCGCACTGGCGATGAGAGGCAGCGGGTAGCTGTACCTCACCGTGATCTGATTGATACTCCGATAGTCAATACACCGACGCAGACCTCCATTCTTCTTCTTCACAAAAAGAAACTCGAGGAGGCAGGTGAAGTGGAGGGCCAAATGTATCCCTGCCCCAGCGATTCGGCGACATATGTTTCCATAGCCGCCGTCTCCTCCTGTGACAGAGGATACACGTGACTCCTGGGAAGTGATGCGTCTACCAGGAGATTTATCGCACAATCCCCCCGTCGATGGGGTGGTAATTGAGTCGCCTTCTTCTTACAGAAGGCGAGAGCCAAATCGGCATATTCTGAGGGGGTGCGCACGGTGGAGACCTGGTCTGGACTTTCCACCGTAGTCGCACCGATAGAAACCCCTACACACCTCCCTGAGCACTTTCGTGACCACCCCTTGAGAGCCCTCTGTTGCCACGAAATAGTGGGGTCATGACAGGCCAACCAGGGTAGGCCCAGCACCACAGGAAACGCAGGAGAATCAATAAGGAAGAGACTGATTATCTCCTTGTGACCCTCCTGCGTAACCATGTCTAGTGGAGCGGTGGCCTCCCTAATCAGCCCTGACCCTAATGGTCAACTATCTAGGGCATGCACAGGGAAGGGCATATCCACAGGAACAAGGGGGATCCCTAAACTATGGGCAAATGAACGGTCAATAAATTCCCAGCTGCTCCTGAAACTACGAGCACCTTATGCTGGGAATGCGGGGAAAACTCAGGAAATGTAATAAACACATACATGTGAGCAACAGGGAGCTCTGGGTGAGCCTGGTGCCGACTCACCTGGGGTGACACGATAGTGCCCTGCCTGCTGCCTCAACTCCCTGAGGAACACCCCCCAAGCACCGACCAGCAGTGTGCCCTCTGCGGCCACAGATGGTGCAGGGAATGGCCCCTCTCCGGTCGCCCTAAGCGCAGCACCTCCCAGCTCCATGGGCGTCGGAGCGGAGGTGCTGGGGGATGGAACTGACAGGCCCCGATCCGGACGTCCGCGGGTAGCCAGCAGGTTGTCCAGCCAGATGGACAGGTCCACCAGCTGGTCCAACGTGAGGGTGGTGTCTCGGCAGGCCAACTCCCGATGGACGTCCTCGCGCAGACTGCACCGGTAGTGATCGATCAGGGCCCTGTCGTTCTATCCCGAGCTGGCAGCCAGGGTCCGGAAGTCCAAAGCGAAATCCTGCGTGCTCCTCGTCCCCTGCCTCTGGTGGAATAGACGTTCTCCGGGTGAACTCTGCGTAATGGTCCAACGCCGCGTCTCCTTCACTACATACGACATTGGCCCACTCCAGGGCTTTGCCTGAGAGGCAGGAGACGAGGGCGGACAGGCTCTCACGTCCCGAAGGAGCCGGGTGGATGGTCGCCAGGTAGAGTTCCAGCTGGAGTAGGAACCCCTGGCCTCCGGCAGCCGTCCCATCATACTCCCTCGGGAGCGCGAGCCGAATCCCACTGGGACTGGGTGAAGGAGGGGTGGACAGTGGGGCCTGCTGTAGTGGGGTTGGTGGAGGCGCTGGACGACCTCCTCCTCTCTCCCAACGATCCATCGCCTGCAGCCTGCGATCCATGACGGTGCCCAGACGTTGCAACATGGTCGCGTGCTGCTGGACGCGCTCCTCTATCGCCACAGGGATGGCGTCTGCTCCGGCTGACTCCATTCGGTGGTGAGTGATTCTGTAATATTGCCTGTGTGTAGCTGGTGTAGAGGAGTCAGGCGCAGGACAGCAGATGTGAGTAATAAACGTAATTTACTCAAATATTCACAAATACACAACGCAAATATGCGAGCCCACAATAACGGACCGTATTACAAAACAAAACAATCACTCACAAACAAACATGGGGTAACAGAGGGTTAAATAATGAACAAGTAATTGGGGGAATGAAACCAGGTGTGTAAGACAAGGACAAAACAAATGGAAAATGAAAAGTGGATCGGCGATGGCTAGAATGCCGGTGACGTTGACCGCCGAACGCCGCCCGAACAAGGAGAGGGACCGACTTCGGCGGAAGTCGTGACAATAGTGCTGCATTTCTTCCCCATCTGACCATGAATAGGGGTGGGAGCATTCCGGATGGTCCCATTAAGGTAATCTTAGGAGATATTGATTTTTAGCATACTGTAAATGCCTGTGCATAATGTGCCTAATAAAGCATAATTATTTTCATTCTCTTCAAAGGAATTCTGTAGAAGCAGCCTTTATTTTCAGACTCTGCAGGCCTTCTGGGAGGCAACATATTATAATAAACAGGTAAGATTCATCCCACAAAAACAGGAACAACAAAAAAAAAAGAGATAGATTTCATCCCAAAACAAGTTTTATTTCAAGACAGTTTAGAGAAGGTGGTCATAAGAGTTCTAAATATCACTTGCAAATTGTGAGGCATGAGCAGTTGTGAAATGTTGTGAGAGGCCCTTCTGAAAGCACATTATATGTTATTTCGTGGCACGGTCTCACACCTTACCTCATCTTGCAGAAGAAGCTCATGGTTCACTATCTGTTGCTCCTGAGTCAAGGCCAGGTCCCGCCCCATGTCACCACGGAGCACATGAGCGACAGGCTGGTGTCTCAGGGCAAAAAATCCCTTAGGGAGAGGTGAGTACCACATCAGCACTCACCCTCAGTGCCAAAATAAACAACAGAAAAATAGGAAGCCAGGAAAGTTGAATTGCTCTGTGTTTTATTTAAAGGGCGTGGAAGGAAACCCTGGAGGAGGGGAATGACCTTGCTCGGCTGGTAAGAGAATGAGAGTTAGAGACATACTACAAGTCAGTGAGCTATTTTCTAGCCTTTCAACAACTAGTTGTTACAGCAGAATAGATCTGTTGTGAAATTACACTAATGGGACTTCCTGTTTCCTACGGCAGGCCTGGGAAGTAAACACTTGCCTAAAAATTATGGATTTAGAGCACGAGGCTTTCTGCAAGCTCCACCGCTCCATGCACCCCACCTCTCCAGCTGACATGTGTTCCATGTACTGCCCTGCAAACGGCTTGCTCCATTCATCTACACATCTGGAGCTATGCAGAAAAAGACTAGGGCAGTGTTCTCTGTGCACATTGCACGTCGTTTAGCTTTGTCTTCTCCTTTTTGTTGACTTCCGCGATCCTAAGGTCCACAGCATCGCGGAGAGAGCTGTGAGGAGCATTCCGTGCGAGCTGTCCAATGAGCCTGGTATCAACCTGCTCAGCCCATCACAGGTGGTGTTGGAGGTGGTGCCCAGGCTCCTCCTGGCGCTGTAGCTTCAGCCAGAGGAAGGCCATTCAGAGCACCCTATCCTCCTAAGCTGGATGGCCATGTGCACAGCGGCGGCCAGAGGGGAGAAGCTCTCCACCATGTTGAAGGCCCCTTCCTCTCAAATCCCTTTCTCCCGGGCTGCTGCTTTTGACTCTGTGCGGTCGATCCTCGGGAGAATTAGTCAGTCCTTCTCCACTCACTGCCTTTTTTAATGAGCTCTGTCTGTGCCTTTGTGGCGGACGAGGTGCAGAGCTGCTTCCAGCCCACTGCAGCCACCCTACCAGTCCCCCTGTCCTCGCGGTGGACGTCTCCGCCACACTACCAGTCCCCCTGTCCTCGCGGTGGACGTCTCCGCCACACTACCAGCTGACATCCAAGCAGGTGAGTAGCACTGATAGAGAGCACTCTGTCAGATGCCTGTCAGGATTGTTGTTGTCACCCCTAACACAGAGGCAGACCAGGCTTCTTCCCACCTGGAGGTTGTGGACATTCCCCCTAAAACAGAGGCATACCCAGCTTCTTCCCACCTGGAGGTTGTGGACATCACCCCTAACACAGAGGCAGCACCCCTAACACAGAGGCAGAGCCCATCTCTTCCCTCTTGGAGGTTGTGGACGTCACACCTGAAGAAAAGACTCTGACGATGGTTGTCTTCGCCACTCTGCCTAACACAGAGGCAGAACACGTCTCTTCCTACCTGGAGGTTGTTGTAATCCCCCCTAACACAGAGGCAGACACGGCTTGTTCGCACCTAAAGGTTGTGGACATTGCCCCTAACACAGAGGCAGACCTGGCTTCTTCCTACCTGGAGGTTGTGGACATCACCCCTAACACAGAGGCAGCACCCCTAACACAGAGGCAGAGCCCATCTCTTCCCTCTTGGAGGTTGTGGACGTCACACCTGAAGAAAAGACTCTGACGATGGTTGTCTTCGCCACTCTGCCAGCTGACATCCAAGCAGGTGAGTAACACTTATATAGAGCACTCTGACAGGTGCCGTTTGTCATGACATCTTGGTAGAACCTTTCAACTGGCCAGAGTTTAGAACCTACAGTTTACATTTGAATACATTCTGTCCCTATTTTTTCACTTTCTGTTGCTGTGGTCACCCCGGATGTCATCAAGGATGTGACCCTGGATTTTCCATGCAGAGCGAGGAAAGGGACACTCCGGCGATGTTTTTGCAGGCTTTGGAGGGCAGTGTGCTGCTGCTCCTGCCACAAGGAAGAGGAGGAACAATATGAATTATTCATCAGACTTTCAGAAATGGAATTGATCCATAGACCATTAAATTATTTGCACTATAATTGGCTTCAATTCTGCTTTTCTTCTGTTTACTACTTCATTCATTTCAGAAAATGTCTATAAACTTTCACTTTGCAAGTGTGGAGTAGGTTGTGTAAATAAGTGGGAAACATCCCAATTGCAATTTTAATGCTTTTAATAATTTACTTATTACATTTTTATTTATTACAGTATTATTTGACCAAAAAATGGAGGGCGCTCAACCAACGTTGAGTTGAGGTGCAACCCAAAACTTTAATCAAAATGCATTGTTTTATTCAAGCAAGGTTAACGTTTCGGCCTAGTCTATGACGATATGCAAGATGTGTTTGCCCAGTAAAAGGGAGTCCCAGACTCACCCTGCTTCTTGAGGGTTGCAGACAGTGAAAAAGTATAATTTTAAGTAAATGGCACATTTCAATTCTTGAGTACAAATCTTTAATGAACATGAATTTAAATACAATTGACTTGAGGATCAGAGCAGGCAGGCTGACTGGCTAGCCCTGAAGGCCCTCTGCCTCTACCTCTGTGTGGTTCATCTCAGCCAAGAGGTTGTGTGGGTTGTCTTTCTCTCTGTGGGTGTGAATCACTATGACCTCTCCCTCCGCCTGCTCGTTGGCCTGATCAGAAGGCTTCTCTTCTTCCTTGCTCACAGGAGCAGAAGGGATGGCATCTGGAGTAACCTCCTCCTCTCTTCTATAGAACACCTCTTCCACCTCCTCTTTCTGGCTGCGAGTTTGACTGAGGTCACTCGTTCTCTCATCCTGGGTGTTGGATAGTTCCTCCTCTGTGTCTTTTTGAGTTTGAGGGGAGTTATCCTGTTCCGGCTCTCCCTCTCTTTCTCCCTCTTTAGGGGTGTGCACCTCAATTTCTTTCGGTGTGTTGAGGGGTTCAGTGGTTTTGGGGGGAGTCTGAAGTTCGATCTCTAGCGATGAATGTGGGGGCTGTCCCGTGGTGGTGTCCCCCTCCCTCCTAAACTGTATCCTCAGCAGGACAATGACTGCGATGATGAAAAAGTAGGAGGAGCCACTGAGACATGTGATGAGGCCAAGGAAGATCACCCTGCAAGGACGGGGATAGGACACATCACAACACTGCTGCTCATTCATATTCAAACACACCTCAGAGTATGCACACACACATGGACGCACGCACACATTGGCGCGAGCCCACACACACAATTAACTTACCTGTACATATCAGAGTCATACATTCGACAGGCACCTCTGCCCCCGCATTTCTTGATCCCCCACCTCAAACATGTTGAGTCAATCAAAGCCCCAAAGTACACTGGTGCTGGAATACCCCCTACAAAGAGATCAGAGTTCAGTATGCTGTATTAAGGACCTCTATGATATCAAGGGGTCTTTACAAACAACAGATAAAATTGAGACTTACCTAGGGTTCTCATCACCAAAGTTTGGATACCTAACGCCAGGGATTTTAGCTCGGGCTTGATGCACCTACAAACACACATCACACATCACATACACAGACTAACACAGTCTTGTGGCAGCAGGTGTCCCAGGTTCCAACCCTGGTTGGTCACACAAGTATTGGAACATGGCGACTGACCGTATGATGACCATGTATCCAGGCGTGGTCCCAAGGGAGTTGATAAAGGAGCTGAGTACCGATACAGCCATGTAGGAAGTGAAGCTGCGGCTGCACTCTCTGCTGTGAGGACACTGGCCTAATATTACTGACGTACTGCCCTCTGGTGCAGAGGAGGACAACACACAGCTGCAGTTGTGGAATACCTTGTAGAACAACAACAAATACAGTAGTTATAGTTTCTCTGTTATTGTCTATAATCTCTCTCTCTATATATATAGTATATAGCTGTTTCTTTCACTATTTTGTAACCTATTTTTTATCTTTACAGTTTGCTGATCATTTTAGATTAGATGATGACTGACGTTGTACTCTTATTGCAATTAAGAGAGTGCACATATCACATACTTTTCTACTATTTCACAGTGTCAACATTGTTCAGTGGCGATAAGAGCACACACTGTCAATTATTTACACCTTGTAGTTCAAACAATAGACACAACATGGCTGTGAACCAAAGGAGGCAACTGAGGGGAGGATGGCTCATAATAATGTCTTGAACGGAGCGAATGGAATGGAATTCTGTTCCAGCCATTACCAGGAGCCCGTCCTCCTCAATTAAGGTGCCACCAACCTCCTGTGCTGTAGACTCACCTAACCCATGTCTAAGGGTTAGGGTTATCCTGAGGGACTTCCACTGCTCTGATCTGGTAAAGTATTTGCTCTTTGACACGACTGTCAAAGCCACAGGAGTCTACAGCCGAGTCTCAGGGCAGTAGGGCCTAGTATGTAATGATGTAATACCATGTTTACCCCATATCCTGTGTTTGTGTTGATGTCATATTGGACAACTACCAGACAGAACCTTCTCTACATGGGAATTGAATACCATCTTTTTTTCCATACATCAAAATAATACTTGATTGCCAATCAGCAATTACTTACTTAGTCCTCTTCGTCCCGGGTGGGAGATAAGGCCCAAGGTAATTGTTGAAAATATTTTTTTTCAATGCCAATGAGTTACACTGAGTGTACAAAACATTAAACATGCTCTTTCCATAACATAGACTGACCAGGTGAATCCAGGTGAAAGCTATAATCCTTTATGGATGTCATTCAATCCACTTCAATCAGCGTAGATGAAGAGGAGACAGGTTGAAAAAATGGATTGTAAGCCTTGAGACAATCGAGACATGGAATACATATGTGTTCCATTCAGGGGGTGAATGGGCAAGACAACATATTTAAGTGCCTTTCAACGGGGTATGGTCGTAGGTGCCATGGGCACCAGTTTTTGTCAAGAACTGACACACTGCTGGGTTTTTTACACTCAACAGTTTCCCGTGTGCATCAAGACAAAGGACATACAGCCAACTTGACCCAACTGTGGGAAGCATTGGAGTCAACATGGGCCAGCATCCCTGTGAAGGTTTTGTACACTCGGTACATTAATAGTATTTGTACCGTGCTCTTGCCGTATCCTGTAGAGCTGGAGCAGCCTGCGAGGCAGGGGGAGGTGTACGTGATGCCGTTGTCTGAACACACAGGGTCCCACTCCCCAGCCAAGCAGGAGCAGTCTCTGTTACACTCTGACCACAGGTTGCCGTTGTACACCACACCAGGGGTCCTGGGGGAAAGAGAAAATGGCTGCCAATCATAATGATGTTTAAATAATTGTTGCTGAACTATCAATGACATAGGCACAGTGAAAAAACAGCCAGGGATCCTGGCTCAGTAACAACCATACTGTATATTCCCACAAGAGGGAGCCCCGGCACAAGCCCATGTGTGTTTTGGTCTCACTCCCTCATTTTCCACTGATCAAAGCTTTTTTTGTTTTTATATAAATGAATGAACTCAATGATTGAATGAAGGAATCAACCCACCAACCAACCAATCAGATGTCATATTTACCCATTGTAGGACACGGTCAGCCCAGCCACCTGAACGTTGTCACACTTAGTGCCAAACTGCAGAAGGAGGAGGAGGTAGGCCATGAAGGAGGTGACGAAAGACAGCTGGGCTCCAGACACAACGCCAAGCTTATACCTCTTCATCAGTAGACCGCCCAGGAATATCCCCACGGCAACCACAGGCAGGTTCAATACACCTGGAAAAGTAATACTCACACATCTATAGTGTTACCAGAAAAAGATATATACTGCATCTAAAGATGCATTAGATCACCAGTGTACTGGAGTTTCATTTCTACTCAGTTTCAACAAACCTACAGGGGACAAGAGAGAACATTTTTTATTTATTTAATGCCATTCAACATCAATGCTGACAGGAGGGAACATTTCAGTTGGAGCATGTCCAGGTTTCTATGGCTTTGTTTAGACAGGCAGCCCAATTCAGATCTGTCAATTCAGATCTTTTTTTGAGTAATTGGTCTTTTGACCAATCAGATCAAATCTGAAAAAGAGCTGATGGGAAAATATCTGATGTGACTGGTCAAAAGACCAATTAGTGGAAAAAATATCATAATTTGGGCTGCCTGTCTAAACGCAGCCCTTGTCTCTCTGTCTCTGACCCAAACCTCTTATAAAGACGGTAGCTGATTGAGAAACATGTAGCTACAGTATCTAACCAATGAGGAAGTTGGCTCTGGCTGCTGATTGGCCAAACTGCTGTTCCATGTACTTGGCTTTGAACGTGAGCAGGCCAATGAAGGAGTTGAACTTCAGGAGGCTGCCACACAGAAGCAGAAAGTACGCTGGTGTGCTCAGCAGCTTTTTCAGTGACGGTATGAAACCTGAAGATATACGAGAAAAACATACAACACAGTTACTTTTTCTGGTTTGGGTTATGTGAATGCTTTGAGTCTTTATTATTTACAGTTAGAGGGCTCTGTATATAATGTATGGTTCCTGTATTGGAATATAAATGTCCATCATAGAAAATAGGCACAGGATTCTACTTCCTGGACATCATAAATAGTGCCAGGCATTTTTCTTGTTCACATGACCTGAGTGACTGAGAAAAACTTTGGGCTCTATTCATAAGCTATCTGAAAATCGCCAATGAAAGTCTTGACTACCTTTTGCAATTTCAGCCAGCGTCATGGACTGACGTGAGGTGGCGTCGCTGTTCTCTGTCCCATCCTGAGTAGGGGTGCTAGGAGGCAGCTTGCTCTCCTCTCCCTGCTTTGGCAGCGAGCGGGGCAGAAACCAGAAGGGGATGCCTGACAGGAGCATGATGACAGAGGAGACCAGGAAACCCAGCCACCAGGCCCCCACCCAGCGGGCATCCTTGGGAGTGATGGTCACAGTCTCTGGAAGATGTGAGACATCTCTATCATAAGGACTGATACACATACTATACTGAGAATACAAATAACATAAACGGAATTATTTGAGTATTTTCGAGTGGTTTTGAATTCATTTGGATCCAAAATTAATATACATTGCTTAGTAGAAAGGACCCTAAACACAATAATGTGTACAGTATGTGATTCTCTTACTCAGATCGACATATCCAATGTCTACATAGAGACTGGCACACAACGACCCCAGCAGGAAACCAAACATGGGACCTAGCAGTGTGATGGTCTGTAGACATGCTGTCAATCATAAAACACACAGTTAGGCCTACAGCCTGATCTACTCAGTTACTGTACATATTTACAATAAATGACACACATTCATTGTACGGTTAACACATACACACACACACACACACACACACACACACACACACACACACACACACACACACACACACACACACACACACACACACACACACACACACACACACACACACACACACACACACACACACAATGGCTTCCGCTGCGAGTGGAATTAACTCACCAATGTAAAAAGCAGAGTTTTCAGCTTTAGCGAAGTCGTCGATGTAGGAGATGCCTAGTGGGGTGACGGGGGTCTCTCCTATCCCCCTCAGAGCGTTCCCCAGAAACACATAGATCCACATGTGGGAGCTGGAGTCCCTCACACAGTCTACAGAGGGAATCACACACAGGTGCACAGTAGAACTCCTCTATCAGGGACGACGTATGTACAACTTGTACGCTGCACCATGGTTCCCTATGAAGCCAATAGGCATCTGTAGGGCCTGCAGAAATAGTATTGTTTTATTTTATTTATTTTATTTTACCGTTATTTTACCAGGTAAGTTGACTGAGAACACGTTCTCATTTGCAGCAACGACCTGGGGAATAGTTACAGGGGAGAGGAGGGGGATGAATAAGCCAATTGTAAACTGGGGATTATTAGGTGACCGTGATGGTTGAGGGCCAGATTGGGAATTTAGCCAGGACACCGGGGTTAACACCCCTACTGTAAGTAAAGTCTCATGCTAGTTCAGCCTTTGACAAGTCAGGCCAAGCGAGACTACTGCAGGAAGGTACAATTATAGTGGTAGAGACAGGTGAAGATGTTTCTCTGCGATTGGTACCTGTGTTGATGTCCGAAGATGTCTCCCTCTGGATCTCAGGGATGTCTGTCTGCTTTAGAAGGTCCAGACATGGAGTTATACTGACACTGTCATTCATTGAGCCTCGGATGACTGTGTCAAATGTGTAGCTGTAGAAGAGACAGACCAGTTAGTTGTCATGTCATGTTCTGCAGGCCTTATGATGAGCAAGGACTCAAGTTTAAGTGTAACAATGACATGATTCGTTGAGATGAGACGCTGATCAACAACCAATCTTTCGTGGACAGATCTACGTAAACACAACTGCTTGTGTAGAATCTGTCAGGAAGGAATGGGATGCGTAGGCTAACGAGCGGCAGTAGTTTCTGTGTTTTTTTTGTTACTGGTTATTTTGTGTGTTAGCAGATTTCGATTTCCGAAAGGGGAGGGGACATTTGGCCCATGGACTTGCTCGTAACTTGTAAAGAGAGAAGGTGGAGCTCCTCATTCCGATTACGCTCCTTCTTATAGCATCTCTTAATCCCATCTGTTAACGTGTGTAGCCCCATAACATAATCAAGCAGCTGACCAATTACGCAAGACTTTAGTTCTAAGTTAACCGAGATGAATCAGCGACTGCATACGTTTCTTTATTTCTAAAGTGAAACTATCATCCGTATTGGAGTATCTCTACAAGTATAAGTTTAACCAGTATTTCAATTGTTTTACCGTCCCATGAAGAAGTGTGGTAGGCCTGTGAGGAATGATCCTACGGCCATGAGGAAACAGCCCACAGCGATGAGCCTGGGCCGGTGCAGCTTTGCCCCAAAATGGCTGACCACAGCCAGGAACAGCAGGTTACCTGCAAGAAACCACAACACTACAGTAGCCTGGAAACGCAAATTTAAGCTCTGTTTAAAAAAATACTAAACATAACAGAACAGTTTGGGTTCCAGACTACCACAACATAGCAGCACATAAAACAATGTTAGGGGTTTGGTAGAGTTATGGACGAACTGCCAGTTAATCAATTAATAGGAACAACTACAAAACGGAACAGTATTGAGAGCAGACTGATTGAATCACAACAAAAATGGACCACACTGTAGTCTGTAGCGAATATCTAGTTTCTCTACATGAATTCTCAAGCAACTCAATGTTATTGTTGATACCCATCTCAAAGCTGCCGTCTATGAGTCCGATGAGAGAGCTGGACAGGTCAAAGCGTCTCTCTATCTGAGTGATGGCACTCTTCATGTAGGTCCCTGACAGAGCCTTGGAGAAGTAGGCGAATGACAGGGCCACGATGAACAGCTGACAAACACAAGGGAGAGAACATTAGTGTGTGTTTATCCATGTGTATGTGCTTGCCAATGGTTGTTTGTCAACGTGTGTGTGTGTGTGTGTGTGTGTGTGTGTGTGTGTGTGTGTGTGTGTGTGTGTGTGTGTGTGTGTGTGTGTGTGTGTGTGTGTGTGTGTGTGTGTGTGTGTGTGTGTGTGTGTGTGTGTGTGTGTGTGTGTGTGTGTGTGTGTGTGTGTCTGTCTGTGTGTGCATGCTTATGTGCGTGCCAATGTGTACTCGCGGGAACGACGTGAGTGCATATGTTTCGCACATCTGTCTGTGTGTGTGTGCATGCGTGGATGCGTGTGCAGACAGAGTGCATGCACATTCATTTGTGTGCATTTTAAAGCATTATTAAGCACCTTGAGTGTAGAACAGCAGGGGCGTTTGGTGGCCTGCTTGTCAGAAACACACAGTTCCTGTTGGCTGGTCAGCTTCCCTTTGTCCTCGGCTGGATCACCCATTCTATCCAGTCAGATACAGGACAGCACACTGCCTCTCAGCTTGCTCACCCTTATGCAAAAAAACACATGAATTTCACACGTGAACACGTGAAGTGTTCCAAAAACATGTTTTCATGATCACGTGATCTTATGTGAAGTTAATGTGATAATGTGATAATGTAAAGCAACATGTGATTACACGAAACTACACATGTGAAAATGTGATCACTTGAAGTGTTCCAAAACATTTTTGTTTTCACATGATTTCACATAAAATGTCACATTTGAAATCATGTGACTTTCAACAAGTGAAATAATGTGGTTTTTCTGTAAGGGCAGGAATATAGCATGCATTTTGATGTTATGTTTGATGTTACATGATCTTGAAAAGGCAATGTTCTTTGAGGTTCTTCCATGTTCCTTTCCATTTATTTTCCATTTTACTTTCCCTCAGTCGTTTTCACTTTCCTTGCCAAACAAGCTATGTGTCAGTCAAGACTTATTCAGAGCCAACATGAATTGAAAGCAGCTTTCAATTGATTTTAAACCATTCAACAAATAGTTTTATAAAGGTAGAGTAGACCCAACTAAACACTCTTGATTCTTTAGACACACATTGAGAGCCTACACGACCGTAATTAGCCCCAAACGGAGCATGGTAGCCTATTAATATGAGTAAGAAAATACTGACTTAATAACTCTTACCTCTGGAGTATGAGAATCCAAAAGTGGCTATTCACAAACACCTCGGCACAGTTACTGTCAGGTACTGGAAATCAAATCCATGTTCTGAGATGACGAAGATGATTCTGGCTTCATTTGAATGCTAGTAACAATAGGAAACACAGGCCAACACAATGCAAATATGTACATGAGTTAGATGGTGGAAGCAGGGAGCATAGCTGGACAAAGGCACTGGCATTTTTTCTGTTTTCTGATAATCCCCCCCAGATTTAGCCTGGCTAATTCTTTCTCCCCTCCCAAATTCTCAGCACTCCAACCTGAAGTCTGAAGTAATAGCAGAGTCAGAATCAATCAAGTACCACCAAAACACACACATACAGTGGGGAGAACAAGTATTTGATACACTGCCGATTTTGCAGGTTTTCCTACTTACAAAGCATGTAGAGGTCTGTAATTTTTATCATAGGTACACTTCAACTATGAGAGACGGAATCTAAAACAAAAATCCAGAAAATCACATTGTATGATTTTTAAGTAATTAATTTGCATTTTATTGCATGACATAAGTATTTGATACATCAGAAAAGCAGTACTTAATATTTGGTACAGAAACCTTTGTTTGCAATTACAGAGATCATACGTTTCCTGTAGTTCTTGACTAGGTTTGCACACACTGCAGCAGGGATTTTGGCCCACTCCTCCCTACAGATCTTCTCCAGATCCTTCAGGTTTCGGGGCTGTCGCTGGGCAATACGGAGTTTCAGCTCCCTCCAAAGATTTTCTATTGGGTTCAGGTCTGGAGACTGGCTAGGCCACTCCAGGACCTTGAGATGCTTCTTACGGAGCCACTCCTTAGTTGCCATGGCTGTGTGCTTCGTGTCGTTGTCATGCTGGAAGACCCAGCCACGACCCATCTTCAATGCTCTTACTGAGGGAAGGAGGTTGTTGGCCAAGATCTCGCGATACATGGCCCCATCCATCCTCCCCTCAATACGGTGCAGTCGTCCTGTCCCCTTTGCAGAAAAGCATCCCCAAAGAATGATGTTTCCACCTCCATGCTTCACGGTTGGGATGGTGTTCTTGGGGTTGTACTCATACTTCTTCTTCCTCCAAACACGGCGAGTGGAGTTAGACCAAAAAGCTCTATTTTTGTCTCATCAGACCACATGACCTTCTCCCATTCCTCCTCTGGATCATCCAGATGGTCATTGGCAAACTTCAGACAGGCCTGGACATGCACTGGCTTAAGCAGGGGGACCTTGCGTGCGCTGCAGGATTTTAATCCATGACGGCGTAGTGTGTTACTAATGGTTTTCTTTGAGACTGTGGTCCCAGCTCTCTTCAGGTCATTGACCAGGTCCTGCCGTGTAGTTCTGGGCTGATCCCTCACCTTCCTCATGATCATTGATGCCCCACGAGGTGAAATCTTGCATGGAGCCCCAGACCGAGGGTGATTGACCGTCATCTTGAACTTCTTCCATTTTCTAATAATTGCGCCAACAGTTGTTTCCTTCTCACCAAGCTGCTTGCCTATTGTCCTGTAGCCCATCCCAGCCTTGTGCAGGTCTACAATTTTATCCCTGATGTCCTTACACAGCTCTCTGGTCTTGGCCATTGTGGAGAGGTTGGAATCTGTTTGATTGAGTGTGTGGACAGGTGTCTTTCATACAGGTAACGAGTTCAAACAGGTGCAGTTAATACAGGTAATGAGTGGAGAACAGGAGGGCTTCTTAAAGAAAAACTAACAGGTCTGTGAGAGCCGGAATTCTTACTGGTTGGTAGGTGATCAAATACTTATGTCATGCAATAAAATGCAAATTAATTATTTAAAAATCATACAATGTGATTTTCTGGATTTTTGTTTTAGATTCCGTCTCTCACAGTTGAAGTGTACCTATGATAAAAATTACAGACCTCTACATGCTTTGTAAGTAGGAAAACCTGCAAAATCGGCAGTGTATCAAATACTTGTTCTCCCCACTGTACATGCGTGTACACACACACACACACACACACACACACACACACACACACACACACACACACACACACACACACACACACACACACACACACACACACACACACACACACACACACACACACACACACACACAGAACCTGACTGGATAAATGTTAAAGTACCTGACCTGAGTTGGGGCTCCTCTCTCCTCCTGTGTATCCCAGACAAACAGCTGAGTCTCCCGCCTCTTTCCCTCCTTGTCTCTGGTGGCAGACCTTTCCCCTCCTACTCTCTGCCCCCTGAGCCTGAGCCCCTATTCTATGAGCGGGTGGCAGTGGAGGTACTGAGGACCGACCTAACAAAAGGCCTGGCACATTTCTATTCCACACACAAGCCTAGATAGAAACAAGTGGAGAGAGTGTGGAGAGAGAGAGAGAGAGAGAGAGAGAGAGAGAGAGAGAGAGAGAGAGAGAGAGAGAGAGAGAGAGAGAGAGAGAGAGAGAGAGAGAGAGACAAATCAACTTAGTTAACTCTTGAGAGGCTGCACAGCATCTCCCTTTTTCACACAGCCTGCTTTCCTCAAAACCAACCTTTCTGGATGCCAAACATCAAGCACCCCTAAGGGTCCTTGGGGGCACCTGTGAGTGCAGGTTGCAGGTTTTGTACACCACAAAAACCTCAGCTGCACTTGTTAAGCATTTAATCTGTCGAAGAGGACTACAAGAAGGCAACATTGCCGGTTACAAAACCAGCTCGGCCAAATGTGTCCCAATGGGTGGACCCAGCTGGGTCTGAGTCAGGGGAATGTGTTATTAGCATGTTTAACCCGCATGCATGTGGTGCAGGCAGACAGGTCGCCCTGAAAGCAGCTTTGCCCCAACAGGAGTTTAAGGGATTAACAGTTAAGAACCTGACACATTCCTGGGCACCAACCAAGGGAAAGTGCCCTTTGTGTTGACACCTTACTATTGCTTCACGCTTTTGTCAACTGGCATGGCAGAGACAAATTTGTACGTCTAACTTCCATACTGTAGGTAATAGAAGCGCCAGCGGGTGATGTTAGGAAGGTACTGCAGCTTAAGATATATATTGAACATACAGGTTTAACACTTTGGTGGATTTGGAGTTGTTTGCACTACAACGCATGTGTAGACTCAAGGTCTAGTTGACCTTCATTCCTTTCCTTTCGCTGTACTGTTCAGCAGAATACCAGTGCAAAGAAGATGTTATACTACTTTCTGTAGACAGTGTAGCCTTCTGGTGATATTGGTTACTGCTTATTTTCACCAGTTGTTGAAGACCTATCAACGGTTGAGATTTGTTATGGGATTTTTATGAATAATGACTAAATGATGTATACATTTAACGTAGAACTATAACTAAAACGACCCTGTCATTGTATGATTGTATGACATTTATTAGAATCATACATCTATAAATCGGATGTGTGTAGTTTTAGTCAGAATTAGGACAAGGACTTTTTGTTCCTTGTTAGTATGTAAGCAGGGTGCAAGTGTGAGACAATGTATGAGATAAGAGGAGCTTATCTACTACTGTGTTCCTTTCAGGATATTCTGTCCCCACCCAGGGAGGGGAGAGACCTTGGGCTTGTAGTAGATTGTATAACAGGTGGCAGACAATGTATGAGAAGAAGACTTGTGAACTATATTCTCATTGTTTCTGAGAGGAGGAGGGACATTTATGACGAAATGTGAGGTATATAGACCAATGTACAGGAAATGATAGGCAGAACGTTCCCGTAAATAAACATTTGACTATTGTAGACTGGGCCTCTGTCTGTTTTTATTTCTATCAGTATTTATACACTTGTTTAATGACCGATTTACAAATCATTGGAAATCATTGAAAATGACAAGAATATGCAAGTTTAACAACGGCACAACAAAATATCACCATTACAGTATATACATGTCCTAATCACTGGCTACAGTACTGTATATACAGCCTTCTCAATATTGACAAGAATTATTGATATAAATTCACAAGATCGCTTAAAAACAGGGCTTTACAAGGTAAAAAATAGTACAACCAACAACATTCCATCGCCATTAATATGTTCTTGAACTAATATTCTTCAATTGCAAAAGATAGATTACAACATTTAGAACAAAGATAAAATTGAGGGTAAACTAAGTTTACCAATAGAACTAACAACCAGGTTTAGTGGAATTATGAAATAGTATGAATTTATTTATCGACATTTAAATCTCAATGAAAACATGTCATTTTTACCAGTAACTGTGAGCTTGTTTTCTTTAGCAACTGTGGTGTAAACGGGATAAAAGCTTCTGCCCTGTACATTATCTGGAACTAATAAACTCGGGCAGTACCAAGTCGTCCATTATTTCCAAATAATGTACAACGTTTCAGCGTTTATCCCTTACATGTACGTGTGTATGTAAATGTATAGATGTCTCTCTGGGTCTATCCGCCCTTTCCTTGCTGTGTTTGGTCCTCTCCTTTCTGCCCCAGTCTCTTTCTGGTGCAAGCTGCAGCCACCTTATGACAAACTTCTCCGTCTCTCCATCTGTAGCCTTGGATGTGAAAGTGTTTCTCTTGACACCACCTTTGAATAACAGAAATAAAGAGCAAAATAAGTAGTTACAACAATTAGTCAGATATTGACACCACAGACAAATCCTAGGAATGACACTCCAGACCTCAAACGCGAAGCACATGAACACAACACAATAACCACAGAGGTTTTCAATTTCAACACTCAGTCAAACAGATCAAGAGATGTAAATATGTTCCTGTTGTAGCGCCACCGTGTGGTCAATTTGAAAGCTTGCATATGTGGAGTCTTGACAGGGTTTGGAACATGTGTACAAAGTTTAGTTGCGATACAAATATCCGTGTCTGATTTATACGCATTTATGTGCCAGACTACGCCCACATTAATGTTTTTGGTCAGTTGTTTGAAATACTAGTCTGGAAAATATTGCGTTGAAAGACATTTGTCCATAGATGCCATAGATTCACCCAGATTGGCGGGCCCCAAAGGCCTCGGATCAATTTCCTGGATTTTTTTATTTTATTTTTTAAACTTTTATTTAACTATGCAAGTCAGGTAAGAACACATTCTTATTTACAATGATGACCTACCCCGGCCAAACCCAGACGATGCTGGGCCAATTGTGCGCTGCCCTATGGGACTCCCAATCATGGCCAGATGTGATACAACCTGAAATCAAACCAGGGACTGTAGTGACACCTCTTGCACTGGGATGCAGTGCCTTAGACCACTGCGCCACTCGGGAGCCCAGATGCAAGGTCTGGCCATCCATTATATAAAAATTCCAGTTAACCATGTTTTGAGGCTATAAGGTGTTTGTTTTCAGTTAAACAGGTCTATGTTTGGTTCTGATGGGGATGAACAGTTAAACTAAGCTCAACAAGCATTTATAACTTATTTTCTTCAAGAATCAATGGCTATACAGTGCCTAATGGAAGTCAACACACCCGTGAACAGTTTTTACATTTGAGATTGAATCCTTTACTGTCCAGCCACACCAGCTCAGGCTCAGGGGGTGCATCGCCAGCCTTCAGATTCACATTTTGAGAATTTGGTGCACGGTGGTAGGTGGAGACAGGCCATCAGAGAGACTGCGGGTGGAGAGACAGAGTCTGCTGGTAGGGAGACAAACAAGAAGACATCTATTGTAGAGCACATTACTTTACATGGGGTTCAAGTGAGGAATGGGTTGAACTGGAAACACTCATCATTCAACCTATAGAATGCTGTTTTACATTGTACTTATAGTTATTATTAGTGGAACGTTAAAATGTATTGTAAACCAGAATGGATGGACTGTAATGGTTGTTAAACAAGTAATACGTTATTATGAGTTGTGTCACACATACATTTCTGGCTGTGAACAGTCTGAGTATTTGGTGCATGGTGGTGAAAGGTGGAGACAGTCGGTCAGACAGGAAGACAAACAAGAAGACATGTATTGTCGAGCACACTGCTTTACATGGGGTTTAAGTGAGGAATGGGAACGGAGAAACTTTGACAACAACCATGACCAGTCCAGCAATGAAGCTAGCTACAATGTCACAAAGTAATTAGCGACTGCGGCGAAATACACTACTACAAATAGAATAGCTACAATTACCTTCAGTTGAAGTCGGAAGTTTACATACACCTTAGCCAAATACATTTAAACTCCGTTTTTCACAATTCCTGACATTTAATCCTAGTAAAAAATCCCTGTCTTAGGTCAGTTAGGATCACCACTTTATTTTAAGAATGTGAAATGTCAGAATAATAGTAGAGAGAATGATTTATTTTAGCTTTTATTTCTTTCATCACATTCCCAGTGGGTCAGAAGTTTACATACACTCAATTAGTATTTGGTAGCATTGCCTTCAAATTGTTTAACTTCTGTCAAATGTTTTGGGTAGCCTTTCACAAGCTTCCCACAATAAGTTGGTTGAATTTTGGCCCATTCCTCCTGACAGAGCTGGTGTAACTGAGTCAGCTTTGTAGGCCTCCTTGCTCGCACATGCTTTTTCAGTTCAAACCACAAATTTTCTATAGGATTGAGGTCAGGGCTTTGTGATGGCCACTCCAATACCTTGACTTTGTTGTCCTTAAGCCATTTTGCCACAACTTTGGAAGTATGCTTGGGGTCATTGTCCATTTGGAAGACCCATTTGCGACCAAGCTTTAACTTCCTGACTGATATCTTGAGATGTTGCTTCAATATATCCACATAATTTATCTTCCTCATGAAGCGATCTATTTTGTGAAGTGCACCAGTCCCTCCTGCAGCAAAGCACCCCCACAACATGATGATAACACCCCCGTGCTTCACAGTTGGGATGGTGTTCTTTGGCTTGCAAGCCTCCCCCTTTTTCCTCCAAAAATAACGATGGTCATTATGGCCAAACAGTTCTATTTTTGTTTCATCAGACCAGAGGACATTTCTCCAACAAGTACAATCTTTGTCCCCATGTGCAGTTGCAAACCGTAGTCTGGCTTTTTTATGGCTGTTTGGAGCAGTGGCTTCTTTCTTGCTGAGCGGCCTTTCAGGTTATGTCGATATAGGACTCGTTTTACTGTGGATATAGATACTTTTGAACCTGTTTCCTCCAGCATCTTCACAAGGTCCTTTGCTGTTGTTCTGGGATTGATTTGCACTTTTCGCACCAAAGTACGTTTATCTCTAGGAGACAGAACGCATCTCCTTCCTGAGCAGTATGACGGCTGCGTGGTTCCATGGTGTTTATACTTGCATACTATTGTTTGTACAGATGAACGTGGTACCTTCAGAGGTTTGGAAATTGCTCCCAAGGATGAACCAGACTTGTGGAGGTCTACAATTTTTTTTCTGAGGTCTTGGCTGATTTCATTTGATTTTCCCATGATGTCAAGCAAAGAGGCACTGAGTTTGAAGGCCTTGAAGTACATTCACAGGTACACCTCCAATTGACTCAAATTATGTCAATTAGCCTATCAGAAGCTTCTAAGGCCATGACATCATTTTCTGGAATTTTACAAGCTGTTTAAATCAGTCAATTTAGTGTATGTAAACTTCTGACCCACTGGAATTGTGATAAAGCGAATTATAAGTGAAATAATCTGTCTGTAAACAATTATTGGAAAAATTACTTGTGTCATGCACAAAGTAGATGTCCTTACCGACTTGGTTTTACTTTTGTAGTCCATGATTGTCTGTAGTCCCTGCCACATACGTCTCGTGTCTGAGCCATTGAATTGCGACTCCCCTTTATCTCTATACTGGCGTTTAGCTTGTTTGATTGCCTTGCGGAGTGAATAACTACGCTGTTTATATTCTGCCATATTACCAGTCACCTTGACATGGTTGCGAATGCTACCATCCATCCACGGTTTCTGGTAGTAGTAGGATCTCAATGTTACCTCCTTTGTTTGGTAGTGCAGCATGCTCAATGCCTGTGTATTGAGGGAGGAGATAGGATGGTTAGCTTCAACAAAGTGACCTGCTACTGGATAGTCAATGTTCTTACACCTGATTGAGCTGTGGTGTTCAGCTATGCATTGTTTTAATTTTATTTTTGTTTGTCCTACACAGGCTTTCCCACATGAGCAGGTTATGAGATAGATTACTCCCTTTGTCTTGCGTGAGATGATACCCCTAACAGGGATTGTTCAACCTGTATGTGGGTGTCTGAAGAAGGATGTTTTATAGTGCTATTGCAATGTCGGCATGAGCCACATTTGTAGTTCCCATTTGGAATGGGTATCAAGAGTGTCTGAGTGGGCTAAGGGGGCAGGTTAGATCTCACCAAGCTATCTCCAATATTGCGCCCACGCTTATAGACCACCAGTGGGGGTTCCTTGAAGAGGTGTGTGATTGTTTTTTGTCTGATTGCAGAATATGCCCGTGTTTTTTCAGGATTTCTTTAATTTTCTCCGAACACTTGGTGCAAAAGACTGTTGCATTGTTTTTCTTCTTTGGTTGAGTTTTTAGCAATTCCTCTCCTGGTTTTTGAGATATTTTTTATCATTGCAGCATCAAGAGGTTTGTCCTTGTAGCCTCTTGTTTTTTATTTATCTGTAATTTTTTTAGCATTGTTGTCAAAATCTGTCTGGTGGCCACAGTTTTGTTTAACCCTGCATTACTGCCATTCTACAGTGTGAGAGATGAGGTCTCATGCTGGGAGGAAGTGTGCATCACCAGAGGACATCGCACCCTGATTCCAGAGGTCCTGAAAGTGCAAGTGCTTCGCATGGCATATGAGGGGCACCTGGGCATCGTTAAGGGGAAGCAAAGGTGCAGGGACATGGTCTGGCAGCGAAATATTGACAGTGATATTGAGGCCCTTGTGAAGGACTGCACAGCATGCCCGATGAGTGGGAAATCAGGCAGAACCACTCATGCACCCCTGACACCAATGGAATGGCCAAAGGCTCCCTGGTGTAACCAGACACTTCTTGGGTTGTCACACTGTAGGAAGTATTGGATGAGCAGGGGGAAGGAGAATAACTAACCTTAACCATAAACCTAACCTTAACATTACTGTATTTACAGTGCTTTCAGAAAGTATTCATACCCCTTGACTTATTACACATTTTGTTGTGTTACAGCCTGAATTCAAAATTGATTCATTTATATATATTTTTTAACCTATCTACACACAATACCCCATTATGACTAAGTGAAAACGTGTTTGTAGACATTTTTGCTAATTTATTGAAAATGAAATACAGAAATATCTCATTTACAAAGGTATTCACACCCCTGAGTGAATACTTTGTAGAGGCCTTTTTGGTAGCGATTACAGCTGTCTTTTTGGGTAAGTCTCTAAGAGCTTTCCACACCTGGATTGTGCAACATTTGCCCATTATTCTTTATTTTCAAATTGGTTGTTGATCATTACTAGACAACCATTTCCAGGACATGCCACTCGGGAACATTCACTGTCTTCTTGGTAAGCAACTCCAGTGTAGATTTGGCCTTATGTTTTAGGTTATTGTCCTGCTGAAAGGTGAATTCATCTCTCAGTGTCTGGTGGAAAGCATTCCCGCTAAGATTTTGCCTGTGCTTAGCGCCGTTATGTTATTTTTTTATCCTGAAAAACACCCCAGTCCTTAATAATTACAAGCATAACCATAACATGATACAGCCACCACTTTGCTTGAAAATATGGAGAGTGGTACTCAGTAATGTGTTTTATTCGATTTGCCCCAAACATAACACTTTGTATTCAGAACAAAAAGTGAATTGCTTTTCCACATTTTTTGCAGTATTACTTTAGTGCCTTGTTGCAAACAGGATGCATGTTTTTGAATATTTTTATTCTGTACAGGCTTCCTTCTTTTCACTCTGTCAATTAGGTTAGTATTGTGGAATAACTACAATGTTGTTGATCCGTCCTCAGTTTCCTCCTATCACAGCCATTCAATTCTGTAATTGGACTCATGGTGAAATCCTTGAGCGGTTTGTTTTTCGGATTATAATTCCACTTTGACATTATGGGGTATTGTGTGAAGGCCAGTGACACAAAATCTCAATCATCAATTTTAAATTCAGGCTATAACACAAGAAAATGTGGAAAGAGTCAAGGGGTGTGAATACTTTCCGATAGCACTGTATATAGCATGAACTGCAGTTGTTCTTTTATTGTGTTACTTTATCATTTTTTACTTTAATTACTTTAGTAAATATTTTCTTAACTCTTCTTGAACTGCACTGTTGGTTAAGGGCTTGTAAGTAAGCATTTCACGGTAAGGTCTGCACTTGTTGTATTCGGCGCATGTGACAAATAAAGTTTGATTTGATTTACCCTTGATAGGACATGGTGAGGCCAGCCACCTCTGAGTTGTCACACTGTAGGAAGTACTGGATGAGCAGGAGGCAGAAGGAGAGGAAGAGTCGGGCTGCTCCCAGAACGCTCAGCTTGAACCGCTTCATCACAAAGCCTCCCACAATGATCCCAATTGCCACCGCAGGCAGGTTCATTAAAACTAGACAGACAAGTCAAGTTTGTAGTACTTTATTGTCCTAAAAGCAGTGAAATCATTTGCCATGCATCACATTTTAAAACCACATGCAACATTAAAAACATTAAATACAACAGGCTAAATTGAAAGATTTGTAATAACGGTCAGGAAAGTAGTTGAATATATTTAGTTAGGAAGCATAGATTGATAAATGTGTTATAGCATGATTTATAATGTCTAGCACGTGTAAAACTAATGCATAGCAGAGTATTGTAAAAACACTTACAGTATGTTACTGCTGAGTGTAAATTGTGTGGGAAAAGTGTTGCATGACAGTCATGTACAGTATGAGCTAGATACTCATTGACAAGTGGTGGTGAGTAATCAGGTTAGCCACTGTACTATCTAATAACAGTACAGAGTGCTCTTTCAGTTTAAAGTTGCCGCCCACACACACACACACACACTACTGACTTTTAGTCATAATTATCTCTGTTAATCTCAAGCACATGTTCTTTCAATGACAACATTGTTTTGGCTTTCTTCTGAATGAAGGAGAGAAAAAGTGTCTGTGTGTGTGTGTGTGTGTGTGTGTGTATATACACACTGCTCAAAAAAATAAAGGGAACACTTAAACAACACAATGTAACTCCAAGTCAATCACACTTCTGTGAAATCAAACTGTCCACTTAGGAAGCAACACTGATTGACAATAAATTTCATATGCTGTTGTGCAAATGGAATAGACAACAGGTGGAAATTATAGGCAATTAGCAAGACACCCCCAATAAAGGAGTGGTTCTGCAGGTGGTGACCACAGACCACTTCTCAGTTCCTATGCTTCCTGGCTGATGTTTTGGTCACTTTTGAATGCTGGCGGTGCTTTCACTCTAGTGGTAGCATGAGACGGAGTCTACAACCCACACAAGTGGCTCAGGTAGTGCAGCTCATCCAGGATGGCACATCAATGCGAGCTGTGGCAAGAAGGTTTGCTGTGTCTGTCAGCGTAGTGTCCAGAGCATGGAGGCGCTACCAGGAGGCAGGCCAGTACATCAGGAGGTGGGGGTTGTGCTTACAACCCAACACCGTGCAGGACGTTTGGCATTTGCCAGAGAACACCAAGATTGGCAAATTCGCCACTGGCGCCCTGTGCTCTTCACAGATGAAAGCAGGTTCACACTGAGCACATGTGACAGACGTGACAGAGTCTGGAGACGCCGTGGAGAACGTTCTGCTGCCTGCAACATCCTCCAGCATGACCGGTTTGGCGGTGGGTCAGTCATGGTGTGGGGTGGCATTTCTTTGGGTGCCGCACAGACCTCCATGTGCTCGCCAGAGGTAGCCTGACTGCCATTAGGTACCGAGATAAGATCCTCAGACCCCTTGTGAGACCATATGCTGGTGCGGTTGGCCCTGGGTTCCTACTAATGCAAGACAATGCTAGACCTCATGTGGCTGGAGTGTGTCAGCAGTTCCTGCAAGAGGAAGGCATTGATGCTATGGACTGGCCCGCCCGTTCCCCAGACCTGAATCCAATTGAGCACATCTGGGACATCATGTCTCGCTCCATCCACCAACGCCACGTTGCACCACAGACTGTCCAGGAGTTGGCGGATGCTTTAGTCCAGGTCTGGGAGGAGATCCCTCAGGAGACCATCCTCCACCTCATCAGGAGCATGCCCAGGCGTTGTAGGGAGATCATACAGGCACGTGGAGGCCACACACACTACTGAGCCTCATTTTGACTTGTTTTAAGGACATTACATCAAAGTTGGATCAGCCTGTAGTGTGGTTTTCCACTTTAATTTTGAGTGTGACTCCAAATCCAGACCTCCATGGGTTGATACATTTGATTTCCATTGATAATTTTTGTGTGATTTTGTTGTCAGCACATTCAAGTATGTAAAGAAAAAAGTATTTAATAAGAATATTTAATTCCTTCAGATCTAGGATGTGTTATTTTAGTGTTCCCTTTATTTTTTTGAGCAGTGTATATATATATATGTGCCTCCTGTACTGTAGCCTACCTATAAAGAAGATTGCTTTGGAGGGAGACTGCCCGTAGACTTGCTCCATGAACTTGGGTTTGAAGGTGATCATCCCTATGAAGTCGTTGACTGTCACCAGGGACATCAGAATGATCAGCAGGTAGACTTTGCTGCTGAACAGCCTTTTCAAGGATGGCCCAAAATCTGGAAATAACAATAAATAACACAATTCAGAAAGAATTCAAAAATACATACTGTAATATTCAGTAGCAAAACAGTCTGCAACCAACCATACACAAACAACTACCCTCACATGACTTAGCAACATCATAGAAGTGAATTATCTTCAGATTCAACCCAAATAGAATGATTAACGAATTAGTAACTAATAAAATGAAGCAAATGCAACATGATTATTAGTAACACATATTCCGCCATAAATACAATATTGATGTGCACATATAAATACAACCCAGCTTACATAAAATAGACAATGTATGATTTGTTAATTCAAGGGTCTGTGACCTAAATCCACAGAGCCAATGTCCACATAGATCTTGGCACAGAAGGATCCAAACAGGAAGTCAAATACGGGCCTCAGGATGCCAACAGTCTGTAAACAAGGGAGGCAGAGAAGACAGAGAGAGTTGTTCAGATACAGTTCAAGCAGCAAGCAACAGAAAAGACAATAGATTTAACTGAAATCAGTCCAGTAGTTTGGCCAGATTCGTTTGTCATGTGGTTTGCTGTAGCTGATACATCTAAATCAGTTACCGGTATTTGTAGGATGGCAGATTTTGATATGGAATGCCTGAAGAGGTTGTTTCTAACCAAGGTTTACATGATTTGCCAGACTAAAATACAGTTTGATACAAATCAAGTAACAGCTCAAATTGTAATGTGGTAGGTGTTGGGTGAAGTTGCCCCAAGATGCTGATCTTGGGTCAGTTTTCATTTCCCCCACTAAGCTTAGGATTGAGGAGGGGAAGTTGTTCCTAGACCTGCGTCTAGGTGAAACTTCAACCGGGAGCAATGTGGTTTAAAAAGAGGTTTACTATCCAATGTTGATATGGTACACCTGAAAGTGTTTTTTACTAACCAAGGTAGATGGCAGTGTTCTCCTTTCTGGCGTAGTCGTCCAGATAGGACACTCTACAAGGCATGACAGGGGTCTCACCAATCCCACACAGCATGTTACCCAGGAATACATAGATCCACATGGACGAGCCTGCCTCCTTCTCACACACTGTGGGAACACCATTTCTGTTTAGAACACGGTTTCTTAATCCTGATCCTGGGGACCCAAAGGGGTGCACATTTTGGTTTTTGCCCTAACAATAAGACACTTGTTTCAACTAATCCACTCATCAGTCAGGTGTGTTAGGGCTAGGACAAAAACAAAAAAGTACACCATTTTGGGTTCCTAGAACCAGGATTCTGAAAAAAATGGCTTATACAACTAGGATAGGATCAACTTAAGGGTAAAATGGTCTTGAATACAAAGTGCTGCTCTATAAAAAATACCTTGTGGCAAACAATTTTTTATTTTACCCCCTTTTTTGTGATATCCAATTGAGATCTTGTCTTATCGCTGCAACTCCCAAACGGGCTCAGGAGAGGCGAAGGTCGAGTCATGCATCCTCCGAAACGTGACCTGCCAAACCGCGCTTCTTAACACCCGCCCGTTTAACCCGGACGCAAGCCACACCAATGTGTCAGAGGAAACACTGTTTAACTGACGACCGAAGATAGCCTGCAGGCGCACGGCCCACCACAAGAGCACGATGAGACAAGTAAAGCCCCTCCGGCCAAACCCTCCCCTAACAATGCTGGGCCAAATTGTGCACCGCCCTATGGGACTCCCAGTTGTGACACAGCCTGGAATCTAACCTGTTTCTGTAGTGATACCTCAAGCACTGTGATGCAGTGCCTAAAACCACTGCAATACTCAGGAGAGTATTGCAGTGGTTTTAGGCACTGCATCCCTGTGGCAAGCTTTTAACCTGTGGCACACCATTTATCTGAGATTGGCGCAGTGGAGGCTGGTGGGAGGAATTATACAGTGGTGGGCTCATTGTAGTGGCTGGAATGGAATTAATGGACCGGAGTCAAACGTGGTTTCCATATGTTTGATACCGCTCCATTTAGTCCATTCCATGTATTCCATTGAGCCCGTCCTCCTATAGCCCCTCCCACTAGCCTCATCTGGTTTGGCGGTAATACTGTATCAACACGAAAATTCATAGGAATAATATATTGTTCAAGGTACCCAGATGCAGCCAGACTCGGATGCTGCTGTGATGGTGATTGACTCGTTACCTGCTTTACTCGCAGCTGTAGCCTGATCATTTATGACCAGATGACTCGTGTTGGATCGACAAGGCAGAATACTCTGTAGTGTTTTCCTCAGGTATATGTGACAGGGTTGTTTCATACATACCTGAATGGGAAAGAAATGACATGTATGTTTCCTCTATAAAGTGATACGGTGGTTTTGAGAAGTTTTGAGATACCCCATATCCCTTTTTCATACCCAAGCATTTCTTTGTTGTTTTTTGTACCACTTCTTAAAGAAGTGTTAAGATTTTCTTTCAAATCTTTATTGTCACGCCTTATGTTTACTTACATGTATATACTATGCACAAATATACATAGTCTAGAGACAATAAACCAAATAAGAGGTAGACTTACTGTCCCTGGAAGAAGTGTGGCAGAGCGGTGAGGAAGGCCCCAGCAGCCATGATGAGACAGACAATCCCTATCAGTCTGGGCCTGTGGAGCTTCGCCCCAAAGTAACTCACAGATGCTATCACCAGCAGGTTACCTGGCAGGAGAGAGAACAGACAACCATGGTATAGCCAATGAGTAATGTTTATGGAGCTAAAGTTAGAAGGCAAAACCTCACAGGGCACAGGATTTTACTGTTCAGAATCAAATCAACCCCAATACTTCTTGGATTGTATATCTGAAAGGATTGTGAGCAAAATGTTGAAAATTCCACCTAGCCCATCACAGGGCTTTAACCTTTAACCTTTAACCTTATTTGTCCCAGAGGAATGTTGGTTGTGCAGCAAGACCACACATAAAAATACAAAAAAAATAACATGGTATGGTTAGGTGGAGCCCTATAACTGCACTGCTTACACACTTTCAGATGTTCAGGACAAGTATATAGGGCTAGGGGCCAGGGTTTGATGTCCTCCTGAAGAACAATAAACATCATCTGTTGATTTCGGGCCCTGGGCAAACAAGGCCTTAGGACTAAGTACTTAGGAAATTAGGCCTACCCATCTCAAAGCTGCCATCGATGACTCCTATGAGTGAGCTGGGGATGTCGAAGCGTCTCTCTATCTGGGTGATAGAACTCTTCATGTAGCTTCCCCACAAAGGCTTTGGCGAAATACACAAAGGACAGGGAAACCAGGAGCAGCTGTGAAAATGAACACAAAGCAGAGTTCGATGAAGGCAATGTCCCTAGAGTCTAGACGTTGATCTGAGGCCAGATTTGTGTTGCCCAGACTATGGTTAGTTTTGGGAAGGGTAAACTGATATCCTAAATCTACCCAGAGGGGTCAGGAAAACATGAGTATGGTTTGTTTGACACCACCTTCCCTGTCCTACATTCAGTTGACTGTTAGTGAGACAGAACATCTACTGTAGTTCAAGACAACGAGTAATACCCAGACACAGAAAACAAAACTCTGACCCATTTTCATCCAGCCATGTGCTCATGTCGCCTGAGTTATGGAGTCACAACAAACAAAGGTTATCGACCATCATAACAGTCAGTTCTAGGGAATAATTTGTGTACACATCTGTAAGTGAATGTATGTGTGTGTACAGTATGTATGGCTGAATAAATACAAACACTGTGTTTCAACAAAATGTTTAGGTTGAAAAACTGCTTTGTCATTTTACAGATCTGGCTGTTGAATGACACACCAAAAGAATTTACTCTTGTATCTGCCCCCTCCTCTCCACCCCTTCTACCTATTCACCTATTTACATATTTGGCCTCCCTCTCCTTCAGTTCCTTCAGTTCAGATATACAGGTAGTTAAGAGTTTGTTTGCTCTTTTATTAGTCAATCTGCCATTGGTGTTTTTTTTGTAAAATACTGAAACTGAGCTGTAAAGAGAATAAACGATTAAAAGCTGTCGGTAAAGGACTGGGTCAGAGGCTATCCATGGACTAGGTTTACAGAATCACTGTAATCCCATTTGCCATAGTCAACAGCAGCACATATAAAAGCCAGGCGGCCTTTTAAAACTTAACTTACTTAGTCGTCTTCCTTCCTATGTGGAACATAAGGCTTCCACAAGATAATGCCACTATTCCCTAGCTTCTGCCTGTCTGGCCAGTACTTCAATCAGACTTATTTCATCTTATTTAACCTTTAATTTTCTCTTTCCAGGATACGTATTTTTCAAGAGACACCAGATAGTTCTCCTTGCAAGTTCTGTGTGGACCACTATTAAGTTGCAAATGTACTGTTTCTCATCATCATCTACTAGGAGGCATACATCCTTACTAAACTGAATGCCCTGATGATGCAACGAGTACCAGCTAGTTACCATCACAGAGATTCAGGGTGATGATATTATGAATTATAACGCCAACCTTCAGTTCGGAGCAGCAAAGCTCCCAGGGTGCCTTAGTTTCAACACTCATGATGACCTCCGCAGTTGACACAGGTAAATGTAGAGGGAACCAGCGGACCTAAAGACAGACGGCAAGATCCGAGGTTGACCACTGCGATTATCAAAACCTGGAGAACCTCGTTTTCTCAGGTACAACAAATGTCATTGCAGCTATGCAGATTAAGAATTAAATCATATTTTTATCCTCCTGTTGCTCTAGTCGTTATACAAATGATCAAACAAATCAGTCAACATACTGTGGGCAACACTATCTAACACAAGGAATGTTGTGAAATACAATATATTGATTTTTTTTTTAAAATACGTTTTTACCAGTTCAGCAGCAGAGGTCCAATGAGGAGATGGAGAGATGTGTTAGAGTGGCAGAGGATTTCACTGACTGGACTTTGGTCAAAGAGCAAACCTTGATCTCAAAGAGGTATTATAACACAGGTAGTTTGGATCCTGGATGTTGATTCGCTGAAACGATAACATCCATTCTACAGTAGTCAGTAACCGCAGGCCACCACTCGCGAACTCTTTGATCATGTCAACATGCAGGTCTTCCCCTAAAAAACATGAGTGTCCATGAGAGAGGTAGGACCCATCCATAGGTATCCTGGAGAAGAGAGTCCACAAGGTTCACGGAACACTATGGCACAGATGCAAAACACAATTATACACACATACGCTCACACATTTACACACACACAACCGCTGTACTCATGGAGAGAATATCATATGAGACTCCGTGATACACTGTAAATCCTCTCCTTGAGTCCTACTACTAAAAACAACGTATTTTACAAGCCTGTCATGTAGAGTTAAAGTATAAATCTTCTACAGACTTGCAGTGATTAAGGTGCTTTTTCCTCCCTCATGAAACTCATGAATGCCGGCCGAGACCATGAGGCAATGGTGGGCTTTCGGTTTCTCTCCATCTAAAACCAGAAATAAATCATTCTATATAACAAACTGGCTTTATTTACAAATTAGTAATGATGTCTCACCCCATGTTCAAGAATGGCCTTTTTCTTGCTTACTTTAGGTTATTTGAAAACGAAAGCGTCTCCAAAATATAGTTATTTTTTAAACGTATTATTATTAAATAATTTAGAATTATATAAAAGCCCCTTAGATATTCTCACAGATGTATTATTTATCCTGTTTTTCACAAGCAGAGCAGGCTGTGAATTCTGCAAACAACGTTTCTAGGGTAGGCTATTAGCAGGACTCCCGGCTCCCGAGTGGCGCACAGTGGGATTGCCTTGCAGTTCTCCAGCTTTAGTCACTGAGATAGCGGTGGGCGCACGAGGTTCAAGGCACGAGGGCAGGGGGCACGGGACAGAACGCAGCGCACAGAAGACAGACCTACGTAGCTCATGGGGAAGGGAGGAGGATAAAGGGGGAGGGGGGTGGACACCCACCCCACCCCACTGGGGAGCACAGAGCAACACTTTAAGGGGCATTGCACTAATAATGGCGCCGACTAGGGAAACGTTCCCGCTGTTCTTAGTGCCTGTCTGCACGTTCAAACTAAAACAATGTAACTAATAATGGCGTGAAAAATGCCCCTTATATATGAATTCGGGATTTAAATGTTTGTTAAATGTTTTGTTAAATGGATTTAACAAAAAATGACACATTTGTAAATCCCAAACTCTAAAAGGTAGATACAAATTATTTGTGACATTGTGGTTACAATAAATAGTGTAAACAAGGTGTAAACAAGATGCTGGGTTTTTATTTACAGTACTGATGGACAGTTGGAGGCATTTTGAACACAGATTTTCAAACACTTGTTTTGCACAATTGTACTGTAGTACTATAGCAGGTGTAGCCCTATTAGCAGGACAATACTCGTTATAGCCTGGCTACTGTAGGTGTGAAAATCCCCTAACTTCAATGTATTCTATGATTAAGTACTCTAAAGTGTTACATTTCTAACTCAAAACAGCAGTACAGTATTTCTTCATCAACATCTTTATGCTTTCGTTACTAAAATAACGAGAAAAAAGACATTATACAATGCATTTTAGTTGTATTTCCACCCAGCTTGTAAAGGCAGCCTTCCCTCTCTTCACGAGAAGAGAGGGTGTAACAGGGATCGGACCAACACGCAGCGTAGCCAGTGCTCAACATGTTTAATTACAAACGAATACTGTGAACACTTACAACAATTACAAAATAACAAATGTGGCAAACCGATACAGCCCTATCTGGTGCAGAGAAAACACAGAGACAGGAAACAACCACCCACAAAATCCCAACACAAAACAAGCCACCTATATATGATTCCCAATCAGAGACAACACAAAACATCTGCCTCTGATTGAGAACCATATTAGGCCAAACATAGAAACAGACAAACTAGACACACAACATAGAATGCCCACCCAGCTCACGTCCTGACCAACACTAAAACAAGCACAACACACAAGAACTATGGTCAGAACGTGACACAGCTCCATGACCACGGGTAAAACCTTGCTGAGATGATCAATGCATTTGATACGCCAAAGCGTATTGATGGCCTTGAACAGTTCATCTTTGCTTACGGATTGATGTTTTCTGTCACAGCCTGATCTGTTTCACCTGTCTTTGTGATTGTCTCCACCCCCCTCCAGGTGTCGCCCATCTTCCTCGTTATTCCCTGTGTATTTATACCTGTGTTTTCTGTCTGTCTGTGCCAGTTCGTCTTGTTTGTTCAAGTCAACCAGTGGTTTGTGTCTCAGTGCCTGCGGTTTCCCAATTTCGCTTTTCTCGCCCTCCTGGTTTTGAACTTTGCCTGTCCCTGACCACTCTGCCTGTCCCTGACCACTCTGCTTGTCCCTGACCACTCTGCCTGTCCCTGTTCAAAAAGTTATCAAATTGTGTTTTTTCCCCCCTCATCATTCTACACATAATACCCCATAATGAACATGGCTGTAATGTAACAAAATGTGGAAAAAGTCAAGGGGTCTGAATACTTTCTGAAGGCACTGTATATTAAAGCAATAAGGCAAAAGGGGGTGTGGTATATGGCCAATATACCAAGGCTAAGGGCTGTTCTTAGGCACGACGCATCGCGGAATGCCTGGACACAGTCCTTAGCCGTGGTTTATTGGCCATACTTTATAGCACAACCCCCAAGGTGCCTTATTGCTATTATAAACTGGTTACCAATGTAATTAGAGCAATAAAAATAATTGTTCTGTCATACCTGTTGTATACAGTCTGATATACCACGGCTGTCACCCAATCAGCATTCTGGGCTCGAACCACCCAGTTTATAAATTATATAATTATTATATTATTGTCACTTTTATGTCCAGCAGGAATAGAGTTAACCCACATACGTGATTGCTACGGGTTGGTAGTGATTTAGGAAGGTTATGTCAGTGGTCTTTGGAGCAGGGACTGTGGTGGTCTGGTTGAAACATGTTGGTATTACAGACTCAGTCAGAGGCAGGTTGAAAATGTCAGTGAAGACACTTGCCAGTTGGTCAGCGCATGCTCGGAGTAAACGTCCTGTCCAGTCTGGCCCTGCGGCCTTGTGAATGTTGACCTGTTTAAAGGTCATACTCACATCGGCTACGGAGAGCATGATCACACAGATGTCACGAAGAGCTTATGCTCTCATGCATGTTTCAGTGTTACTTGCCTCGAAGCGAGCATAGAAGTAATTTAGCTCGTCTGGTAGGCTCGTGTCACTTGGCAGCTCACGGCTGTGCTTCCCTTTGCAGTCTGTAATAGTTTGCAAGCCCTGCCACATCCGACGAGCACCGGAGCCGGTGTAGTACGATTCAATCTTAGTCCTGTATTGATGCTTTGCCTGTTTGACGGTTCATCAGAGGGCATAGAGGGATTTATTATAAGCTTCCGGGTTAGAGTCCCACTCCTTGAAAGAGGCAGCTCTACCCTTTAGCTCAGTAAGGATGTTGCCTGCAATCCATGGCTTCTGGTTGCGTTATGTGCTTACAGTCACTGTGGGGACAACGTCATTGATGCACTTATTGATGAAGCCAGTGACTGATGTGGTGTATTCCTCAATGCCATCGGAACAATCCCAGAACATATTCCAGTCTGTGCTAGCAAAACAGTCCTGTAGCTTAGCATCGGCTTCACTTGACCACTTTTTTTATTGACCGAGTCACTGGTGCTTCCTGCTTTAGTTTTTCATTGTAAGCAGGAATCAGGAGGATAGAATTATGGTCAGATTTGCTAAATGGAGGGTGAGGGAGAGCTTTGTACGCGTCTCTGTGTGTGGAGTGAAGGTGGTCTAGAGTTTTTTCCCCCTCTAAGTGCACATTTAAAATGCTTGTAGAAATTAGGTAAAACAGATTTTAAATTTCCCTGCATTAAAGTCCCCGGCCACTAGGAGCGCCGCCTCTGGATGAGCGTCTTCCTGTTTGCTTATGGCTGTATACAGGCTCTGATCAGGCCCTACACCCAAACAAGGGCACTGCGTTCATCCACCTCTGGCCTACTCGCCTCCCTACCTCTGAGGAAGTACAGCTCCCGCTCAGCCCAGTCAAAACTGTTCGCTGCTCTGGCACCCCAATTGTGGAACAAACTCCCCCACGACGCCAGGTCAGCGGAGTCAATCACCACCTTCCGGAAACACCTGAAACACCACCTCTTTAAGGAATACCTAGGATAGGATAAAGTAATCCTTCTAACCCCCCCTTAAAAGAGTTAGATGCACTATTGTAAAGTGGTTGTTCCACTGGATATCATAAGGTGAATGCACCAACTTGTAAGTCGCTCTGGATAAGAGCGTCTGCTAAATGACTTAAATGTAAATGTAATACAGCTCATTGAGGACGATCTTAGTGCCAGCATCGTTTTGTGGTGGTAAATTAACAACTACGAAGAATATAGATGAAAACTCTCTTGGTAAATAGTGCAGTCTACAGCTTATCATGAGATGCTCTACCTCAGGCGAGCAAAACCTTGAGTCTTCCTTATATTTCGTGCACCAGCTGTTGTTTACAAATATACATAGACCACCACTCCTTGTCTTACCAGAGGCAGCGGTTCTATCCTGCTGAAAAAGTGTAAAACCCACCAGCTGTATGTTATTCATGTCGTTCAGCCATGACTCGGTGAAACATAAGATATTACAGTTTTTAATGTCTCGTTGGTAGGATATACGTGCTCCTATTTTGTCTATTTTATTATCCAGTGATTGTTATTTGGCTAATATGATCGATGTGAAAGGCAGATTACCCACTCACTGCCGGATCCTTACAAGGCAACCAGACCTACGTCCCCGATATCTCTGTCTCTTCGTCCTGCGAATGACGGGGATATGGGCCTTGTCGGGTGTCTGGAGTAAATCCTTTGCATCTGACTCAATAAAGAAAGAAACAATTATTCCAGTACGGGGTAAGTAATCGCTGTCCTGATATTTAGAAGCTCTTTTCGGTCATAAGAGACGGTGGCAAAAACGTTATATACGAAATAAGTAAAAAAATAACATTGAAAAACACACACAATAGCACAATTGATTAGGGGACCGTAAAACGGCTATCTCCTCCAGCACCATTATAGACTTGTCCCAAAGCCACTCCTGCATTGTCTTGGCTGTGTGCTTAGGGTTTGTCGTGACGTGACTATGTGATGACGTTTATTTTATCAAATCAATGAACTATGTTTAATAATTACGTGATTAAATTAATCATGTAACAATTAACTCATTAGCAATCTTGGGGCATGTCACGTCCTGACCATAGTGCTTATGTGTTTTGCTTGTTTTAGTGTTGGTCAGGACGTGAGCTGGGTGGGCATTCTATGTTGTGTGTCTAGTTTGTCTGTTTCTGTGTTCAGCCTAATATGGTTCTCAATCAGAGGCAGCTGTCAATCGTTATCCCTGATTGAGAATCATATATAGGTGGCTTGTTTTGTGTTGGGGATTTGTGGGTGGTTGTTTTCTGTGTCAGTGTTTGTGCCACACGGGACTGTGACGGTTAGTACATTTGTTGTTTTGTATTCTTGTCTAGTTTTCATGTCATTAAATTATGGAAACTTACCACGCTGCACATTGGTGCTCCGATCCTTCTCGCCTCTCCTCGTCCGATGAGGAGGACGAAATAGACTGCCGTTACAGAACCACCCACCTAACCCGGACCAAGCAGCGTGGAAACGGGCAGCAGCGACAGCAGCAGCGGTACCAGGAGGAATGGACATGGGAGGAAATCCTAGACGGTAAAGGACCCTGGGCAGAGCCAGAGGAGTGTCGCCGCCCCAAAGCGGAGCTGGAGGCAGCGAAAGCGGAGAGGCGGCATTATGAGGCGCTAGCAAGGCAGAGCGGCTGGAAGCCCGAGAGGCTCACCCAAAAATGTATTGGGGGGGATGGCTAAAGGGGAGTGTGGCGAAGTCAGGTAGGAGACCTGCGCCAACTTCCCGGGCTTACCGTGGAGTGAGAGGGCGTCGTACTGGTCAGACACCGTGTTATGCGGTGGAGCGCACGGTGTCCCCAGTACGCGTGCTTAGCCCAGTGCGGGCTATTCCACCTCGCCGCACTGGCCGGGCTAGAGTGGGCATCGAGCCAGGTGCCATGAAGCCGGCTCAACACATCTGGCCTCCAGTACGTCTCCTCGGGCCGGTGTACATGGCACCAGCCTTACGTAGGGTGTCCCCGGTTCGCCAGCATAGCCCAGTGCGGGCTATTCCACCTCGCCGCACTGGCAGGGCTACGGGGAACACTCAACCTGGTAAGGTTGGGCAGGCTCGGTGTTCACGAGCTCGTGTACTCCTTCACGGTCCGGTATATCCGGCGCCACCTTCCCGCCCCAGCCCAGTACCATCAGTGCCTACACCATGCACCAGACTTCCAGTGCGTCTCCAGAGCCCTGTTCCTCCTCCACGCACTCTCCCTGTGGTGCGTGTCTCCAGCCCAGTACCTCCAGTTCCGGCACCACGCACTAAGCCTCCTGTGCGTCTCCAGAGCCCTGTACGCACTGTTCCTGCTCCCCGCACTAGCCTTGAGGTGCGTGTCTCCAGTCCGGTACCACCAATTCCGGCACCACGCACCAGGCCTACTGTGCGCCTCAGCAGGTCAGAGTCGGTCGTCTGCCCAGTGCATTCTGAGCTGCTTGCCTGCCCAGCGCCGTCTGAGCTATCCGTCTGCCCAGCGCCGTCTGGGCCATCCGTCTGCCCAGCGCCGTCTGAGCCATCCGTCTGCCCAGCGCCGTCTGAGCCATCCGTCTGCCCAGCGCCGTCTGAGCCATCCGTCTGCCCAGCGCCATCTGAGCCGTCAGCCAGTCGGGAGCTGCCAGAGCCGCCAGCCAGTCGGGAGCTGTCAGGGCCGCCAGCCAGTCGGGAGCTGCCAGAGCCGCCAGCCAGTCAGGAGCTGCCAGAGCTGCCTTCCAGTCATGAGCTGCCTTCCAGTCATGAGCTGCCCGCCAGTCATGAGCTGCCCGCCAGTCATGAGCTGCCCGCCAGTCATGAGCTGCCTTCCAGTCATGAGCTGCCTTCCAGTCATGAGCTGCCTTCCAGTCATGAGCTGCCTTCCAGTCATGAGCTGCCCGCCAGTCATGAGCTGCCCGCCAGTCATGAGCTGCCCGCCAGTCATGAGCTGCCCGCCAGTCATGAGCTGCCCGCCAGTCATGAGCTTCCCGCCAGTCATGAGCTGCCCCTCAGTCCGGAGCTGCCCCTCAGTCCGGAGCTGCCCCTCAGTCCGGAGCTGCCCCTCTGTCCTGAGCTACCTCTCTGTCCTGAGCTACCTCTCTGTCCTGAGCTGTCTCCTAAATTTAGTGGGGGCCTTGGTGAGGATTCCTAGGCCAAGGTCGGGGGCGAGGGTCGCCACTCAAAGGACGCTAAGGAGGGGTACAAAGACAATGGTGGAGTGGTGGCCTCGTCCTGCGCCGCGGACAGATGCCCACCCAGACCCTCCCCTTGAGTTTTAGGGGTGCGGTCGGAGTCCGCACCTCAGGAGGGGGGTACTGTCACGTCCTGACCATAGTGCTTATGTGTTTTGCTTGTTTTAGTGTTGGTCAGGACGTGAGCTGGGTGGGCATTCTATGTTGTGTGTCTAGTTTGTCTGTTTCTGTGTTCAGCCTAATATGGTTCTCAATCAGAGGCAGCTGTCAATCGTTGTCCCTGATTGAGAATCATATATAGGTGGCTTGTTTTGTGTTGGGGATTTGTGGGTGGTTGTTTTCTGTGTCAGTGTTTGTGCCACACGGGACTGTGACGGTTAGTACATTTGTTGTTTTGTATTCTTGTCTAGTTTTCATGTCATTAAATTATGGAAACTTACCACACTGCACTTTGGTCCTCCGATCCTTCTCGCCTCTCCTCGTCCGATGAGGAGGACGAAATAGACTGCCGTTACAGGGCACCACGGAAAAAGTTTGTTTCATGAGTTACCGTTTCCCGAATTAACTCAAGAATATATCAGAATATATTGTTATCATACCAGTCATCCATTAAAAACTGTTTACCTCATATCAGTCTCATTCTGAATGACGTTGACTTCAAATCTGCATGAACCCTAGTCTAAATGATGATTCAGCGATACACAAATTGGCTTAAGTATTTATTTACTAACTAAATAATCACACAGAATTAAATAAACACACACAGGATCGATTATACATTGATTACTAACGTAATGCAATGAAAAGTCCCTAGTGGACTAACCTGATATGACAGCTTGTTACACAATGAAAGGGGTGGGGAAAGATAGAGCCATCGTACATATAGTTGGAAAACAATGCTCATGGGAACCCATCATACATACAGTTGGAAAACTGTGCTCATGGGAATGACACTCTCGCAAAGTTAACTAAAAAGCACCATTCCCCAAGAGAGGATGGCTTTCACTTCAGCAGTGATAAATTCATGAACTTCTTTGACGAAAAGTTCATGATCATTAGAAAGCAAATTACGGACTCCTCTTTAAATCGGCGTATTCCTCCAAAACTCAGTTGTCATGAGTCTGCACAACACTGCCAGGACCTAGGATCAAGGGAGACACTCAAGTTTTTTAATACTAAATCTCTTGACACATTGATGAAAATAATCATTGCCTCTAAACCTTCAAGCTGCATACTGGACCCTATTCCAACTAAACTACTGAAAGAGCTACTTCCTGTGCTTGGCCCTCCTATGTTGAACACAATAAATGACTCTCTATCCACCGGAAGTGTACCAAACTCACTAAAAGTGGAAGTAATAAAGCCTCTCCTGAAAAAGCCAAACCTTGACCCAGAAAGTATCAAAAAAACTATCAGCCTATATCGGATCTCCCATTCCTCTCAAAAATGTTTGAAAATGCTTTTGCCCCTGAAGACAAACAATGTATACGAAATGCTTCTGTCTGGTTTTAGACCCCATCATAGCACTGAGACTGCACTGAACCGCCCCTTCTTGTTGAGCCTGAGTTTTTAATGGGCAGGTATCTACGAAATGTCCCGTAGCCCACAATATAGACAGCTCTGAGTGTGGAGTCGGCGTAAGCGCTCAGCCACAGTCAATCTATCGCTGCCCAGGTGCATGGACTCCGAAGGAGGGGAGTCGGCAGCCCTCGGTGATTCCCGAGAGGACTCTGGTGACGTCTGGTTCACTCGGACATGTAGAGTTCGGGGATCTCCGGGAATCTTCGGAGGCGAGGTGGGAATCGAGGGCGACAGGGCACAGATTTCCTCTCCTTTCTACGTTCTCGAAGCCGCCCATCGATCCGGATGGTCAAGGCTATGAGGGAGTCATGGTCCATGAGCAGCTCCCGAGCTGCGAGCTCATCTTTGATCACCTCCGATAATCCGTGAAGGAACATGTCGAACAATGCATCCGGGTTCCAGGCACTCTCAGTCGCCAATGTGCAAAAATCCACAGCATAGTCTGCCACACTATGGGAGTCTTTACGTAGCTGGTGCAGCTAACGAGCAGCCTCTCTCCCGGACAACGGAGAATCAAACACCTTCCGAACTTCCTCCACACTGTCCTCCAGACTGAGGCAGACGGTGGACTGTTGCTCCCACACCGACGCTATCCTCGAGCGGTCCGAGGGGAAAGAAGAAGGCTGCAGCTCGAAAATGAGGGTGCACTGGGAGGGAATAGCCCGGCAGGTTCCGGAATCTCCAGCGTAGCACTCCAGAGGTGTTAGGCGGGGTTCTCGGACACTGGTGTAGGCTGGGACATTATGGGTGTGACCTTAATTGCACCTCTGTCACTCGGTCACGTCATGTCATTGTTATGAACGTTCTCAAGTCACCCTCTGTTGGCGACATAGTGTTACCCTAAAGGGCTACTGAGTGGCGCAGCAGTCACTGCATCTCAGTGCAAGAGGTGTCACTACAGTCCCTGGTTCAAATCCAGGCTGTATCACATCTGGCCATGATTGGGAGTCCCATTGAGTGGTGCACAATTGGCTCAGCGTCGTCCGGGTTTGGCCAGGGTAGGCCCTCATTGTAAATAAGATTTTGTTCTTAACTGACTTGCCTAGTAAAATAAAGGTTAAATAAAAAATACAAATAAAAAGTGGTAAACTTAGGGGCCTCCCGGGTGGCGCAGTGGTCTAGGGCACTGCATCGCAGTGCTAGCTGCGCCACCAGAGTCTCTGGGTTCGCGCCCAAGCTCTGTCGCAGCCGGCCGCGACCGGGAGGTCCGTGGGGCGACGCACAATTGGCATAGCGTCGTCCGGGTTAGGGAGGGTTTGGCCGGTAGGGATATCCTTGTCTCATCGCGCTCCAGCGACTCCCGTGGCGGGCCGGGCGCAGTGTGCGCTAACCAAGGGGGCCAGGTACGCGGTGTTTCCTCCGACACATTGGTGCGGCTGGCTTCCGGGTTGGAGGCGCGCTGTGTTAAGAAGCAGTGCGGCTTGGTTGGGTTGTGCTTCGGAGGACGCATGGCTTTCGATCTTCGTCTCTCCCGAGCCCGTACGGGAGTTGTAGCAAGGCTATGAGGGAGTCAAGGTCCATGAGCAGCTCCCGAGCTGCGAGCTCATCTTTGACCACCTCCGATAATCCGTGAAGGAACATGTCGAACAATGCTTCCGGGTTCCAGGCACTCTCAGTCGCCAATGTGCGAAAATCCACCGCATAGTCTGCCACACTACGGGAGTCTTTACGTAGCTGGTGCAGCTAACGAGCAGCCTCTCTCCCGGACAACGGAGAATCAAACACCTTCCGAACTTCCTCCACACTGTCCTCCAGACTGAGGCAGACGGTGGACTGTTGCTCCCACACCGACGCTATCCTCGAGCGGTTCGAGGGGAAAGAAGAAGGCTGCAGCTCGAAAATGAGGGTGCACTGGGAGGGAATAGCCCGGCAGGTTCCGGAATCTCCAGCGTATCACTCCAGAGGTGTTAGGCGGGGTTCTCGGACACTGGTGTAGGCTTGGACATTATGGGTGTGACCTTAATTGCACCTCTGTCACTCGGTCGCGTCATGTCATTGTTATGAATGTTCTCAAGTCACCCTCTGTCGGCGACATAGTGTTACCCTAAAGGGCTACTGAGTGGCGCAGCAGTCACTGCATCTCAGTGCAAGAGGTGTCACTACAGTCCCTGGTTCAAAACCAGGCTGTATCACATCTGGCCATGATTGGGAGTCCCATTGAGTGGTGCACAATTGGCTCAGCGTCGTCCGGGTTTGGCCAGGGTAGGCCCTCATTGTAAATAAGATTTTGTTCTTAACTGACTTGCCTAGTAAAATAAAGGTTAAATAAAAAATACAAATAAAAAGTGGTAAACTTAGGGGCCTCCCGGGTGGCGCAGTGGTCTAGGGCACTGCATCGCAGTGCTAGCTGCGCCACCAGAGTCTCTGGGTTCGCGCCCAAGCTCTGTCGCAGCCGGCCGCGACCGGGAGGTCCGTGGGGCGACGCACAATTGGCATAGCGTCGTCCGGGTTAGGGAGGGTTTGGCCGGTAGGGATATCCTTGTCTCATCGCGCTCCAGCGACTCCCGTGGCGGGCCGGGCGCAGTGTGCGCTAACCAAGGGGGCCAGGTACGCGGTGTTTCCTCCGACACATTGGTGCGGCTGGCTTCCGGGTTGGAGGCGCGCTGTGTTAAGAAGCAGTGCGGCTTGGTTGGGTTGTGCTTCGGAGGACGCATGGCTTTCGATCTTCGTCTCTCCCGAGCCCGTACGGGAGTTGTAGCAAGGCTATGAGGGAGTCAAGGTCCATGAGCAGCTCCCGAGCTGCGAGCTCATCTTTGATCACCTCCGATAATCCGTGAAGGAACATGTCGAACAATGCTTCCGGGTTCCAGGCACTCTCAGTCGCCAATGTGCGAAAATCCACTGCATAGTCTGCCACACTACGATCTTCGTCTTTACTTAGCTGGTGCAGCTAACGAGCAGCCTCTCTCCCGGACAACGGAGAATCAAACACCTTCCGAACTTCCTCCACACTGTCCTCCAGACTGAGGCAGACGGTGGACTGTTGCTCCCACACCGACGCTATCCTCGAGCGGTCCGAGGGGAAAGAAGAAGGCTGCAGCTCGAAAATGAGGGTGCACTGGGAGGGAAAAGCCCGGCAGGTTCCGGAATCTCCAGCGTAGCACTCCAGAGGTGTTAGGCGGGGTTCTCGGACACTGGTGTAGGCTGGGACATTATGGGTGTGACCTTAATTGCACCTCTGTCACTCGGTCGCGTCATGCCATTGTTATGAACGTTCTCAAGTCACCCTCTGTCGGCGACATAGTGTTACCCTAAAGGGCTACTGAGTGGCGCAGCAGTCACTGCATCTCAGTGCAAGAGGTGTCACTACAGTCCCTGGTTCAAATCCAGGCTGTATCACATCTGGCCATGATTGGGAGTCCCATTGGGTGGTGCACAATTGGCCCAGCGTCGTCCGGGTTTGGCCAGGGTAGGCCCTCATTGTAAATAAGATTTTGTTCTTAACTGACTTGCCTAGTAAAATAAAGGTTAAATAAAAAATACAAATAAAAAGTGGTAAACTTAGGGGCCTCCCGGGTGGCGCAGTGGTCTAGGGCACTGCATCGCAGTGCTAGCTGCGCCACCAGAGTCTCTGGGTTTGCGCCCAGGCTCTGTCGCAGCCGGCCGCGACCGGGAGGTCCGTGGGGCGACGCACAATTGGCATAGCGTCATCCGGGTTAGGGAGGGTTTGGCCGGTAGGGATATCCTTGTCTCATCGCGCTCCAGCGACTCCCGTGGCGGACCGGGCGCAGTGTGCGCTAACCAAGGGGGCCAGGTACACAGTGTTTCCTCCGACACATTGGTGCGGCTGGCTTCCGGGTTGGAGGCGAGCTGTGTTAAGAAGCAGTGCGGCTTGGTTGGGTTGTGCTTCGGAGGACGCATGGCTTTCGACCTTCGTCTCTCCCGAGCCCGTACGGGAGTTGTAGCAAGGCTATGAGGGAGTCAAGGTCCATGAGCAGCTCCCGAGCTGCGAGCTCATCTTTGACCACCTCCGATAATCCGTGAAGGAACATGTCGAACAATGCTTCCGGGTTCCAGGCACTCTCAGTCGCCAATGTGCGAAAATCCACCGCATAGTCTGCCACACTACGGGAGTCTTTACGTAGCTGGTGCAGCTAACGAGCAGCCTCTCTCCCGGACAACGGAGAATCAAACACCTTCCGAACTTCCTCCACACTGTCCTCCAGACTGAGGCAGACGGTGGACTGTTGCTCCCACACCGACGCTATCCTCGAGCGGTTCGAGGGGAAAGAAGAAGGCTGCAGCTCGAAAATGAGGGTGCACTGGGAGGGAATAGCCCGGCAGGTTCCGGAATCTCCAGCGTATCACTCCAGAGGTGTTAGGCGGGGTTCTCGGACACTGGTGTAGGCTTGGACATTATGGGTGTGACCTTAATTGCACCTCTGTCACTCGGTCGCGTCATGTCATTGTTATGAATGTTCTCAAGTCACCCTCTGTCGGCGACATAGTGTTACCCTAAAGGGCTACTGAGTGGCGCAGCAGTCACTGCATCTCAGTGCAAGAGGTGTCACTACAGTCCCTGGTTCAAAACCAGGCTGTATCACATCTGGCCATGATTGGGAGTCCCATTGAGTGGTGCACAATTGGCTCAGCGTCGTCCGGGTTTGGCCAGGGTAGGCCCTCATTGTAAATAAGATTTTGTTCTTAACTGACTTGCCTAGTAAAATAAAGGTTAAATAAAAAATACAAATAAAAAGTGGTAAACTTAGGGGCCTCCCGGGTGGCGCAGTGGTCTAGGGCACTGCATCGCAGTGCTAGCTGCGCCACCAGAGTCTCTGGGTTCGCGCCCAAGCTCTGTCGCAGCCGGCCGCGACCGGGAGGTCCGTGGGGCGACGCACAATTGGCATAGCGTCGTCCGGGTTAGGGAGGGTTTGGCCGGTAGGGATATCCTTGTCTCATCGCGCTCCAGCGACTCCCGTGGCGGGCCGGGCGCAGTGTGCGCTAACCAAGGGGGCCAGGTACGCGGTGTTTCCTCCGACACATTGGTGCGGCTGGCTTCCGGGTTGGAGGCGCGCTGTGTTAAGAAGCAGTGCGGCTTGGTTGGGTTGTGCTTCGGAGGACGCATGGCTTTCGATCTTCGTCTCTCCCGAGCCCGTACGGGAGTTGTAGCAAGGCTATGAGGGAGTCAAGGTCCATGAGCAGCTCCCGAGCTGCGAGCTCATCTTTGATCACCTCCGATAATCCGTGAAGGAACATGTCGAACAATGCTTCCGGGTTCCAGGCACTCTCAGTCGCCAATGTGCGAAAATCCACTGCATAGTCTGCCACACTACGATCTTCGTCTTTACTTAGCTGGTGCAGCTAACGAGCAGCCTCTCTCCCGGACAACGGAGAATCAAACACCTTCCGAACTTCCTCCACACTGTCCTCCAGACTGAGGCAGACGGTGGACTGTTGCTCCCACACCGACGCTATCCTCGAGCGGTCCGAGGGGAAAGAAGAAGGCTGCAGCTCGAAAATGAGGGTGCACTGGGAGGGAAAAGCCCGGCAGGTTCCGGAATCTCCAGCGTAGCACTCCAGAGGTGTTAGGCGGGGTTCTCGGACACTGGTGTAGGCTGGGACATTATGGGTGTGACCTTAATTGCACCTCTGTCACTCGGTCGCGTCATGCCATTGTTATGAACGTTCTCAAGTCACCCTCTGTCGGCGACATAGTGTTACCCTAAAGGGCTACTGAGTGGCGCAGCAGTCACTGCATCTCAGTGCAAGAGGTGTCACTACAGTCCCTGGTTCAAATCCAGGCTGTATCACATCTGGCCATGATTGGGAGTCCCATTGGGTGGTGCACAATTGGCCCAGCGTCGTCCGGGTTTGGCCAGGGTAGGCCCTCATTGTAAATAAGATTTTGTTCTTAACTGACTTGCCTAGTAAAATAAAGGTTAAATAAAAAATACAAATAAAAAGTGGTAAACTTAGGGGCCTCCCGGGTGGCGCAGTGGTCTAGGGCACTGCATCGCAGTGCTAGCTGCGCCACCAGAGTCTCTGGGTTTGCGCCCAGGCTCTGTCGCAGCCGGCCGCGACCGGGAGGTCCGTGGGGCGACGCACAATTGGCATAGCGTCATCCGGGTTAGGGAGGGTTTGGCCGGTAGGGATATCCTTGTCTCATCGCGCTCCAGCGACTCCCGTGGCGGACCGGGCGCAGTGTGCGCTAACCAAGGGGGCCAGGTACACAGTGTTTCCTCCGACACATTGGTGCGGCTGGCTTCCGGGTTGGAGGCGAGCTGTGTTAAGAAGCAGTGCGGCTTGGTTGGGTTGTGCTTCGGAGGACGCATGGCTTTCGACCTTCGTCTCTCCCGAGCCCGTACGGGAGTTGTAGCGATGAGACAAGATAGTAATTACTAGCGATTGGATACCACGAAAAAATTGGGGAGAAAATGGGATGAAATTAAAATTAAAATAAAAAAAAGTGGTAAACTTAGTCATTCTGGATGGAGGCTAACTACTATTGACTAAATTACACTATAGTGCCTGGAAATACAATGACATTGCTAAAGTAGTCAAATATTTAGTAGGAAACAACTTTTCCAGCATTATCATGTCGTCAAATTTACTTCAGACATATGGCAATGTTGTCATTAGTTAGCAAAGTTAGTCAAAAATAGCTAGCAATGCTAACGTTAGCTAGCTAAAATCTGGTGACCTAACCCACAATTTGAACTAGCTAACGTTATACTGCATCTAAAGTCAATCTGGAGACATCAAAATGATGACAATTATTTGCCTCTTTTGAATATCATAGTATTTCCCCGCCCCTGTAATGCACTTTTTATGAAATCTTCATATGTGCTCATTGACGATGCATTGAGTAGAACCAGTGGAGGCTGCTGAGGGATAATAATGTCTGGAATGGAGTGAATGGAATTGTATCAAACCCATGGAAACTTGTGTTTGTTTGACATATTTGATACCATTCTACTTATTCTGCTCAAGCCATTACCACGAGCCCGTCACCCCCAATTAAGGTGCCACCAACTTCCTGTGAGTAGAACGCTCAGTCGGGCATCAGTTCAAAACAATATTGTGACGAAACATGCAAAGCATTTTGAGGATAAAAAAAGAAATGCAAACGCAAATAAAGCACTTTCCTTAAAATTCAATGTTGCTAAAAGTAGTTTGCATAGAAGTGGAGAGCACTCAACCAACGTGAATCCATGTGCAACCCAAAAATGTGATCATCATAGAAAACGAAAAGGCACAATGCTTGCTCACCATTATGTTTTATTTAAAAGATTCTTCAAAGTAATAAGTCATTTTGAAAGAATGCTTTGAATTCGTTTCCCTCAGTCATTAGGTGCGTTTTTTGTAACACTCCCTTCTAACAAGTCCTTGTGATGCAAGGTGATTGGTAAATCAGTCAGTAGGCAGTCACCTGCAGTTATTTTGATTCTCTGGAACACGGCCAGTGCCTATATCGCAGCTTGCAGGAAAGCAATACCTTCTACGTCAGAGCGAGAGAGCGAGAGAGAGAGAGAATGAAAGAGTAACCCTCATCATTACCACTGCGATGACACTTCTGTAGTCTGTGACCACGGATGCAAACCAACTTCTGTCAACTCGAATTATTAATAATTAACGGTTTTTGGACCAGTTGCTCGACTGTGAGGACAACAAACATCTCTTAACAATTAACCAACCAATTACAGTCCTGTGAACATTTCGTGGGTGCGTTTGTTTCCCTTATGTCCCGAAAATCGAGCGACAATGACTATAATCTTCGTAGTATGAGCAACCTGATGGGTGAGAGGAGGAAGAAAGTGAACGATGACGGAGAGCGGAGCCTCATCAAAGCTTCGTCCAACGCGAGCATCAACAGCCAGGCTGCGGATGTCCCTGCCAATGCCAATGCCACTGCCGCCACCTCCACCCGGGACCTGGAGAGAGAGGCGCGTAAACAGTTCCAGCAAGATGTCACACCTGCGTTTGTTTATGTTCTAGCTGCGTTCTCCGCGCTGGGTGGCTTTCTGTTCGGCTATGACACCGGGGTGATCTCGGGAGCGATGCTCCTGCTCAAGAGGGAGATGAATCTCAGCGCCTTATGGCAGGAGGTTCTGATCTCTAGTACTGTGGCTACTGCCGCGCTGTCCGCGTTGGCTGGTGGGTTGTTGAACGGAGTTTTCGGGCGCAGGGTCTGCATCCTCCTGGCTAGTTTTATTTTCACAGCTGGGGGAATAGTGCTTAGCGCAGCTCCTGATAAGGAGGTTCTACTGGTCGGACGTCTCATTGTCGGGCTTGGACTTGGTAAGGTTTCTGCAACTTTTCACTTGTTTACTTATCTCATTCACAAGACACCATGCGCAATTAGCCTGGGACGAGATTACCTGTTTACAGGGAAGGTACATTTAAAAACAAAATTGCTCACACAAAAAAGCTAACTTTGGTAAGAATTAGATATATGGACACAGAAAATAAGTGGACACAGTTGACAACTTTTTAGTTATTAAAATAAAAATGATAGAAAAGTGGTGTCCTGCCCAACTATTGGGGCAAGAGGTCCGCTGAAAATTTGTGATAAAACCCATTTTATCAGTTTCATTTAGTAATTTTTGAGTAATTGACTCTTGAAAGCTAATTATCATTTTTATTAGACCAATCAAATATAGAAACACGATGGCATTGCACATCTCACTATTAATAACCTATGCTTAGGTTTTTATGTAGACCTAACACATGCGTTTTTTTAACCTGCAAATTATCTTAATTCCCAGCAGATGCTAACTAGCTAGCTAACTCACGTTCCTAGTCAAAATCAACATTTCTAAAGATATTGTATGACTTATAACCTCCAGATTCACCTGAAATTGGCTTACATTAATACTAGAAACAAATGTCCAACCTAAAAGGGGTAATATGCCGCTGGGGTTTTCAGGGTTTTACATATAGAATATTAGAGGAGGTGTTTAGCTGTAGGGCCTAGGCTATGTGTATTAAAATGGCCACCTATTGGTCAGGTTTTTGCAACTGATTGCAACCAATCACATCATGTTTTGTGTCCGATTGTGATTGATCCACTAGCCTATAGGAGGCCATTTTGAAATATATAAAAGCATCTTCCTTTTTCATATACAACCAACACAGAAGGTCAGAACCGAAGATCTAGTCTGTCAACGAGAGATTAGTAAAACCTTGATGAAGGCCAACGACCAGAATGCGTGGGTTTTAATTTTAACAATAAAGAATCTCCTTCATCAACTTCCACTGTCCTCAGAGTTGCTGAATTTACTTTTCACTTCAGGCTAATCTTGTTCACCTAAACTAGGTTATCTGTGTACCGGTAGGCCATTACAGCACATTTTCACCTTTATTTAACCAGGTAGGCTAGTTGAGAACAAATTCTCATTTACAACTGCGACCTAGCCAAGATAAAGCAAAGCAGTTCGACACATACAACAACACAAAGTTACACATGGAATAAACAAACATACAGTCATAATACAGTAGAAAAAGTTTATATACAGTGTGTGCAAATGAGGTAGGATAAGGGGGGTAAGGCAATAAATAGGTGGTGAAGTAATTACAATATAGCAATTAAACACTGGAATGGTAGATGTGCAGAAGATGAATGTGCAAGTATAGATACTGGGGTGCAAAGGAGCAAGATAAATAAATACAGTATGGGGATGAGGGAGTTGGATGGGCTATTTACAGATGGGCTATGTGCAGTGATCTGTGAGCTGCTCTGACAGCTGGTGCTTAAAGCTAGTGAGGGAGATATGAGTCTTCAGCTTCAGTGATTTTTGCAGTTCATTCCAGTCATTGGCAGCAGAGAACTGGAAGGAAAGGCGGCCAAAGGAAGAATTGGCTTTAGGGGTGACCAGTGAAATATACCTGCTGGAGCGTGTGCTACGGGTGGGTGCTGCTATGGTGACCAGTGAGCTGAGTTAAGGCGGGGCTTTACCTAGCAGATATTTGTAGATGACGTGGAGCCAGTGGGTTTGGCGACGAGTATGAAGTGAGGGCCAGCCAACGAGAGCGTACAGGTCGCAGTGGTGGGTAGTATATGAGGCTTTGGTGACAAAACGGATGGCACTGTGATAGACTGCATCCAATTTGTTGAGTAGAGTGTTGGAGGCTATTTTGTAAATGACACGAAATCGAGGATCGGTAGGATGGTCAGTTTTACGAGGGTATGATTGGCAGCATGAGTGAAGGATGCTTTGTTGCGAAATAGGAAGGTGATTCTAGATTTAATTTTGGATTGAAGATGCTTAATGTGAGTCTGGAAGGAGAGTTTACAGTCTAACCAGACACCTAGGTATTTGTAGTGTTCCACATATTCTAAGTCAGAACCGTGCAGAGTAGTGATGCTGGACGGGCGGGCAGGTGCGGGCAGCGATCGGTTGAAGAGCATGCATTTAGTTTTACTTGCATTTGCCTTGTAGGCTGTAGTATTTTGATTGGCAAAACTGAAAAAGTTTACTTCTTAGGCTATCGAGTCATCTAAAATGAAATATAAGTGAGACGTGTGTCAATAGTATCCTCGTGGGCAGGCCTAACTAGTTGTGAATGTGATGGGTTATATTGCCCAAAATCTATGTTGGTTAAATTTAAAGGATAGTCAATACTTTATTTAGCCATATACCAAAACAATAATCAAACCAGAAGTTGCTAACTTCATCACATTACTTTGAGAGTGCTTGTTTCCAGGGTTACTGATATTTGACTTCAGTGCCTAGGCCTATGGTATTTTTGGAGGTAGGAGGCTTTTACAAGATTTCACGCTGTTTAACATTCAATGAGAATTTGACGTACCAAAGGAATTTGTAGCAACTTCCGGGTGAATCATAGTCTTGACGTTGTCTTTGATTGGGAATGAAGATTGACGTGTCATGCTTAGTAGATTAATGTTCATAATCTGGAGTTACTTTGGGTAGGAAAATCGTGTAGTGGTAAAGTAGTGTGCCATGCTTGGAAGTCATCACTGTTAAGCCTTGTCTTAATTCTTGCTTTCATTGAGCACAATAAGTGGAGGAATGGATGAAGCGTGCTATGCTTTGTGTTTTTGCTGTTTGAATGTACTAGTCATAGTGATTTAGCTAATCTTTTGTTTTTGTTTTGTACACCACTAGACCCAGTGAGCAAGCCTGTGAGAATATGAATCAGCCTTTTATCTTTCAAGTTCAAAAACACTCACTCTCTCTCACTCTCTCACTCTCTCACTCTCTCACTCTCTTACACTCACAGTGAACTCTCTTCTCTCTCAATATTACCCCACCGACACATCAATCTTTCAAAACATTGAATTGTTGCTATTTTCCCAAGATTGAAAGAGGCAGTTTGTCGGGCCATCGAAATAGTTAATTGATCAGGTCACACGGGTTTACAATGATATCATTTGCCTCTCCATCTCTAGGCATGGGGTTTATTTCTGCTCACGCGTTACTCAATTTGATGCCAAACCCACCACTGGTGTGTGTTTGGCTAAAGAGCTCTATTTTCATGTCATCCAACAAATGTAAATGTCTGGAGTTGGCTAAACAGCGTTGTCACTCGGATTGGAACCGGTACTTTGGTCAGATGACATGAAAATAGAGCTCTTTGGCCACACACACCAGTGGTGGGTTTGGCATTGAAATGAGAATGCATGAGCATAAGGCTGCATACCTATTGTAAAAAAAATAGTGGTGGACCTTTGATGTTATGGAGCTGTTTTGCTCCCATATGGATAGCAAGGATCTGGAAGGATTCTGTATGGCGAAATGGTCTAAGATCCCTCCCATTTTAGAAAAAAGCCTTAATGCCATTATCCTTGCATGGTAAGGTATTGAAACAGGGGTATGAGAAAAACAATTATTACTCGTTAAACAAAATCTTTGAGCAATTGTATTAGTATAACAGAATATAATTTCCCTTTTTTAGTATACAATATACCTCATTATTTTATAGAGTCATTTTTGCTCATCTTTATCAAGTGTGTCAATAATTTCGGACCCCACTGTATTCCGAACCTACCCTGTTACACATCCAATCACATTTACATGATGGGAGGCCGGGCTCTTCATAAATTTAATTGCTTAGCATTTCTGAGGGAAAGCGGGAAGGTCATTCGTGCCGTTTGTCAGGAGGAGGCAGAAATTAATACATTTGACTGGTCTTTAACACAAGCCTGGTGTTTGGTCCATCTCACCATCTTGGGCAAATTATTGGTGAGCTGACCTTTAGGTGAGCACATGGGAGAGCTAGGGGTGAACTGTGCGTAGTCCCAAATGGCACCCTATTCCCTTCATAGTGCACTACTGTTGACCAGGGCCTATATGGCTCTGGTCAATAGTGAACTAAATAAGGAATAGGATGCCATTTGGGATGCATCCTTGTTCTGTGGTTTGTCTATAAGGTACAGAATGATTATGATCTGTTTCTAATGAATGATATTGTCAGTTTTATTATTAGTGATGCACCGATATTACATTTTTGGCCGATACCGATATCCGATATTTTCCTTGCCCCCAAAAAATGATACCGATAACTGATATATATTTTTGGGCCTTTTAAGCATTCTAGTACAGTTAAATAGTTAGCACACACACATGGACGCAGCGGTCTAAGGTACTGCATCTCAGTGCAAGAGGTGTCACTACAGTCCCTGGTTCGAATCCAGGCTGTATCACATCCGGCTGTGATTGGGAGTCCCATAGGGTGGTGCACAATTGGCCCAGCGTCGTCTGGGTTTGGCTGAGGGAGGCTGTCATTGTAAATAAAAATGTGTTCTTAACTGACTTGCCTAGTTAAATAAAGGACACACACACAGACCAACAAGTTATTTTGTTGGCATTTACGTATGTCTCCATTACCAGTATAAACATAATCAAAACCTATTTATTTCACTTACTTGCTGTGCTGTTTCGTTGTTCATTTGTTTAGTCGTTTCGTTCTCAACCAGGATTTCATCATACATGTCAAGCAGTGAAGTTTCAGCTCTGTCTGTCCGTGGCCTCTCTTCCTCGGTGCTCACTGTCACTGTGTCCGTTCCAATCTTGTCCAGCTGTGTATGTATTTCACGTAAACCCTGTTTCTTGTCTTCATCGAAGTAGCGATTCTTGTACATAGCATGGTGGCGACACAGTAAAGAGAGAATATCACCGAATCGCTTGTTCACAGCCTGTGTCAGCAGTTTTGTTGAACCATGACAGTCCTCAACTGGCAGCGTCATTAAATGCTAACCTGCGCTTGTACGCTGATGATACTGTTGTGTATTCTATTGGCCCCACGGTTGACCAGGCTCTATCTGAAATACAGTCTGACTTCATTGTATTACAGAAAAACTTTGTTGACCTGAAATTAGTACTGAATGCAGGTAAAACTAAGTATATGTTGTTCTCTAGAGCGCATAAAAATAAGTTTGATTTAAGCATATGTACTTTGGATATTGCATATTGATGTGTTAGTTTAGAAGCTGAGTATACAAATGGTCTTCTATAGAAATCAGTCCTGCCTCTCGCTAAATAGTTGAAAGCAGATTATTCAGTCGACGTTCCTATCGGTCCTAGACTATTATGGCGACATCATCTATATGAACGCAGCTGCCACTTCATTAAACCTAGGATGCAAAATGACCCGGCCTAATGGTTATTTTGCTGTATTGACCCCCCCCCCCCCCCAAAATGTCATCTAATATTCCAGGAATTCCTTAAATAACGTGTCTTTAATATTCTACTATCCTAGGTTTTATTTTTTAAATTTCTTATTTTTTAAGTAAAAATAGTTTTTGCATCACTACCCCAAGTTTTCATATGTGGGTCAAATATGACCCGTATGTATTTCTTATGGAATTCACTGCATTGCACACAGACCTTTCTTTTTCCTACAACAATAAAATCTAAGTAATTAATAAAATATGTATTAAATATCTTGTTTTTCAATGTTCAACTAATCACCGTTTTCATTTATCCTTTTTAACTCCCTGAGTAAAAAGAGTTTCATAAGAATGTTGCCAGATATACAACCAAAATGGTTTTACAGATGCTGGATGAGGAAGCCATTGGTGCCTCTGACTAAGAATCTGAGGTATCCAATTCAGATGACACAGACTATGTGCCCCCCTCCCCTACACACACCCTAGCCTTAACATCCTGAGGAGCTGCCCAGGGCCTGTGCCGGGGTCAACAGTTGTGTCACCAAAAGTTGCCTGGGAGCTGTTCATTAGTGACAACATCATTGAGGAGGTTCTAAAGTGTACAAATTTAGAAAGACGGAGAATAGCGACAGCAAAAGGGACAGAGTGGAGAGAGCTCAACAAAGAGGGATTTAAGGCCTTTATTGGTTTAACCCTCCTCGCTGGCATGGAGAAAAGGTGGGATGTCTCCCCACTGGAGCTATTTTTGGATCCACTGCAGAATCCAATGTATAAGGCCACCATGTCGGTTGGAAGATATGAGGATATCCGTCGCTACCTGAGGCTTGATGACCCGAGGACCAGTGTTCAGAGAGGCAATGGACCACCTGGCAGTCTTCCGGTATGTGTGGGACCTTTTTCCTAGCAAACTGTAGAGGAAGGTTCATCCCCAGCGACTGCGTGACAGTGGATGAGCAGCTTTCCTCCAGACGTGACGCTTGGCATTCCATCCAAAGAGTTCAGTCTTGGTTTCATCAGACCAGAGAGTCTTGTTTCTCATGGTCTGAGAGTCCTTTAGGTGCCTTTTGGCAAACTCCAAGCGGGCTGTCATGTGCTGTTTACTGAGGAGTGGCTTCCGTCTGGCCACTCTTTACCCTAAAGGCCTGATTGTCGGAGTGCTGCAGAGATTGTTGTCCTTCTGGAAGGTTCTCCCATCTCCACAGAAGAACTGAGGCAATGGAAAGATGTGGGGTGATGAAAGAGAGCCATGCTACCACCACTTAATAGCAGCCAGGGCCAAAAGAGGAAGAGGTGCCAGCTCTGCCCAAGAGCAAAGGATAGAAAAGTCAGCTGCTGGTGTTCTCAGTGCAACACACCCGTCTGCAAAGAGCAGAGTCACATGCTTGTGGTTTGTATCAAATACATGGACTAAGACAGCATAAGTAAGCATCACACATGCACACTTGTTCCTTTTGTTCATGTTTTCTAAATTGTCGTTTATATTGGTGATGAACTTTGGATTTTCAAATAAATGTTTTGAAATATTATAAGACATGCTTAAGGTGCTTTTTATTTTGTTCTTCACACTAAAAGGTTGAATGTGAAACTTTGATTGTAAGATTGATTGTCAGAAAAATATGTGAATATTTTCAATAGCTGTTATGAATTTTCGAAATAAGTTCTCGTTGAAATGTGTATCGAACTGTTGAAGAGCGACTAAAAACATTTCAAACAAAATATTTATTGAAAGGTCCAAATCATCACTCAAAATAATTATGTTCCACAAAATGGATAATATTTTGGACCCATATAAATTCAAAAGGCATTCGCACATCGGATCTATCTTGTTTGCAGGTGCATGGTAACCGTTAAATAAGGAATCCGCTCTGATGAAGGCCGTGAGGCCGATACGTAAAGCTTATTAATGAGCAGTGATACTATCAAGACCCATATAAATAAAACGCATATTACATTATCGGGTCATTTTGACCCGGCATATGCATTCTTGGGGCATCATGTTTATTATGCATCCTAGGGTTAAAGCTGTCACAGAGCATTGCACTTTATTACGGGTGACAATTTTAGTACTCATCACTGCATTCTCTACCAGAAAGTTGGTTGGCCCTCTTTGATGTCACGTAGGTTACATTGCACGATACATTGCTATGTTTTCATTTATAAAGCCCTTTTTACAAAAAAAAGTCATTGCTAAACTTTAGACATACGGGTTAGCCATCCCGGAGACGGGGTGTGGTAACTGAAAATTCCTTTGGTCTCTACTGAGTTAGGTAAATCAGCTTTTAGTTGTGTTTCGCAAACAAGGTACAAGAATCTTCAAAATGTTCTTACATTTGATGTCGTTGTGCCTTGAGGGCAGTTCAGAAAGCTGATTTGAGGACCTTATTACTGATGAATGTGTTCGTTTTTTATGACCGTTGTGAGAGTTCCGTGACCGGCCGGAGGAAGACGACACGACATCACCCTCCTCAGGGGATAGGTACTTAGTGTAAAGCCAATTAGTACACACCTGGGCCCATTAATTGCTTTCTGTCTTCCTCTTTATTAGGTGTGCCGGGAGAGGAGCTGGAGGGGGGATTGGGAGTAGAGACGGGGAGCTGTGAGGATGTTGGATATTCCTACCTCAGAGAAAGCGTCTTTTACTGGGGCACCTTGTCTCTCTGTTAACCAAGGCAGGCTATAGGTAGAACGAAGTGTTCCTCCTGTAACTATTATGTGTAGAAGATAGTCTAAAGACAGGACTAGACGTTTTGTTTTGTTTTCCCTTTTTGGCTACAGCCTTTTGGTCAACGGCTAAGTTTATGTTTATTTGTTTTGTTACGCTGGTGTTTCAGCGTTGGACGTTACCCTGTACTGGAGTTATTTTGTCGGGCGAATAGAAGACCCGTCTAGTAAACATTCACAAGAAAAGGAATCACAACCACTGCCTCTCGTCTGTTCATTTTGTGCCTCCCGCCTGTGCTAGGGTGTTTCGGACAAGCTGATTCGTTCGCACCGTGTTTTTCTTTTTGCTTGCATTTTGTATTTATATTTTGATGTGTGTATTTATGTCATTCAGGGCTCATCTGTAAAAGAGACCTTGGTCTCAGTAAAATAAAGGTTTAATAAAATACGAGTCTTGGTGGTGGTGGACTCCACATGTGTCTGAGTAGAGGCCTGGGGAGACCGGAGGGACTGACCAAAGGCTGCCGCTGATAACAAGAGAAGGAGGGAGTGATGGGGAGGAAAGGAGGGCTCTCCCACTCTCAGAACCCACCCAGCAAACCGGGAACATTTCTAGAACATTAGTGAAGATTTACATTAAGTTTTAGTTATGCTGGGCATGCACTACACAACTTCTTAAATCTTAACAACTTGGACGTGCTCACATTTCCAGATTTCCTTGTCCCAAATCTTTAATTCCGTCCATCCTCAACCCCAGGACGGTGGTGCTCACATTACACAATGATTCCCTAATTGATCTTGCACTGCATTTCTCAGTTGTCTTAGGAACAAAAATGCCAACGCAAACAGCGAGCCCTCTTTCAGTCTCTCTCTCTTTCAGTCTCTCTCTCTCTCTCTCTGCCTCTCCTTTATTTTATTATATTATACCCTCTACTCTTAATTCCATTCACAACCACGTGTTTGGTTCAGTTATTTGTTCTGCTCTCTGCATGTGTATGATGAAAATAAAATGACAAACATGTAAAATGTGATATGTAGAGGAGCAGCCTTTGACAGAAGAGCAAACAGAGTAGAACCCTTTATGTTGAAGCATGCTCAGCTCTAGTTGTTTACTTGGTAGTGTTACCCACTGGAGTATGTATGGGTATGCATGCTTTTGCTCCAGCCCTGCATAAACACACCTGACTGAAATAGTAAACTAATCAAGGCCGACACTGAGTCTGGACCATGATCAGCTGAATCAGGTGTGTTAGGTCACTGCAGGGCTGGAGCAAAAATCTGCACAGCTCGTAGCTCTACAGGTGTAGTTGGCAACTCTATCAACCACACCTCTAGGGTTGGTCACCCCAGGTGTGTACCGTATGAGTGGCAACCCTAGGGCCACTACCTTTTAACAGTAGGACCCGTCCCTCCAGCCCTCACTCCTGTGTTTAAAAGAAAATGAACGAAATGCCAATAAAACGTCTCGCGTCTCCCAGATATTGATTAACTCCAGCCGGTGTCTTATAATTGAGTGGCTGCATGGCGAAGCAAGCGGTTCCCACGGCAACAGGTAGCTACGTCGTCTGCCGGATAACTGGAGGAGCGACAGGAAGTAGTGCACTCTGGGTGCTGTTAATAGTCCCTTATCGGTGTGGCGCAGAACGGAGCGGTGATGTCACGGCCCTTGTCAGATGAATCCGGGCAAACGCATGTTGTTTGTTCTAGCAGTCAGTGTAAATATGTAGTCGTTTGGCATGGTCAGTGGCTGCAGCAGCTGAGAACGACACTGACTTACATGCTGTATAGGCTACAATATCTCTGATGTAGTGGATGCACTTGAGATATATGTTGTAGATCTGCTTACAGAGATGACCGATGTGGTTGATGTTGTTCAGTCTGTCAGACATGATTGATGTTGTGTGAAATGATGAGGGCTCTTCAGTGCCCTAATGGCTAGTGTGTGATTGGTGCAGCAGCTCTGTGGTAGAGTGTTTTGATTGGTCAGGTTCTCTAGATGAGAGCTGTGACTGAGGACACTCAGATTCCGCTTGATTGACAGATGTAGGGGAGTGTGGAGAGGATATGTTGTTTCATGCCTAACTCAGACCCTATACCATTGTTCTTGAATTAGGTAAACCAGTGAAGTGATCATAAAAGCTGAATTTGCACTTATCCATAAACTTTGACCGTATTGTATGCTCCGGGGTGAAGTTTCCCCTAGGTGCAGATCTAGTATCAGCTTCCCCTCCCCTAATCTTAACCTTAACCATTAGTGCGGGAAATGCTAAACTGATCCAAGATTAGCATCTAGGGGCATCTTCACCCTACACTGTACAGTTCTACACTCCTCATTGTGTCTTCCCTATTCCTCTGACCCATCCCACGTGAGTAGGTATTGCGTCCATGACGGTGCCAGTGTACATAGCTGAGACGTCTCCCCCCCACCTGAGAGGCCAGCTGGTAACAGTAAACACACTGTTTATCACAGGAGGCCAGTTCACTGCCAGCATCATAGACGGGGCCTTCAGCTACCTACGCCATGATGGATGGAGGTGAGACACACACACACACACACACACACACATACATGTAATTGCTCTACATGCCTCATCTTTGAATATCTCATCAAGGTCCATCATTTACCCAATTTGATTATTATTATATATGATTTTTCTTTTTTTGGGGGGGGTAGATCACCTTTAATATTGCAGATAGATTGTCGATTCCATCAATATAATTGTCTACATCATTTCCAATCCCCCATATAATTGTTGGTAAATATATACAGTATACACTGTATATATACAGTACCAGTCAAATGTTTGGACACCTACTCATTCAAGGGTTTTTCTTTGTTTTTAATATTTTCTACATTGTAGAATAATAGTGAAGACATCAAAACTATGGAATCGTGTAGTAACCAAAAAAGTGTTAAACACATCCAAATATATTTTATATTTGAGATTCTTCAAAGTAGCCATCCTTTGCACTCTTGGCATTCTCTTAACCAGCATCACCTGGAATGCTTTTCCAACAGTCTTGAAGGAGTTCCCACATACACTTAGCAGTTGTTGGTTGCTTTTCCTTCACTCTACAGTCAAACTCATCCCAAACCATGTCAATTGGGTTAAGGTCGGGTGATTGTGGAAGTCAGGTCATCTGATGCAGCACTCCATCACTCTCCTTCTTGGTCAAATACCCCTTACACAGCCTGGAGGTGTGTTGGGTTATTGTCCTGTTGAAAAACAAATGATAGTCCCACTAAGCCCAAACCAGATTGGATGGCGTATCACTGCAGAATGCTGTGGTAGCCATACGGGTTAAGTGTGCCTTGAATTCTAAATAAATCACTGACAGTGTCACCAGCAAAGCACCCCCACACCATAACACCTCCTACTCCATGCTTTACAGTGGGAAATACACATGCGGAGATCATCCGTTCACCCACATCTAGTCTCACAAAGGAATGGCGATTGGAACCAAAAATCTCCAATTTGGACTCCAGGACAAAGTTCCACCAGTCTAATGTCCATTGCTCATGTTTCTTGGCCCAAGCAAGTCTCTTCTTCTTATTGGTGTCCTTTAGTAGTGGTTTCTTTGCAGCAAATCGACCTCCCCTCCTGCCCCCCACCTTATCACAACACAACTGATTTGCTCAAACGCATTAATAAGGAAAGAAATTCCACAAATTAACTTTTAACAAGGCTCACCAGTTAATTGAAATGCATTCCAGGTGACTACCTCATGAAGCTGGTTGAGAGAATGCCAAGAATGTGCAAAGCTTTCATCAAGGCAAAGGGTGGCTACTTTGAAGAATCTCAAATATAAAATATATTTTGATTTGTTTAACACTTTTTTTGGTTACTACATGATTCCATATGTGTTATTTCATAGTTTTGATGTCTTCACTATTATTCTACAATGTAGAAAATAGTAACAATTAAGAAAAACCCTTGAACGAGTAGGTGTTCTCAAACTTTTGACCGGTAGTATATGTTCTCACTCTAGTAGCCTACCTGGTTATATTTTGAGAAAATACAAAACAAGGCTTGTGAATTTCTGCATTTGCTCCTCACCAATTGCAACTTGAAGTCAGTACCTACGCATTGTGGGAGAAAGAGCATGGGCTGGTATCTTATTTCCTTAACATCAGGATAATAATTCCTTGGACGACACAAGGTTTAGAACATTTTAAGGTATGCGGCGTCCATCTCGCAACAGAGCCTTCAACTGCATTGGGGGATTGCCATTCCACTCCGTTGTGGACCTCCCCATTGAAGGGCATGACATCCAGCGCAACGTAACGGAGTGTTTATGGGTAATGTGAACGAAGCTTAAGTAGGCTACAGACATGTATGTTGGAACATTGCTACATTGTGGGAGGCAACCTATCAGTGGTCCCTGCTATGCTCCAGCTCATGGGGTTTCTCCTCTCTCACCCTCTGATGAAACAGCTAATTTGTCTCTCCCCTCTCTCCTCCCTTTTTCTACCCCTCACCTCCACTGCATCTCCCCCCCTCTCCCTATCCTCTCCTCCTCCCCCTCTCCAGGTATACTTTATGTTGGGTCTATTGGTGGTTCCTGCTATGCTGCAGCTCATGGAGTTTCTCCTCTCAAAGATGAAACAACTAATATATAACATTTTCTCTCTCCCTCGCACCCCCCTTCTGCCAGTGGTTCCTGCTGTATTCAGGTTCATGGGGTTCCTCCTTTTGCCAGAGAGTCACTCTCACAGATGAAACAACTAATATATCCCTCTCTCCCTCTCTCTCTCCCTCACCGACCCCTCCCCCCTCTCTCTGCCTTTTCTCCTCTTCTCCAGGTATATGTTGGGTCTGTCGATGGTCCCTGCGGTGCTCCAGTTCGTGGGGTTTCTGTTCCTGCCAGAGAGCCCCCGCTGGCTGATCCAGAAAGGCCTTACCCAGAAGGCCCGGCGCGTGCTCAGCCAGATTAGAGGCAATCAGAACATAGACGAGGAGTACGACAGCATCAAGAACAGCATCGAGGAGGAGGAGAAAGACTGCGGAGGAGGTGAGAGGGGAGCAGGAGGCACAGGAGAAGCACACACACATATTAATAAATGAATGCATCAATGAACATGCACACACAAACAAACTTGCATGCACACACACAGGGAGAGGAGTGGCCCACGTGTCCCGTCTCTCTCTTTCTCTCTCTCTCTCTCTGCGCTCAGACGAGAAAGCTTTATCAGATGTTATATAATCTCTGTGTTACACAAAACAGTTAGCCTCTTCTGAGAACATTGACCTCTTCTGAGAATCACAAAACAGCACTAAACGTCAGTCTGTCAGGGCCAGGCGACTCAGAATAGACACCGAATAGACCACATTTTCTGAAATAAGCTTAATTATGGTAGTCACCGTGTCACCATTGAAGGTCAGTGCTAAAATGAATGTATATGTGTGAGTGTATGGAAATATATCAGTCAAGGCATGGCCATAGACCTAAGCAATGAAACCACCATACATGATAAACTGCAATATCCCCTTGTTGACATGAATAGCTGATATACACATGTATTGAATGTAGCCTACAGTATATGGACATCCAATGGTTGGATGAATGATTGTTTTGTACTGCATTCCCAAGTCAATGACATTGTATACAGTAGACTCAGTCCAGCCTTGAGCACATGTATTAACTCGTATCGTTCCAATGACACCGAGCCATCTCCTGAAAAGAAAGGCGAGGGAAAATAAAGCCTTAGCCAATCAGAGTGCTAGAGTGCGGTCAGTGGGGCCACAATCCAAGAAAAAAAAAAACTCCTGGCAATAAATTGCAACTCTGATAGGTGTTGGGGGGGGTAGGCTCACACCTGGGGAAACAGGTGCTTCCTTTGTCCCCTTGCTCCCTGACTTGTTTTCCATGATAACCTCATCCCTTTCTTCCCTGACGCCATCACCTCTGATGTGATGATAGTGAGTGTCACTCTAACCACCAGTCACTCATCCACCCATACACAGCCAGGATTAAAGAGCAATCATCAACACAATAACACATACTGTACAGAGCAACACAACATCAATAACAACAACACAACTGACAACTATATCTGATGGTTCATGTTTTCTTTTAAAACCACAATTAGAATCCCTCCACAGCCTCATAGAGGATCTAGATACTTTTGCTAACCTCTCTGGATTAGTGTACTATATTATATATTGGATCATAAAAAAATGCAACTTTTACATTACTGTGGAGTTTACCAATAAAATGGTCTGACGGGGATGTGGACATACTCGGTATACAAATCCCGAAAGAAAGAAATTCTCACTCCAAATACAGTTTTATAGAAAGTTAGCAACATTAGATAAGATCTTGCCACCATGGAAATGAAAATACCTGTCTATTTGTGGAGAAATCACCCTGATTAACTCTTTAGTCATATCACAGTTTACCTATTTGCTTATTGTTTTTCCTACACCTAGTGACCTGCTTTTTAAATTATATGAACAAAAAAAAATTCCATTTTATTTGGAATGGCAAGTCAGACAAAATTAAAAGTGCCTATTTATATAACGAATATGAATTCGGAGGGCAGAAATGATTAAATATTAAAGCATTAGACCTCTCATTAAAGGCATCAGTCATACAAAAGTTCTACTTAATTCCGAAATGGTTCTCTAGTAAATTGATAGGAATGTCTCACCCCATGTTCAAGAATTGCCTTTTCCCCTTTATTCAGATTACAACTGCTCACTTTCGGTTGTTTGAAAACGAAATCATCTCCAAAATATCATATTTTTTTTAACAAGCCTTAGAAAATTGGTTGCAATTTCAGTTCAATCCACCTGAAAAGACAGAACAAATAATACAACAAATATTGTGGTTAAACTCAAATATACTAATAGATTAAAAAAATGTATTTTTAGATAAAATGTTTAAAAAGGTATTTTTGTAAATGATATCATAAATAGGACTGGTTGAGTTATGTCACACATGCAGCTAACACAGACATATGGAAATGTCTGCTCTACCCAAAATTACAACCAACTAATTGCAGCATTACCACAAAAATGGATCATGCAAGTAGAAGGGGGAAAAGTAAGGAACTTGTCTGTCGACCCTGCATTAAAGAACATAAATATGGGGGATTGGAAATGATGCAGACAATTACATTACAATTACAATCTTTCCGCAATATTAAAGCTGATCTACCCCTTAAGAAATATCTGTATCAATCACTGCTCTCTGATCTCTGTTTCTCTTTGTTAGAGTATATCTTATTAAAGCATTGGGCTTCCATCTCTGCTGTAGAATATGTTAGAAATGCCTGTCATGGATGAATTAAGATAATATTTAATCTAAGATAATCTTTCCTAAAATGATTTTAGCTTAATCCTATACGAAGCTTCCAGGAAACTCACCCCATGTTTTTATTCAGGCCTACTGAACTTATTATATCTACATATATTAACCTATTTTACCTGGTGTATATGGCTGGGAACAAGCCTATTACCAGTCAACATGATAATGGTTTCCTCTTTAAAAGAGTGTTTTATCTCAGCATTAGTTAGACACCGTAGTAGCCTAATAGGGTGAAGGAGGCTCACACACAGTAAGTCAGACACACAGGTAATTCAATCAACAGAAGAGGCACCGTGCTTCTCAAAGCTGTTTCCTTTGTGATAATGACCTCTGTGTGACGGTGGAACGACAGCCTCTGAGCTACTCACTGACCCTGGATTGTTGGTATTTTATATTACTGAGTTTCAGACAGGAGAGGATTCAATATATTTTGAAATATTGATGGGTCTGTGGGGTAATATTCTGTGAGAAGAGAGTGAGAGCGTGGTTTACGTGCGTGTATCCATGTGTCTGTCTCTCTCTCTCTCTCTCTCTCTGTGTGTACAGTATATCCACTTGTCTCTGTGTGTGCGTCTCCGTTTGTGTGTGCTGTTTTGATGTGCAGCGGCTGTGTGAACAAGACTATTAGTTGATTTGGAGAGAGAGGCAGAGGAGCTGTTAGAGCCCCTGATGATACTAATCACAGGACTGATACTAACAACACAACACACTAGTCAATGGACTCTGATTACTGTGTCCTTAGAGGGGGAGAGAGGGGAGAGGGCGGAGAGGGGGGGATGAAAGACGGAGAGAAATAGAAAAAGGGGGAGGAAAAAAGAGAGGGAGCAGCGATAGACAACAGAGAGAGAGAACAAACACAGATTCTCTTCCAGCGAGGGAGAGAATTAGAGAAGCTAAGAAAAGAGAATGTGAGGTTTAGAGAGAAAGGGATGGCAAGGAAGAGTGGAATTAGAGACTTATTTTTAGCTAAAGCTTTCTTTGACATCCGAAAGGGTTTTTTCGGCAGTCCCCATAGGATAACCCTTTTTTGTTCCAGGTAGAACCTTTTTTGCTTCCAGGTAGAACTCTTTTGAGGTCAATGTAGAACCGTCTGTGTAAAGGGTTCTACTATGTGGACAGCCAAAGCACCATTTTAGGTTCTAGATAGCAACTTTTTTTCTAAGAGTGTCTGTACTGCATATAGTACTTGTAGCTGACACTACAAGGGACAAGGACACCAAGGAGCCCAGCTATCAACAGAAACCTTCCTACGGAGAAAAGTCTTTAGGCCCGTTTTAAAGGAGCCCAGAGTCTGTGGTGCTTTCAGGTGGCCCGGGAGAGCATTCCAGAGGATGGGGGCGGTCGAGCTGAAAGCCCGATTCCCCCAAGGAGCAGTGCTTGGTCCTGGGGGCATGGCGGAGCAGGCTATTGCTTGACCATAAGGTGCGGGTGGGGTTATAGAGGGAGAGTAGTTTGAGATAAGGAGGGGCATTGCCATGACATGGAAAGTCAGCAGGGGGGTTTTGAATTCGATCCGGAATGAGATGGGGAGCCAGTGCAGAGGTGCCCGGATGGGGGGGGTCTGATGGTGTTTCCGCTCTCTCATCAGGATCCTGGCAGCGTTGTTCTGGATGTATTGGAGCTTCTGGAGACTCCTGCCAGGGAACCCGATGAAGAGTGCATTGCAGTAGTGCAGCATTGAGAAGATAAGGCATGGACGATATTCTCTGCATCAGACTGAGTGAGGGTAGGACGGAGTTTGGCAATGTTCTTGAGGCGATAGAATTACGCTTTACACAGTTGTTTGATGTGGCTGTCAAAGGTCAGGGTGTGGCTGTCAAAGGTTATCCTATGCTTACAAACCACGGCAATTTCCCCACAGCACAATCTCCCCATTTGATTCATAATTGCCATTTCGCTCTCAATGGCTTCTGTGCTTCCAGGTAATTGAATTATGCAGTATGTCAATCATAATGAATACAAGGTACTGTATGCTACTATATTTGTTTTCTGCTCGCTGTACAAATTTACAATGTTTTATGCAATATTCCTCCCTCTCTCTCTCTCTCTCTCTCTCTCTCTCTCTCTCTCTCGCTCTCTCTCTCTCTCTCTTTTTCTTTCTTTCTCTCTCATTCTCTCTCTCTTTCTCGCGCACTGAGATATGGGCAAAAGAAGCAGATACGAAATTAGATGAGATATTACACAGTTAGACATTAATCCAGGAGACAGAGTGTAGCGCAAGTCATGTCTCTTCTCCTGCTCCTCTTCTGCTTAATTCATCATTTACCATTTTATGGAATCCTGTTGGTTGGTGCCTTAGATCTGATTAAATCCTGTATCTGTTGAACTAGGATCATTTGGACTTATGTAATGTAGATGTTCAAATAGATTCCCTAAGTCATTATTGCCTCAAGATGGGATGCATCCCAACTGGTACCCTATATAGCCCCAAAGGTATTTGGTATTTTATTAGGATCCCCATTAGGTGTTGCAAAAGCAGCAGCTACTCTTCCTGGGGTTCACATAAAACACGAAACATAATACAGAATGACATAATACAGAACATCAATAGACAAGAACAGCTCAAGGACAGAACTACGTATATTTTCAAAAAAGGCACACACAAAAAGTGTCTCGGTCAAATAGGGGAGAGGCGTTGTGCCACAAGGTGTTGCTATATCTGTTTTTTGAAACCAGGTTTGCTGTTTATTTGAGCAATATGAGATGGAAGGAAGTTCCATGCAATAAGGGCTCTGTATAATACTGTACGCTTTCTTGAATTTGTTCTGGATTTGGGGACTGTGAAAAGACCCCTGGTGGCATGTCTGGTGGGATAAGTGTGTGTGTGTGTGTGTGTGTGTGTGTGTGTGTGTGTGTGTGTGTGTGTGTGTGTGTGTGTGTGTGTGTGTGTGTGTGTGTGTGTCAGAGCTGTGTGGAAGTTGACTATGCAAACAATTTGGGATTTTCAACACAATGTTTCTTGTAAAAAGAAGTGATGCAGTCAGTCTCTCCTCAAATCTTAGCCAAGAGAGACTGGCATGCATAGTATTTATATCAGCCCTCTGATTACAATTAAGAGCAAAACGTGTCGCTCTGTTCTGGGCCAGCTGCAGCTTAACTAGGTCTTTCCTTGCAGCACTGGACCACACGACTGGAGAATAATCAAGATTAGACAAAACTAGAGCCTGCAGAACTTTTTGGAGTGTGGTGTCAAAAAAGCAGAGCATCTCTTTATTACAACTAGATCTCTCCCCATCTTTACAACCATTGAATCTATATGTTTTGACCATGACCGTTTACAATCTAAGGTAATGCCAAGTATTTTAGTCTCCTCAACTTGTTCAACCGCCACACAATTCATTACCAGATTCAGCTGAGGTCTAGAACTTAAGGAATGATTTGTACCAAGTACAATGCTCTTAGTTTTATTATAAATTTCTTTCAACCAATCATCAGTCATTTGTGTCAGTGCAGTACATGTTGAGTGCCTTTATCTATAAGCATGCTGAAAATGTGTTGTTAATTTGTTTACAGAGAAATAGCATTAAACCAGTAAAGGCCGCTTTACCACTCTTGGGTAGCGGAATTACTTGGCTTCCCTCCAGGCCTGAGGACTCTGGTCAAAAGTACTGCACTATGTTGTGAATAGAGTGCCATTTGGTACACAGACAAACTCATTCACCCGTTGTATTATTGTCTTATTATTCGGTAATTTGGAATTAGTATGAGGTGTGTCGGGGTATGTTACAGTCGAATGACACCCATGTTAATTTCCTAGCTTCGTTATCTGGAGACACCAGGGGATTTGCATTGTTATTTGAAATAAGGGATAATTCAATATTAACATGCTAGCGGGGTTATCTTCTAATTCAGTTCAGCTAATCGAGTTTTGAATGAATGTTCCTTTTCTTCCACCGTCATTTATTCTGTTTATTTTTAAGCTCAAGGAAACAATTTTGAAACAAACTGAATTAGTTTAACTTGCTGAATATGTTTTCAATGATTTTACCCATAAATATATTTCACATGTGGATACAAACAACAATTTTCACAGACATCAACTATTAACTACTTTTTGAAATTAGAAGAGCTGAAAAAAACGTAGTCAGATGAAGCAGATGCTAAACTACAGGAATGTTTTGCTAGCACAGACTGGAATATGTTCCGTTATTTTTCCGATGGCATTGAGGAGTACACCACATCAATCACTGGCTTTATCAATAAGTGCATCGAGGACGTCATCCCCACAGTGACTGTACGCACATTCCCCAACCAGAAACCATGGATTACAGGCAACATTCACACTGCGCTAAAGGGTAGAGATGCCGCTTTCAAGGAGTGGGACTCTAACCCGGAAGCTTATAAGAAATCCTTCTATGCCCTCTGATGAACCATCAAACAGACAAAGCGTCAATACAGGACTAAGGTCGAATCGTACTACACCAGCTCCGACGCTCGTCGGATGTGGCAGGGCCTGCAAACTATTACAGACTACAAAGGGAAGCACAGCCGAAAGCTGCCCAGTGACACGAGCCTACCAGACGAGCTAAATTACTTCTATGCTCGCTTCGAGGCAAGTAACACTGAAACATGCATGAGAGCATCAGCTGTTCCGGACGACTGTGTGATCATGCTCTCCGCAGCCGATGTGAGTAAGACCTTTAAACAGGTCGACATTCACAAGGCCGCAGGGACAAACGGATTACCAGGTCGTGTACTCCGAGCATGCGCTGACCAACTGGCAAGTGTCTTCATGGACTTTTTCATCCTCTCTCTGACTGAGTCTGTAATACCAACATGTTTCAAGTAGACCACCATAGTCCCTGTGCCCAAGAACACTAAGGTAACCTGCCTAAATGACTACCGACACGTAGCCCTCACGTCTGTAGCCATGAAATGCTTTGAAAGGCTGGTCAAAATAGCCTCCAACACTCTACTCAGCAAATTGGATGCAGTTTATCACAGTGCCATCTGTTTTGTCACCAAAGCCCCATATACTACCCACCACTGCGACCTGTATGCTCTCATTGGCTGGTCCTCACTACATATTCCTCACCAAACCCACTGGCTCCAGGTCATCTTAAATCTTTGCTAGGTAAAGTTCCGCCTTAACTCAGCTCACTGGTCACAATAGCAACACCCACCTGTAGCACACGTTCCAGCATCACTGGTCATCCCTAAAGCCAAAACCTCATTTGGCCGCCTTTCCTTCCAGTTCTCTGATGCCAATGACTGGAACGAATTGCAAAAATCACTGAAGTTGGAGACTTATATCTCCCTCACTAACTTTAAGCATCAGCTGTCAGAACAGCTTACCGATCGCTGCAGCTGTACACAGCCCATCTGTAAATAGCCCATCCAACCAACTACCTACCTCATCCCCATATTTGTTTCTGTTTTTCTGCTATTTTGCACACAAGCACATCTCCTCATCTGCACATCTACCACTCCAGTGTTAATTGCTAAATTGTAATTACTTCAACTATGGCCTATTTATTGCCTTACCTCCTTACTTCATTTGCACACACTGTATACAGATTTTTCTATTGCGTTATTGACTGTACGTTTGTTTATCCCATGTGTAACTTGTCGCACTGCTTTGCTTTATCTTGGCCAGGTCGCAGTTGTAGATGAGAACTTGTTCTCAACTGCCTACCTGGTTAAATAAAGGTGAAATAAAAGAACATCTACACCATTGTCCCAGAAACCCTAGACCCTCTCCAATTTGCATACCGCACCAACAGATCCACAGATGATGCAATCTCTATTGCACTCCACACTGCCCTTTCACACCTGGACAAAAGGAACACCTATGTGAGAATGCTATTCATTGACTACAGATCAGAGTTCAACACCATAGTGCCCTCAAAGCTCTAAGCTAAGGACCCTGGGACTAAACACCTCCCTCTGCAACTGGATCCTGGACTTCCTGACGTCCGCCCCCAGGTGGTAAGGGTAAGTAACAACACATCCGCCACGCTGATCCTCAACACGGGGGCCCCTCAGGGGTGCATGCTCAGTCCCTTCCTGTACTCCCTGTTCATTCATGACTGCACGGCCTGGCACAACTCCAACACTATCATTAAGTTTGCTGATGACACAACGGTGGTAGGCCTGAACACCGAGAACAATGAGACAGCCTATAGGGAGGAGGTCAGAGACCTGACCGTGTGGTGCCAGGACAACCTCTCCCTCAACATGATCAAGACAAAGGAGATGATTGTGGACTACAGGAAAAGGAGGACTGAGCACGTCCCCATTTTCATCGAAAGGGCTGTAGTGGAGCAGGTTGAGAGCGTCAAGTTCGTTGGCATCCACATCACCAACAAACTAACATGGTCCAAGCACACTAAAACAGTCATGAATAGGGCACGACAAAACCTATTCAGGAGACTGAAAAAATTTGGCATGGGTCCTCAGATCCTCAAAAGGTTTTACAGCTGCACCATCGAGAGCATCCTGACTGGTTGCATCACTGCCTGGTATGGCAACTGCTCGGCCTCCAACAGCAAGGCACTTCAGACGGTAATGCGTATTGCCCAGTACATCACCGGTGCCACGCTTCCTACCATCCAGGACCTCTATACCAGGCGGTATCAGAGGAAAGCCCTAAACATTATCAAAGACTTCAGCCACCCTAGTCATAGACTGTTCTCTCTGCTACCGCACGGCAAGCAGTGCCGGAGCGCCAAGTCTAGGTCCAAGAGGCTCCTAAATAGCTTCTACTCCCAAGCCATAAAACTCCTGAACAGCTAATCAAATGGCTACTCAGACTGTTATTATCTATGCATAGTCACTTTAATAACTCTACCTACATGTACATATTACCTCAATTTCCTCGACACCGGTTCCCCCGGACATTGACTCTGAACTGGTACCCCCTGTATATAGCCCCGCTATTGTTACTTACTGCTGCTCTTTAATCATTTGTTATTCTTATCTCGTACTTTTTTTTAGGTATTTGCTTAATACTGCATTGTTGGTTAAGGGCTTGTAAGTAAGCATTTCACTGTAAGGTCTACACGTGTTGTATTCGGCGCATGTGACAAATAGAATTCGATTGGATATTGTACAGAGAGTGCCATTAAATTCAACAAAGATCCCAATCAAGTCATTATGTAATGATGTAAAGGAAGCATTAGAGGAGAATGGAAGGCAGATTATCTCTGTCAAAGCATAATGAAATGGAGAATGGAAGGCAGATTATCTCTGTCAAAGCATTATGAAAGCATAATGAATGAAGATTTAGGACTGACCTTTTGTGTTGAGATGTGAATGAAGACAGAGCTATACTCTCACTCTCCACCAGTCTGATACTGGCCCACTCATCAGCTCTCTTCCCCTCTGTTATTTGAGGTCTGTGAAGCATAGGAACACAACCCTGTACATTTGTGTTAGTCATACCCCATACCTCAGGGTTGCTGGTGGATTGAAAATCATTTTTGCCTTGATTCACCTATATCCACTTTTCCAATTAAAGTATTTGTTTAATGAATATTACATCCTTAACAGTACAAAGTCCCCATAATAATAGCCATCCAAGAACAACCTACGCACAAACCTCTCGGTACTCAAATGGCACCTAGTAAACACAGGTTATTAGCTCTTCAATAATCTCAGTCCACTTCCATCACAATATTCATTATTGCTAAGAGAACATTGTGTGAGTAGTAATATCCAGAGTTGTAAATTCTCTTGCTCCCATTTGTATTGGGGCAGGTGTTAGTCGGGGAACCCTTTTTTTCCAGACAAACCACATAATGGGCCCAGATATTAACCTCTAGACTCCCAGCTCCTAGCCAGAGCAACACCTTAGGGGCTGAGTTGATTGGTTGAAACTGGAGGTGTGTGTGTGTGTTGCGCAAGTGTTCACAGCTCACATGCGATCACGTGAAATTCATCTGGTTTTTCCGCAAGGGTTCACATGGGGACGGAACCCTATGACGTTGTACAGTTAGTGTTTGTCACTTGTATGCGATGGTGGTGAGTGACGTATGTACTGTACGTTAATCGTTTCCTCCTGTACCTAGAGATAGCCCCATACCTGCTTTGATTGAATGGATCAGTTTCACCATTGATTTTTGTCCTATTTTTTTTTGAAGAAAATGCTGTTTTTTGTCTTCTGAAAGCACCACAGAATGCCTTATTTCAAAGGGCCCCAAGTGACTTTGTAGCAGACATCTTTTGGCAAGATTTCAGAATCCTATCCAACAGAGATTCTGTTATTGCGGTGGTATACAAGCCTTTTTTTCAGGTTTCAAGCTTCTACTTAATGTATAAGGGGACTCAATCATGAGGAAAATAGCTCTGATAGAAAGGCTATCTTTTTGTATTCACCAGCAAGGACAGAGGCATCACATTTTAAAGAGAGACGGAGGCAGTAGTTAGAAACATAACATAAGTATTCCTGCAACATTATTTTGCTGGAATATAGTTTCATCTCTAAAAAATAAAGCTGCTTGATTGTACCCAAATTGGCCATTTTAATTTTTAGGATTCATATAATATTTTATAAATATAGTACCTGACATCTGACTTGGACCATAGTCCTTCCTAGTAATAATTAAGACCTAAGCAATCCCCAAAACATTTCAAATGTATCCCATGGAAGCCCCAGTCCCCACACCAATCCCAGCCAAAATGGACAGTATACAATATCAGTTCTCTATGTCTGAGAAGAGGTATGAAGCTGTGGCTTGGAGTATTGTTTCTTCATACTGTTGAAATCGGAAGTTTACATATACTTAGGTTGGAGTCATTAAAACTCGTTTTTCAACCACTCCACAAATTTCTTGTTAACAAACTGTAGTTTTGGCAAGTCGGTTAGGACATCTACTTTGTGCATGACAAGTAATTTTTCCAACAATTGTTTACAGACAGATTATTTCACTTATAATTCACTGTATCACAATTCCAGTGGGTCCGAAGTTTACATACACTAAGTTGACTGTGCCTTTAAACAGCTTGGAAAATTCCAAAAAATGATGTCATAGCTTTAGAAGCTTCTGATAGGCTAATTGACATCATTTGAGTCAATTGGAGGTGTACCTGTGGATGTATTTCAAGGCCTACCTTCAAACTCAGTGCCTCTTTGCTTGACATCATGGGAAAATCAAAAGAAATCAGCCAAGACATCAGAAAAAAAATTGTAGACCTCCACAAGTCTGGTTCATCCTTTTGAAATGCTTGAACGTACCACGTTCGTCTGTACAAACAATAGTATGCAAGTATAAACACCATGGGACCACACAGCCGTCACACCGCTCAGGAAGGAGACGCGTTCTGTCTCCTAGAGATGAACGTACTTTGGTGCGAAAAGTGCAAATCAATCCCAGAACAACAGCAAAAGACCTTGTGAAGATGCTGGAGGACACAGGTACAAAAGTATCTTTATCCACAGTAAAACGAGTCCTATATCGACATAACCTGAAAGGCCGCTCAGCAAGGAAGAAGCCACTGCTCTAAAACCGCCATAAAAAATACAGACTACGGTTTGCAACTGCACATGGGGACAAAGATCGTACTTTTTGGAGAAATGTTCTCTGGTCTGATGAAACAAAAATAGAACTGTTTTGCCATAATGACCATCGTTATGTTTGGAGGAAAAAGGGGGAGGCTTGCAAGCCGAAGAACACCATCCCAACCGTGAAGCACCGGGGTGGCAGCATCATGTTGTGGGGGTGCTTTGCTGCAGGAGGTAATGGTGCACTTCACAAAATAGATGGCATCATGAGGATGGAAAATGATGTGGATATATTGAAGCAACATCTCAAGACATCAGTCAGGAAGTTGAAGCTTGGTCGCAAATGGGTCTTCCAAATGGACAATGACCCCAAGCATACTTCCAAAGTTGTGGCAAAATGGCTTAAGGACAACAAAGTCAAGGTATTGGAGTGGCCATTACAAAGCCCTGACCTCAATCCTATAGAGAATTTGTGAGCAGAACTGAAAAAGCCTGTGCAAGCAAGGAGGCCTACAAACCTGACTCAGTTACACCAGCTCTGTCAGGAGGAATGGGTCAAAATTCACCCAACTTATTGTGGGAAGCTTGTGGAAGGCTACCCAAAACGTTTGACCCAAGTTAAACAATTTAAAGGCAATGCTACCAAATACTAATTGAGTGTATGTAAACATCTGACCCACTGGGAATGTGATGAAAGAAATAAAAGCTGAAATGAATCATTCTCTCTACTATTATTCTGACATTTCACATTCTTAAAATAAAGTGGTGATCCTAACTGACCTAAGACAGGCAATTTTTACTATGATTAAATGTCAGGAATTGTGAAAAACTGAGTTTAAATGTACTTGGCTATGGTGTATGTAAACTTCAACTGTATATGCTCAATTTGAATGGTCAGTGTCAATGCAATCATAACGGTCCACAGGTGGGCTAGAGGAAAGTATCATCATTTCAGTGAATGAATGATCACGAATGAAGGGAGATGGGAATACAGATTGTAATCTTAAACTATGAAATGCAGTAAACGTACACTGTGTCGTGACTTTACTTTCATTACTCTGATGACTGTTATTTATCAAATCAACTCTGTTTAAATGTTACCCGATTTTAAATGAATCATGTAACAACTAACTCATTAGGAATTTGGAGCACCACGAGAGCGGTTGTCTAAAAAGTTACCATCTCCCGAATTTAACTCTAAAGGTCTTTTACCGATCATATCCATAAAACAGTCAATGTATTAATCATTACATCGTATCATATCATCATTCTGAACAGTCGTAACCTCCTGCATCTGCAAAAAACCCAGCCTTACTTATGATTCAGTGCTACACAAATTGGTTTAAAAATGTATTTACTAGCTACTAAATGATAACACAGGATAAACATACACATTCAATACATTAGAAAAGGTCCCTAGCGGACTGGCACAACCTATGGCGGCTTGTTACCAAGGAGAATGACAGGGAGGGAGAGCTAGAGAGAGAAAAAGACACATATCGTTGATACATTTTAGGAACTACTCTCACAGTAATCATATACTTTGCACACAAACTGCCGCCCGTATGGAGTAAGAAATCATGAATCTATTTATGTGTGAATGCCTTCGTTCGCCATTTATCTTTGTCGGAACCAGGCCTTCTTAGAAAGGGTGTTGGGCCTTTCCTCTGCACGTTTGTAAGGCTCTGATTGTCCAAGAGGTGTTTCTCTGTTGTTCTCTTCTCATTCACTCCCGAAGCTTCATTGAAGATAGCCTAGCCAGCCGTGTTGATGGTTCCAGTTGGGTGATGAGAGTAGCGTACTACGGTGATTTGACAGAGTAGTAGAATGTTCCCACTTAAATTCACTTTCGAAGAGATTTTACTTAGGACAGCCGTACCAGTGATTGTCCAGGAGGTGACTTTATTGTCTCAACCACGTTTGAGATTCAGAGTTCAAACCACTTTAGAAGTGGGCTGAAACTCTCTGTCTTTCCTGGTCTACATGTCAGGCTGACACACTCTCTGACCTCAGTCGGAGCGTGGCTACTTACTGTGCAAAGTTTATTGAAGACAATTATTTCTTATGGCTCTAAAATCACATTCCTATCTTAACAAAAATACTGTCATAACTGTTCATATTTCATGCACATCGTAAAGGATGGAGACTTCGTACATGTAGTGTATATCGTTTTCAAGTTACAGTATTTCCTTCATTACACTTTTAATGACATCACAAAATAACAACCCATATGACATTATTATTCTTTAGCTCGCCTCTGACCATTCCCCACGTTCTCTGTTAGGAATATCTTTCCAGTATTCACTTTAGAACGTGTTAGTTTCGGCGGGAAAAGTCTCTGGAGACATTTTGGAGAGGGGTGTTCTCTGGATCTCCTTTAATTTATGACAGGTTGTGAGCTGTCAACCCCCCCAACAGCTCCCTCTGTGGGTGAGAGAGGGTCTGGTTACTGTCATCCATTGCCAAGCTGATTTGACCCATTCGGATCCTCACAGGACAGTCATGACAACTGAAAAGCTTAGCTAACTGTTAAATAATACAAGTGCTAAAACTGAGCTAGAGAGTGGAGATGTAAAAAAATGCATCCCTCCTGTCTCCTGGCTGTCTATGTGAAATGTGATCTAACTCTCACCAGTCTCCATTTTGTACTCTTAGCTAACCTGGAAAAGATTTCTAACTAGGAAGACAAGATTTCTTAACACGTCAACCTCAAAGGGAACACCTACCTAACTGTAGCTCTCTGCTCTCTCCATGCATGATGAAATTGCACTGAGATAAGCTTTCTCATCTAATTGATCAATTGATCATTGAGATGTTAGTTGCATTGTTTTATTTGCCTGTTTGTACTGGGGAGGTTTTAAAACAGTATCAGTCTTTTTACTGACATCAACAACTCCGTTTGCTTCAAAGTAAAGTCATGTCATCTACTCTTCTGTCATCCTGATTGTGCTCTTGTCTTCTTCTCTTTTCTCTTCTCATTCATATTAAACTGTATATCAGTGTCTCATGAGAAGACAGCAGTGTTATTGACCGTAACTCAGTGTCAGTGTTTGTTTTTCTGTAAAGCTAAATGCAATGGAACATAACAGAACAGGCCTGATCATAAAGGATGGATAACTAGATCTGTGTCTCACAGACCGGACAGCAGAGCTATCACACAGGGATAGGTTTACAGCCAAAAGGACAACGTCAGGGAACAGAGAGTCCAGACAGACTAGGAGAATTGGGCGTACATGTGTGTGTTTGTGTGTGTGTATTCAGACCCCTTGACTTTTTACACATTTTGCTAAGTTACAGCCTTATTCTAAAAATGATTAAATATTTTTTTCCCCCTCATCAATCTACACACACAGTACCCTATAATGACAAAGGAAAAACTGGTTTTTAGAAATGTTTATTAATTTATGAAATATCACATTTACATAAGTATTCAGACCCTTTACTCAGTACTTTGTTGAAGCACCTTTGGCAGCGATAACAGCCTTGAGTCTTCTTTGGTATGACGCTAAAAGCTTGGCACTTGTATTTGGGGAGTTTCTCCCATTCTTCTCTGCAGATCCTCTCAAGCTCTGTCAGGTTGGATGGTGAGCTATTTTCAGGTCTTTCCAGAGATGTTTGATCGGGTTCAAGTCCGGGCTCTGGCTGGGCTACTCAAGGACATTCGGAGACTTGTACTGAAGCCACTCCTGCGTTGTCTTGGCTGTGTGCTTAAGGTAGTTGTCCTGTTGGAAGGTGAACCTTCACACCGGTGTTAGGTCCTGTGCGCTCTGGAGCAGGTTTTCATCAAGGTTCTCTCTGTACTTTGCTCCGTTCATCTTTGCCTCGATCCCGACTAGTCTCCCAATCCCTGCCGCTAAAAACCATCCCCACAGCATGATGCTGCCATCACCATGCTTCACCGTAGGCATGGTGCCAGATTTCCTCCAGACGTAACACTTGGCATTCAGGCCAAAGATTTCAAGAGTTCTAAGGCCACTGTGTTCTTGGAATTGGTTGTTAATCTTCCTGTAGATGGGAGTTCCATTGATCTCTTCATTAAGTTCCTTGGGTTAACTTGATTGGGTATTATCCAAGGTCCTGTCTGTCACGAACCTAATCAAACTATCTATTGACGACAGAGGATGGCATTCCACAACCTTACAAATGACTTATTGATCAATAATAAGATAGGGACATTAATCTCCATTGCTTATCAGTAGCTGGATTGGAATCCTAATCAGTATACTGAAAAGTTGAATCCTTCTCAAAGGAACGTAATATATAATCAACATGTTGTCAAACGTCTCGGTCTCTTTCACTCACTCACTCCCCCATCCCTTCCTCTCTCTTTCTCTTATTTCCTTTCTCCCTCTCTTCCTCCCCCACATGCCCTCTTTGTCGCTCTCCATCTCTCTCCTTGCTCACTCCGTCTCTCGCTTTCTCTCCCTCTTGGCACTGTGGCTACATTCATCCTGTCACTCTCCTTTGTGTAGCCTAAGACAGGCAGTGGAGAGAGATCAATTAAATGTTTCCACTGTAGTAATCAAACAGTGATGCGTGCCTGTGCAGAAGGTTCCATGAGAGAACAACTAGGAACCCTTTCTGGGTTATTTGATGTGCAAAATAAAACATCCCAGTTCATGAAGCTATCGCTATACCAACATTGGAAAATTCCCTCTAATTGGAGTCGCTTGGGTGTTTCCCTGGCGAAGTTTGCCAAGGGGAAATGAGATAATTGGGGATTCCATTGGTGGATATCAAAGGGGAGAAGATACCCCATAACACTGGCCTCATCTGACTTTACACTAATTAGGTTTTAATTTAGCTGTGTCTATTGTGTTTCCTTTGTACTGTATGGCTACTGCACTCTGTAGATTTGATATGAGTAATATGGAATGCAATTAAAGAGAGGAGCAGTGTCTTTGTGGTAGACTTTTAAAGGATAGGTGGTGCGAGTATAATGGCTAAAACTGCTTTTATGGTTACAGCGGAACACATTACTTGGACAGACAGACCGCCGTGAACCAACCGGGACAGATATAGATAAATTGGAAGCTATACTCACTCAAATTGAACACTACATTAAGATGGAAAGCACATTCTATCCTTGTTCCCTGCTTTCCATCCTAATGTAGTGTTCATTTGAGTGAGTTTAGCTTCCAATTTATCTCTATCTGTCCCTCATTCCCCTATTCCTCTCTCACTCATCAATCATTCTCTCAATCTCCCCTCTATCTGTCTCTCTCCCTCTCTATCACCCCCCCCCCTTTCTCCCCTCTCAGTCTCTCCCTTGCTGGACTCATCTGTTCTCTGATTAGGTTAGAGGGGAGCGCTGTTTATGCCCGTGTGTGTGTGTACACGCGTGTCTCTGCCTGCATATGTTACGTTCCCCAGCAAGAAAACCAAACATGTCACTCAGACTAGGAACAACAACTGGAACCTAAATGCCACCCACCATGAGCGCCCACTAAACTTGCCCAATAAGAGGCAAACAAAAGAAACCCCCCCACAAAACTTAAAGACAACAAGGAAACCAAAATCAGATAAAGGATTGCTTGTCTAGAACTCAAAATAGGGAGTGCCAACTAAAGGTGTTAACCCACTGCATCTATCAAGACAACTGAAGCATTAGGCCAGCCACTCTTAAATAGCACCTGGGCCAGCACAGGTGAAACACCTTCCCACTAACGAGATGGCAACCAGCACAGGTGTAAAACATACTGACTACGAGGTGACACCAATCGGTGTGCCCTACGTGCTGACGAGCTATATTGTACATGCTAAAGTCCAACCTCAAAACATAAATGGAAAAACCAAAGCCTTTAACACCTTCTCCCTTAAGACATAAATATATCCTATCCTAAGTTTGCTCACCACCAACAGCAAACAACTTCTATTTCACAACATGATCAACTTAAATGCGTCGCCTTCTCCAATGTAAGCATGGCGTCTGCTGGGTGTCAACAATTAAATATAAAACATAACACTTTTTTTTTTAAATATACAGTACCAGTCAAAAGTTTGGACACACCTATTCATTCAAGGGGTTTCCTTTATTTGTACTATTTTCTACATTGTAGAATAACGGCGAAGATATCAAAACTATGAAATAACACATATGGAATCACTTATTTGAGATTCTTCAAAGTAGTCACCTTTTGCCTTGACAGCTTTGCAAACTCTTGGCATTCTCTCAACCAGCTTCATGAGGTAGTCACCTGGAATGCATTTCAATTAACAGGTGTGCCTTGTTAAAAGTTAATTTGTGGAATTTTTTTCCTTAATGCGTTTGAGCCAATCAGTTGTGTTGTGACAAGGTAAGGGTGGTATACAGAAGATTGCCCTATTTGGTAAAAGACCAAGTCCATATTATGGCAAGAACAGCTCAAATAAGCAAAGAGAAACGACAGTCCATCAGTATTTTAAGACATGAAGTTCAGTCAATCTGGAAAATTTCAAGAACTTTGAAAGTTTGTTCAAGTGCAGTCTCAAAAACCATCAAGCGCTATGATGAAAGTGGTTTTCATGAGGACCGGCACAGGAAAAGAAGACCCAGAGTTACCTCTGCTGCAGAGGATAAGTTCATTAGAGTTAACTGCACCTCAGATTGCAGCCCAAATAAATGCTTCACAGAGTTCAAGTAAGAGACACATCTCAACATCAACTGTTCTGAGGAGACCGCGTGAGTCAGGTCTTCGTGTTCGAATTGCTGAAAAGAAACCACTACTAAAGGACACCAATAAGAAGAAGACTTGCTTGGGCCAAGAAACATGAGTAATGGACATTAGACCGGTGGAAATCTGTCCTTTGGTCTGATGAGTCCATATTTTAGATTTTTGGTTCCAACCACAGTGTCTTTGTGAGACACAGAGTATGTGAACGGATGATCTCTGCATGTGTAGTTTCCACCGTGAAGCATGGAGAAGGAAGTGTGATGGTGCTTTGCTGGTGGCACTGTCATAGATTTATTTTGAATTCAAGGCACACTTTACCAGCATAGCTACCACAGCATTCTGCAGAGATACGCCATCCCATCTGGTTTGGGCTTAGTGGGACTATCATTTGTTTTTCAACGGGACAATGACCCAACACACCTCCAGGCTGTGTAGGGACTATTTGACCAAGAAGGAGAGTGATGGAGTGCTGCATCAGATGACCTGGCCTCCACAATCACCCGACCTCAACCCAATTGAGATGGTTTGGGATGAGTTGGACCGCAGAGTGAAGGAAAAGCAGCCAACAAGTGCTCAGCATATGTGGGAACTCCTTCAAGACTGTTGGAAGAGCCTTCCAGATGAAGCTGGTTGAGAGAATGCCAAGAGTGCGTAAAGCTGCCATCAACGCAAAGGGTGGCTACTTGGAAGAATCTCAAATTTAACAGATATTTAGATTTGTTTAACACTTTTTGGGTTACTACATGATTCCATATGTGTTATTTCACAGTTTTGATGTCTTCACTATTATTCTACAATGTAGAAAATACTAAAAAATAAAGAAAAAACATGGAATGGTTTTGACTGGTACTGTATATAAAAATGATCTTATTTCACAAGTTTTTGAAAAACTCACGTATGTTTATATAACTTGTGTCCCCTTGGAACAAGCCCAAACAAAACAAAACTGATCTCCAATAGAGAAAAACGTGCAATCAAAATAAATTGTGAGCCAGGACAACACACTAGCTAAACGCAAAACACAAAACTTATTGACTGCCCACCCTTGAGACACAGTCAGTAACCAAGTTGTCCTTTCAAGGGGAAACTCCTGCAATATCCTCAGTAACTTTCCTCCCATGATTTTCCTCTGGAATTGTGTCAGGGAAATGAGTGGCAGTGCACATGATGGTTAAGAGAAACTGGTTACCACTCTTGGCTTTGGGCAAAGGACCAACACAGTCCCCCAGAACCCTGCTGAAATGTTTGTCAAAGCAGTAATAGGCTGCAAAGGTGCAACTGGCACAGCTTGGTTCGGTTTACCTATCCGCTGGCAAACAGGATTTACAGTAAGACATAACATCCTGTTTCAGACCAGGCCAGAAGTGTTACGCGGAGTGGAACAGGGAAACCCAAGAGCAGACTCAGACGAGGAGACTGGGATGAAGTAACCAAGGTATTTATTGAAACACAGGGGGGAGATGGAGTGCAGGTCAGGGGATGCTCGGGCGGGTTGCTGGAGACCAGGTGCGGAGGCTGGAGCGAGAGGGGTTGAGACAGGGTAAGCAAGTCCGGAGGGGAATCCAAGGGAGTAATAGAGTGGGGAATCCAGGACAGAGTTGCAGGTTGACGAGACGTGGGCCTGGAAACAGGGAGCAGAGCGGGCAGAATGAGCAGAAATTACAATCTGGCAGCGTGGAAGTGGCAGGGCTGAGTATATGTAGAGGTCTTGATTATGGAACAGGTTGCAGCTGGTGGGGATCTGCTCTGACTCCAGCACACCTGTCTCCGCCCACACAATCACACACACACACACACAGAGAGAGGGAGAGGGAGAGAGTACTGGGGGAGTGGCTGCAGGTCAAGGAGACACAGGATGAGCAGTAGAGGTCTTGATGGCCTGTCATACTACCATCATGAGCCAGCCTCAGTATCTCTTGTCGAAGAGTAACTGGAATGACAATTTGAGATACTCTGGGCCAATTGTCCTGCCCAGAACTGGCGCGAGGACGCCATTTCGTCATTAGAACACCATCTCTGTCAAAGTAACCCACACAAACGTCATCAAACTCCTCTGGACATACAGTTGAAGTCGGAAGTTTACATACACCTTAGCCAAATACATTTAAACTCAGTTTTTCACAATTCCTGACATTTAATCCTTATAAACATTCCCTGTCTTAGGTCAGTTAGGATCACCGCTTTATTTTAAGAATGTGAAATGTCAGAACAATAGTAGAGAGAATGATTTATTTCAGCTTTTATTTCTTTCATCACATTCCTAGTGGGTCAGAAGTTTACATACACTCAATTAGTATTTGGTAGCATTGCCTATAAAATGTTTAACTTGGGTCAAATGTTTTGGGTAGCCTTCCACAAGCTTCCCACAATAAGTTGGGCGAATTTTGGCCCATTCCTCCTGGCAGAGCTGGTGTAACTGAGTCAGGTTTGTAGGCCTCCTTGCTCGCACACGCATTTTCAGTTCTGCCAACAAATGTTCTATGGGATTGAGGTCAGGGCTTTGTAATTGCCACTCCAATACCTTGACTTTGTTGTCCTGAAGCCATTTTGCCACAACTTTGGAAGTATGCTTGTGGTCATTGGCCATTTGGAAGACCCATTTGCGACCAAGCTTTAACTTCCTGACTGATGTCTTGAGATGTTGCTTCAATATACCCACAGAATTTCCCTTCCTCATAATGCCATCTATTTTGTGAAGTGCACCAGTCCCTCCTGCATCAAAGCACCCCCACACATGATGCTGCCACCCCGTGCTTCACAGTTGGGATGATGTTCTTCGGCTTGCAAGCCACCCCCTTTTTCCTCCAAACATAACGAGGGTCATTATGGCCAAACAGTTCTATTTTTGCTTCATCAGACCAGAGGACATTTCTCCAAAAAGTACGATCTTTGTCCCCATGTGCAGTTGCAAACCGTAGTCTGGCTTTTTTATGGCGGTTTTAGAGCAGTGGCTTCTTCCTTGCTGAGCGGCCTTTCAGGTTGTGTCGATATAGGACTCGTTTTACTGTGGATATAGCTACTTTTGTACCTGTTTCCTCCAGCATCTTCACAGGTCCTTTGCTGTTGTTCTGGGATTGATTTGCCCTTTTCGCACCAAAGTATATTCATCTCTAGGAGACAGAATGCGTCCCATAGTGTTTATACTTGCGTACTATTGTTTGTACAGACGAACTTGGCACCTTCAGGCATTTGGAAAGTGAACCAGACTTGTGGAGGTCTACAATTTTTTTTCTGAGGTCTTGGCTGATTTCTTTTGATTTTCCCATGATGTCAAGCAAAGAGGCACTGATTTTGAAGGTAGGCCTTGAAATACATCCACAGGTACACCTCCAATTGACTCAAATTATGTCAATTAGCCTTTCAGAAGCTTCTCAAGCCATTACATAATTTTCCGGAATTTTCCAAGCTGTTTAAAAGCACAGTCAACTTAGTGTATGTAAACTTCTGACCCACTGGAATTGTCATACAGTGAAATATAAGTAAAATAATCTGTTTGTAAAAACTTGTTGGAAAATGTATTGTGTCATGCACAAAGTAGATGTCCTAACCGACTTGCCAAAACTATAGTTTGTTAACAAGAAATGTGTGGAGTGGTTGAAAAACGAGTTGTAATGACTTCAACCTAATTGTATGTAAACTTCCGATTTCAGCTGTATCTCAGCAAAAAGATGAGAGATGGAAACATCTTTTCTCTGTTCCACAGTCAGCTAGACATCGAAGTATCAACTCTAGGAACCCTTTCTTCCTTCAGCGGTCCTACAAACTGACTCACCTTTGGGGTTTTCAAAGGAGAGGTCAACTCAGGGGGTTTACCGATATCAGGATCACCCATAAACGTCTCAGACAGATCGACTATGGTGGGATCACTGACATCCTCTTCAACATTAGACTTTCTCCCAGCGACTTTCGTAGACAGCTCGTGTAACAACACAAGCCGGGAACCCTCTAAGGGTCCTTTTCTGATAACCCATCAGGTTACTCTACTCTGGGTTCCTTACAAACGACAGGATTTGGCATGGCATCTCCCATGTAGGGTTTTCCCACAATTTCCTCCAATTGCTTTATTTTAATTTTATTAGCCTGTGTGTTTATGCAACTTCAAAATGATTCCACCAATCTTATAACCCATGAAGGTGGATGTCAGTGACAGGAACTCACTAAAGTGCATTTTGAACACTCAACTATCTGAACACAGCAGAGCTTCAGAGTAGGTGACTAGAGCGACTAACGCACTCATGGGAAGCAAAATCCCAGGACGAGCCTCCATTTTGTTCCGTTCCCCCTTCTGTTTGAGCGACATTTTTGGTTTTCTTGCTGGGGAACGTGAGTGTATGCACAAGCAGTGTTTGTGTTTATCAGTCTGTGTTTGTGCGTCTCTGTGAAGTTCGCGCTTCGTTCATTGACAGACCCATTACCTTGGTTGGTTGGATCAGGGCGATCTGTCTGTCCATGTCCCAGGATCTGAGCTGCAGCCAATCAGCTCTCTGTCCTCTGGTATTGTCTCCTGGGCCCATTCAATCCTGCCTCTACAATGTTAGATCTCTACAAATAGTTGACTCTCATAAACACATCACTTCCTCTCACTTCCTGATGGCTACATTTGTAACCTGGCAGCTCATGTCCACGCTCACTTTACTCACGCGGTCGATAAACACACACACACACACACACACACACACACACACACAGTCCAAGTCAACATTCACTTCCGTCAGCTAGAAATAATAAGGTGTACCGGTAACATTTGGAGACTGTCAACTTCCATGAACGTTTATGGCATCTTTGTATTATTTTGTGATACACATGATATGAACAGATCTATATTTTGATTAATAACATAACTAACTAACTAACATAACTAAGCTTATGAGATGAGACATCCATACATGCATTCAAAGATAATGACAGCAGTAATAGTCAGGAAGCGTTGTGCTGGGAAAAACAGCGTGATTTGATTGGTCTCCCCAGTGAGTGTGGCTAAGTGCAGAATGGCTCGGTCAGTGTTGATTGGTTATCGGGAGAGCCTGCTGTGACTGGTCCTGGAGAGAGTGTTTTCTGTTTCAGTGAGGCGCTGTCCGGTAGCTGTGTGTGTGTGTGTGTGTGTGTGTGTTCAGCCTGTCTGAGAGCTAAAGGAGCTCTTCCCAGCCCAGCGAGCATCCACCCCCTCACAGCTGCTCCAGGCCAACTCTGTGTGTGTTTGTGTATGTTTGTCAGCATGTGTCTGTAACTGTGTGTGTGTGTGTTGTCCATATTTGTCCATTCGTGTGTGTGTTTGATATCTCAGTGGAGTTATCAAAGCTGTGCATGCCTGTCCAGACGTTCTGTCGTATTATGACTGCTTCTCCCCGGAGTCTCTGTTTGAAGGTCTCGGCTGTAAGCCTGCTGCTTCTGCTCCTGCCTCAGACACAACTTTACGTTCAGACAGAACAGAACAAACTTCAGCCACTTGCTGGTGTCGCTGTTGGCCTGTTTCATGTGTATTGTGTTTGTCCATTGATAGGCTGATGATGATCAATAGGTCTATTCTAACCTCTGCTCCTTCTGTGTGTGTGTGTGTGTGTGTGTGTGTGTGTGTGTGTGTGTGTGTGTGTGTGTGTGTGTGTGTGTGTGTGTGTGTGTGTGTGTGTGTGTGTGTGTGTGTGTGTGTGTGTGTGTGTGTGTGTGTGTGTGTGCGTGCGTGCGTGCGTGCGTGCGTGCGTGCGTGCGTGCGTGCGTGCGTGCGTGCGTGCGTGCGTGCGTGCGTGCGTGCGTGCGTGCGTGCGTGCGTGCGTGCGTGCGTGCGTGCGTGCGTGCGTGCGTGCGTGCGTGCGTGCGTGCGTGCGTGCGTGCGTGCGTGCGTGCGTGCGTGCGTGCGTGCGTGCGTGCGTGCGTGCGTGCGTGCGTGCGTGCGTGCGTGCGTGCGTGCGTGCGTGCGTGCGTGCGTGCGTGCGTGCGTGCGTGCGTGTCCAGATGGCCCTGTGATCTGGAGGATGCTGACTTACCCCCCCACTCGGAGAGCACTCCTGGTGGGATGTGGACTACAGATGTTCCAACAGCTCTCTGGGATCAACACCGTCATGTGAGTACACAGCCTAAGCTTTAGTATCTTAGTGGCCTGAGTGGCCCCTGCACATTGAATATGGTACTGGCACTGATCTGTATATACTTGCATTCTCATGTTTCTTTCTTTTCTTTCTCATGTTTCTTTTCTTTCTCGTGTTTCTTTTCTTTTTCTTCGCATTACTTGTGTTTTATATTTGACTTTTTATTATCGAGATATATATTTTTTGCATTGTTGGGAAAGAGCTCACAAGTAAGCATTTCCCTGTACTGTTTAACACCTGTTGTATCCTTTGCACGTGGCAAATAACTTTGAAACTTGAAACTTGTTGGTTAGAGTTTCCACATTTAAGGAGATTTTTCTTATTTAACTCTGCATTGTTGGGAAAGAGCAAGTAAGAATTTTACTGTAAGGTCTACACTTGTTGTATTTGGCGCATGTGACAAATAAAGTTAGATTTTGATGTAAGGGGTTAGGCCCTGTCATAGACTAGCGCCCTGTCCAGGGGATGTACTTGTACATCAAGCTGCCTCACGCTACAGAAACAGGAGATATGCTCTGTCTCCTATGCGCCGTTTCGGCTCGCACAAACCAAGGCTCTTGTGCAAATTCGCTGGGCTAACATGCCTAAGCTATAGCTAAGTGAGGTAACGTGGTTTGGATTAAGGTACATTCATATTTACATGTGAGTGGTATAGTAACATGCCTATATAGCCTTTAGCTTAGTGGGCTTGCATGGTCCTATGAATCATGTCGAATATCAGTGCAATGGTCCAGTCAACGCTTAGACAATGACATGCAGGATCTACACTATCATGTGCTGTAAAGGAGATAGTTCACAGAGCCACACCTGTGTGATTGGTAAGCAACCTTGCCTGAAGAAAATTGACAATTGACAGTGGTAACCTACATTATTATACATGTTTTGGGGTGTATCAAATTCTTTCACGTAACACACCCCTTTTTCTGTTGCTGTTAATGCTTCATGCACTTTTATGCACTTTTCAGGGTCAATCGCTCACAGAATTTCCTTAATGTCTGTAAGGTGGTAGACCAATGAGTCTTTATTTCCATCTCAAGTGAGATTGCATCGTCTACCTCGCTCTCATCCCCCCTGATCTCAAGCATATTCTGGGCATTGTAAACAATCTTGCGATATGTGCTGTTGCTAAGCAACCGTTCGAGGTGAGAGGAATAGGACAAGTGGGTGTGCGTGGGTGTCGGCTTGGTTTGGTGTGCTAGCGTGTGTTTGTGTGTACGCGCGTGTGGGTGATAACCAAGGTTTTACGTGCGTGTGTGAGTCTGTTAAGGTAGCTAGCGTGTGTTTTGGTCCGTTGCTGTGTTTACTTCTCCCTCTGGTAATTTGTAAAGCCACAGGTGGTGGCAGAGACAGCCAAGTGACAACAAATCAGGTTGATGGGTTGTCTGCCTCAGTGGGATCCGACATGGGGCACATGCCTATGTGTCACTCACTCACTCCTCACCAAACCCAGCCCCAGCCCAGATAGAACAGCAGCACAGAGAGTCACAATGGTGCAGGGCAGTCACACAGAGACACTCGCTCTTTCCTTGCCCAGCCCAAGATCGTCTCAGCTGGCTAAGGAGTATCTGGAGAGACAGTCCCTCATCCTCTGTTCAACTCAGACCTGTTTGTGTCACTTACTCATCCTCTGCCCAGCCCTCAAGTGAGACAGCATGATTCCTCTTCCTAAGATGCTTTGGAAGAGTTTCATATGGTATGAATCCTGTCACCCACTCTGAGTACCTCTTTCTTTGTTCAGACCCTGTCATGAAGAGATGACTCTAAATGCTGTTCCCGCCAACATCCCAGCTTCGATTCCTCTCAGACTCTCTCAGGCACACTCCTATAGCGGACTCATAGACACAAGCATGCACATACGCACAGTACACACACACACACACAGACGTTGTTGTGAACTGAACTCAGAGTGCTGTCGGATTGACGTCTCCACCTGCCAGAGAGCGTCGGGATGAGAGATGTATTGATCCATATCTCTCATGGACTAAAGGTCTCCCGGGACGTGCCGATTTTATGGCAGTTTGAGATATTTGATTGGGATATGTTTGTGGTTCCTTGCGGACTTCTCTCTCTCTCTCTCTGGCTCTGCCCGTCCGTCTATCTGTCTGTCTGTCTGTCATTGTGAGCCACAATGAGGAACAAGAATGAACTGGCCTGTCTTGTCAGTGAGGATGTGTCCTCCTCCTATTAGGTCTGGAATCATAATGATTCGATTAGCCACATTATCCAGCACGCAAAGGTCACTGTAGGAGAGAGAGGGAGGTAAAGAAGGAAGGAGAGAGAGGGAGGGAGGGAGGTAGAGAGAGACATGCAGGCAGAAGAGAGAGTGAGGTGATTAAGAAGTGGACAGAGAGAGAGAGGGGGGAGATAAAGGGAAAGAGAGAGAATTAATGAGAGAATGAAGGGCCGAGAGGGAAGGTCATCTGTCTGTTTCTCCTCTGCCAGAAGTTAAGCATGAGAGCACAGCAGAGGCCACAGGTGTTGTTGATCCATCCATAATAAACCATGTCTATTAGTGACGATGTCACTGAACATTGGCCATGTCTTGCTCCGGTCTCAACATGATACTCATGTACACAGATTACTTACAGTATATTTCAAAGTTTGTATTTATTAAGAAATGCCATAGTACATCCTACTGTAAAATTATACACGATTTGGAATTAACCAGCATAGGGTAACCTTTCAGATTATATTGTTTCTATCTTAATCTTTTGGTTTGTCATATTTTAGTGTATAATTTAGTTTTTATGTGTGAATGTTTGTTTACGGGAGGCAGTTGGCAGACACAGATGGTCAGCTATAGAAATGTCATATTGGAGATGTTGAGAGATGTTGAGACATGCCAATTAACTCGTGACTCAGCTGGACAGCCTGGGAGGAAAGCTGTAAAGGTCCAGTGTGTGTCACCCTTGTATTGCCCTTGATGACTGATGACAGTCTGTTGTGTATTTCTTATAGTTGATAAGCAGCTTGTAGGCTATCGTAGTAGACAGGCCTCGTGTTGCTTATGCAGATCACGTAGCTGTGTGTAATTAGCCTATGGTAATATTCTTCTGTCTAAATCACACACAGTAACACACATCCACAACAACCTATTTTTTTTAGATGCGCTAATTGTTCTTTTATAGTCTTCTCTAAGTGTGTCGAAGTTTACGTTGCTGTGGCGTGTGTTGCTTCTGCTGTTGTAGTTCATTTCGGAGACTGTTATGACTTTGTTGTGGTACTCGTTTCGTTTTTTTTGGACTGTCTGACCCACCTGACCAGGAAAAACTCTGGACACTAACATACAGTAGTTGCTGTTGTTTTCTTTTAGAGGTGTGCAGGCGTCACCGTGTTTGTTAGTATAGTTGTACAGGTTTGAGCAGAGTTGAGCAGTATCCTGGTGTTCTCTGTGTTTAGTGAACTCTGTGTGTCTCTGTGTTCAGCAGCATTAGACATGAGTGTGATAATGCATTCGTCTCCTTGAGAGAAATAGGCCAGATCCCAAGGGAGACATTTCTCGCCTCCATCTCTCCATTTCTCTCTCTCTCTGTCTCTCTCTCTTTCTCTCTCTCTCTCTGAGTGCTCTTATGCTTTCTATCTCTCTCGTTTCTCTCTCTTTCCCTCCCCTCCTCCCTCTCTTGCATTGATATGATTACCTTATTGTTACCTGGTTAGTGTGCTGTCTGTGAGTATCAATGTGTTTAAATGATTGTGCCATTGAACTGCCAGTCATGAGTGGTTATTGGTTAGGGATATGATAGCTGGTCCTCTCACTCCTCACATCTCACACACACACGGTCAAGCTGCTGCTCTAGTATACACTATGTATTCAACTGCGTCACCAAGACACTATCCAATATATTTGTAAATACCATCATGCTTGACATAGCAGTAGCACATTCATTATCTATACTGTATATCATATTGTGTACATATCAGGCTATTACTATGCATACTACCTATACTATTATTATTATAATTTGTATTTTTTTTACTCTTATTATTGATATTGATTATTGTACTGCAATGTTGTGGGAGCTAGCACACAAGTATTTTGCTGAACTTTTTATACCTGCTGTAAACAGTGTACGTGACGAATATTTGATTTGAGTTGACTCACACACACACACACACACACACACACACACACACACACACACACACACACACACACACACACACACACACACACACATACACAAACACACACTCCTCGTGTCACACTGAGGCTGCCAATGCATCCATCCGCTTTAACGATCAGTCCATCATGACCTTTCCAAACTATATCATCTTGTTTGTCTTTATGTCAGCTAACAGTATCGCCAGCCTTAATAAAGGAGCTCTGATGGGGTAGGTATTGTTTGCTGAGTCCTTAGACCCTCCAAGTATCTTTCTCTGGCTGCGTACCAAATGGCATCCTATTCCCTATATATATATATACAGTGGGACAAAAAAGTATTTAGTCAGCCACCAATTGTGCAAGTTCTCCCACTTAAAAAGATGAGAGAGGCCTGTAATTTTCATCATAGGTACACTTCAACTATGACAGACAAAATGAGAAAAAAAATCCAGAAAATCACATTGTAGGATTTTTTATGAATTTATTTGCAAATTATGGTGGAAAATAAGTATTTGGTCAATAACAAAAGTTTATCTCAATACTTTGTCATTGCCAACAAAGGTTATATAACAGAGGTCAAACGTTTTCTGTAAGTCTTCACAAGGTTTTCACAAACTGTTGCTGGTATTTTGGCCCATTCCTCCATGCAGATCTCCTCTAGAGCAGTGATGTTTTGGGGCTGTTGCTGGGCAACACGGACTTTCAACTCCCTCCAAAGATTTTCTATGGGGTTGAGATCTGGAGACTGGCTAGGCCACTCCAGGACCTTGAAATGCTTCTTACGAAGCCACTCCTTCGTTGCCTGGGCGGTGTGTTTGGGATCATTGTCATGCTGAAAGACCCAGCCACGTTTCATCTTCAATGCCCTTGCTGATGGAAGGAGGCTTTCACTCAAAATCTCACGATACATGGCCCCATTCATTCTTTCCTTTACACGGATCAGTCGTCCTGGTCCCTTTACAGAAAGACAGCCCCAAAGCATGATGTTTCCACCCCCATGCTTCACAGTAGGTATGGTGTTCTTTGGATGCAACTCAGCATTCTTTTTCCTCCAAACACGACGAGTTGAGTTTTTACCAAAAAGTTCTATTTTGGTTTCATCTGACCATATGACATTCTCCCAATCTTCTTCTGGATCATCCAAATGCTCTCTAGCAAACTTCAGACGGGCCTGGACATGTACTGACTTAAGCAGGGGGACACGTCTTGCACTGCAGGATTTGAGTCCCTGGCGGCGTAGTGTGTTACTGATGGTAGGCTTTGTTACTTTGGTCCCAGCTCTCTGCAGGTCATTCACTAGGTCCCCCCGTGTGGTTCTGGGATTTTTGCTCACCATTCTTGTGATCATTTTGACCCCACGGGGTGAGATCTTGCGTGGAGCCCCAGATCGAGGGAGATTATCAGTGGTCTTGTATGTCTTCCATTTCCTAATAATTGCTCCCACAGTTGATTTCTTCAAACCAAGCTGCTTACCTATTGCAGATTCAGTCTTCCCAGCCTGGTGCAGGTCTACAATTTTGTTTCTGGTGTCCTTTGACAGCTCTTTGGTCCTGGCCATAGTGGAGTTTGGAGTGTGACTGTTTGAGGTTGTGGACAGGTGTCTTTTATACTGATAACAAGTTCAAACAGGTGCCATTAATACAGGTAACGAGTGGAGGACAGAGGAGCCTCTTAAAGAAGAAGTTACAGGTCTGTGAGAGCCAGAAATCTTGCTTGTTTGTAGGTGACCAAATACTTATTTTCCACCATAATTTGCAAATAAATTCATAAAACATCCTACAATGTGATTTTCTGGATTTTTTTTCTCATTTTGTCTGTCATAGTTGAAGTGTACCTATGATGAAAATTACAGGCCTCTCTCATCTTTTTAAGTGGGAGAACTTGCACAATTGGTGGCTGACTAAATACTTTTTTGCCCCACTGTATATATATTGCACTACTTTTGACCAGAGCCCTCTCAGCCCTGGTCAAAAGTAGTGCGCTATGTAGGAAATAGAATATGCGTCCCAAATGACACCCTATCTCTTGGGAGGGAGTGGGCTTTTCAGCTTGCTCTCTCTTTCCTTCTTTAATCCTTTTCAATCGGGAGCATATTCAATGAAGCTCCAGTAATGCATTTGTAAATGTCAGCCGTAAGTGAACAATTTATGTCCCGCTCACCTTTAGAGTGAAATGAACTGGAGCACGACAGGTAGTCAGTGTAGAGGGTGCGTACTGGCGGCAGAGAAGTCAGGCGCAAGAGAGCAAAAACTGATTTACAACGGCGCAGTTTAATAAATAAAACCACCGTTAACAGAACAATAAATACAATGGGTAAACAAAACCCTATACACACCAGCATAACGTGCACAAGCACTACAAAATAAACAATTCTGGACAAGGACATGGGGGGAAACAGAGGGTTAAATACACAACATGTAATGATGGAATTGAAACCAGGTGTGTGGGAAGACAAGACAAAACAAATGGAAAATGAATTGTGGATCGGCGATGGCTAGAAGAACACCGCCCAAACAAGGAGAGGGACCGACTTCGGCGAAAGTCGTGACAGTCAGAGTGAGGTGAGAGGGGAGCAGAGGGGTGAGGAGGAAGACGAGAGGGAGAAAGAGGAGAGGTGAGGGGGAAACATTTTCTTTCTCATGAGTAGAATTTATTGTACCGGAGTTCTTCCTGGCCATGTGATTAACTCCAGGTCACACACAGACACATACAGGCCCCCTCCTCTCTTTATTTTCTTCCTCTCATACACCTATCTGTCTTTTACCCTTGCACCCAAGCCTCAGAGATGAGTGCACACACACATCTCCAGCAGACACCACTTCCATCCTTCTCCCTTCCACCCTGACATTCCATTCCTCATACTCCACCTCATCCCCCTCTGTCCCCTCCTCCACTCTCTCTTCCTCCCCTCTCTCTGACATCTTTGTTGTCACCTTGTCTTCATGTCGGAGTGGAGAGAGGAGAAAGGTGTGAAGTGGATATACGGCGGAGGATAGCCAGTGGAGTGCAGACAGAGTGCAAGTTCCATTTTTAGAACAGAGGTTCTGAAGGCCATTTCACACCTTCTGCCTGATCCTCTCACATCACATACAGCCACGGGCACAATCTGAAATGGAATATTCCCTATATAGTGCACTGCTTTTGACCAGCGCCTATAGTGAATAGGGTGCCACTCTGTTATATAACCTCCATCTTGGATCTGTCGATCATCTTGGAGAAGATCAAGGGGTCAGTGTTGGTGACACACTGGAATCTTGTTTACGCTGCTGTTGTAGTTGTGGTGTTTTTTTGTATTTACACAATCTACAGTCTACCATGTCACCTTCTGTGTTTTGGTTTTCAAGAGCCAGCTTGTGTGTCCTTCTTCAAACCCAATCAGTCAGCCAATGTTTATCTAGCTAGACTTTTTTCTTAACATCTCAAGTAGGAGATTAGTGTTTCTTGTTTATGTAATGATTTGTTTGTCTGTCCACTCCACTGTGACGTGCCTATTGAGCTTGTTATACTTGCATAAGTGCACCCTCTTACACTGAGAGAATGTAATCATGTAATAGTCACAGAGTAACAGCCTGAAAATGCATTACAGCAGTTGTTGCCGCACAATTTGAGCATAAGCACCACAGCTAATGCAGTGGAAGACTTGATTATTACACTTGATGACTCTCACTCAGTCACTCAGACTGAAACGGAGGAGGAAGTGACTATCTACCTCTCTCGTCTCTTCTCCATCTTCCTGTCTTTCTCTTGGCTGTATGGCGTCTTGTGGTGTCTTGTACTATTTGCATTCTAGAGTTCACTCTCAGACCAATATATGGAACAGTCCTGTGTATTTGTCCCTATCCTACACTTGGCCCAAGTGATCCCCACAGACCTCAGGTGTACAGGGCTATAGATGGATGTAGAGGGGTGTGCGTTTGTGGGGTGCGGAAGGGTGTGCGTGTGCTGAAGGGTGTGTTAGAGGGTTGTAATTGAACATGTCCATGGCATATCTCTGACCTATTACTAGATATCATTTATTAAAGATGGTGGTTACCATGGTGAATGGAACTGGCTTCCCTTTTTTTTCTCCCATACGGAGAACAAGAATTCTCTCCTCTTTTCTTTATTCTCTCTCTCACTCGCTCTCTCAGCTTTGATCCAGATTATCACACTGTGGTAAGTCTGTTATTGTGTCCATGCGGTTTCACGGTAATTGAGCATTAATTAACATAAACACGTTTGGCATCTCTAGGCCTCCACGCATGCAAGCTGCTGAAGCCGCCTTTGGAACATCTACATTTGAATTGAATATACACCATCACAGTAAATCCATTATTTATTTTATGCAGGTTTAAAGAAACATTATGATACGAAGAAAATGTATTTCAAAAGAACAGAATATGAGTTGCCCTACTGATTGTTATCTGGCTATGAACCATGTCATAGGCTGTAGCCTTGTTCATTTAGCAGACAAGACATGCTCATAAGTCTCTTGCCATTATTTTATGTTAAATGATTTTATAGTAAGAAGAATATAACTGAACTTAGCTGAATAAAATAGAAAGGATATTTTTCCCGTTCCAGAGCGAGAGTGCACATATGAAGTGGCTATTTTGAGCATAGAAGTGATGATTTGAAACGGGTCCTATATGCTAGAGTTATTTGGCAACTTTAGTTGTGAATGATACAAACCATAGAATTCCTTAGAAATCAAAAGATATATAGGCTGCATGAAGCGACTTTAGGCTATTGATGATTTGCGAAAGTCACAAAAAAAAGATTGTGCTCTGTTCCTTGCCTCAGGCTGCACACACTGTTCTCTCGTCAAGTTATCATATTTTCACTCAACAGACTATTCTCAATTTAATATTGTCTTTAATAATATGTCAAATTTGTTTCGATTTAGAATGACCCATTATCAAATGGGCAGGAACAGTGGCAAGAGAAAAAATACATTTAATCCGTATGCACTCGAATAGCGAATAGGGGCCGGTTCGTTTCACTCATGTCAGGTAGCTAACTCCGGTTATTTTGCCGCGTGACAGGTGATATTCCGCCCAACCTCTGTATGCCATGGGCTCTCCAACTCTGTTCCTGTAGCTACCCAGTGCTTGATTTGGGAAAGCAAGTGAAATCTGTTCTGGAACATCGATAGTAACATGTTTACATTAAACTGTTGGCAGCCCCTCTCTCTTCATGCTGCAGAAAGGAATGATGGAGAGAGGGGAGCAGATGGAAACGCATGGTAGTGAGATATTCTGTAGCAAAAGGTAATGTGTCAGCCTATTAATTAGGCTATCGCCCTATTACTAGGCTATTCTTAATCCAATACAAATTCACTGTAATTGTAGGCTAACTCTGAATTTGTTTAAGTTAGAATTGACCAATTATGTATCAGAGATAGCTTAAATCAGTATTTATTTTAATTGTTTGTGTAATATGCGGTAGGCTATGTATTGTATAATGGCACAATCATTTTAATTCCGTTTTTTGGGGGCTTGGGCTCACATATAGGCCTATGCAGATGCATAAGCTCTAATATGCATATAGGTGTTTTGAATGAATCATCACCTTAGAAAACACTGTCCATTTTGTTGTGTTAGGCTTTGAAACAGCATCCACAACGATCATGTTTTTCACTCAGTTTCAACCTTCTTTCTTCAAATTGATAAATCACAGTGAGGTTAGTTTTAAAGCACGATACTGTTTCGTGTGTTTGATGTGATTTTCAATTGCATTTGCATTGATGTCAGAGTGCTTAGAGGGACAATAGAGTCCTGAGTACCCGGCCATTAGCGACCTGATGATCATTATAGAGTTGGGTACTACTAACACATGTCCAGAGTGCATAAGAGGAGATTACCCTGACTCAACGGTCACGTAGAATTATACTGTGGTCATGACTCATGACTGCCGGTGTGGTGGTAATACGGTCACTGCAACAGCCCTAAGTCTTACTGCATAAACCCTGGGTATTTTTTTTTGTGTTGGATTAATAGCAGTTTTGGCTACAGAGCTTCAGACTTCTCGTCCACTCCGGTCGTCATACATAGGCTATATCATTTGAATGTTGTTTTTATGAATGACAGCTTTATTGAGTGTCTGAGACCTTCCAGATTTGTCAGAAATGACAAATGACATCTGTACTGCCATCTGTGTCCAGTTCAGAGTAGTTACCCTGGTCTATAATGTATTACATTTAATTACAAATTGAACACAGCCGTTTCAATTAGCACAGGCTGTTATTATCTACAATCTACAGTACCATCGCCATTTGACCATCTCACCACATGTGATAGAGGGCCACATGGACGTTGTTAGCAGAATGTTTTAGTGGGCAGTGTAATTTATATAATTGGGCTGTGAGCTCCCCGGGAGTCCAAGAATGAACCTGCAGCTTCATCGTTAGAAGAGACCGGGGAAGGTTCAATCTTCCCTCTGCAAGTGGCCTGGGAGGTGGTCTCACCCACAAAAAGAAATCCGTTTTTTCCCCACATTTCTGGAATGGACCCAGAGCCTAAAGATACACACAATTTGGCTAACTCTGTTTGAGACTATGATTTTTCACTGGCACCATGTGGTTTCCACCCAATAGTCTGTATTATGGCAGTATTTGGATGCCATGTTGGAAGTGTTTCAATTTACACTTATTTACAGCACTCTTTGTAGCTGGTTATATCATGTTTGTTGATGTGGTGTGGTGGTGATGCTGTGTTCTGTTAGAGCAGAAGGTAGCTGGCTGGGCAGGTTAGCTGTGAGCTGTGCTTCCCTTCCGGCTGGCCTTGCTGCTTCTTAATCAATCTGATTCAGACCTGAGATGGAGCTTAGCGGGCCTTTACTGCAGAGAGCTTTTACACCCGATGCTACTACAAACCCCTTATCAGTCATACTGTGTTTCTGTGTGTGTGTGGGCAGATGCATACTGAGATTGAAAGCCTCTGAGAGGCGAGACAGAAATCAGGCGGCTTTGTTGCCTTCCGCCCAACATGTTAGATCGCTGCATGTGGCTATTGCCCTTGGCTTTGCTTGACTTGTATTGACCCTGTGTGTGGTCCTCGTGACCCCTTACACCTGTACTTTTACTCTGAAGTATTGAACTTAGTCTCAAGTTGAGAAACATGTTGGCTGACTTACATAAAGGAAAGATTTATGCAAATAGGCAATCGGTAGGAGTGTTTTGTTTTGAAAAAGAGCAGACGGGTGCAGATGCTTTTCAAGAGATGGAAAAACAAATGCTAATTCACTGCTCCTTGCAGAGAATGAGTGACAAAGTGAGGGAGCAAGAGAGAAAGCGAAGGAATGGCTTTTATTTTTCGCTTTTTTAATGAATGTATTCCTCTCGTCTTTTTTGGTACGAATCGTTGCGTTGCGTTCCAGAGTGTCTGTATTTTCGCATTTAACCCGGAGAGTAGACAGTGTTTTTCTACAGCGGCTGGGATGCTGCCTTGTGAGGGAGGTAGTTTCCCTTAACCACTGATATGCGGTCCAATTTCTTTTTGTCAGTCACTGTAGGGTAATCTGATCCTAGATCTGTGGCAACTTCTACCTTCAGCTGCTCTCTGGGCGTCTACAAGTTCCACAGGGCTAGGGTCTTCCTCCCCCGTCTATATCACCTGGCGCCCTAGCAATGAAGCAAGTCAAGGAGAGAATGTTTAGAGGCCCTGTCTGTTGAGCTTGATGAGGTGTAATCTGCCTAATTGAAGAGTTCAGCATCCTTCAGGCAGAGAAGTGGCACTTTAATTAGACAGTGACACCAGAGTGTGTGCTTCCCAAACGGCACCCTATTCCCTACATAGTGCACTACCTTTGTCCAGAGCCCTATGGGTCCAGGTCAAAAGTAGTGCACTATTTTAGGGATTAGGGTGCCATTTGGGACACAGGCAGATACAAGAGTGAAGGGGGTGGATGGATGGAGACTCATCTCATTGTGTCTATTTCGGGTTGATTGCCTTACCAGTGATTGATTGGTGGCCACTCAACTAAAGAACATAATGGAGTGTACCTCTTCTCGATGGAGAGAATCATTAGCACATGATGATCTGTCTCTTTCAATCTGTTCCCTAGTTCTGTTTCGCTCTCTCAAGCTTTATTGGCATGAGAGGGACAATCCAATGCAATACAACACACAATCGAAATGACCTTTGGGTTTCCTGTCCTGTCCTCAATAGTCTGTAGATGGCCATTCCAGAAGGACATTACTACCTGGCTGTTCTTTCCAGCATGGCCAGATGGTGGCCACCACCCTATTGTCTTTGTGCATCAACATGGCGTCCAGCTAGTGTCAAAGTTAGCCAAACTCTCTCTTTACATGGTAGCCATGTGGTGTCTGATGATGACCGTATCCTGTCCTCTGTGTGCAGGTACTACGGCGCCACCATCCTGCAGATGTCGGGAGTGCGGGATGACAAGGTGGCCATCTGGTTGGCTGGGGTCACAGCCTTCACCAACTTTCTGTTCACCCTACTGGGGGTGTGGCTAGTGGAGAGGGTTGGCCGCAGGAAACTCACCCTGGGGAGCATCATTGGTAAGGGTCAGAGGGTCAGGGTAAAGATGAACGCATGGATCCTGATGATTCAGGGACACATTTAGTGTATGTGAATAGATGGCATATTGGATCACAGTATACGTTTCACAGATAGCTCCACAGATAGATTTTAATGGAATTACATGGACTATGTGAAATTGTAATACATGTAACTACACAGACACTAGTCGTAACCCATATTATGTCTAAAGCAGTACACTGTTTGGTTAGACTATGTGTATGACTGTGTTGTTTCTCCTAGGTACATGTCTGAGTCTGTCTCTGCTGGCCATTGGGTTTCTGCTATCTGCCCAACACACCCCTCCTGTCACCCTCCACCCCACTGACCCCTCAATGGTCAACTCCACCTGCAACAGACACCTGTGAGTACTCCCTACTCTACTACTGTATTATACTGTACTCTATCTGCACTGTAGTCTACTGTCCGACACAATACTGACTATGCCGTACTATTCTGAATATTAATGGTTAAGTGTAATGTTCTGGGGGGCCTCCCGAGTGGCGCAGTGGTCTAAGACACTGCATCGCAGTGCTTGAAGCGTCACCACAGACCCGGGTTTGATCCCAGGTTGTGTTATAACCGGCCGTGACCGGGAGTCCCATAGGGTGGCGCACAATTGGCCCAGCATCGTCCGGGTTAGGGGAGGGGCCGGAGGGGCTTTACTTATCTCATCACGCTCTAGCGACTCCTTGTGGCATGCCGGGTGCCTGCAGAACGGTGTTCCGGGTTAAGCAGGCTCGACCTTCGCCTCTCCCGAGGCAGTTGGGGAGTTGCAGCGATGAGACAAGATCGTAATTGGATATGACGAAATTGAGAGAAAAGGGGGGTAAAAATCAAATAAACATGTTCTGAAGGTAACATTGACATATGTACATCACTTTATTGTTAAGTGCAGGGGTAAAAAAAAATCTCAGTATGAACCTGATCCACCATGAATTGAAACATGGTCACTAATGAGGGTGTTCTTTAATGGAAGCCTCCAATAAAATCCAGGTAGAATAAGGAATTCCCCAGGGCAGCTGTTTAGGCCCCTTACTCTTTTCAATCTTTACTAACGACATGCCACTGGTTTTGAGTAAAGCCAGTGTGTCTATGTATGCGGATGACTCAACACTATACACGACAGCTACCACAGCGACTGAAATTACGACAACAGTTAACAAAGAGCTGCAGTTAGTTTCGGAATGGGTGGCAAGGACTACGTTCATCCTGAATATTTCAAAAACTAAAAGCTTTGTATTTGGAACAAATCATTCACTAAACCCTAAATCTCAACTAAATATTGTAATGAATAATGTGGAAATTGAGCAAGTTGAGGATACTAAAATATATGATTAAATATGAAAATATTTTTGTGAAGATAGCAATGTGATTTTGGACTTATTTACATTTACATTTACATTTAAGTCATTTAGCAGACGCTCTTATCCAGAGCGACTTACAAATTGGTGCATTCACCTTATGATATCCACTGGAACAACCACTTTACAATAGTGCATCTAACTCTTTTAAGGGGGAGGGGGGGTTAGAAGGATTACTTTATCCTATCCTAGGTATTCCTTAAAGAGGTGGGGTATCAGGTGTCTCTGGAAGGTGGTGATTGACTCCGCTGACCTGGCGTCGTGAGGGAGTTTGTTCCACCATTGGGGTGCCAGAGCAGCGAACAGTTTTGACTGGGCTGAGCGGGAACTGTACTTCCTCAGAGGTAGGGAGGCGAGCAGGCCAGAGGTGGATGAACGCAGTGCCCTTGTTTGGGTGTAGGGCCTGATCAGAGCCTGAAGGTACGGAGGTGCCGTTCCCCTCACAGCTCCGTAGGCAAGCACCATGGTCTTGTAGCGGATGCGAGCTTCAACTGGAAGCCAGTGGAGAGAGCGGAGGAGCGGGGTGACGTGAGAGAACTTGGGAAGGTTGAACACCAGACGGGCTGCGGCGTTCTGGATGAGTTGTAGGGGTTTAATGGCACAGGTAGGGAGCCCAGCCAACAGCGAGTTGCAGTAATCCAGGCGGGAGATGACAAGTGCCTGGATTAGGACCTGCGCCGCTTCCTGTGTGAGGCAGGGTCGTACTCTGCGAATGTTGTAGAGCATGAACCTACAGGAACGGGTCACCGCCTTGATGTTAGTTGAGAACGACAGGGTGTTGTCCAGGATCACGCCAAGGTTCTTAGCACTCTGGGAGGAGGACACAATGGAGTTGTCAACCGTGATGGCGAGATCATGGAACGGGCAGTCCTTCCCCGGGAGGAAGAGCAGCTCCGTCTTGCCGAGGTTCAGCTTGAGGTGGTGATCCGTCATCCACACTGATATGTCTGCCAGACATGCAGAGATGCGATTCGCCACCTGGTTATCAGAAGGGGGAAAGGAGAAGATTAATTGTGTGTCGTCTGCATAGCAATGATAGGAGAGACCATGTGAGGATATGACAGAGCCAAGTGACTTGGTGTATAGCGAGAATAGGAGAGGGCCTAGAACAGAGCCCTGGGGGACACCAGTGGTGAGAGCACGTGGTGCGGAGACAGATTCTCGCCACGCCACCTGGTAGGAGCGACCTGTCAGGTAGGACGCAATCCAAGCGTGGGCCGCGCCGGAGATGCCCAACTCGGAGAGGGTGGAGAGGAGGATCTGATGGTTCACAGTATCAAAGGCAGCCGATAGGTCTAGAAGGATGAGAGCAGAGGAGAGAGAGTTAGCTTTAGCAGTGCGGAGCGCCTCCGTGACACAGAGAAGAGCAGTCTCAGTTGAATGACTAGTCTTGAAACCTGACTGATTTGGATCAAGAAGGTCATTCTGAGAGAGATAGCAGGAGAGCTGGCCAAGGACGGCACATTCAAGAGTTTTGGAGAGAAAAGAAAGAAGGGATACTGGTCAGTAGTTGTTGACATGGAAGGGATCGAGTGTAGGTTTTTTCAGAAGGGGTGCAACTCTCGCTCTCTTGAAGACGGAAGGGACGTAGCCAGCGGTCAAGGATGAGTTGATGAGCGAGGTGAGGTAAGGGAGAAGGTCTCCGGAAATGGTCTGGAGAAGAGAGGAGGGGATAGGATCAAGCGGGCAGGTTGTTGGGCGGTCGGCCGTCACAAGACGCGAGATTTCATCTGGAGAGAGAGGGGAGAAAGAGGTCAAAGCACAGGGTAGGGCAGTGTGAGCAGAACCAGCGGTGTCGTTTGACTTAGCAAACGAGGATCGGATGTCGTCGACCTTCTTTCCAAAATGGTTGACGAAGTCATCCGCAGAGAGGGAGGAGGTGGGGGGGGGGGGGAGGAGGATTCAGGAGGGAGGAGAAGGTGGCAAAGAGCTTCCTAGGGTTAGAGGCAGATGCTTGGAATTTAGAGTGGTAGAAAGTGGCTTTAGCAGCAGAGACAGAAGAGGAGAATGTAGAGAGGAGGGAGTGAAAGGATGCCAGGTCCGCAGGGAGGCGAGTTTTCCTCCATTTCCGCTCGGCTGCCCGGAGCACTGTTCTGTGAGCTCGCAATGAGTCGTCGAGCCACGGAGCAGGAGGGGAGGACCGAGCCGGCCTGGAGGATAGGGGACATAGAGAGTCAAAGGATGCAGAAAGGGAGGAGAGGAGGGTTGAGGAGGCAGAATCAGGAGATAGGTTGGAGAAGGTTTGAGCAGAGGGAAGAGATGATAGGATGGAAGAGGAGAGAGTAGCGGGGGAGAGAGAGCGAAGGTTGGGACGGCGCGATACCATCCGAGTAGGGGCAGTGTGGGAAGTGTTGGATGAGAGCGAGAGGGAAAAGGATACAAGGTAGTGGTCGGAGACTTGGAGGGGAGTTGCAATGAGATTAGTGGAAGAACAGCATCTAGTAAAGATGAGGTCAAGCGTATTGCCTGCCTTGTGAGTAGGGGGGGAAGGTGAGAGGGTGAGGTCAAAAGAGGAGAGGAGTGGAAAGAAGGAGGCAGAGAGGAATGAGTCAAAGGTAGACGTGGGGAGGTTAAAGTCACCCAGAACTGTGAGAGGTGAGCCATCCTCAGGAAAGGAACTTATCAAGGAGTCAAGCTCATTGATGAACTCTCCAAGGGAACCTGGAGGGCGATAAATGATAAGGATGTTAAGCTTGAAAGGGCTGGTAACTGTGACAGCATGGAATTCAAAGGAGGCGATAGACAGATGGGTCAGGGGAGAAAGAGAGAATGTCCACTTGGGAGAGATGAGGATCCCAGTGCCACCACACCGCTGACCAGAGGCTCTCGGGGTGTGCGAGAACACGTGGGCAGACGAGGAGAGAGCAGTAGGAGTAGCAGTGTTATCTGTGGTAATCCATGTTTCCGTCAGTGCCAAGAAGTCGAGGGACTGGAGGGAAGCATAGGCTGAGATGAACTCTGCCTTGTTGGCCGCAGATCGGCAGTTCCAGAGGCTGCCGGAGACCTGGAACTCCACGTGGGTCGTGCGCGCTGGGACCACCAGGTTAGAGTGGCAGCGGCCACGCGGTGTGAAGCGTTTGTATGGTCTGTGCAGAGAGGAGAGAAGAGGGATAGACAGACACATAGTTGACAGGCTACAGAAGAGGCTACGCTAATGCAAAGGAGATTGGAATGACAAGTGGACTACACGTCTCGAATGTTCAGCAAGTTAAGCTTACGTTGCAAAAAATCTTATTGACTAAAATGATACAGTACTGCTGGCTGGTGAAGTAGGCTAGCTAGCAGTGTTGACTACGTTAGAAGGACGAAAATAGCTGGTTAGCTAACCTCGATAATTACTCTAAACTACACAATTATCTTTGATACAAAGACGGCTATGTAGCTAGCTAAGAAAAAATTGCTAAGATCAAACAAATCAAACCGTTGTACTGTAATGAATTATAAATTAGATCATTGTTTTTCCTATAAACTTGTGCCCAGTCAGTAGCCACGCCCAAGTGAGCTCAGAGTTCGTGTCAGCGTGACGGAACGCCCCTTTGGCCAGAGTGCTTAAAAGGACTCGCTAAGAATCAACATACAGACCAAAACTTGCCGGGTTGCTGCTGGCATGTAAAGTGGTCGGGAGCTGAACCTTGAATAATCAACCATTGAGACCAAGCAGATGGATGGTGGAAACCGGACGTCACGAATGGTTAAAACTATAAGACCAAAAAGACATGAGGCTGTGGTCCAGACGTTGAAATGGTTAGAAACGTTGTACTGAGACCAGACAGCGTGGCGCGGTGGCTACACAACTGAAAAAGGTTTAAACTCTACAGACCAGCCGACGTACAGTGGGAGCTGAACGTTACGAAATGGTTAGAAACTCTGAAACTCTCAACACAAGTGAAGAAGGTAAAGACTAGACCAGAACATTCAGTGTGGAGTGGTGCATGAAAAAATGGTCCTACATTTTTTACTAAAGACACAAGGGGGGAAGGAAGACAATCCCCTCTGATACAACTGTTGGTACGTCTGAAGTAACTATTCTAACGAACACTTCAAGCAGAGAAGCTCTACAACTAAGAAGGACATTGCGACCTCTGGTGGACAACCAGAGCCTTACATCAAGCCACTACCCATAGACGGGGTAGTGGCTACGCGTAATTATATATTGCATTTCTAATCCGAATGAGTGGTGGTTAGGGTGCTAAGTATTCTGGTTACTGTGAGTGTAGTTTCAAATGCATGTACGATAAGTTGACTCTCTTTGTCTCTCCCTCTCTTTGTCTTTCCCCACCCCCTTTCCATTGTGTAACAAGCCGTCATATCGTATCAGTCCACTAGGGACTTTTACCTCATGTAAATGTGTATGGTATTCTGTGTTGTTATTTAGTTAGTTAATAAATAAATGATTAAATCAATTTGTGTAGTCCTGAATATTCAAAATCACTAGGGTTCTTGCGGATCCACGGATTATGCAATGTTCAGAATGAGACTGATGAGGTAATAGTGCATACTTGACTTTTATTGATGTAAGAGATATCGGTATATCTTTAGAGTTTAAGTCGGGAGATAGTAACTTGTTAAACATCTCTTCTCTTAAAAAAAACATCTCTTCCCTAATGAGTTAATTGTTACTTGATTAATTTAATCGGGTAACAATTAAACATAATTCGTTTGATTCAATAAATAACAGTCATCAGTTTAATGATAGTCTCGTCACGACAACAGAGCGCTAACATTAATAATATGCATGTCAATCTCTCCTGGCTACGTGTATTTGTGAGAGGTATTGACAGAGGTATTGCACCAAGCTGTCTGTTTGAACTACTGGCACACAGCTCGGACACCCATGCATACCCCACAAGACATGCCACCAGAGGTCTTTTCACAGTTCCCAAGTCCAGAAAAGACTAAGGGAGGCGCACAGTACTACGCACAGTACTATTCCACATCAAGTAGCTCATGAATGCAGTAAACACATAACATACACACTAATCACACCCATTATAGACATGTGGTAGTAGAGTAGGGGCCTGAGGACACACTTAATATGTTGTGTATAATGCCTTAATTTTGCTGGACCCTAGGAAGAGTAGCTGCTGCAAAGGTAGCAGCTAATGGGGATCCATAATAAATACAAATACAAATTAACATTTTACAGGGTTTGTTTCTTAATACATTTTCCCTGTTCTTCCATCTAGGATTAAATTAATGTTATTTCCAATTTAATTGTACATGCTGTACATGTTTCTGAACACTTACCTAGTAGATAATTCCAATATCTCTGCTCTGATTGTTTTTTTATTCTACCAGGGGTTCATTTTAACTGCAACAACAGACTCTATTAGCGACAGTGCTACAGGCGTTGGGTCTCTGTTAATATAAATGATGGAGAGAGAGAGATAGGGTGAAAGAGAGAAAGAGACCCTGTCTGCCCTGTGAAAGACTGAGCCACTCTCTGTCCTAATTTACACAACAGCATGTAGACTGAGTGTACAAAACAGGAACACCTGCTCTTTCTATGACATAGACTGACCAGGTGGATCCAGGTGAAAGCTATGATCCCTTACTGATGTTACACTTCAATCAGTGTAGAGGAAGAGGAGGAGACAAGTTAAATAATGATTTTTAAGCCTTGAGCCAATTGAGACATGGATTGTGTATGTGTGCCATTCAGAGAATGAATGGGTAAGACAAAATATTTACAGTGCCGGAAAGTAATCAGACCCCTTTTTAAACATTTTGTTACGTTACAGCCTTATTCTCAAATTGATTACATATTTGTTTCCTCATCATCAAACTACACACAATACCCCAGAATGACAAAGCAAAAACTGGTTTTTCGAATTTATTGCTAATTTATGAAAAACCAAAAAATGAAATATTAAATTTACATAAGTATTCAGACCCTTTACTCAGTACTTTGTTGAAGCACTTTTGGCAGCGATTATAGCATGAAGTCTTCTTGGGTATGACACTACAAGCTTGGCACACCTGATTTGGGGAGTTTTTCCCATTCCTCTCTAGCAGATCCTCTCAAGCTTTGTCAGGTTGGATGGGGAGCGTTGAGGCACAGCTATTTTCAGGTATCTCCAGAGATATTCGATCGGGATCAAGTCCTGGCTCTGGCTGGGCCAATCAAGGATGTCCTCGATCCTGACTAGTCTCCCTGTCCCTGCCGCTGAAAAACCTCCCCACAGCATTATGCTGCCACCACCATGCTTCACTGTAGAGATGGTGCCCGGTTTCCTCCAGACGTGACACTTGGCATTCAGGCCAAAGAGTTCAATCTTGGTTTCATCAGACCAGAGAATCTTGTTTCTCATCCTTGAGATGTACCATACCATACCATACCCCGTTCCATTTTAGAATAGGGCTGTATAACGTAACAAAATGTGGAAAAAGTAAAGGGGTCTGAATACTTTCCAAATGCACTGTAAGTGGAATGGGGTATGGTAGGAGGTGCCAGGCGCACCGGTTTGAGTGTGTCAAGAACTGCAATGTTGCTGGGGTTTTCACAATCAACAGTTTCCTGTGTGTATCAAGAATGGTTCAAAAGGACATCCAGCCAAAGGACATCCAGCCAACTTGACAGAACTGTGGGAGGCATTGGAGTCAACATGGACCAGTATCCCCGTGGAATGCTTTCAATACATTGTAAAGTCCTTGCCCTGACGAATTGAGGCTGTTCTGAAGGCAAAAGGGGGTGAAAATGAATATTAGGAAGATGTTCTTAATGTTTTGAACACCAGTGTATATTTACCAGCACTCTCTCTGGTCACTCACAGCTGCAACAACAAGACTGTCTTAAATGAGTCTGACTCGTCTTTAATGCAGGCGTAATGGGTTTGCTGTTCTGTCATTAAATGGCGTAGCAGTCGGACGTGTGTTTGTCTTGTCCCGTCTTGTCCCATGTAAATAGTCAGTCTCATTGTTTTTTTTTTCATATATATTTTTTATATTTTAATCTCACTTTCCACCTACGATCTAAATATACTTTCCTGCAACCCGCCCCACCCAATGTAGTACGCATCTGCTGTTTGTATACGTTATACGCGTTCTGTCTCCTAGAAATGAACGTACTTTGGTGCAAAAAGTGCACATCAATCCCAGAAGAACAGCAAAGGACCTTGTGAAGATGCTGGAGGAAACAGGTATAAAAGTATCTATATCCATAGTAAAACAAGTCCTATATTGACATAACCTGAAAGGCCACTCAGCAAGGAAGAAGCCACTGCTCCAAAACCGCCATAAAAAAGCCAGACTACGGTTTGCAACCGCACATGGGGACAAAGATCGTACTTTTTCGAGAAATGTCCTCTGGTCTGATGAAACAAAAATATAACTGTTTGGCCGTAATGACCATCGTTATGTTTGGAGGAAAAAGGGGGATGCTTGCAAGCCGAGGAACACCATCTCAACCGTGAAGCACTGGGGTACAGCATCATGTAGTGGGGGTACTTTGCTACAGGAGGGACTGTTGCACTTCACAAAATAGATGACATCATGAGGATGGAAAAGTATTTGGATATATTGAAGCAATATCTCAAGACATCAGTCAGGAAGTTAAAGCTTGGTCGCAAATGGGTCTTCCAAATGGACAATGAGCCCAAGCATACTTCCAAAGTTGTGGCAAATGGCTTAAGGACAACAAGGTCAAGGTATTGGAGTGGCAAAGCCCTGACCTCAATCTTATAGAAAATGTGTGGGCAGAACTGAAAAAGCGTGTGCGAGCAAGGAGATCTACAAACCTGACTCAGTTACACCAGCTCTGTCAGGAGGAATGGGACAAAATTCACCCAACTTATTGTGGGAAGCTTGTAGAAGGCTACCTGAAACGTTTGACCCAAGTTAAACAATTTAAAGGCAATGCTACCAAATACTAATTGAGTGTATGTAAACTTCTGACCCACTGGGAATGTGATGAAAGAAATAAAAGCTGAAATAAATCATTCTCTCTACTATTATTCTGACATTTCACATTCTTAAAAATAAAGTGCTGATCCTAACTGACGTAAAACAGGGAATTTTTACTAGGATTAAATGTCAGGAATTTTGAAAAACTGAGTTTAAATGTATTTGGCTGAGGTGTATGTTAACTTCCGACTTCAACTCTAGCTGAAGTTCTGAAAGAGCTGCAAAATCTGGATCCCTACAAATCAGCTGGGCTAGACAATCTGGACCCTCTCTTTCTAAAATTATGCGCTGAAATTGTTGCAACCCCTATTACCAGCCTGTTCAACCTCTTTTCGTATCGTCTGAGATCCCCAAAGATTGGAAAGCTGCTGCGGTCGTTCCCCTCTTCAAAGGGGGAGACACTCTAGACCCAAACTGTTACAGACCTATATCCATCCTGTCCTGCCTTTCTAAAGTCTTCGAAAGTCAAGTTAACAAACAGATCACCGACCATTTCGAATCCCACCGTACCACTATCGAATCTGGTTTCCGAGCTGGTCATGTGTGCACCTCAGCCACGCTCAAGGTCCTAAACGATATCATAACCGCCATAGATAAAAGACAGTACTGTGCAGCCGTTTTCATCAACCTGGCCAAGGCTTTCGACTCTGTCAATCACCGCATTCTTATCAGCAGACTCAATAGCCTTGGTTTCTCTAATGACTGCCTCGCATGGTTCACCAACTACTTCTCAGATAGAGTTCAGTATGTCAAATCGGGGGGGCTGTTGTCTGGACCTCTGGCAGTCTGTATGGGAGTGCCACAGGGTTCAATTCTCGGGCCTACTCTTTTCTCTGTATATATCAATGATATTGCTCTTGCTGCTGGTGATTCTCTGATCCACCTCTACGCAGATGACACCATTCTGTATACATCTGGCCCTTCTTTGGACACTGTGCTAACAAACCTCCAAACGAGCTTCAATGCCATACAACACTCCTTCCGTGGCCTTCAACTGCTTTTAAATGCTAGTAAAACTAAATGAATGCTCTTCAACCAATTGCTACCTGCACGCCCGCCTAGCATCACTACTCTGGACGGTTCTGACTTAGAATATGTGGACAACTACAAATACCTAGGTGTCTGGTTAGACTGTAAACTCTCCTTCCAGATTCACATTAAGCATCTCCAATACAAAATTAAATCTAGAATCGGCTTCCTATTTCGCAACAAAGCCTCCTTCACTCATACTGCCAAACATACCCTCATAAAACTGACCATCCTACCGATCCTTGACTTCGGCGATGTCATTTACAAACTAGCCTCCAACACAACACTCTACAAATTGGATGCAGTCTATCACAGTGCCATCCATTTTGTCACCAAAGCCCCATATACTACGCACCACTGTGACCTGTATGCTCTTGTTGGCTGGCTCTCGTTGGCTGGCCCTCGCTACATATTCGTCGCTAAACCCATTGGCTCCAGGTCATCTTTAAGTATTTGCTAGGTAAAGCCCCGCCTTTTCTCAGCTCTCTGGTCTCCATAGCAACACCCACCCGTAGCACGTGCTCCAGCAGGTATATTTTACTGGTCATCCCCAAAGCCAACACCTCCTTTGGCCGCCTTTCCTTTCAGTTCTCTGCTGCCAATGACTGGAACGAATTGCAAAAATCACTGAAGCTGGAGACATATATCTCCCTCACTAACTTTAAGCATCAGCTGTCAGAGCAGCTTACCGATCATTGCACCTGTACATAGCCCATCTGTAAATAGCCTACCTAACTACCTCATCCCCATATTGTTATACATTTTTTTGCTCTTTTGCACCCCAGTATCTCTACTTGCACATCATCATCTGCACATCCCTCACCCCAGTGTTAATGCTAAATTGTAATTATTTCGCCACTATGGCCTATATATTACAGTACCTCCCTAATCTTACTACATTTGCACACACTGTACATAGATTTATTGTGTTATTGACTGTACATTTGTTTATCCCATGTGTAACTCTGTGTTGTTGTTTTTGTCGCGCTGCTTTGCTTTATCTTGGCCAGCTCTCAGTTGTAAATGAGAACTTGTTCTCAACTGATCTACCTGGTTAAATAAAGGTGAATTGTTAAAAAAAAAATGTTGAGCTACTCTCTCTGTGAATGAAATCGGTCTGCCATATGCTCGCCGCACTACACACTCACGCATGCCCACACATGGATGCACAAACACACACACAAATACGTACACCCACACAGACATAGATTATTCTAATGTTATCAGAGTAAATAGCTCAAGATAGCATCTTCTCCATTCACAGCGAGTAAATGTGTTCTGTTATACCTCCTCAAGGATCTTGTCTCTGTTTATGACATCTCTGTCCAATCCTCCTGTCATCCCAGGCTGTGTGAGCCGTGTATGCTGGACCCGGGGTGTGGCTTCTGTTACCGTGAGAACAGCACAGCTCTGTTCGCCTCCTCGTGTGTACCTGTCAATACAGCCTCCACTGAGAAGGCAGCCTGGGGCAGGTGAGCTACGTATCTGTCAATACAGCCTCCACTGAGAAGGCAGCCTGGGCAGGTGAGCTACAGGAGGCACTAAGGGGAGGGAGAGAGGGTGTGTTTGTGCATAGGGCAGCAGGGGGCAGGTGAGTCATAGAATGTGCTCTGTGTGTGGGCTTATTTGTTGTGTGTTTGTGAAGGGGATGGAGGGGGTTAGTGGAAGGAGTTGAATAAGACTCCTTGAAGAAGGCTTGAGAAGTGGTTATTCTATAATACTGTACTCATAGTACCCCTCTATCCATAACATAACTACTGTTGCTACAATACAATAACTGTCTTGTACCAGGTGTTCCAACTCGACCCAGCTGAGAGTCAATACGTACTGGGCCTATAACTACTGTCCCACCTCCTACTCCTGGGTGGTCCTACTGGGTCTTGTTCTCTATCTGGCCTTCTTCGCCCCAGGTGAGAGGCAACACTGATCTATGTAGAGATTCAATTTACGCTGTATTTCACTTTCACTGTGAGGCAACTACTAACTAAAGAAATGCATTATTAGAAAATGTGATCTCATTTCAAGTTTGGCGTTAACCATGCATTGATGTCATTTGGTATACTTGCTTAAAGGTTTGATTTGTGTGCTTACTGTATATACGTCTTGATTCAGCATTGTTTGCATGCGGGGGGGGGGGGTAGTTACTGTACTGTAGAGCTATCGTAAGCCCTGTGTCATCCCTCCACTTCCAGGTATGGGTCCAATGCCGTGGACAATCAACTCTGAGATTTACCCCCTGTGGGCCCGGAGCACAGGGAACGCCTGTTCAGCTGGAGTCAACTGGATGTTTAACTTCCTGGTCTCCCTCACCTTCCTCCATGTGGCTCAGAACCTCACCTACTACGGTAACACAGGCACATCTTCATCCACGTGGCCCAGTCCCTCACCTACTACAGTACAAACCGTAGTCACTGATCAATACCCCACTTACAGGACATCCTTGATCAATCAACCTGAACAGCAGGATCTGACCTTTGTTGGACATTTGATTAATCTAGAGAGACTTGAGATATCTTATGATAGGCTCAATGTGTAATGAATGTAGTTTCATCATGTTTGATTACTTGCTGTCATTTAATAATGTGCAGTAGATACTGAATTATACACTGTTGCAGCCTAGAACTGAACTTTGCTGTTAGTACAGGAAAACCTCTGTGCCCTTCTTGGTCACGTACGGTAGTCATGGAAAAACTGTAGGCACTATTAATGACTGACAGATGATGTGTTGTTGATTTTGTAGTTGTTGTTATTGTTATTTCCCAGGAGTGTTTTTCCTTTACTCCAGCCTGGCTCTGCTTGGGTTCTTCTTCATCTACGGCTGTCTGCCTGAGACAAAGAGCCGGAGGCTGGAGGAGATTGAGTCCCTGTTCGACAACCAGCTGTGCTCCTGCGGGGCCACAGACTCTGACGAGGACCGGCAGGTGGAGTACATCAGGGTGAAGGGGAGCAACTACCACCTCTCTGATAACGATGCCTCCGACGTGGATTAGCCCTAGCCTGAGTGTCAGTCTGTTTGTGCTTTCATACCAACTCATTGTCATGCCAAATAATGGCTTTATGATGACAGCCATGGAGTTGGGAAGAACACAAACAGATCTGGTCCCAGTCTAGTTTGTAACTTTGGCCTTGGATATGGTCCTTGTTCTCTCATCTCAGAAAGTGAAAGTGTCTCAGAGTAGGAGTGTTTGATTTAGGATTAGTTTAGCCTTTTAGATCATAATTAATAATATTACATGGACAGGAAGCTTGATACAGACTCGGGGAGCTACAACCTCCCCGAGTCCTGTTCTCTGGTTTGCCTCACAGTCACGTAGGTTACATTGCTGCATCTTTTTCACACACAGGGTAGCTATTTATAACACAAGTTACTTACACATTTGATTTTGCCAATGTAATGTTGTAGTTACTTCTATAGTTTGATAAGTGATCTTTTTGATTTATAAACCATCATGTAAATAGTATTAAGCATACATTACATTCATATTTATCCTCAGCATTTAGACATCCATTTTACTGTTCATATGTCGCATTATTATGAATTTCCATACAATTAACAAAACTATTGCCTTTTCCCTCACATAAAACCCTATGATTAGAGATAAAACCTCTTCACAACAAAACCTTTATTGTAGGAGTCCAAACGTCCACCAAAATTGCCATGATATTACAAGTTTTAAAATCAGAGAGAGGGATTGTAATATATAGTGTTGATACCAGTATGCCTTTCTATATGAAACACAACTCAAAACAATATTGTCTCAGCTTATCCGTAGCATCACAAATGGGGTGTCAGACACTAGTAGTACACCTGGGCTTTGCATCCCAAATGACACCCTATTCCCTATATAGTGCACTACTTTTAACCAGAGCCTTATGGGCCTTGGTCAAAAGTAGTGCACTATAAAGGGAATAGCATGCCATTTGGGACCTAACATGTTCTCTGTCTATGATGATGAGTCTTGCTTTGCTATTTGTTTTATCATGTTGGTTGATAAACTACAGTAGCACATGACCTGTCTTTGTTTTCTTATTAGTAAACCTATGGATTATTATGTTATTTATTCCAATGTATTTTATTTTTACACCCTTTTTGTCCCCAATTTCGTGGTATCCAATTGTTAGTAGTTACTGTCTTGTCTCATCGCTACAACTCCCGTATGGGCTCGGGAGAGACGAAGGTCGAGAGCCACGCGTCCTCCGAAACACAACCCAACCAAGCCGCACTGCTTCTTAACACAGCGCACATCCAACCCAGAAGCCAGCCGCACCAATGTGTCGGAGGAAACACCGTACACATTGGGCGATGAGACAAGGATATCCCTACCGGCCAAACCCTCCCTAACCCAGACGACACTAGGCCAATTGTGCGTCGCCCCATGGACCTCCCGGTCCCGGCCGGCTGCGACAGAACCCAGAGTCGAACCTAGAGTCTCTGGTGGCACAGCTAGCACTGCGATGCAGTGCCTTAGACCACTGCGCCACCCAGGAGGCCTATTCCAATGTATTTTACCCATGATGTCGGTGCCTGTACTGAAGTGAAATGTATGGAGTTGACTATATGGCCAGCCAGTGTGATGATAGCCTTTTTTGATTTCAGAAGTTGCAAATGTTTTTATTGCTAAATGTAGACCAGACTATTCATTGGGTTGTACCTCAGTCTCTCAGAGAAAATAACCATGCATTGAAATGGACAGTTTAGTCAGTTAATGTCACACATAGTTGTTCTTTGGGAAAACAATGTCAGAAAGAATGTCTTATTTTGTCTCCATTTTACGTTGTCTTCCTCCACAGCCTTATGTACAAATTGCAAAGCATACTCTTCACGTAAAATAGCTGGGGTTCTCGTGTTCTAAAGGGTCAAGGAGTACTGTACTGTACTTGCTAATGTTGTTTTATATATCATAAAACTATGTAAGGTGACACCTTTTTAGTTGAGTACTTGAGTACACATAGATTTGTGTGTAGCAGACTCTTGTTTAAAGTGGTGAACATAATGTCGATGAGAATATGTCTGTGTATTATTGTCTGTGACAAAACAAGATAGATAGCTACTATTGGGAATTCAAATAGGATTTTCTTTAGACTGAAATGAAATGACAGCATTTCAAAGGATCACTAGATGTGTTTTGCCAGTTCATTGGAACATCAGTGTCAATACTGGATTATTGAGTATTTATTATCAATATTTGAGTATTTGATTAGAAATGTGATTAGAAAAGAGAGGATACTATAGGTAGTCTAAACTGGAGGTTCACTGGAAGATGTCTTTTTTATTATTATCACAGTTCGTTTTATAGAGAAAAAACACTTTATTGCACACCCCCTTCACAGAGGTGACAACATTGCCGTCATGTAACAAACTTGAGATAGTGTCAAACAAGTTATTTGATGTTTTGTGATTTTAGGAAAGATGCTCAACAACCCCTTGACAACCCATTGTGTTATTATTATATTGCCTTCTTTGCTTTAATTCCTAAATGGGGACATCCAATGTGTTTATGGTGAGCGGGCGCAATTTTTTTCTATGCGAAAACAAATTAAATGCAGTGTTTCTATTCTAGCTTATGAAGAACTAGTGAAGATTAAAAAAAATGTATCCAGTGCTGTATAGTATACATTTAATTATTGTTGCTGTAAATGTTTTGCTAGAATTTATATTCTATCAAAGTAAATATATTCATGAGAATCTTGAACACTTAAATATGTATTGGGAAAAAATAAACAAATTATCTTGCAATGTCTGGCTTTCGTTTTAATGTAGAATCCCAAGGACATTGTTATAAATCTTTAAATATGCAGAAACAGATTCTGTGGTAAAGGAATGTAGTTGCTAGTATTGTTCACAACTCTTAAAGGGATACCCTCCTCTCCTGTCCTTCCCACCTCTAATCTTTTTTCCTCTGCTTCAGCATGAGCAGAATGTCTGCTATTTCCTGAAGTGTCTCAACCTCCTCTGAAAGCCTGTTAACTCCGCTCTCAGCAGTGACCTCCTCCCTCTCCTCTGCACTCCCACTCCGTTTCTCCTCTTTGTCATCTGGAAGGTCTTCTCTAAGAGGAACATTCTCAACAGGGTCCAGGACCTCTCTTTCATCTCCTTGTCCTCTATGCTGCAGCTGCTCATCTCTCAAGTCTGGATGGAAGAGAGAAAAACATCATTAGGGAGCAACATCCAGTTTCAAAATACTACTGAAAATACAAAAAAATAACACCATCATGAATCTCGGTCCGTAAGAAAATAACTGCAACAAACTGTATGGAAGAATGTCAACATATACAGATCAGAGTAAATATAATTGCAGTATAACGTGTGCTTGTTACACGCATTCACTAGCTTTACTTTCAATCGATTATCTATGACAAATTACACCACATATGAAGTTGTTTGCATTGATTTGGAAATCATCTGCCATAGATATGTCTATATCGGCTACACTGATTTGTTAATTACATCAAACATTTGCTATTTATACCTTTTACATCATTGGTGATGAGGAGATCATCTAGTATAGAGGAAGTGGGTCTCTGAAAACACACTCTACTCTCAGTGTTAGTGTTACGACACTTGTTAGAAGGGATGATTGATGGATGGTGCCCAGGTCCAGCCTTGAGCTCTCTGGCTGTTGATTTTCTCCAGGGCGTTTGCTCTTCTCCCTTCCTCCTGGATCTGTCTGATAATGCTCTGTGTGTCTGTTGGCTCATAGACTCTTCTCTGTGACTTGCCTGCCCTCTGGTAGTTGGGGTCGGTATTACATTGTAAGCAGACTTGTGGGATTCAGAGTCCATGAGGTTGTTCTCTTTACACTCCAGTCCAAAACTGCACTGAGTTGAAACGTCCGATGTTGGACATTTCGAGGTGATGTTGGCGACAGTCTGTGTTCCCATTTCTCGTGTTTGTGTTTCTCGTGTTCCGGTGGCTTCCATCTTTTGTTGGTGAACCTCAGAGCACTGTGATTCAGACAGAGGACAATATGGGACAGACTGATCACTTATAACCCTAACCTGGCCATTACTGTCATCTGTAACTACACAGCCTGACCGTCTCTCAGTGTAGCCAAAGCTCTCCAAAGCTCTCTGGTCTCTATGATCTCTCTGGTCGTTTCCACAGTTCCCTGTGCATTGAGGCCTAGTGGGTGGGGTGTAAGGTCTGGGTTGAGACTGAGGGTGACCCAGTTGTGTGTTCCAATGTGATGAGCCTTGGCTGAGGACAGGGAACTTTTCACTACAGGACCTCACTGTGTGTGACTGTGAGGATCCATCCTGATGACACTGGTGATAATCCTCCACCTCCTGGTGTGACATTTAAAGATTAGTATGAAAATATGCAGCCTAAATCCCAGATTTGTATGTGCTGTCTTGTCAACTCCATTGCTGTCATTGTCAACCTACGTGACAGCAATGGAGTTGACAAGACAGCACAAACAGATCTAGGACTCAGGCTAAGAAATATGTTGATATTACCATGTAAATGCAAAGCAGTTACTATGTAACAACATGTTATAAACAGTAATTACGCAGACTTATAAGAGCAATTAAATGTAAAGTGTTACCAAGTCAGTAATGGTAGGCCTATGGGATCTATGGAAAATCTAAGCATTCCCTTACAGTATATTAACCAAATGATGTAAACAGTATTAATTGTTGTTTACTTACGTCATCATCAGAGTCTGAACTAAAGTAACCTCCTCTTGGAGAGTAACTGGGCGATGATTCACAGCATTCCTTAGGACCATTATGAGTGTTTCCAGGACAAGCTGAAGACAGATCTGCAGGTAAGTCTCTACCAGGTTGCGTCCCAAATGACACCCAATTATTCCTCATTAAATTCCTAATTTGGCACTATATAGGGAATAGGGTGCCATTTGGGACTCAGACTATCAGTGTCAGACAGATGGTGAACAGCAGATGATTTTGAATATACTGTGGAAACTTACATGAGCTGACATCAGTGCAGTTGGAAACCTGTTGGAATACAGGTGTAACAATGAAACAGGCTAGCCTTCACCGTATGAACACATTTCCCCTTACCTTTACCTATTATCATTCTCTCATCAGGTCCTCGGTGGCTCAGTTGGTAGAGCATGGTACTTCCAACGCCAGGATAGTGGGCTCGATTTCCGAGACCACCAGTATGTAAAATGTTTGCACGCATGACTGTAGTAGCTTTGGAAAAACTGTATGCTAAATGGTACTGTATTTTAACGTCATCATTGTTTAGCTCTGAAATTATTCCAATTCTGCCACTAGGTGGCATTAGACACCTGATGTAATGCTGCTGCCTGCAATTACCTGAGTCAGAAAATCAGGTTCAGGGTCTTGGCTCTGTGATTCATTCACATCTCTGGAAGACGTTGGTACTTCCTCCTTGAGATATATCTTAGACATCCCCTTCTTAAAATTAGCTGCTGGGATGAATTGACATACATACAGTACCAATCAAAAGTTTGGACACACCTACTCATTCAAGGGTTTTTCTTTATTTTCACTATTTTCTACATTGTAGAATAATAGTGAAGACATCAAAACTATGAAATAACACACATGGAATCATGTAGTAACCAAAAAAGTGTTAAACAAATCCAAATATATTTTATATTTGAGATTCTTCAAAGTAGCCACCCTTTGCCTTGCTGACAGCTTGGCACACTCTTGGCATTCTCTCAACCAGCTTCCCCTGTGTAATGTGGACGCTTGGTGTAATGTGGACGCTGGAAGTCGGGAAGCAAGTGCAGGTGCCGACCCCCACGATGTCGGGAGTCCAGTAGGGATCTGACGGCATAGGCGGGACGTCCAGGGGGGGCGGGTGGGTGTTGTGGGGGACAGCATCAGCCAGGGGACCAGGAACCACCAGAAGGGAGACATGAAATTAAGGTGAGATACGATAATCACTGGGAAGCTGTAACCTATAAGTCACCTCGTTAACCCTCTGGAGAACTTTGAACGGCCCCACAAACCGGGGACTCAGCTTCTTGCAGGGCAGGCTGAGTGGGAGGTTCCTGGTGGAAAGCCAGACGATCACCAGGATGGAACACGGGCGCCACACTGAGGTGGCGATCCGCCTGCTCCTTCTGGCGATGGACGGCACGCTGGATCCTCACATGAGCATCACTCCAAACCTCCTCTGCGCGCAGGAATCACTCGTCCACCGCAGGGGCCTTGGTATGGCTCGGAGGCCATGTAGCCAGAGCCAGCTAACAACCCAGGACACACTGGAAGTGAGTAAGCCCGGTGGAGGAGTGACGTAATGAATTCTGTGCATATTCCGCCCAGGGAAGAAATTGGGCCCACTTCCCCTGCCAGTCCTGGCAGTGACTCCTCAGGAACTCCCCCAGCTTCTGGTTCATCCTCTCCACCTGCCCGTTGGACTGAAGCCGGTACCCAGTGAGGCTGACCGTGACCCCCAAATTCTCCATGAAAGCCCTCCATACCCGTGACATGAATTGGGGGCCACGGTCGGAGACAATGTCCTCCGGAAGGCCATTAAGGTAGGGAGACCAGAGACAGGAATAAACTGGCATGTTTTAGAAAATCTGTCCACAACCACCAGAAGGGTGGTGAAACCGTCAGAGGACGGGAGATCGATAATAAAGTCAATGGACAGATGAGACCAGGGACGCTGAGGCACTGGAAGGGGAAGGAGCTTCCCTGCTGGAGCGTGCCGGGAGACTTAGTTTCGGCACACACAGAACAGGAGTTCACGTAGCGAGTAACGTCCTGCGCCAAGGTGGGCCACCAATACTTTTTTTAGTACGGGTGATCAGGATGTCCAGCGACGACAGCTGTGTGTACCCAGGTCAACATTCGCCCCCTTATCCCCATGGGAATGTAGATGCGCTCAGGAGGACAGGTAGTGGGAGCGGGTTCCCTATCCAGAGCCTGGCGAATGTACACATCTACGTCCCAGACCACAGGGGCTACGACACGAGAGGCAACAGGAAAACAGGTCGTCCAGCATTCGGGTGACCAGTCCGTGATTCTCATCCTTGACCATGAGATGGTGGGGTTATGGCGTTGGAGACATGGGAGGTCGAGGATGATCTTGTGAGCTGGTGCACTAGTGATGAAGAAAGGGATGTTTTCCTGATGAATGGACTCAACGATGAGGGTGAGTGGTGTGGTGATGTGTGTGATGGTTCCGGATTCTAGTGGCCGATTTATCAAGAGCTTGAACCGGAAATGGAGAGGAGAGCGGGTATGAGGGGATGTTCAGAGAGGAGGCAAGGGTCTGGTCAATAAAGTTCCCCGCGGCACCGGAATCCACTAGCGCTGTAGAAACAGTACATGAGGGACAGTCAGCTAGTGTGATCGACACTAAAAGGGTTTAGCAGAAACTGATGAAGATGGGATACTCACACCTGCCCCAGGAGGTGGAAGATCACGTGACCGTCCCTCTGGGCTTGTGGATCCCGAATTGGGACGTACCGGACACTCTGAAGCTGGTGCCTCCCTTGACCACAATAGAGACAGAGCCTCAGCTGTCTCCGTCTGCGTCGCTCCGCCGCGGGGAGGTGTGTGACCGCTACCTCCATAGTTTCAGGCTCTGCTACAGAGTGTTCACTGAGGGAGGGAGAGAAGCGATGTGGGTACCGACGCTCCTGAATTAGATTATCCAACCAGATGGCCATCGCGATGAGTGCGTCCAAGGAGAGGCTGTCGTCACAACATGCCAGTTCCGACTGGACCTCCTCGCGCAGTCCTCTTTGGAACAGCGTACGGAGCGCCAGCTCATTCCATCCACTGGATGCTGCTACTGTCCGGAAGGTGAGTGCGTAACCGGCAGCGGTCTGGTCTTCCTGCTGTAGTTGGAGTAGTAGCTCACCCCCCACTCTGCCCTACGAAGCCAGCTCCTCCTCTCCTCTCTCCCAGACGGCCGTAGCCCGCTCCAACGCCCGCCCAGTCAGCAGACAAATAACCGTGGCAACCTTGGACCTCTCTGTGGTGGGGGCTCCCATCTGATACGCAAAATAGAGGGAGCACTGGAGTAGGAAGCCACAGCATTTAGATGGGGTTCCGTCATATTTATCCGGGAGGGACAAACTGACATTTCCTGCTGCTTCCATTTGGTGAGGCAGTATTCTGTAACGTGGACGCTGGGATTCGGGAAGCAAGTGCAGGTGGTGAGTTTAATAATAAACGGAAAATGGAGCAAAACAAGAAACACGAGTAGTGTACAGACATGAAACACATAGTCAATACTGCCTTGGGAATGGAACTAAGGGAGTAACAGATATAGGGGAGGTAATCAGAGAAGTGATTGAGTCCAGGTGTGCCTCATAATGAAGAGCCGACGGAGGGGAGGAGCGGGAGTAGACGTGACAACCTGGAATGCTTTTCCAACAGTCTTGAAGGAGTTCCCACATATGCTGAGCACTTGTTGGTTGCTTTTCCTTCACTCTGTGGTCCAACTCATCCCAAACCATCTCAATTGGGTTGACGTCGGGTGATTGTGGAGTCCAGGTCATCTGATGCAGCACTCCATCACTCTCCTTCTTGGTCAAATAGCCCTTACACAGCCTGCAGGTGTGTTGGGTCATTGTCCTGTTGAAAAAAAAATTATAGTCCCACTAAGTGCAAACCAGATGGGATGGCGTATCCCTGCAGAATGCTGTGGTAGCCATGCTGGTTAAGTGTGCCTTGAATTCTAAATAAATCACAGACAGTGTCACCAGCAAATCACCCCCACAACATCACACCTCCTTCTCCATGCGTCATGGTGGGAACCACACATGCAGAGATCATCCATTCACCTACTCTGCGACATGGCAGTTGGAACCAAAAATCTCAAATTTGGACTCATCAGACCAAAGGACAGATTTCCACCGGTCTAATGTCCATTGCTCATGTTTCTTGGCCCAAGCAAGTCTCTTCTTATTATTGGTTTCCTTTAGTAGTGGTTTCTTTGCAGAAATTCGACCATGAAGGCTGGATTCACGCAGTTTCCTCTGAACAGTTGATGTTGAGATTTGTCTGTTACTTGAACTCTGAAGGATTTATTTGGGCTGCAATTTCTGAGGCTGGTAACTAATGAACTTGATCATCAACAGTTCAGAACTCTGTGTCTTCCTTTCCTGTGGCGGTCCTCATGAGAGCCAGTTCCATCATAGCTCTTGATGGTTTTTGCGACTTTACTTGAAGAAACTTTCAAAGTTCTTGAAATTTTATGGATTGACTGACCTTCATGTCTTAAAGTAAGGATGGACTGTTGTTTCTTGCTGCTTATTTCAGCTGTTCTTGCCATAATATGGACTTAGTCTTTTACCAAATAGGGCAATCTTCTGTATCCCCCCCCCCACACCTTGTCACAACACAACTGATTGGCTCAAAAGCATTAAGGAAACAAGGCCCATCTGTTTATTGAAATTAATTCCAGCTGACTACGTCATGAAGCTGGTTGAGAGAATGCCAAGAGTTTGCAAAGCTGTCATCAAGGCAAAGGGTGGCTACTTTGAAGAATCTTAAATATAAAATATATATTTTGATTTGTTTAACACTTTTTTGGTTACTACATGATTCCATATGTGTTATTTCATAGTTTGATATCTTCGCCATTATTCTACAATGTAGAAAATAGTACAAATAAAGGAAAACCCTGGAATGAGTAGGTGTGCCCAAACTTTTGACTGGTACTGTATGTCAATAAAGAGAGATTGGCAAACTTTATGCAAAAACATGTATCATAGTTTTAGTGAAGGGACATGATTAATAGCCTACATAATGCACACTACACAGTGTATTCGTAGCAAATGGAACCCTATTACCTACAATGCTATACTTCTGACCAGAGCCCTATGGGCCCTGCCCAAAAGTAGTGCACTATATAGGGCATAGGGTGCCATCTGGGATTAAACAGTACCTTCACTTCCATATTCCTCATTACTACAGGCCCCGAAGAGTGCTTTCTCGTGTTGCTCTTCACTCTCTATTTGGTTGAGAGAGAACTTCATTGTCTGATCTTTGAGAGAGAACGCCAAGGTGTGGTCTTTGCCCTCCGATTGGTTGATAGAGAACCCCACTGCGTGCATGACATGGTCTCTGGTGTCTGTGCTACTGGGTAGGCAGATGCATACCCCATTAGTCAGTGCACAAGTTATGGAAATATCAACTAATACATCTGTCTTCACGGACAGAATCAATACAGCAATGGAAATCAGGATAAGAAGAATATCAGTTCAGAGGGGGTTGTCAATCTCAATAATGTATGAACAGAAGATGGATAAAGAAAATCAACATTTCCTGCATATCAGGTAAAAACACATCTTTGATATTTCAGTTCAGTACTCACTCAGGCTCTGTGCCTCCAAACCGTACTCTGGACACAGGGGGGGTCATGTTCAGCTGCTGTTTGGGTCCACTTGGTCCTGTGGCCCACGGGGAACACTCTCTCCTCCCTCCTGGCTGAGAGAAAGGTCTAAACTACAAAATCAAATATCCATTAGGTTTCAGTTATACTTTCTCTTTACTTTACAAAACTGTTAGTACAGTGGAATGAATGCACATTCATTTGTCTTTGTTTCATGTATTTGTGGGGTAGAGGTGGGGTTAAATCCATTCCAAATGAAGAAATACTGTTACTATGACTGTATTTGTATGAATACCTGTAGTTGCTCTGAGGTGGAGGTATCCCAGGGGGGTCTAGGGGAGCAGTGTAGCTGTGGCTGGACCTGTGCTCTCTGCTGGAGGGAGAACAGGCCTGCCCCTGAGGGGGAGACTGACGATGATGCCGAGCAGAAGGGGCTCAGGGTGTCCTGGATGCGTTGCTGGTAGTCTGACGTACTGGTGTCTGACATGTTCGACTCCAGCACTGGTGAGAGCTGAGAGCAACAACCAATGAACCAGCCAAATGTCACAAGGTTGAGTCAACATTTCCATAAAGCTTACTGTATCTGTATGTTCAGAAATATGATCAAAAGAGTACTAGTGATGTAAGGTGATGTATTTGTCTTGTCAGAAAAGATGAATCAGTGTGAGTAAATGCCGACTGACCTGTCTACACTTGAATCGATCAGGAATGCAGTGCTTTCTCTTTCTAGCAGCCTGGATACTAAAATACATGAGTAGTACACTACCGTTATTACAAATACTTTAATGTCATTAAAGATGAGCTACTGTTTCACTTTTCCTCCTAAAATTATTCTATAATTGCTTGACGTGATCTTCCTGTCTGGGTTGGCGCCCCCCTTGGGTTGTGCCGTGGCGGAGATCTTTGTGGGCTATACTCGGCCTTGTCTCAGGATGGTCAGTTGGTGGTTGAAGATATCCCTCTAGTGGTGTGGGGGCTGTGCTTTGGCAAAGTGGGTGGGGTTATATCCTGCCTGTTTGGCCCTGTCCGGGGGTATCGTCGGATGGGGCCACAGTGTCTCCCTACCCCTCCTGTCTCAGCCTCCAGTAATGATGCTGCAGTAGTTTATGTGTCGGGGGGCTAGGGTCAGTCTGTTATATCTGGAGTATTTCTCCTGTCTTATCCGGTGTCCTGTGTGAATTTAAGTATGCTTTCTCTAATTCTCTCTTTCTTTCTTTCTCTCTCTCGGAGGACTTGAGCCCTAGGGACCATGCCTCAGGACTACCTGGCCTGATGACTCCTTGCTGTCCCCAGTCCACCTGGCCGTGCTGCTGCTCCAGTTTCAACTGTTCTGCCTGCGGATATGGAACCCTGACCTCTTCACCGGACGTGCTACCTGTCCCAGACCTGCTGTTTTCAACTCTCTAGAGACAGCAGGAGCGGTAGAGATACTCTGAAAAGCCAACTGACATTTACTCCTGAGGTGCTGACCTGTTGCACCCTCGACAACCACTGTGATTATTATTATTTGACCCTGCTAGTCATCTATGAACATTTTGGCCATGTTCTGTTATAATCTCCACCCGGCACAGCCAGAAGAGGACTGGCCACCCCTCATAGCCTGGTTCCTCTCTAGGTTTCTTCCTAGGTTCTGGCCTTTCTAGGGAGTTTTTCCTAGCCACCGTGCTTCTACACCTGCATTGCTTGCTGTTTGGGGTTTTAGGCTGGGTTTCTGTACAGCACTTTGAGATATCAGCTGATGTAAGAAGGGCTTTATAAATAAATTTGATTTGATATATATAACCGATACCTGTACAAAGGCTGGCTCTCCACAAGGGACAGCCGTGATGGGGAGCAAGGGCTCATGGGTAACTCCAGGGGCCCCTCCCTCATCGACTTGGGTCCTCCTTTATCATCAGTGATGTGAGTTATCTTTGGCTGATCTGGAACAAACAAAGTTATTGTTGTGGGTGGGTGGGATCCTTTTTCAATGTTATTAGTATTTATTCATAATCTATAAATGCCTGTCTGAACTCACCATTGTTTTCTTTCTTTGCAGCAATCTGGTTTACTATGAATAAAGTCACTAGGTCCATACTTCCAGAACTGGCTCCTTTAGGAGAGGTTGGTATTCCTAATGTTTTCATCTTTCTCTGCATTTTTGTCTTTTCAAAGAATTCCTGATAAAATGTTGGCATATGTATTATCATGTCACATACACTACCGTTCAAAAGTTTGGGGTCACTTAGAAATGTCCTTGTTTTTGAAAGAAAAGCACATTTTAGGTCCATTAAAATAACATCAAATTGTTCAGAAATACAGTGTAGACATTGTTAATGTTGTACATGACTATTGTAGCTGAAAACTGCAGATTTTTTAATGTAATATCTACATAGGCATACAGAGGCCCATTATCAGCAACCATTACTCCTGTGTTCCAATGGCACGTTGTGTTAGCTAATCTAAGTTTATCATTTTAAAAGGCCAATTGATCATTAAAAAAACATTTTGCAATTATGTTAGCACAGCTGAAAACTGTTGTGCTCATTAAAGAAGCAATAAAACTGTCCTTCTTTAGACTAGTTGAATATCTGGAGCATCAGCATTTGTGGGTTCGATTACAGGCTCAAAATGGCCAGAAACAAAGAACTTTCTTCTGAAACTCATCAGTCTACTCTTGTTCTGAGAAATGAAGGCTATTCCATGTGAGAAATTGGCAAGAAACTGAAGATCTCGTACAACACTGTATACTACTCCCTTCACAGAACAGCGCAAACTGGCCCTAACCAGAATAGAAAGAGGAGTGGGAGGCCCCGGTGCACAACTGAGCAAGAGGACAAGTACATTAGAGTGTCTAGTTTGAGAAACAGACACCTCACAAGTCCTCAACTGGCAGCTTCATTAAATGGCACCCGTAAAACACCAGTCTCAACGTCAACAGTGAAGAGGCGACTCTGGGATGCTGGCCTTCTAGGCAGAGTTGCAAAGAAAAAGCCATATCTCAGACTGGCCAATAAAAATAAAAGATGGGCAAAAGAACAGACACTGAACTGAGGAACTCTGCCTAGAAGGCCAGCATCCCGGAGTCACCTCTTCACGCTGGTATTTTGCCAGCGTGGAGTTACTATTTAATGAAGCTGCCAGTTGACAACTTGTGAGGCGTCTGTTTCTAAGTGACTCCAAACTTTTGAACGGTAGTGTATACTGTATTATAATGTATACAATATGGGACCTTATTTAAGGCCACTGTGGGTTTAACTTACCCTCTGCTTTTTCATGTCATTTCTCATCATAAACCGGTTCCTGAATATTTATAATGGAAAATCAAGTTAAAATTGCTATTTAAAAGGGGGTCAATATAATATTTTTAAAAGGGGGTCAGTAGAATATTTTTGTTAAATAGTAACAGTTATGTTACAGTTCTAATGTTATTTGTCAAAGAAAGCGAAAGTTCATGTTGAATATTTGCTAACAAGGTTTTCTAAAACTTGTTCCACCCAGACTGTCAAAAAGAACATGTGTAAAAGTGCTAACGTTAGTTTAGCAAGTTAACGTTAGCTAGCTAGCTGTCAAACTTACCTTGAACCACCGACCCAATTCATTTTGTCCAGTAAAATCAGACAGAAAAAATTAACTCTATTAGGCCATGTATTTTATCAGCACTTTTGAAATGTATCTAACAGTATAAAAGTTGTTAAGTTTTTATGAAACATAGCTAGCTAGCTACTAGTGAAACTTTCTCATGAAGTAGCCGATTATAACGATGCTTCAGTTGAGTTGACAGGTACAGCGCGTGACACAAAAATGCTGCAGCCAAGCCAACAGACATCAAATAAATGACGTAAATGACGTAGCTACTATGTCCCTCTCAGAGATGAGAGAGGCGTTGGTAGTAACCATGTTATTACACTCTATAACAAAATAACATTATTATTGTTTTAATTATGACATTAGTTTATTAAGTGTACTATACACAGATGCTGGGGAAATAGTCACAATACAGTATGTACAGTAAAACGTACAGTAGGACCTCATTTTAATATGTCACTCACAACCGATCATGTCCTTCCGGGGTGTTGCCCAAAGAAAACACTGCCAAACCAAATGACGGAAATACTAGAACGTAGCTAGCGGTTGGGTTTTCTAGCTGAAACCTCGCACCATTGTATGAGGTAGATTGTTTTTCCATCATGATACTAACTCCCGGTGGAACGGAATGTCAAGAACGGAATAACATCAAAGAAGACTAGCTCTTTGATCGCTTTGTTGGGGAAAGATGTCCAATATACTTGATGCGGCGTCCAGAGTGAAATGGGACCGGGCGACTGCAGCGAAGCGAGCTATCTTTCTCGCGGCCGCTGCCTATGGGGTGAAAACCCTGTACCCCATCGTCTGCAGACAATTCGTGAAACGGAAAGAATGCAAGAATAGCAGGGGGTCTAAAGGAGAGGAAAATGGCTCGACGGTTAAATCACAAACAGATGCACTGAGTCATACAAAGTCACCTGGTGTAAACGCTGAATTTTTTAAGCAGATACTTGAACTCATTAAAATTCTCTTTCCAAAGCTTGTCTCCAAAGAGCTTGGATTGCTGTCTCTGCATTCGGTCGCGTTGATTTCCCGGACGTTTCTGTCTATCTATGTCGCAGGCTTGGATGGCAAGATTGTGAAAACAATCGTTGAGAAAGAACCACGAAGCTTCATCATCCAACTGATGAAATGGCTCCTTATTGCTATCCCGGCCACATTCGTGAACAGCGTTATCCGCTACCTGGAATGCAAGCTGGCCCTCGCCTTCCGCACACGGCTAGTGGACCATGCCTACACCACCTATTTCACAGACCAGACCTACTACAAAGTTAGCAACATGGACGGGAGACTGACCAACCCGGACCAGTCTCTTACCGAGGACGTAATGATGTTTTCCCAATCCGTGGCGCATCTCTACTCGAACCTCACTAAGCCCATCTTGGATGTGATACTCACCTCCTACACCCTCATTCAGACGGCCCGGTCCAGGGGGGCTAACGCCAGCGGGCCGACCCTGCTGGCTGGGTTGGTGGTGTTTTGCACGGCCAAGGTTCTGAGGGCCTGCTCGCCGAAATTCGGAAAACTAGTAGCTGAAGAGGCCCACAGGAAAGGCCATTTGCGCTATGTGCATTCCAGGATCATTGCCAATGCAGAGGAGATAGCCTTCTACAGGGGCCACAAGGTATACGAGGAAGGATGCATGGAGGATTTTGCATGCAAAGTCACTATGTATTTATTACAATATAAATACCCATGGGTTGGATCCCTTGGAGTCGGATCCAAAGAACACCCATGACATCATATCCAATTCCCAAAAGTGATTTTCAATCATTTGATTGACAGCCTCCTTATATGCACTTGTTTTAGATAAGACTGTCTGTCTGCAAGCGCAAAATAACTCAAATGCAACGTGAATGTAATGTGAAAACTATTGTAGTACATTTGTTGTAAATGTGCTATACTGTGTAGGCTAGATACTTTTGTGACTGCAATGTAAACTGCCTTTGTGTCTGTCTGTCCTGTGTGTGTCAGGTGGAGATGCGTCAGCTGCAGAAGTGCTACCGGGCCCTGGCGGAGCAGATGAACTTGATCCTGTCCAAGCGTCTGTGGTACATCATGATAGAGCAGTTCCTCATGAAGTACGTGTGGAGTAGCTGTGGACTGGTCATGGTGGCTGTGCCCATCATCACAGCTACTGGCTTCGCTGACAGCGGTAATAATCATCACGACATCATCTTGTTTTCTTCTAAACCCTCTTGTTTTCGAGTACAGCATCTCCGGGGAAGAGGGAATAGTTGTAATGGTTTATCTCTGTTTCTGCATACCAGTAGGTAGCCTATTCGGTTTTTCATTTGAACCGACTGACATTTGATTCTATTTAGGTAATTTTGTGCTGATCTCACAAAGCCCCAAAAAACAGTCCCTCTTAATTTGCATATGCCACATACAGTTGAAGTCGGAAGTTTACATACACTTAGGTTGGAGTCATTAAAATTCGTTTTTCAACCACTCCACAAATATCTTGTTAACGAACTATAGTTTTGGCAAGTCGGTTAGGACATCTACTTTGTGCATGACACAAGTAATTTTTCCCAACAATTGTTTACAGACAGATTATTTCACTTATAATTCACTGTATCACAATTCCAGTGGGTCAGAAGTTTACATACACTAAGTTAACTGTGCCTTTAAACAGCTTGGAAAATTCCAGAAAGGGATGTCATGGCTTTAGAAGCTTCTGATAGGCTAATTGACTTAATTTGAGTCAATTGGAGTTGTACCTGTGGATGTATTTCAAGGCCTACTTTCAAACTAAGTGCTTCTTTGCTTGACATCATGGGAAAATCCAAAGAAATCAGCCAAGACCTCAGAAAAACAATTGTAGACCTCCAGAAGTCTGGTTCATCCTTGGGAGCAATTTCCAAATGCCTGAAGGTACCACGTTCATCTGTACAAACAATAGTACGCAAGTATAAACACCATGGGACCACGCAGCCGTCATACCGCTCAGGAAGGAGACGCGTTCTGTCTCCTAGAGATGAACGTACTGTGGTGTGAAAAGTGCAAATCAATCCCAGAACAACAGCAAAGGACCGTGAGAAGATGCTGGCGGAAACAGGTACAAAAGTATCTATATCCACAGTAAAACGAGTCATATATCGACATAACCTGAAAGGCCGCTCATCAAGGAAGAAGCCACTGCTCCAAAACCGCCATAAAAAAAACAGACTACGGTTTGCAACTGCACATGGGGACAAAGATCGTACTTTTTGGAGAAATGTTCTCTGGTCTGATGAAACGAAAATAGAACTGTTTGGCCATAATGACCATTGTTATGTTTGGAGGAAAAAGGGGGAGGCTTGCAAGCCGAAGAACACCATCCCAACCGTGAAGCACGGCGGTGGCAGAATCATGTTTTGGGGGTGCTTTGCTGCAGGAGGGACTGGTGCGCTTCACAAAACAGATGGCATCATGAGGATGGAAAATTACGTGGATATATTGAAGCAACATCTCAAGACATCAGTCAGGAAGTTAAATCTTGGTCGCAAATGGGTCTTCCAAATGGACAATGAGCCCAAGCATACTTCCAAAGTTGTGGCAAAATGGCTTAAGGACAACAAAGTCAAGGTATTGGAGTGGCCATCACAAAGCCCTAACCTCAATCATATAGAAAATTTGTGGGACGAACTGAAAAAGCGTATATGAGCAAGGAGTACTACAAACCTGACTCAGTTACACCAGCTCTGTCAGGAGGAATGGTCCAGAATTCACCCAACTTATTGTGGGAAGCTTGTGGAAGGCTACCTGAAACGTTTGACCCAAGTTAAACAATTTAAAGGCAATGCTACCAACTACTAATTGAGTCTATGTAAACTTCTGACCCACAAAGAAATAAAAGCTGAAATAAATCGTTCTCTCTACTGTTATTCTGACGTTTCACATTCTTAAAATAAAGTGGTGATCCTAACAGACCTAATACAGGGAATTTTTACTGCTATTAAATGTCAGGAATTGTGAAAAACTGAGTTTAAATTTTATTTGGCTATGGTGTATGTAAACTTCCAACTTCAACTGTAGTAGTAGCTGATCCGCATTTGTTAACCCACAGGAACCAACTATCTCAATGATACCCTTAAGGTGTTATTCAACTGAATGTTGTCAAGAACTTTGTTGTGCTGATAAGGGTATTTTCATCCTATTGTCCCTATTATCCTGTTAGCTGCTAACTAACTGAATGCTACCGTTGTCTCCACCAGTGGAGGCTGCTGAGGGGAGGACGGCTCATAGTAATGGCTGTAATGGAGCGAATGGAATGGCCTCAAACACATGGAAACCATGTGTTTGATATATTTGATACCATTCCGCAAATTCTGCTCCAGCTATTACAACGAGCCCGTCCTCCGCAATTAAGGTGCCACCAACCTCCTGTGTTCTCCACCCCAATCAGTGTCATGCACACTGATAACATGGCAACTGTTTGGTTTTTGGCCACAAAAAACAAGCCGTCATTACAGTCTTACTGGTCTAAGCACAGAATGGCTCTGTTCCATTTCAGTCTTTAGCCCCTTTCCCTAGTTCCTAGGCCCTTCCTTAGGCCATACCCCCTAGGAGTTCACTGATCAGAAAGCCAAGGGGCTAGGGGCCCAGTATGTCATCTCATAGTGTCTCACCTTAATTTTCCTCTCACAGAAACTGCCGACGGTCAGACTCAGTTGCTGGTGAGCGAGAGGACGGAGGCTTTCACCACCGCACGCAATCTCCTGGCCTCTGGAGCTGACGCCATCGAGAGGATCATGTCCTCCTACAAAGAGGTGACGTTTCACTCTTCTCTGTCCTCTCTTCTCTCCCTCCTTTTCTTCTCTCTCTCTCTCTCTCTCTCTCTCTCTCTCTCTCTCTCTCTCTCTCTCTCTCTCTCTCTCTCTCTCTCTCTCTCTCTCTCTCTCTCTCTCTCTCTCTCTCTCTCGTCTCGTCTCGTCTCGTCTCCTCTTACATTCAAGTGGCATTATAGAGTGATAGGACAGTGTTTGAGTGAGCCACTAGACCCACTCATGACAAGAGGACTTTCAAACTGTCTGTCAAGGTTGCAGACCAACATGAAGCAACACCAAAGAAGGGTCGCGCTCATTCACTGAATCATAGGGACGTAATCCCTTATTTTAATCCCAAAATGATGATGACTATTCATGCATATATATTTTTAGCAGTCATTTATTTATGAGTTACCAGAATCTGGCCCAGAAGGACATTTTATGTCCCCCATCACAGTGCTGATTTGAATGTTGTCTGTGTTGGTTGTCATTATGCCCACTTCAATATTTGTGAATATGACAGTTATATCTATGGTATTACATGGATGTGAGAAAAGGGCTGATGTACACTAAAATGTGCACTGGTTCACTCTGTGGGGGAGGGTTGACCTTTCAATAAGAGGAATTGAGTATTGTTGGTGTCAGACTGGTTTTTGTAATCTTTTGCCTTGCAAATTAGACAGCTGTCTCTGTCTTGGATCTACAGTATCACACTTCCTGCTGAAGGTTAGGCTACATTTAGTCATATACCATACAGTGTGGAGAACACACAGAGGATGAAAATGGACAGAATGTGATTATTAGGTAGTGTTTTGGCTGTCACCCAACAAGCCTGTGCATGCAGGGATTGTTGCTGTGTGTTTGCTGTGGCACCCTAAGAGATACATTCCTGAGGTAATATTCACTCACTGCAGCTCACCCTGCATCTAGCCTATCGCAGTGTCTGAACAGAGCCACACACCCCAATAGGTTATGGAATAGTATGGTATGTTATGCTGCAGGGGCACACACATTCAGACAGACACAGGTAGTACACATTACGCTACTGCTGCTGTCACAGCACACTGTCTGAACACAGCCTGAGACTGTGGCGGTCATGACATTGTGTCAGCCGGTGATTGTCAAGCAAATAACTGCCGGTCTCAACGGTAATTGACCGTTAATTCACATAAACACATGTAGCATCTTCTGGCTTCCACACATAGCCTACTGTCACGGATCCCCCCGGTACTGATGCTCATTCTGTTCACCAGTTCCGGAGATCTACGTCACCAGCTTTCTAGGCTTCACTGAACGGGATTCATTATCATCAACCCCGGACTGTCTTGTCAGATTACACACCCCTGGTTTCCATTTCCCCTGATTAGTATGTTATATATTGTCGGTTATTGTTCCCATGTTTGTTGGTGGTGTGAGTACCTATGCGTTGGTGCAGCTGTTATGCTGCGTGCTAAATATACAGTATATTGTGTATTACGGGTATCGTCCCGTGTCGGTCAACAAGGTTTACCCTCGCTCTTTTGTTTGGGTACAGCCCAGTGTTTTTGTATACAGTGGGGCAAAAAAGTATTTAGTCAGCCACCAATTGTGCAAGTTCTCCCACTTAAAAAGATATGAGAGGCCTGTAATTTTCATCATAGGTACACTTCAACTATGACAGACAAAATGAGAAAAATAAATCCAGAAAATCACATTGTAGGATTTCTAATGAATTTATTTGCAAATTATGGTGGAAAATAAGTATTTGGTCACCTACAAACAAGCAAGATTTCTGGCTCTCACAGACCTATAACTTCTTCTTTAAGAGGCTCCTCTGTCCTCAACTCGTTACCTGTATTAATGGCACCTGTTTGAACTTGTTATCAGTATAAAAGACACCTGTCCACAACCTCAAACAGTCACACTCCAAACTCCACTATGGCCAAGACCAAAGAGCTGTCAAAGGACACCAGAAATAAAATTGTAGACCTGCACCAGGCTGAGAAGACTGAATCTGCAATAGGTAAGCAGCTTGGTTTGAAGAAATCAACTGTGGGAGCAATTATTAGGAAATGGAAGACATACAAGACCACTGATAATCTCCCTCGATCTGGGGCTCCACGCAAGATCTCACCCCGTGGGGTCAAAATGATCACAAGAACGGTGAGCAAAAATCCCAGAACCACACGGGGGGACCTAGTGAATGACCTGTAGAGAGCTGAGACCAAAGTAACAAAGCTTACCATCAGTAACACACTACGCCGCCAGGGACTCAAATCCTGCAGTGCCAGATGTGTCCCCCTGCTTAAGTCAGTACATGTCCAGGCCCGTCTGAAGTTTGCTAGAGAGCATTTGGATGATCCAGAAGAAGATTGGGAGAATGTCAGATGAAACCAAAATATAACTTTTTGGTAAAAACTCAACTCGTCGTGTTTGGAGGACAAAGAATGCTGAGTTGCATCCAAAGAACACCATACCTACTGTGAAGCATGGGGGTGGAAACATCATGCTTTGGGGCTGTTTTTCTGCAAAGGGACCAGGACGACTGATCCGTGTAAAGGAAAGAATGAATGGGGCCATGTATCGTGAGATTTTGAGTGAAAACCTCCTTCCATCAGCAAGGGCATTGAAGATGAAACGTGGCTGGGTCTTTCAGCATGACAATGATCCCAAACACACCGCCCGGGCAACGAAGGAGTGGCTTCGTAACACGCATTTCAAGGTCCTGGAGTGGCCTAGCCAGTCTCCAGATCTCAACCCCATAGAAAATCTTTGGAGGGAGTTGAAAGTCCGTGTTGCCCAGCAACAGCCCCAAAACATCACTGCTCTAGAGGAGATCTGCATGGAGGAATGGGCCAAAATACCAGTAACAGTGTGTGAAAACCTTGTGAAGACTTACAGAAAACGTTTGAACTCTGTCATTGCCAACAAAGGGTATATAACAAAGTATTGAGATAAACTTTTGTTATTGACCAAATACTTATTTTCCACCATAATCATTTTGTCTGTCATAGTTGAAGTGTACCTATGATGAAAATTACAGGCCTCTCTCATCTTTTTAAGTGGGAGAACTTGCACAATTGGTGGCTGACTAAATACTTTTTTGCCCCACTGTACGTGTTTGTTTTGGGTGTATTAAAAAACCCTATTGTGTATTCCTGCGCCTGTCTCCTTTATACCAGCGTGACACCTACAAGCCACTGATGCATATCTTTGGAGCATCTACATTTTAAAAAGTCTAAGAAATCCATGTAATATAGCCTACACCATCACAATAAATCTAAAGAAAAAGAGTCATACACTCTATTTATAAACTACTAGTAATTTATTGAGTAAACCACCAGATGGTTCTATAGGCTATGCAATTGCGTGAGAAAACAAAGTGATGGCCACTATTAAAAAGAGGAGGATCCCATCAGCTTTCTATAGGCTGAGCCTACTATATTTATTTCTCAACTTTCCTAATATTAAGCACATTGTTTATCTTTACAACAGGAGTATAGCCGACCTGGCTGGCATGAAAATGAAGCAAGGGAAACGTGTCCTCCATTCGCTAATTAAGTGCATAGATGACTAGCTAGCTAGCTATGCTGAACTTGAATGACTGTTATCCACAGTTAGCATATCTCTTAGTTGTCAATCAAATGTATTTGGCATTGATCAAATGGGCGGGCAGGCAAGTTCCCATTCAGTTATCAAAACGTGGGTTGGGACAAGCATGCATTGGCAGGCAAGCTGCAGGAGGACGAGCAAGCTACTATTCTCCATCGTTTATCAGTGCAATTTTGATGGCCACTGAAAAAGTTTGAGAGGGTTTATCTAATGTTCCCTCATTAGATTTGAGCTCATCCCACTCTGGCTAGCATTAGTTGTTGATCTTGTTGATATGCATAGGCATACGAGGGCTACCATTTCATGGTTGTTTGATCAATAGGATTTTAAAGTTCCCAAATGTAAGACTCCAGTGGTATTTACATATAGTATTTGCAGAAATCCATTCAGGTGTATTTTGTGGCTTTTGTCGAATGAGATCTAATGTTGCGCTGTTGCTACTGCCTGTAAACACACAGTCCAGTTCAAAGTGAATGATCGTCAGGCCCTTGTGGCAAATGGCTTATTTGCATATAGGCCTACTGTAGCTCTGATTGGCTATGGCGCACAGGTCTGCGTAGACTCCGGTCCTGGACAGGACAGATGTTTTTATTCTGTTTTATTTTCTCCAGTGTCCTAATTGTCCAAACGCACGGCCGCTTTCCCACTCTATATTGCTATAGAAATGTCACAAATGCCTTACTACATCATTCCCAAACGTTCTATGAATTTATGAAAACGTGAAAAATGCTCGCTTGTCAGAAAATGTAAAAAAACAAAATGTCATATTCTTCCTGGGGGTGTACAGATTTGAATAAGATTGAATATTGTCAAAGTGCTGTCAGTTCCACTTTAGAGGCTTTCCCCCTCTGCCACTCTGCTGGCTGGCTGGCTTTGCCTAGCTGTGAATAATCCTCCATTTATAATTATAATCCTCCACCAGGGAAGGCTATACCTAGTAGCCCTCTCTCCCAGGAGAGAGTTAACACAGCCAGCCAGCCCCAGAGACTGCCTGCCACAACCCATGTAGCCTGTCTGGCTGGGTTCAGCTCCTCATTAACAATCCAAGAACACCCTAACTAACCTGGAAGAGATCTCCTTGAAATGTTTGAGGTTTTGCATGCAACTCATTTGAATCACGTATGTATGACTGATTTGGTTTTTGTAGGCATGCTGCACTGTAGACCATGCATCCTCTGTAATGCCTAGGCAATTTGCAATGTCTAGGTAATCTGTTTGTGTCCAGGCAATCTGTAATGGCTAGATAATCTCAGTAATGATCATATACTGTAGGCCTATTTCTAGTCTGTTAAGGTTGTTTTCAGGGAGTTCCCTCTAGCAGTACCCTATAGGGAGATGATTCCATGACTGGGATTGTTTCTGTCTCTAGGCTACAGTTTGTCACTATCTCTCTCCATCCCCCTCATTCCCTCCCTTCCATCTCCGAGTGTGTGTAGGCTGTTGCTCCTGTTGACACTACACTCTTAGAGAAAAAGGTGCTATCTAGAACAAAAAACGCTTCTTCGGCTGTTCCCATAGGATAACCCTTTGAAGAACCCCTGTTGGTTCCAGGTAAAACCCTTTTGGGTCACAGTCATCCAGGCTGTATCACATCCGGCTGGGATTGGGAGTCCCATAGGGCGGCGCACAATTGGCCCAGCGTCGTCCGGGTTTGGACGGGGGAGGCCGTTATTGTAAATAAGAATTTGTTCTCAACTGACTTGCCTCGTTAAATAAAGGTTTAAAAAATTATTAGAGAAAACAAATAGAACCTTTTCCACAGAGGGTTGTACATGGAACCCAAAATAGTTTTACCTGGAACTGAAAAGGGTTCTCCCATGGGGACAGCTGCAGAACCCTTCTAGAACCCTTTTTTCTAAGAGTGTACAGCCGCACCATTATACAAGCTATGTTATCTGTAGGAAGGCCTCGGGCCATCATCAGTACTGTGTGTTCCCTAAACACAGATACAAACAGCTATTAAAAAACAAAAACAGCCATTGTTTAGAGTCATATTAAGCTATGAGTGAAAATTAGTTGCATAAATTATACAGAGGGCTTTTGCATCATCTGATCAAATAATGGCCCTTCACCTTGTACTGTTATCCTGACCAGATTTTCAGTGCACGCTGCAATACACTGCTATACACCAGTTCTGCTGCTGGCTGCTCCCGTAGTTCACGTGCATTAATGTAAGTGTTTTCCCAAAGACACACGCACGGCTCTTCTTTGCAAACATCTACTGTCGGGCAATGGTAGTGAACTCTGTTGGGTAAGATGACCTAACTGACCCCTTTCTGTTCAGTCTGACTCCAGTGTTATTTACCTCAACGAATGACCTCTGACCTTTCTGGTTGTCTGTAATAGGTCACAGAGCTGGCGGGCTACACGACGCGTGTCTACAACATGTTCCTGGTGTTTGGCGAGGTGCAGAGGGGCATGTACAAGCGCTCGTCCACATCTACCACGGGAACAGGAGAGAAGAAGAACGTGGCCAGGCCAGAGATGCACATTGATGGGCCTTTGGAAATCAAAGGTAGAGTGTCTGAGATGTTAAGCATTTAGTACACATTTGTCCAGCGGTACGTAGGATACACATACACATTCTGAGACACTTAAATGTTAAATGCTATTCAGGTTAGAGAGGCAGGCCGGTAGCCTGGTAACCGAAAGGTTGCCGGTTCGAATCCCCGAGCTGCATGCAGGGAGTGAGCCAGCAGCCGGAGGGTTACCAGCTTCAATGATAATTGTGCATCTGTAACATCATTCGCGATTCATTCAGGATATTCCGTAATCAGGATAGCATCCACATGAATGTAGAAGTGTTCAGAAACATAATCTATTCTTATTTACAGTAAAAGGGACTCCAAAATGACACAATATTCACCATTCATTTCTAATGGGCAAAAAATTATCATAAACAGCAAATGCATCCAACAAGTTTGTAGTCAGAAGATTGATGTAGTCATTGTGTGCTAGTAATATTGGACCACATACTTTAATACACATTTAAGTGATTTTGTCCCAATACATTTGGTTCCCTAAAATGGGGGGGGGCAGGCAATGTACAAAAAGTGCTGTAGTTTCTAAAACGGTTTACCCGATATGGATGAAAATACCCTTAAATTAAGGCTGACAGTCACTTTAACCTCATAGTCATTGTATCATTTCATATCCAAAGTGCTGGAATACAGAGCCAAAACAACAACAAAATAGTCACTGTCCCTATACTTTTGGAGCTCACTGTATATGCACAAATGTTGAGCAAACTCACTATCCAACTGCAGCTTGTTGCCTTACAATTACAGTATACGTTGAATCAACGTATACTTTTTAAAGGTTACAGAGAGACATAGAGTCCTCCCCAAATGGCACCCTATTCCCTATATAGTGGCCTACTTTCAGTGTTTCTCCATATTAATTTACCAGTGGCAGGCCACCGCTTCTAAATCGGTGCCGCATATATATATAGTTGAAGTAAGAAGTTTACATACACCTTAGCCAAATACATTTAAACTCAGTTTTTCACAATTCCTGACCTTTAATTCTAGTAAGAATTCCCTGTCTTAGGTCAGTTAGTATCCCCACTTTATTGTAAGAATGTGAAATGTCAGAATAATAGTAGAGAGAATTATTTATTTCAGCTTTTATTTCTTTCATCACATTCCCAGTGGGTCAGAAGTTTACATACACTCAATTAGTATTTGGTAGCATTGCCTATAAATTGTTTAACTTGGGTCAAACGTTTCGGGTAGCCTTCCACAAGCTTCCCACAATAAGTTGGGTGAATATGGACCCATTCCTCCTGACAGAGCTGGTGTAACTGAGTCAGGTTTGTAGGACTCCTTGCTAGCAAACGCTATTTCAGTTCTGCCCACAAATTTTCTATAGGATTGAGGTCAGCGCTTTGTGATGGCCACTCCAATACCTTGACTTTGTTGTCCTTAAGCCATTTTGCCACAACTTTGGAAGTATGCTTGGGCTCATTGTCCATTTGGAAGATCCATTTGCGACCAAGGTTTAACTTCCTGACTGATGTCTTGAGATGTTGCGTCAATATATCCACATAATTTATCTTCCTCATGATGCCATCTATTTTGTGAAGCGCACCATTCCCTCCTGCAGCAAGCACCCCCACAACATGATGCTGCCAACTCCGTGCATCACGGTTAGGATGGTGTTCTTTGGCTTGCAAGCCTCCCCCTTTTTCCTCCAAACATAACGGTGGTCATTATGGCCAAACAGTTCTATTTTTGTTTCATCAGACCAGAGGACATTTCTCCAAAAAGTACGATCTTTGTACTTTGCAGTTGCAAACCGTAGTTTGGCTTTTTTATGGCGGTTCTGGAGCAGTGGCTTCTTCCTTGCTGAGCGGCCTTTCAGGTTATGTCGATAAGGACTAATTTTACTGTGGATATAGATACTTTGTACCTGTTTCCTCCAGCATCTTCACAAGGTCTTTTGCTGTTGTTCTGGGATTGATTTGCACTTTTCGCATCAAAGTACGTTCATCTCTAGGAGACAGAACGCATCTCCTTCCTGAGCAGTATGACGGCTGCGTGGTCCCATGGTGTTTATACTTGCGTACTATTGTTTGTACAGATGAACGTGGTACCTTCAGGCGTTTGGAAATTGCTCCCAAGGATGAACAATTTTTTTTCTGAGGTCTTGGCTGATTTCTTTTGATTTTCCCATGATCTCAAGCAAAGAGGCACTGAGTTTGAAGGTAGGCCTTGAAATACATCCACAGGTACACCTCCAATTGACTCAAATGATGTCAATTAGCCTCTCAGAAGCTTCTAAAGCCATGACATAATTTTCTGGAATTTTCCAAGCCGTTTAAATGCACAGTCAACTTAGTGTATGTGAACTTCTGACCCACTGGAATTGTGATACAGTGAATTATAAGTTAAATAATCTGTCTGTAAACAATTGTTGGAAAAAGGACTTGTGTCATGCACAAATTAGATGTCCTAACCGACTTGCCAAAACTATAGTTTGTTAACAAGAAATTTGTGGAGTGGTTGAAAAACGAGTTTTAATGACGCAACCTAAGTGTAGGTAAACTTCCGACTTCAACTGTATGTATACAGTACTAGTCAAAAGTTTGGGCACACCTATTAATTCAAGGGTTTTTCTTTATTTTTACTATTTTCTAAATGGTAGAAAATATTTGTTTATATATTTATATATATTTTTTATATACAGTGTATATAAAAAAGAAATCGCCAAGGTAAAACGTTTTCAGTGTAAAGTTAAATGACTAAAACAGAGAAAGTATGTATAAACGATAATGGATCTATATATTAAAAATTAAATATGATAATCTTTGAGAACTAACAATCACCAAATTAAAGCTAGACAGTCAGGCAGAATCTAAAATTCCCAAAATTGCATGGCATCATTTTGTTAGAATGTTTGAGTCATTCAGATAGCATAAGAACAATGCATAAGTGTGTAGAATTGCAGGAAATTTGCTCTAATCGGCACATTTTCTCTCAGCCCCATGGCAAAATGTATAAAATTGCAGGAAATTCGCTTTAAAACTTAAATGTTTTCTCTCCGCCCCATGACAGAATGTGTAGAATTTTAAAACAGCTACATTTTTTCTCTGCGGCCAGGAGGAGGGCCTCTAAAATGTTCAGTCGCCTGGAGTGACAAGTTACAACATATATTTGTATCATTTTATGCATTCAGTCTTTTGGGGGGTTTCAATTAGGTACAGTACGTTCGGAAAGTATTCAGACCCATTGACTTTTTCCAAATTTTGTTACGTTACAGCCTTATTCTAAAATGTATTAAATACATGTTTTTCCTCATTGTCACGAACGTTGTAGTGAGGAGACCAAAGCGCAGCGAGATGTGAATACATATTTTTAATAGAAGACGACTGAACACGAAGAACACTAGACAAACTAACAAAATAACAAAACGAACGTGAACGCTATAAACAATGAGTGCAGACATGCAACTTCACATAGACAATAACCCACAAACCAAACTAGAAAATGGCAACCTAAATAGGATCCCCAATCAGAGACAACGATAAACAGCTGCCTCTGATTGGGAACCAATCTAGGCCACCATACACCTACATACTGCCTAGACTACACACACACACCTAGACATACCAAAACCCTAGACAAGACAAAAACACACATTCCACCCTCGTCACACCCTGACCTAACCAAAATAATAAAGAAAACAAAGAATACTATGGTCAGGGCGTGACACTCATCAATACCCCGTAATGACAAAGCTACAACAAGTTTTTAGAAATGTCTGCAAATGTATTAAAAATAAAAACAGAAATACCTTATTTACATAAGTATTCAGACCCTTTGCTAAGAGACTCGAAATTGAGCTCAGGTTTATCCTGTTCACATTGATCATCCGTGAGATGTTCCTTCAACTTGATTGGAGTCCACCTGTGGTAAATTCAGTTGATTGGATATGATTTGGAAAGGCACACACCTGTCTATATTAGAGGTCGACCGATTAATCGGAATGGCCGATTAATAAGGGCCGATTTCAAGTTTTCATAACAATCGGAAATCGTCTCTCTGACAGAGCTCCAGAGTTCCTCTGTGGAGATGGCAGAACCTTCCAGAAAGGCAACCATCTCTGCAGCACTCCACCAATCATGCCTTTATGGTAGAGTGGCAAGACGGAAGCCACTCTTCAGTAAATGGCACATGACAGCCCGCTTGAAGTTTGCCAAACGGCACCTAATGGACTCTCAGACCATGACAAACAAGATTCTCTGGACTGATGAAACCAAGATTGACCTCTTTGGCCTGAATGCTAAGCGCCACGTCTGGAGGAAACCTGGCACCATCCCTACGGTGAAGCATGGTGGTGGCAGCATCATGCTGTGGGGATGTCTTTCAGCGGCAGGGACTGGGAGACTAATCAGGATCGAGGAAAATATGAATGTAGCAAAGTACAGAGATCTCCTTGATGTAATCCTGCTCCAGAGCAATCAGGACCTCGGACTGGGTTGAAGGTTCACCTTCCAACAGGACAATGACCCTAAGCACACAGCCAAGACAATGCAGGAGTGGCTTCGGAAACAAGTCTCTGAATGTCCTTGATTGGTCCAGCCAGAGCCCGGACTGGAACCCGATTAAACATCTCTGGAGAGACCTGAAAATAGTTGTGCAGCGATGCTCCCCATCCAGCCTGACAGAACTTGAGAGGATCTGCAGAGAAGAATGGGAAAAACTCCCCAAATACAGGTGTGCCAAGCTTTTAGCGTCATACCAAAGAAGACTCGAGGCTGTTATCGCTGCCAAAGGTGCTTCAACAAAGTACTGGGTAAAGGGTCTGAATACTTATGTAAATGTGATATTTCAATTTCAATTTTGGGGGGGAAAAGTCAAGGGGTCTGAATAGTTTCTGAATGCACTGTAAATGCAGATGGGCCATCCCAAGCATCAGCCTATTAATTTCAGGCTACAGGTTATAATGTTTTTAAAGGGGAAATTATATTTCAGATGGTGTCATATATAATATAATCATATATTCTTTCATTTTGGAGTAGAATGCTCTTTTCAAGTCACCAGAAGTGACCTTGTCACAGACGTTCACCCCACGCTAACTTTGCCACCGCTGCTGAAAAGAATCCTCAGGGAAACACTGACTTTTGACCAGAGACCTATGGGCCTTTGTCAAAAGTAGCGCACTATAAAGGGAGTAGGGTGCGATTTGGGACACAGCGTAGGCTAATCCTGTGCAGTGTATCTTTATTGCTGTTTTTTCCGACCATCTTGGTCAAATTACTCAGCTGTAATCATGTTATGTGATGTTTTATTTTCAGCCCGGTATTTGAACCAGCAACCTTTCGGTTAGTGGCCCAACGCTCTAACCGATAGGCTAATACTAACGGTGAACGTGTGCATCTGGACATACTCTTCACTAACACAGCTAGTTAGTCAGTTGGCTACATCCTCAGTATCTACAGCTGCACTTTTTTACACTTTCTCACACTTTTTAAATGCTGCTACACATTTTTATGGCAGCCACATGTACTCTCATTGGCTGAACTGATCATATGAATTAGTGATCGACACACAATGACTGATTTCTCCTTTGTTTTTTGTCTCGGTCTTCTGCAGGAAGAGTCATCGATGTGGACAATGGCATCGTGTGTGAGAGTGTCCCTATCATCACTCCCAATGGAGACATAGTGGTCTCCAGTCTCAACTTCAAGGTGAGAAATATTACAGCAAAATCCTGGGCAATGTTCAGTAGTAATAAAACGTTTTCAAATTAAGTGAAAAACTTCAAATTAAGTACTACCTGAACTTATCCAATAAGAAAACAGATTTTTGTTTTCCATTTCCATCGTGTTGTGAAAGTGTGTCCTACTGAAGATCCTGCTCAGCATCCTACTAAAACATTCTATACAGTATGTCACAATATCTGTGATGTGTTTGCTGTCACTATATTTGCCTAACCCTCTAGCCATCTTCCCCCAGGGTAGGGTTGGACATGCTTTGTTCTTTGTTGTGTTACCGGAAAGTTAGCTTACTTTGAGATTTGAATTTATTTTTGAAGTGAACCCTGGCTAAGAGAAGGAAGCACACATGTAATAATCACACACGTACACACACACACACACTAAATTGCATTGTATAAAATAAGGACAGTATGGCTTCCTAATACCCAACATAAACCATGTCAAAAAAATATGTAGGGACTACATAGAATCAAGTGATTCAGACTAGTCTCGCTTTGCCAAACTCATGTCATGGGTTGTTAGACACATCAGCTGTGATGAGACTATTCAGTACTCCAAGGCTATAACGTGTGTGTGTGAATGCTGTTTCTTGCAGGTGGAGGAAGGTATGCACCTGTTGATCACAGGTCCTAACGGCTGTGGGAAGAGTTCTCTGTTCAGGATCCTCAGTGGGCTGTGGCCTGTCTATGGGGGGCTGCTGCACAAACCCTCCCCACAACACATGTTCTACATACCACAAAGGTCAGTGGTTGTCACTGTCACACACATCCTTATGCCCACACATGTACTGACTCTGACACACATGTACCCATGTATAGATGTAGGATCTTCATTTGATCACTCTTTTGTTGCTGAGAATTTTCCTGCATGGCAGGAAATGCAAACTTGTAGGGAATTCAAGGTTTTAAAAAGCTTCTGAAGTTTGTAATTACCACTTTAATATATCAGACTTGATTTTCCCTAACGAAAAATGTATCAACTCCTACAAAACATTTCCATTAATTATAATCCACATAATAATTCACATTGCTGTAGCAAACTGGCTCAAATTAAGATCCTACATTTGTACATGCACACACACAGGCATGCACGGATGAATATTCTGTATGAATGCACACACACACACTCCATACACACAGTGAAAGGTATTGAAAATCAGCAGTAGGGATCCTTACCCTCTAGACTCAGTAACTGAATCTCCATGGAGAGTGAGAGAGAGAAACCAGACCTTAGAGTAGTGAAATATTTACCAGATCTCCCAGGTGTTTGACGGCTTTTCAATAATGCTGAAACGTGACACACACACACTCACAGATTTGTATTGCTATCCTTGTGGCCAAAGAATTGATTCCCATCCAAAATCCTATTTTCCCTAACCCCTAAACCTAAATCAAATCCTAACCCTAACCTTAACCTAACCATAACCCTAAACTTACCCTAAGCCTAACCTTAACCCCTAACCCTAAAACTATAACAAACCCTAACCCCTAACCCTATCCCCAACCTTAATTCTAACCCTAGTTGTAACCCTAAACCTAACCCCTAAGCCTAAAAGAGCATTTCTCCTTCTGGGGACCACTTGTCAGAATTTTCCTTGTTTTACTATCCTTGTGAGGACTTCTGGTACCCACAAGGATAGTAAAATAAAAACACAGACACACACACACACACAGACACACACACACACACACACACACACACACACACACACACACACACACACACACACACACACACACACACAGTTAAATGTATAAAAAATTTGCAGTAGCTAACTTTACCCTCTAGACTCTCCATGGAGAGTGAGAGAGAGAAACCAGACCTTAGAGTCGTGAAAGATCTACCGGATCTTCCAGGTGTTTTGACGGCTTTACTGGAATGGTGAAACGTGACACACACACACACACACACACAAACGTTTTTACCTAAATGTTGTGTCTGACTATCTCCCCCTCCCGCTCTCTCTCCTCAGGCCGTACATGTCCATTGGAACCCTGAGAGACCAGGTGATCTACCCAGACTCTCTAAAGGACATGCATGACAGAGGCTACAGAGACAAGGACCTAGAGGTCATACTGGACATCGTTAACCTCAACCAGATAGTGACCCGCGAGGGCGGTAAGAACCCGGGGAGGGGCAGTGAAGGAAATACGATCCGAGTCAGCCGAGAACAACAAGGTTGCGTGGGTCTGAAGGCGTAGTAACAGGTGCACTTTGAAAAGAGGTAGCTGAAGCCTGACAACTCCCAGTAACCTATTTTTAAACCATTTACCCTTGAGATGAATGATATGGTTTCCAAGGGGATTCCCAAACAACAACAGACATATACTGAATGGGGCCCTCTTAGTTCAGCTAACACATCCTTCCTCAAAAAGTTTTTGTATCTCTCTCTTTTTGTATCTCATACTATGCGCTGTCTGTAGTGCATTTGACCGCTCAATAAGTTATTTCTGTATTTTTCTAGTGGCATCAGTCTATCCCTCTCCATATCATTGGTTTTATTAAGGACATGTAGAGTGTAGTTAATTGGAGACCAGTGGTCCTGTTATTCTCCAACAATCAGCTCTATCTTTAATTATTTTTATTTGTTACTTTTATTTCTTATTCTTATTTTTTGGTGTTGGTGTTTTTGTAATAAAATAAAAAAATTACTGCATTGAATATTCTTGAACTTTGAACTCTCACCACAGTTACACAACCAGTGTTACACAGGTACACAATTTAAACCCTTTCCGTTGTTCTTTGTGTAGTGTTTAACCTACTTATTCCAATGGAGAATAAACTGTAGTCAATGACAGTACTTCCAATATTAACTGACTGTGATGTGTGTCTGTTTGTCTGTGTGTAGGTTGGGATGCAGAGATGGACTGGAAGGATGTGTTGTCTGGGGGAGAGAAACAGAGGATGGGCATGGCTCGCATGTTCTACAACAGGTAAGACTTGGCCTGCCATCTTAGGCCTTCTTATACCCTGTTGGAAAAACATAATAGTAGATATTTAGAGGTTCTGTTGATTGAATAGCCCATATTCCTCTCTTGTTTGACAGCTGATTGATTGGTGGCTAGTTGATTTAATTAATTTTTCATTAGAGAGTTATAAATTACTAATTTCCATTTTCCTGTGTGTCAGGCCAAAATATGCCCTGTTGGATGAGTGCACCAGTGCTGTCAGCATTGACGTGGAGGGAAAAATATTCCAGGCTGCAAAGGATGCTGGGATATCATTACTGTCAATCACCCACAGGCCCTCCCTCTGGTAAGAGATATATATCATAGCCCAATTCTGATATTTTCTCCACTAATTGGTATTTTGACCAATCACATCAGATCTTTTCACGTCAGATATTTTTCAGAGCTGATCTGATTGGTCAAAAGACCAATTCGTGAAAGAATTTCAGAATTGGGCTGCCTGTGTAAATGCAGTCATAGTGTCTCTTCCGACAGCCGCTGTGTCTCCGACACTTAGGCAGAGCACCATGAGTATGGCAAGCAAGACTAGTCAGATAGTTTCTTCAACGTCCAATATGTAATATTTTATGCCGCTTTTTGTCTTGAAGCACACAGATTCTGTACTGAACACTGTAGAACAGTTTTAAAGGGGAACTGTATAGAAACCTGTAGGGGAAAAAAAGAAACGCAAAACAACTAATAGGCTACAAGCAAATGCACCACTAGTTGTCACGTCAGCAGTGCTCTGTTCTGTATTTTCTCTGAGTTAGCCTCAGGCATTAAACATAATTGCACATAACACAAACAGTACTACCAAAATATTGTGCAAGTCTGTTCCTCTCAGGAGATTGCTGCTGCTATTTAGTTGCTTGTTTAACCTTAGCAGTCACTTAATAACCCTATGACATTTTACACAACATGACATGACACTACACCACGCAACAAGGCTGGGCACAGCACAAAATAATCACAACATAACTGCAACCACAATAGAACAGAAGACATGCACCATCATTGACACTTCAATAATGTTTCATAACATAACACAACCATAAGGTCAAAGACAATTGTATACTATTTGGAAATAATGTTGTGCTTGGACTGGATAATGAATGAATAAAAAAGAGAAACATAGCGCAACCATGAAATAATCCCATCCTTAACCCATATTCTTGCTCCACTTTTCATACCTACAGGAAGTACCACACCCACCTGTTACAGTTTGATGGCGAGGGAGGATGGAGGTTCGAGCAGCTGGACACCGCTACTCGTCTCTCCCTGACCGAGGAGAAACAGCGCCTCGAATCCTCACTTGCAGGAATACCCAAGATGCAACACAGACTCAACGAACTCTGTAAGATCCTGGGAGAGGACTCGGTCCTCAAAACAGCCGACGCAGCAAAGGACTGAAAAGAAGACGAATGAAAGAAAGAGCGAGATGGATGTTCAGGAAAGTCAAAGTATTATTTTTTTTGTTTCAACGCACACCGACCGCATATTCCCATACATTTCCAGTGTTGGGGTTGAATTTTAAGAATTCATTCAACAATGTTGTTTTTTAGATGTTTTCATCGCTGGAATGGTTGAGACTTAAAATCTCTGACAAGCTGAGACTTACATTTTATTTGGTTGAACAATGAAGTAAAAATATTTTTTCATTTTTAGCACTTTATTTAATTAGAGGAAATTTTAATTGTTATTGCTGTAGTAGTTATCAAGTGAAGTAGTAGGCTTATGCTTTTTTTGTGAGACAGTGTTTTCCTTATTTTATTGTGTAGATTTGTTTGTGTTAATAAAAAACTACTATGGACAGGATGAGGCGCAAAGCTTTCCATAAAAAAATGCGTAGTTTTATGAGACAAGTTTAAAAGATTGACGTTTCGGCCTTTAATAGCCTTCTACGTCAGTCTTTAAACTTGTCTAATAAAACTTTGTTTTAATTAAGGCGAGCGAGCGTTGCGCCTTTACCTGTCCAATGATGTCTACCAATGTTTTTATTTAACCTTGACTCACTTTGGTTGAGCACCCTCTACATCCATATATAAAAAAAATACTAGAAAGGTAATTGGATGATATCAAACAATGATCATCCAAGTTTTTACAATCATATGAAGTTATTCATTAAGGTTAGGCTAATAAGCATACAGTTTTAAAGGTAGCCCAGCTGCTCAAATTTAAAGTACAATAAATGTGTGTCCCTTTCTGTTCATAAGGACATCTTCCTTATAACATTACTGAATGTGTTTTTCACGGGTTTTCTCATCATAACTGCAGTATAGTAATATATTCAAAATACCTCAGTAGTTTCAAGTTATCTGGCTCTGCATTTTAAATAACACCCTTCCCTAGACCTATATAGTGCACTACTTTGACCGCAGCCCAGATTTGCCTGTGTTAGTGGCTAAGAGATGGTTATCTTAGCAGCTTTTATTGGACATTAGTGCATTAGTGACAGAGCTGTTGGTCTGTTGCAATAGGCTTCTGGTTTACTGAACGAATACAATGGATTTCAAGGCATCCTGTCTTGTCTCCGGCAGAGCACAGCAGGAATTGGACTGGGTTCCGCACAAGACCGCTAACGCACACACACACACACATCACCTGGCAAAGCCCTACTCACTGTCACTAGGGTAATATCTGTGGAACAAGAAGTTTAGTGTTGTCTCGGTCTACAATCTTCACCCCTATAAGAAATATGTCACATCTTCAGCAAGAGGTTTACATTGTGTTTTACAATAACCGCTGTTGTTTTCCGTTGTGGTTTAGTACAGTTTACTTGGTTGCTGAGTTTAATTAACTGTTACGTTGTTATATCCACCCACACTAAAATCAATCTATTTCAGCAATTCATATTTGTTATCAGCGACCTATCTCAGACTGTATACTGTGAACTTTGTTGTTTCTTTTTTTGATAATGTCATAAAATGTATGCATTTTAGAGTTTGATAATGCTGCCTCTGTTCCAACCTGTATATGTACAGTAAATCTTCTGCTGAACAAAGCTGTCAGCTCTGCTGAGGTTACTATATGTCAAATCCAAGACCAGTCCTTCTAGTACTGTAGCCTTATAGCCTGGCTGTGTTAGTGTATCACCTATACCAGGGTTCTCCAACTGGCGGTCCGTGGACCGAATTTGGCCCGCAGGTGATTTTATTTGCCCCTCCCCAAGAGCAAAAAAAAATATTGTATTTTTATTTTTTATTGTTTGACTTTTAAGACTGTAAAAACACCAGCAAATCATCTCCAAGTGATTTACATTTTGGAAATGTCAAAGTATTCCCAAGCATAATAGAGAGGTGTATGTGATCGAATACAGATGTAAGCAAGGTTTGAAATTATTACGTTAAATTCAAATATTATATATGTTTGCGCTTCTTGCCGTCAATTTGCAGTCTACAAATGATTTGTAATTACGTTCCGCCTCCCTGACCATCCGTTCAAGAAAAAAATCAGCTCGTGGCTGATTCTAGTTGATGATTCCTGCCCTATACGGTATTTTCAATCAGTAATACCTACAAACATTGAGTATACTGATTGGGTGGCACATAGTAGTGCTGGGTTATTTGATTGGCTTATACCCCGACTGTAACACACCTGTGTCACAGAATGAAGTCGGTAACTGCATATGGCAGAATATTTACACTTGTTTAACACATTCAAGTGTAGAACAAGTGCAACTGCTATATTTTTTACCACTACATCTCAGACTAAACTGTCTTAAAGAGAAGTGACATGGAAAAGAATGTATGTAAGTTGTAAATATGTAAACTATATATTGTAATGTATACTTTGTTAATATGGTACTGATATTTGCCTTTGCGTGGAATGGGTGAGTGTGAGTGATGCCTCAATCACATTATATTTGAACTGTCTCTTTCAATCATTGCTAAACAGAGAGCATTGTGGGAGGATAAATACAATCACTTTCACCATGAATAGTTAGTTGTTCATGGAAGTAAAGTATTTCACTTTTGTAATATACTTGGGTTTAACTACTGTTATAAATAGGTTATAAGCCTGAAAATTACCTACATATTCAGGCTTCTCCTCATTCTTTGGGATTCTAACTAATACTTTGTGTCTTGAAATGGACACCTGACATAGTGAAACCTGATTTCCCTGTACTGTAAAAAAAAATCTGTGTTGCTCAGCCCTGTTGATAGGGAGTATCTACAGTATACTACTGGATGAAACAGTGTCTTAAAGTGACTGAGAATAGTATGAAATGAGTAGAATCAAGAGGTGATGCTTGAAACTGTATACATGACCGTGAGTTAGCTATCTAACCAATACTATGGATCAAAGTCAAACAAAATAAAATATACTTTGATATTCTATAAAATTGCAACTGTTAAGTTATGCCTACTCTAGTATGTTCCCACAACACTTTGACTTACTAACAATTAATGGATACAATTCTTTTGTCATTTTTTTAATAAGTGGAGCATCCGAATGTACTGTATTTGACATGTATCATAGGATTTTACTTTGTCATAGGCAATTCATTCAATTTTGGCAACTGACAATTTAAGTTTGATTTGCAAAATGGTTGTTAATTTAATGGTACCTCTTGTAACTAATGCATGTGTTGTGTCATTATTTTATGAAACTCATTTATGTTATGTGAATGGGGTCTGTGTCGTGCTATAGGCCTAGTGATGCTCTTTCAGTCAAGAAAGACATGGGACTGACAGACAATAAGAGGCATTGTCTCCCCTCTTTTCTAGTCTCCTTTTGAATTTTTTTACAGTGAGAAAACAGACTAAACGTTTTAATTAATCCCACCTGTTCTGGTACTGTTGTTCGTTCTGCATGTGAGGATGTGCACTGAGTGTTCATTTACATCGATGTGAAAATGTATTTTCCTGTAAATAAAATAAGACAACCACTAAGACTGTAAAACTCAAGTAATTGACTGATTCATTGTTGTGTTGCGTTGTCATTAGTCAGCATTTTGTGGTTGGTTGCTTATTCCAGCCTCAGAGTACAGAGGCATTCAATGTAACGTGTATCTGATTCCATCTAGTGTATAAAGACGGAAATTATTTGGATCAAACTGCACTTTTATCATCTTAACCAATGACCACACGATGTTGCCATGCGCCATCCATGCACCCGCACATCATTAATGTCATTGCAACACTAACTATTAGGCCTACACCATTTGGTATTTCACAAACATATTCACGTTAGATTGGAATGTCAAACTATATGGCTACATACAATATGCTAATGTTCTTCATTTTGAATTAGATCGGCGGTTTTTGACTGCATTGGACGTTTTAAATTGCATTGCCGATAACAAGCTGGTGTGATTGTTTGAGACTCAGCTAGTGGTCATCAATAATCCAACATTGTCCATCAATTGGCCTCTATAATTGGCCTTGAGAAGGTTATCATTTACCGAACCGTTTTACATTCGTAAGAAAACGATATACATTCACTTTAATGATTACAACGAATGGTGTTAAAATAGAGCGGCTACGATGTTTATTCACTCATTCAATGGGGTTGATATTTTCCCACTGTCAGGTTGGTAGCGTACATCTCAGAAGGCGTGGCTTGATTACGTTTCACTCCTCCGGTCACACACAGGAGCGGGCAAGTGTATTTGTCTGTCCCTATCACCTAGCAAGGCTGGCCTCCACACGGGAATAATGCAATGTCATTGAAAATGTTAGCTCGTATATCGTAGCCCACGTTTATTCAGAATGCGCCTCACCTGAAATATAGCACAGAGAATAGCACACTAATGCTGACTTCGTATTGAAATTATTTGTATAAGGTGGATGTGAGCTGTGGTGGCTCAAGCGCATCGGCAACGAAGCTGCCTGCTGTAAACCGTTAAATAAAAAGAAAACCAAGCTGTTTATATCGTGTTTGTTCCAGCGGTGACGACCCTCTGGACGTCGTAACCATGAGTGGACAGGACGAAAGTTCGGTGCGGGTCGCATTGAGGTAAGCCTGTGACCATGGATGGTGTTCTGTTCTGTCGGAAAATAATGGTCATCCTGGTCACGCCTCTCCAGGATAATGTACCTAGATTATTATTGTGACAATGCCGGTGTTGATAAACCACAGCATGGGCTGTTATAATGGCCTGGTTACTGTGTAATAGCATTAATGTGTGGATAGCCTAAACATTTGCGCATTGGTTCCAAAATAACGCACAGTAGACTACAATGTGGCAAAGCAATCGACGTTTACGTGGGGATTAGTGATAGCAATAACACTATGTTTCTCCTTGCATTTATTCTAGGACGCATGTCAAATGTCAAACAGCTAAAGCAGCACTGCCGTGGATTTGTTTTAAGTGTCACCATCAGCCCCCCATATAGACCAACACAATTTCGTAGGAAATGTTTCATGGGTTTCCTTTGTTGGTGCTTAAGCTACAGTACACCTTTTCTCAATGCCCTGGCTGCAGACATAATGACTACATGGATTTATGAATGAAGGGAGAAAGGGCGGATATGATAAGAGAAAGCAATACCGCTTGCGTCTGTGTGTGTCCTAGATCTGTAATGTCATGTGAGAAGGATCGGTGGAAGACAGACTAAGACCTGGTTACACCTCTCTCTCGTTACTGCAGGCAGACTTTGACCCAGTACTCTGTTTACCAAGTCTCTGTCTGGACTGGGATGCAGCCATACATGCAGCCATATTCATGAGACAATATACTAGCAGCAAGCACATCTACATAACATGATACTGTAGAGACTGTTTTAATTGCAGACATTTCAGGCAGACAGCATTTAGAGTTTTCAAAAACAATATACTGTCATTTCACGTTAAAAGCATTTAACTGCAAGGACTAAGTACTAATTGCAATGACTGCATAATAGCCACTGAACTGTTGGTAGCATAAGCAGTACAGAGACTGTCCTCAGTGTTAAAATAGCTAGCTCCCCACAACACAATCGCAGACGGACACAAGTGTGTGTAAACCCTGCCCATGTATCCATCTGCATAGAAAGCACATGCCTCATGAATTATTTGCTAGCTTTGTATAAATCAAATTGTATTGGTTACATTCACATGGTTAGCAGATATTAATGTGAGTGTAGCGAAATGCTTGTGCTTCCAGTTCCAACATTCATATCTAACAAGTAATCGAACAATTCCCCAACAACTACTTATACACGCAAATCTAACAAGTAAATTGACGTTGCTCTTATATCCAAAAGTTCTTCCCGGCTGTATGTAATCAGACTTAAGATTTCCTGGGGTAACAATGTAACAAATAATACATTAAAAAAAGCAAACACTGCATAGTTTCCTAAGAACGCGAAGCGAGGCGACCATCTCTGTCGGCGCCATTACTGTGCGCATTTGCCAGTTATTTTTTTGTCTCTCTCACTTTTGCAACTTTAATTTGGTCATTTGTTTCCTCGACAATCAGGCTCCCACTCATTATTCTCATGGAGGAGCCAGTGGAGAGAGTCTATACAGGACAAGACCAACTACTGTATCTAACTGTGATCACGAAAACAAAGACACGCATAGACTCAGATGATCAGATAGCATGTAATAACATGTTCATAATATGTAATAGAGGACCCTGAGTTCGAATAACTCTGGGTCTTTGTTCTAAATCCCCCACACACCATTGCCTCTTCACCTGCCCCTGGGCCCTGATATAAACTTTGGTACCTGTCACTAATCCAAGTGTCCAGTGTATGGGTCAGTAAGCAAATCCCTTAAGCCCACAGTAAAGGGATACCTTCCCTGACCCTGCACCTTACTGCTCTCTCTGCTATTCTGAGAACTCCGGCCCAGCAGACCAAAGCTCACTTTATCACATTATGTACACATCCACTCACTGCACCCACACGCTGGCACATTCTTGCCAAGTCCCTCTCTAAGCCTGTTGCTCGCTTTTCCTTTCTCTCTACCTATCCCTGTCTCTCTCACACACACACACACACACACTGGCACGACAGCCGTTACACTGGCTCATAAATAGATAGGCACTGTTTTTTCTTCGCAAAACCCTCAGACAGACGCAGACCTCCAGTACAAAATGTTACACACACTCCTGAGATCTAGAGAGTCATTTCAGAGACAGCCCCGTGTCTGTCTAAGCCTGTTTTCTGCTGTTGCCTTGGGTCCATTAGGCTGATTGTCTATCTGTCTCTGTATCAGAGGAGTTCTTGCATGGTAACATCAGCTTTGTCTGCTGTCTGCCAACCTGTCTCAAGGATAATGCTATTATATAGGACATTTCATATTCTGATATAATGTAATACTTGCAGCCTGGCGGCCGCCAGATCTGTATGTGCTTGCCTTGATCCAACCCTACTGACTTGAAAGCACATAATGAGTACATATCTGGCATCCAAGCTAACTTACTTCACATACAAAAACATGACACAAAAGGTTAAAGCATCCACTTAATCATTCCTGTCATGACTTTACAACATAATCAAAGCTGCTATCGTTACAACTACATTGTACATTAGCCTTGACGAGTTATAGTAATATCCATAAGAGAACCCCCACCCACTATTCAATTTTGAGTTTGCACCCCCCCACTGTAATTACTTCTGTGTGGTGGTGGAGACTGTAGAGCAGCAACTAAGTACATGTTTAAGACAGTAGAAAGAGGAGGAAGGGAAGCGCTACTAAGGTACACTATAGTATATTTTGGTAGATAGAAGGTGCTCTTTGGTAAAAGGTGTAAATTGGTCATCAAAAAGAAAGGAGGACCAAGGCACTCTTCATATAATTAATTAAAATGCCTTTATTAGTATGGCATGTTCAATAGAAACAAAGTTGTTTAAAAGTTGTTTTTAAACAACTTTGTTTCTATTGAACATGCCATACTAATAAAGGCATTTTAATTAATTATATGAAGAGTGCCTTGGTCCTCCTTTCTTTTTGATGTTTAAGACAGGTTGACTGACATGTTTTCACTGACTTGTAGCATTTGAAACAGACACCACACACATACATGCACACACACACACACACACACACACACACACACACACACACACACACACACACACACACACACACACACACACACACACACACACACACACACACACACACACACACACACACACACACACACACACACACTCACAGCGATCACCAATGTAGCTTGTTGTTGTTAGATACACAGCCTGCCTGTGCCAGTTGGCCAACTGCTGTCAGTTAGCGAGGCTTAATGCTTCAGCCCCAGTTTCACACACAAGGCTCATATGGTCCATTATCATCCTAATGCTCTTCTGGTGGAGTTAATGAAGGGGACAAGTAAAAGTTCAATGTTTTGCCACCAGAAGTGCACAGTCCTGTTTTCACCAATTCATTGGTGCATTGAACATTGAACATATTGAACATATAAAACATTGAACATATGTTTTCCAATGCTGTTCTTGAACATAAATTACTGGCAGATAGATTTTGGTTCGACTTTTTCCTGTGCTTTACACATTTTCATTTTGTGCTCATTACTTCTGTTTCATGTTTTTAGGCCAGTGCTGTTAAAACACACAGACAATGCTATAGCTGTCCTGGACACAACTATATTGAAGTATTTATTCACTGGGCAGTAAAAAAATTTAAATAATCATATGAGTTCAGTCTAAATGGAATAAATAGCTAGATTTGAGCACTTTGGCCCATGTAAGTGTTAGTATGTTTGATAAAGTAAAGTGTGCCCAGAGGAGCCAGTCAAGTGGTTGTTTCATCAATATCCTTGAAGTGAATGAATTATGCATACCCTCAAGTCTGGAGCTAGGCTACAGTGGTAACAAACAGTGTTGTTTGTTTCAGGTTTCAAGTTGTTCATGTTAGAAGCTAGACAGGCCTTTTACACTATTTCAGGTAAAGTCAAAAGAAGACCATTGTTTCAGAAAGCAATAGAATTGACACTATAACGGATATGCCTTGTTATGTTATATATAATATATCGCCTACAGCCTCTTTGTTTATATATAGAGAGATGGGTCTCTTGACTCTCTTCTGTCGACAGGCACTTTACAGCTGAGCTGCTGCACTCAACCGCCAGCCCAGTGATGTAGTCAAGTCACTAAACCTTGAGTCCGTGTCGAGTTCCCAAGTCCCTAGTGTTCGATTCCGAGTCCAAGTCCAAGTCCTTTATACTCGAGTTCGACAACATTGCCCCAGCCTGTTAGCCAGAGGGACAGAGTGTTTACTTTCTAAAATTAGTTTGATTTTAGTTTCACACATAGATATGAGATATTTATCTTTCACACAACACACAACAAGACCATCACAACATGCCCTTAAACCCGAACATGACCACAATACAAGCCCTTAAAACGGCACAACAGAATATCACAAGATAAGCTTGTGTTGGCTTGAGGTCAGATACATTAACTTAGCCCAGATTGATAAACTAATGTGTTTTAGGAATCTTACTGGTATCCCATTGCCAGAAGAAAATAATGTGTCTCTCAATTTATTTTCTGCAATTATCACTCATTGCCCTTGGCTGTGTCATTGCAAAACATTCTTGGGTTGTTTCCTCCCATCCGAAATAACTCCAACTCACAAGGTTGTATGTCTGTTAGTGTCATCCTCTTATCTGGTGTTTTGACAGAGTTCCCTTTGTGGCATAATGGTATTTAACTGCCCTTGTCACAACAGAATGTTTCCACATATGATCGCTGTTATTTTGTGTTATTCATCGTAGTGCTTGGCTTGAGGAAGAGAAGATGGGTGTGTGTGTGTGTGTCCTTTGTCTCTTGTCCTGGTTTCCCCCCCTAACTGACAGTGTGAAACCGACAGCCACTGCGTGGACCCCTGCTCCTCGTTTCCTGCTCTTCCCTGTAGCTGCAATGTGACCTCTGACCCAGGAAGCATTAGAGCTGTGGCCACTGGTCAGTGAACCCCACCCCGCCCAGTGTGGTGACCCTGTGAATGGACATCACTCACCTGTGTAGAAGAGCCCTGACAGATTTAAGCCAGGTGAAGAGAAGTGGGGGTTCTTGAGTTGCAGAATTCTCTGGTTAGAATTCTCTGGCTGAATATTCCCCTTCTTTCACTAGTGGCCTTGGTAACTGAAGTGACATCATTTTCCTGTGTGGAGACTGGACACTAAGAGAGACATTTATTCATTCAAAGACCATTTGTTGAAGACATTTTAGGAAAAAGTTCTTTGGTTTATTTGGTTGGAGGCGCTTACATGTATCGTTTGCATCAGTTGATCGTTGTTGAAATCCGCAGAGTTTGTCTTTCTGTGCTCTAAGGGGGAAAAGCCTGTTACTACCTGTTAATCACAGAGCATTGACGTTGAGAATTATCCAATGACTTGCTTCATGATCTCCACTCCGGTACAGTACTTAACGATGGACAGACTGTTCCTAAAAGCAAGTACAATGGACCATAACTTAGTGAAAGACTGAGCATTAAACACTGACACTGCTGTTGTCAGCTGTTATTTTTTTGCTGTAGCTATTACTCACAGTGGTGCTCTGTAAACGTAGCTTAATGCACGTACTCCCCATTACAACCCTGATATTATGACAGACTCTAAACAATGTGTCAGTCAGTGAGTCAGGGGCCTCTAAGGTAGAGGGAAAAAGAGAAATCACACCTGATGTCCTGGAAAAGGCAACTGATGTCCTGAACAGTGAATGATGACAGATGACGTTGTCATCCACACGCACAACACACAGTGTTGCCTTTTGCGTTTTGCTTCACAATGTCATAATGTCATAATTGCAAACACACAACATTGGAGCATGAGGACAGGAGTATGACATCCACTCCATATGACGACAGTGCATGATGTCAGTCATATGACAGTGGAAGTAATATTCCCATTTAAGTGCCTTTTTCTCCCCCAGTCCATTTCTTCATCCTCCCCCAGCCCAGCCCATCTCCATCAGAGGCATATCATATGACATCAGTGGATGTTGTCAGATAATGATGATGATGATGACAATAAGAATATTCCCATTAACTTTTTACTGCAGTGGGCTAAATCAGGGTCTACTTTGAAAGAAAAGCATGCTCCTCACACATATGGTTATGGGCTTTAAAAAAAGACACCTGTAACATGTCAGATATAGTGTTTAAATTTTGAGTTTGCCTCCCGACATTATACTTTATATACAGTACCAGTCAAAAGTTTGGACACACCTACTCATTCCAGTGTTTTTCTTTATTTTTACTATTTTCTACATTGTAAAATAATAGTGAAAACATCAAAACGATGAAATAACACATATGGAATCATGTAGTAACCATAAAAGTGTCAAACAAATCAACATATATTTTATATTTGAGATTCTTTAAAGTAGCCACCTTTTGCCTTGATGACAGCTTTGCACACTCTTGGCATTCTGTCAACCAGCTTCTTGAGGTAGTCACATGGAATGCATTTCAATTAACAGGTTTGCCTTGTTAAAAGTACATTTGTGGAATTTCTTTCCTTAATGCGTTTCAGAAAATCAGTTGTGCTTTGACAAGGTAGGGGTGCTATATAGAAGATAGACTTATATGGTAAAAGACCAAGTCCATATGATGGCAAGAACAGCTCAAATAAGCAAAGAGAAACGACAGTCCATCATTACTTTAAGACATGAAGGTCAGTCAATCCGGAAAACTGCAGTCGCAAAAACCATCAAGAGCTATGATGAAACTGGCTCTCATGAGGACCGCCTGTCACGCCCTGACCTTAGTTATCTATGTTTTCTTTATTATTTTGGTTAGGTCAGGGTGTGACGAGGGTGGGTATGCTTGTTTTGTATTGTCTAGGGTTTTTTGTATGTCTAGGGGTTTTGGTAAATCTAGGTATATGTAAGTCTATGGTGACCTGAATTGGTTCCCAATCAGAGACAGCTGTTTATCGATGTCTCTGATTGGGGATCATATTTAGGTTGCCATTTTCCCTTTTGGTTTTGTGGGTTCTTGATCTATGTTTAGTTGCCTGTCTGCACTATCCATATTAGCTTCACGGTTCGTTTTGTTATTTTGTTCGTTTTTGTTCAGTGTTCGTTCTTTAATAAAGAAGAATGTACGCTTACCACGCTGCGCCTTGGTCTCCTCCCTACGACGGCCGTGACACCGCCACAGGAAAGGAAGACCCAGAGTTACCTCTGCTGCAGAGAATAAGTTCATTAGAGTTACCAGCCTCAGAAATTGCCGCCCAAATAAAAGCTTCACAGAGTTCAAGTAACAGACACCTCTAAACATCAACTGTTCAGAGGAGACTGCGTGACTCAGGCCTTCATGGTCGAATTGCTGCAAAGAAACAAGCAATTGACATTAGACTGGTGGAAATCTGTCCTTTGGTCTGATGAGTCCTAATTTGCGATTTTTGGTTCTAACCGCCGTGTGTTTGTGAGACGCAGAGTAGGATGACCTCTGCATGTGTAGTTCCCACCGTGGAGCATGGAGGAGGAGGTGTGATGGTGTGGGGGTGCTTTGCTGGTGACACTGTCAGGGATTTATTTAGAATTCAAGGCATGCTTAACCGCAGCATTCTACAGCGATACACCATCCCATCTGGTTTGAGCTTAGTGGGACTATCATTTGTTTTTCAACAGGACAATGACCCAACACACCTCCAGGCTGTGTAAGGGCTATTTGATCTAGAAGGAGAGTGATGGAGTGCTGCATCAGATGACCTGGCCTCCACAATCACCCGACCTCAACCCAATTGAGATGGTTTGGGATGAGTTGAACCGCAGACTGAAGGAAAAGCAGCCAACAGTATATGTGCTCAGTATATGTGGGAACTCCTTCAAGACTGTTGGAAAAGCATTCCAGGTGAAGCTGGTTGAGAGAATGCCATGAATGTGGAATGCTGTCACCAAGGCAAAGGGTGGCTACTTTGAAGAATCACAAATATAAAATATATTTTGATTTGTTTAACACATTTTTGGTTGCTACATGATTCCATATGTGTTATTTCATAGTTTTGATGTCTTCACTATTATTCTACAATGTAGTAAATAGTATAAAGAAAGAAAAAACCTTGAATGAGTAGATGTGTCCAAACTTTTGACTGGTACTGTACAGTACATTACAGAAAACTAAAATATAACAAAACCTTTAGACATAGAAACACCAGATTTTAAATTATGTTTATTAATTATGAAATCATGAAAAATATGAATACAATTCCACCCATTAGGCCACTAGGTCATTTGACTGCAGGAAAGGGCTAAAGTGCCATTTCCTTCCCCATCCCCTCTCTTCTTCCTCTATCTCTGGGCATCCATTAACCCAGGCCTGTTCTGCTCCAGAGGAGACATGTTATACAACCTGCTTGCCATAGGCCATTGTACATCAGCTGCCTGCTCCCTTGACTGCTGTAGTTAGTTACATAATGACCATGTACAACTTAACCGCCAAACTAAAGGTACTTTACGAGAGAGAGGAGAGGCTGCTGTAGTGTCTCCTGTAGTTACTGATTCCTGAAGAATAGAGGGCGTAGCTGAAGCTTTTCATTCTTCTTTCAAGGGGACCATTCAAAACTGATTGAGACACTTGTTGTAAGCAGCACAACAACAGAACCATTTATCAGTGTGTGTGTGTGTGTGTGTGTGTGTGTGTGTGTGTGTGTGTGTGTGTGTGTGTGTGTGTGTGTGTGTGTGTGTGTGTGTGTGTGTGTGTGTGTGTGTGTGTGTGTGTGTGTGTGTGTGTGTGTGTGTCAGAAGTTCACTGTAAATCTGGTGTCTAAAGTTCCCTGGTCTCAGTTTCAGGTGCAGTGAAGGGCCAGAGAAGGGTGTGTGTGCATGCCTGTGTATGTAGGCATGTTTTTGTATGTGTGTGCGCGCACGTGTGTGTGTATGTATGAATGTGTGTGTGTAGAACGGTCCCTCATTAACCTCTGCTCTACAGCATCAGTGTCTCAGGGTAAACACAACCTGGGGAGTAAAGGGTCTGCTCCAACGCTCATTAAAGGCCCAATGCAGTCAAAATATCTTTTTATTATGGTTTACAGTATATCATATTGTACAAAATCTGATGAAACTAACACTGTAAAAGTGTGAACAAATTTGATCACTGTTATTTACTGATAGTTGCTGGTTGAAAATACAATCTACACAGGACCGTCTAATCAGAAGGTTTGCATGGAGTTTTGGCTTTCCATGGAGACATCACCATGCAGTAAATTGATTAATAGACCAATAACAACGAGAGTTCCAAACCTCTCTGCCAATTTTCTTTAAATTTAACTAGGCAAGTCAGGCAAATTCTTTTTTACGATGACGGCCTACCAGGGAACTGCCTTGTTCAGGGACAGAACGACAGATTTTTATCTTGTCAGCTCGGTGATTCGATCCAGCAACCTTTCGGTTACTGGCCCAACGCGCTAACCACTAGGTTACCTGCCGCCAATAACAGCCAGTTTTTAGTTTCCCCCTCCCCACACAGACCTCTCCCAGACAAATTAAAATGATTATTTTATTTAACCAGGCAAGTCAGTTAAGAACAAATTCTTATTTATCCCTATGGGACTCCCAATTACAGCCGGATGTGATGCAGCCTGGATTCGAACCAGGTACTGCAGTGACCCCTCTTGCACTGAGTTGCAGTGTCTTAGACTACTGCGCCGCCGAGAGCCCTAATTAAATACAGTAAGGTACTTAATTGTTACGCAGAAATGATTTGATCTTGATGGGAAAAAAACGTCTGCATTGGGCCTTTAAAAACCCTTTTCCTAGTGCCTGAATTCCCCAGGTACTTGGCCAAAATTTAACCTCTGATATGAGTGGAGTTAAAAAGCCACCGGCCTATCTCCATTCTCCTCTCTTTGCAATGTGTGGACACAGGGCAGCAATCCTCCCTCTTCTTTCTGTTTTCTTCTCAAATGAATCCGAAGAAGTCTATATGAGTGAATGATTGATTGTTTCCTGTAATCTAGTTGTGTATCGTGCCTGTTGTTTCCCTTCAGTGTGGGTCCAGATGCTTCTCTGGACTCGTTGTAGCTCTAGAATTAGATTAGGGCTGTGACTGTTGTGGTTTGCAGATAGGAAATGATGCGTGATGGTCTCTCAGGGGACCATTGTGGTTGGCTGAGGCGGAGGCAGGGGCTGAGGTCAGGTCCTGATCTGCAGTGAGTCAGCAAGATTAAGCTGTGGCTTAATCACCTTTCTTACCAGCATAGTATTATTATTCAAGGATATCTACACACATACTGTATAGACTCAACCATATCCATAGCAGAGAACACTGGTTATGATGGTCACCAGCCTTCTCCGGTGCAGCCAGTGCACCCTGGCGTCTGGCCTGCAGTACATTTCAATTTTTACAAGAGCCATTCTGTTTGAAGTGTGTTTGTTTAGTAGGAGATTATGCTGGCTAGAAATGTGACTGTGCTACCGCCTGGCCCTGCGTCGTTCTGCCCTTTGAACCAGGTCAATGTGTGGTGGTGGTAGCTGTGTGGAGGAAGGGGACAAAGAGAGAGAGAGGGAGGGAGGGAGAGAATGAGAGAGACAGAACATGAGAGGGAGAGGAGAGGGAGAGAAGGACAGAGAGAGAATGTGACAAAGAGAGACAGACAGGCAAGGCTGCCTCAGATAATTCGGACTGGGTCCATAGGAGAGAGAGGAGAGTCTCGGCTCAGGCCCAGGACAGCTGCTTCTGAATGGGGTAGAGCTACAGTGAGCTAGCCTGGCGCTGTTCCATTTTATTCTGAGAGGGGTTAGTGAGTTAGCATGTGCCGCCGCCATGGTGCATGGCTCCTCTGGCTGTCACTGTAATCGCTGTAATGAGGTCTCCAGTGTGAGGCTCACTGGACATGTCACATGGGGAGAGTCTGTCAGGAGCTCTGCGGTGTGTGTCCGTACGCGTGTGTGTTTGCTTGCGTGTATGTGTGTGCGTCAGTCCATGTGCGTGTCAGCCTTTCATCTCGCAGAAGCGACCTAACCCACCTCAGTTAACTACAGCCCACCTCTTCTGACCCGGATTATTAAATACTTTCAACATATACTTTATATTCCCTGAAGCAGGCTTAACCTGACCGGGGGGTTGACTGAGTTGTCATGGAGGATAAATGTCAGTCAGTCAGTCCCATTGTACTGTGTTAGGCAAAAGCTTTGGGTCCCCTATAGAGGTACAGGAACTGGAGAGTTAGATTACTCGAAAACAACACATTCACTGATTACCTTGATTCGTTTTGTCAGAGCTGGGCGAGAACAAACATTTACACCACTCTGGATCCCCAGGACTAGTGTTGAAAAACACTGATGTAGACGAGTGTGCTTTAAGTCTAAAGTCTACATGAAGGTATGGAGCAGCTACTGTATATGTCAACCATTTTTCACCCTGAAGGAGCCAGTGTTTTCATTTCACTCATAGCCTAAAACCTGTCAGTCAACTATCCCAGCTAGAGGACAAATGTAATGTACACAAGTGCACTACTCACTCACACTGCACTGTGAAGTGTGCTCAACACTCATAAACTTCTCATTATATATAATGTCAACAGTGAAGAGGCGACTCCCGGATTTTGGCCTTCTAGGCAGAGTTAGAAAGAAAAACCCATATCTCAGACTGGCCAATAAAAATGATGGGCAAAAGAACATAGACACTGGACAGAGGAACTCTGTCTAGAAGGCCAGCATCCCGGAGTCGCCTCGTCTCTGTTGAGGTTGAGACTGGTGTTTTGCGGGTACTATTTAATGAAGCTGCCAGTTGAGGACTTGTGAGGCGTCTGTTTCTCAAACTAGACACTCTAATGTACTTGTCCTCTTGCTCAGTTGTGCACCGGAGCCTCCCACTCCTCTTTCTATTCTGGTTAGAGCCCGTTTGCTCTGTTTTGTGAAGGGAGTAGTACACAGCGTTGTACGAGATCTTCAGTTTCTTGGCAATTTCTCGCATGGAATAGCCTTCATTTCTCAGAACAAGAATAGACTGACGGGTTTCAGAAGAAAGTTATTTGTTTCTGGCCATTTTGAGCCTGTAATTGAACCCACAAATGCAGATGCTCCAAATACTCAACTAGTCTAAAGAAGGCCAGGTTTATTGCTTCTTTAATCAGAACAACGGTTTTCAGCTGTGCTAACATAATTTCAAAAGGGTTTTCTAATGATCAATTAGCCTTTTAAAATTATAAACTTGGATTAGCTAACACAACGTGCCATTGGAACACAGGAGTGATGGTTGCTGAAAATGGGCCTCTGTATGCCTACGTAGATATTCCATAAAAAATCTGCCATTTCCAGCTACAATAGTCATTTACATTAACAATGTCTACACTGTATTTCTGATCAATTTGATGTTATTTTAAATGGACAAAAAATGTGCTTTTCTTTCAAAAACAAGGACATTTCTAAGTGACCCCAAACTTTTGAACGGTGGTATACATTGATCTATATGGCTCTGGTCTAGAGGCCTATACTGTTTAAACAAACTTCTGGTCTGAAATGTCTTTCTGGTGTTGAGAAAGCAGCTTTGAAGTGGCAGTGATCAGTTAAGTTTATTGGTCTTATTCAGGAGAAATCTGTCAACAATCCTGAGCTGGTCAAATATCCTGGGAGAATTTCACTTTAATTTCCTTGATTCCTCATGTTCTCTCTCCTCGCCTCAAGGAGAGAGGAAGCAAGGAAACAAGGAAATGCAATTGAGATTCCCCCAGGATATTGTGTATGGAAGACACTGGGGGATGTCACAGAGCAATGCTGGAGTCCTAGACATACACACACACACAAGGAGGAGTGTTTGACTGTTTGTCTTGCGTCACCGCCTTGGCTGGGATGCTCTCATCACAATCAATCAGACCAATGATGTGATTTACACTGCACCGAACTCACTCTCTTTCCTCATGTAGGGACATTTGACACCAAATGAAATGCTATTGAATGTAATCTCATGACCAGTGCTGTGTATTATCTAGTATCTTTGATCTCATCTTTGGCTGGAAGCCAGCCCAGCATTCTCACTTTTAGTATTTCCGCTTTATTGTTACTTAACGTGTTGTAAGCGGTGATGAGTATTATCTTTGTTGTGGTGTATAATAGTGATGGTTCTGTCCTGTTTTAGGAAGTGGGCCAAAGGGATTACTGTGGATTCCCCCTAACCCCCCAAACCCCTAAAACTTGTGTCAAACAGAGGTCTGTCAGAGGGGTGTTCTGCAGGAACATGAACAAAGAGATCAGTAATGGACTAGTATACTATACAGTCAACAACTAGCCTACCTGTTGAGGCAGCAGCAATACGGAAATACTGAAATACTCTGTAGCAAATACAGAAGGAAGTTATGACCCAGATTATGCACTAGAGGTGTAACATTACAGGTAATGCAGCCTCCCCTTCCCCTCTTCTCTTCCTCCTCTCCTCTCATCTATCCCTCCCTCGCTTTGTCCCCTCTTCTCATTCACTGTGTAATCCCAGAGAGAGGATGCTAAATAGCTGGGATCTGATGTCACTGGGGCACAATAACTCCACTGTAGCCTGACTCTGTGTGTGTGTGTGTGTGTGTGTGTGTGTGTGTGTGTGTGTGTGTGTGTGTGTGTGTGTGTGTGTGTGTGTGTGTGTGTGTGTGTGTGTGCGTGTGTGCGTGCGTGCGTGCGTGCGTGCGTGCGTGCGTGCGTGCGTGCGTGCGTGCGTGCGTGCGTGCGTGCGTGCGTGCGTGCGTGCGTGCGTGCGTGCGTGCGTGCGTGCGTGCGTGCGTGCGTTTGTGTGTGTGTTTTGTAGCCTGACTCTCTTTTGTGACTCTCCAATCACAATACTGTCCTTATAAACACAATTACAGGCCTAACACAAGTAATGCATTTACTTACAGTACTCGTCCATCAAGTCTTCTGAATGTTTCCCATTTGAATTTAGTTGAAATCCTGTGATATTTGTCCAGTGAGTTCTGTGATGAGCTAGACAGGCGCAGGGGCAGCGTGTATGGGGGAATTGCAAGGCAGGGTGTGACTGTTTACCTAGTGTAGCTCCACAGCTTCCACTCTTCTCTGAGCCCATGCTCGAACACTGGGGGCTCTGTATGGGGCAGAGTGGTGGAGTGTGCTGGCAGCGTGAGGGGAATCGCACACACAGACACACATACGCCGGCACGCAAACACACACACGCAGGTATGCACGCACGCAGGCACACATACAAACACGCAGGTATGCACAGACACACACACACACACTCCAGGCCCCTAGAAAAACAGATTCGTGAATAATACACGTATTACTAATAACTGGACCAACAGATCTACTGTATGTAGCACAGATGAAGTTAACTGTTTTATAGAAGCAATAAAGCTTCTATAATGTAACTTTGCTTTCAGCATTTAAGAAGGCATAGATGGAAACCAAGCTCACAAAACATCTCCATGATAAACTCTCGCTTCCTCTCTCTCTATCTCTCTCTCTCGCTCTCTATCTCTCTCTCTCTCTCTCTCTCTCTCTCTCTCTCTCTCTCTCTCTCTCTCTCTCTCTCTCTCTCTCCGTCCCTCTCCTTTTCTGTATATCTATTCATGTTTAACGTTTTATACAGTTACAAACCCTAACCCGGCATCTCTCTCGACCCTCTCTCAGGATTCGTCCTCAGCTGGCGAGGGAGAAGATCGAAGGATGTCACATCTGTACGTTCTGCATGCCCGCCGAGCCCCAGGTGATGCTGGGTAAAGACAAGGCGTTCACTTACGACTACGTGTTTGACATGGACTCCCAGCAGGACAGCATCTACACACACTGCACTGAGAAACTCATTGAGGGATGCTTCGAGGGGTACAACGCTACCATCTTCGCCTATGGACAGGTCAGATATTTGCAGGACACACACACACACACACGCACATGCACACGCACGCACACACACACACACACACACACACACACACACACACACACACACACACACACACACACACACACACACACACACACACACACACACACACACACACACAGAGGCGTACATGCACAAATGCATACACATACACGCGTGCACACACACATTTACAAACATGCGCACAAACGCATAAAAAACACAAACACATACACGCACCATATTTGCCTACAGACACAATGCGGTGCAATGCTGGACACACCCAAGGAAAGGGCGTGGCTCTGCCACACACAGGAATCCACCACGTGTCCTGTGTTCTCTGGTCCCTTGCCGGATGAATTCAAAAACAGTGGTGTTACTGTAAGCAAGCAGAACATGTTATCACACCTTGTTTCCAATACCAAACTCACACTGGCTATTGCAACGTCATTCATCAAACCCCTATCTGTGACTCAGTGAGGGATATACTGTAACTCTGCTAAACTCACATTGGCCATAACAACGTCATTTATCCAATCTCAGTGAGTGATATAGCACTGCTTTGAAACTGTTCTCAGTTAGGCTCCACGTCTTCATAGAGCTCATTTCAGATGAAGAGAGAAGCCAACAGGCCACGAAAACTCAGTCAACTCAGCAACAGCAGGCATGTTCTAACGTGACCAACCTCAGGGTTTTTATTGGCTTGATAGATTAGCAGATGTGACTGACTTTCTACAGTACATGTTCATATCTATCTATCAGGCTCTCTTTCGCTCTCTCGCTCTCTCGCTCTCTCTCTCTCCCTGCGCTCTCTCTCTACCTGTCTCTTTCAGTGGAAGGCGTTCAGTTGTACAACTGACTAGGTATCCCCCTTTCCCTTTCTTGCTCTTACTCTCTCAAACTCGTTCACTTTATCTCCACTCTCTCTCTCTCTCTCTCTCGTATTTTTTTGCGTTTGCCTCAGTCACCACCTCTTCCTCTGATCTGAAGCTCTATAGTGGAGCTCTGCCAAACTCTCCTTTCACTCCTCTCCTCCTCTTAATCTCTCTGTCCATTCTCCTCTGCCGGCTCCATTCTTCTCAGCCCCGTTGTCTCCCTGTCAGACTCTCATTCAGCGGGTACAGCGGGTCACGCACACACGAACACACATACACATGCACACTCACACACAACAATGTATATGTACGCATGCATGCACACACACTCACATGACATCTACACAAATACACACACACACACACACACACACACACACACACACACACACACACACACACACACACACACACACACACACACACACACACACACACACACACACACACACACACACACACACACACACACACACACACACTCACATGACATCTACACAAATACACACAAAAAGGCACGGACACACACACACACACACACACACACACACACACACACACACACACACACACACACACACACACACACACACACACACACACACACACACACACACACACACACACACACACACACTACTGTCAGACTATCTTTCAGGTGACGTGTGAATTGGCGTCGCATTCCTTTGGTAGTCACCATGACAACCAAGCCCCCAACCCCAATGTGTGTGCACTGTGCAGTAGTAGCTACATATATTAGGAGTGGCTTTAGTCCAGGAGAGTCATTTTGACAGGGCTTGTTTTTCTTCTATTCTGACGTTTTGTACTGTTTTTTAATTTGATTAAGAAAAGCTGATCCCCACTCCCCGTTTATAACTTCCTCTATTCATGAAATAGCAGCATAGGCCCACTGACTGTCTGAATAAGTTTGAAGTAAGATAAATGAGCAAATAAATTAAACAATATCATTGGTTATAGATCCTATCATATCCTCCCCCTTCTTCTCCCTCTCCCCCAGACTGGTTCGGGGAAGACCTACACCATGGGTACAGGGTTTGACGTGAACATCAGTGAGGAGGAGTTGGGCATCATTCCCCGGGCAGTCAAGCACCTCTTCAGGGGCATTGAGGAACGACGGCAGGCCGCCACAGAGCAGGGCAAACCTGTACCCGAGTTCAAGATCAACGCACAGTTCCTGGAGGTATGTGTGATGGAAAGGACAAAACGTACTATGTGCTTTTTGTGGCTGAGGCGATTTAGTTAAGACGTTGGGTTGGGGAGCGGGAGACCCGTATTCAATCCCCACTGGTTACACTTTTGAACCAGAAATACAATCTCTCTCGGTAGTCTCCCATTAGCTCTGCAACATGAGGAAGCTTGGAGATGCAGGATTCTAAATCTCTGAAAAGAAGCCCATTGGCCATGGAAGGCAAGGTGTGGAGCCTTCATTATTGCTTACTTAAACCTATCCGGTTCCCTTCCCTTAGAGCTGCTAACACAAGAGAGGTATTAGGGGAAAGGGTTCTGGCTAGGGGTTGCAGCAGCTGTGTGTAGCAACCTGGAGCAGATGGACGTATACTGTACCTCTGTCTGCTCATGTGATGTGTTCAGCTAATGTAACTCTACAGGCAGATGATTTATCACCATAGAGTAATTACTAGGGAATTACGTGTCTCACTCAAATCTGATATCGCTTGCTGATACATGTCTCTAAAAACTAATAAAGCAGTATACTTTCCATAACCAAAATCACTTAACTGTTGATGTTTTCCATGCACAGTTATTTGGCTTTGGGGTATTGGTTCATTGGCTTGTTCCCCCCCCCCCCCCCCCCCCCGTATCCCAGCTGTACAATGAGGAGGTGTTGGATCTGTTTGAATCAACGCGGGACATGGATGGGAAGAGACAGAAGTCCACCATCAAGATTCACGAGGACGCTAACGGAGGCATCTACACTGTGGGAGTCACCACGCGCACGGTCACCTCCGAGGCAGAGGTTAGTCTCAATCACAATCTAAAGCAGAAGAACACCAATCTGTACCTATGGTCATTGGTTAGACATATATTATTGCTGTGAGCCTAAATCTGTCCGTGTATGTGTTTGGGTCAAGGCTCAGGAGAAGACCCAGATGCAGACAGTTTCGAAGTAACAAAAGTGTATTGCAAAAACAGGGGGGCAGGCAAACAACAGGTCAAGGGCAGGCAGAGGTCAGTAGTTCAGAGCAGAGTCCAAAATGTACAGAACGGCAGGCAGGCTCAGGGTCAGTAATCCAGGGTGGTGTGACAAGGTACAGAATGACAGGCAGGCTCAAGGTCAAGGCAGGCAGAATGGTCAAAAACCGGGAAAGCTAGAAAACAGGAACTAGACACAGACAGGAGCACGGGAAAAACCGCTGGCAGGCTTGACGAAACAAAACGAACTGGCAACAGACAAACAGAGAACACAGGTATAAATACACTGGAGATAATGAGGAAGATGGGCGACACCTGTAGGGGGGTGGAGACGATCACAAAGACAGGTAAAACAGATCAGGGTGTGACAGTTTGTCTGAAATTGTCAAACAGAATTTCTCTCTTGAATACACTGTACTAACTCTAAACTCTCCCATTCTTTTCCTGTCCCTGGTCCCTCCCTCCCTCCCTCCCTCCCTCCCTCCCTCCCTCCCTCCCTCCCTCCCTCCCTCCCTCCCTCTACAGATGATGCAGTGTCTGAAGCTGGGTGCTCTGTCCCGTACTACAGCCAGCACCCAGATGAACATCCAGAGCTCGCGCTCCCATGCCATCTTCACCATCCACCTGTGCCAAGTCAGAGTCTGCACTCCAGACGACAGCGTACGTGGCATAGCACCAGTGGCCTGGAGCTCTCCAGAGCCAAGCCTAGGATAGGATAAGCTTTTCACAGTCTATTTCACTGGCTGTACTATTTTCACTTATCTGTTTACCCTGTCATTCTTTTGAAATTACATGACGAAAAGGTTATTAGGCTGCATAATTATTACCGTTTTATTTGGGGGTTGTTGTAACATACAACCACTCGTTTGTTGCTTATTGTGAAAATACACATTAATAACATTTAATTTCCTAGTATTTATGAGATAAACAATAAACACCCCAGCTGATAAACAAGAGGACTGTGAAATGCAGCGTTACCCAAGCCTCCCACACAGCTCCCCAGCCAGTGACACAGCTCACCACACAGCATATCTCCCCACATAAATCCCAATGGACACACACACCAGCTGGGCATGATGTCACTCTCTCTGCTCCGCTGATTACATGGACAACATACAGGCTGTTACAGATACAGATATGTCTATCCACTGGTGTTGTTATTGAGAGTTATAATGGAAGACGAAAACCACCAGTTATATTTCTCTCATAAGCCTAATCAATGCTACAGCCCAAATGTCGATACACATGTCCAAGACATGAACTTACACACACAATCACCATGTTTATTTTCCCCACAGTCTCTTATTTGTTTGATTCACAATGCCCATCTCCTCCTTCAGGAGTCCAATGAGACAGACAACCGTCTGGCCAACGGTTCCTCTGAGATCAACTCTGAGTTCGAGACGCTGACGGCTAAGTTTCACTTTGTGGACCTGGCCGGGTCGGAGAGACTAAAGAGGACAGGAGCTACTGGGGATCGAGCCAAGGAAGGCATCTCCATCAACTGTGGACTGGTGAGACTCTCACTGTAAAATAATGCATGCTATAGTTAGAAAAAAGGGTGAACACACAGTGCCTGGTTTGAGTCAATTTATTACCAGTTGACGGACTTTAAATGGAATTGACCCGAACCATTCCCAATGCTAGAACGGTGCATGTAAAAGTCATAGGTTACTCAGCACTAGGAGGTTTTAGAGAGTCAGGACAGTGGTGATGCCATGTCCTCTTCTTGGATGACTGACCTGAACTGTTTCAATGATACACTTGTTGTGTAGAGCTGAGAAGCTATCGGGAAAGCGCCACCTGGTGGTTGAGAAAGATATTGCAGATGTCCTACCAACACTGTCTGCCACCACCTCTTTGATTGACAACTGAATTTAAAAGTCACATTAAAGGACGGATTTTATGCTTTATTTTTGATAGAATGCAGATGTTTAAGCCTCATTTTTAAGGATCTCATCTCATCTTCATGTCTCTGTGGTCTGTTTTTCCTCTCTCGCTGCAGCTTGCGCTGGGTAACGTGATCAGTGCTCTGGGGGACAGGAGTAAGAGGTCCACCCACGTGCCTTACAGGGACTCGAAACTCACCCGGCTACTGCAGGACTCTCTGGGAGGAAACAGGTCTGTATGTCCTCATAAACCACATAAAAACACTGTATGTAATGGTATTTGAAGATATAGATATATCTCTCCTTGAAGCTTTATTATGTGGATTAATTAATTATCTGGATTAATTAATTATCTGTCAAATGAAGGTCTGCTGACTAAAATGTCAATGTTTGAAAAGTAATCGATTAAAACCAGAATTTCTTTACGCTAGTGGGTGAATTAATTACCATGTACTGTATTTGAACATTTATCTATTTTAGTATAAATTCAAGTAATTAATTAGATATATTTTCCAAGTAGTTTACAAAGTGATTTACATTGACATTGCCTATATAGTTATTCCGTTTCTAATGTGGTCTTGTTTTTTTTGTGTCTGTCTACGGTCCGTGTCTGTATTCCGTCCATCTTCCATCCGTCTTCTATCTCTATCCCCAGTCAAACGGTGATGATAGCGTGTATCAGCCCATCTGACCGGGACTTCATGGAGACACTGAGCTGTCTGAACTACGCTAACCGAGCCAGGAACATTAAGAACAAGGTGATGGTGAACCAGGACAAAGCCTCCCAGCAGATATCAGCTCTCAGGACTGATATTGCCAGGCTACAGATGGAACTGATGGAGTACAAGACGGTAAGAGAAGGAAAGAGGGATGGAGGGTGCAAGAGAGAGAGAGGGAGATCAGATTTTTTTTGCTATTTTAGATGTCATTATATAGGCCCTGTTTTCCAGGTCTAGTCATATGGTTAACTGTACCATAATATGGATCTATATAATTTAAAAAACGTACTAACGGCTGCACATGTGTCAATTGAGGCTGTATTTCTGGTAGCCTGGAATCCAACTAAACAATAGTGAAACGGAGGGATATTCAGTGTGGATTTGAGTCTATATTTCTCTATGACCTACACTCATCTCTCTGGTCCCTCTGGTCTGAGCAGGGCAACCATCTGGTAGGGGAGGTATAACAATGTATAGTTGTATTGGCCTAACTGATCTACTATAATGATCTACTATAATAACCATAGTCCTCTGGTCTCTCTCTGGTCTCAGGGCAAGCGTATGGTGGGGGAAGACGGCATGGAGAGCATCAACGACATGGTCCATGAGAACAGCATGCTACAGACAGAGAACAGTAACCTGAGGATCAGGGTGAAGGCTATGCAGGAGACCATTGACGCCCAGAGGGCCAGACTCACACAGTACCTCAGTGATCAGGCCAACCAGGTTCTGGCCAAAGTGGGTATGTACTGGGACAGGAATAATGGACCTTATTCACACTGCACCGTGATGATTCAAAATCCAGGCTAGTGGGATAGGAAGTGCTCCTTTAAAGTCTATGGAAAAAGTGCTGAAAATGCCCTCATGTTCGATTATCTTCCAGGTGAGGGGAATGAGGAAATTGGAAATATGATCCAGAACTATATCAAAGAAATCGAGGAGCTCAGGTATGATTGCATGACATGTCTCTTACATGTACAGTATGATGTGTCTGTAGAAAGGAAGACAACAGTATTCTGACCGTTGGTTTTGTGTCTGCAGAGCCAAGCTCCTGGAGAGTGAGTCAGTGAATGAGAACCTCCGTAAAACCCTGTCCCGTGCCAACACACGCTCCTCCCTGTACGCTGGTGGGGGCTCCTTCTCCCTCGCCCCCGAGATAGTGGCTTCCGACATCATCGAGATGGCCAAGAAAGATCTGGAGAAACTCAAGAAGAAAGAGAGGAAGAAAAAGAAGAGGTAGGAGTTGTTTTTTTCCCTTCACACCTTTGATATTGCACTCTTTGATATTGCACTCTTTGATATTGCACTCTTTGATATTGCACTCACTCCACGTTGCTGTTTTGATGTACACTTCACATACAGTACATGTCATGAAACCGATTGCATTAGGTTTGTTACAATTTGTAACTAAGTGTATATGTCCAGACTTGTGGATGAAACAATACGAATAAAACTAAGCAATGGGTAGACTTTGATGGTAGGCCTTGAGTCTGACAGTGATATGCTCGGAGGTGGTTAGAGATGGGCTGGGCATGGTGGGGTGAGGGGAAGAGGTGGTACTGGGGAGGGAAGGGGGGAGGATTAGAGAAGGGTGTGGGGGGATTACAGAGGCGAGGGGAATTGGTTTCCGTTGTTGTCCCAGGGTGTTTTGGGTAATTAGTTCTGGCACCCAGCCTTTCCACTTCAGCAGATACCTATTACCTCTCTAATGTCTATCTACTGTAATACCCCATACATGATGATGGGTTTATATAACAGGCCCAGTCATGTTCAGATGTACCTGTACTCTACAACTGGTCTCTCTCTTTCTCTGTGGTTTAATACACATTTGATAAACATTTGATCAACAACATAGCACATAAACGACTTGGTACACATCAACAAGCCAATAGAAGACAACTAGTGCCAAATCCTCGAAGGTTAACCTGTTCTTCCTTGCTACACTCTTTTCTGCTCTCTGGTTCACTCCCTTCCCCTGCCAACCTCACTCTCTCCAACTGTCTCCCCTATTCTCCTCCCCCACTCTGAAGACTGCAGCGGCTCGAGGAGAGTCACCATGAGGTTAAGCTTCCCAGGTTTGCTATACCCCTCTCTCCCCCATCTCTCTAACCCCCTCTCCTCCCACTCTCCCCCATTTATCTAACTCCCCTCTTCCCACCTCTCTAACACAGCTTTTACACCTGCAGGTAGTTGCCACACCTGGAGGAAAACCCACTTGTAATCTCTCGTTCTTCTCCTTACCCCTCTCCCCCTTTCTGCATTGTTGAGACCCTTAAACTAAATAAATTAACTAAAGGATTCAGCTCTTTTTGCCATGATGCAACCGCATAATGTCAATCAATCATTCATTAACGTCTACTTCAAGGATGATTCTAACAACCAAGTGATTTGGGTTCTGATTGAATCGTGATTCTAACCTTAAATGCATTTTTACAGTGTGCAGAAAAATCAAGATAGTGAGTTCATGTGCTGTATGGTAATGCTGTATGGTAATGCTGTATGGTAATGCTGTATGGTAGTGCTCCCTGATAATCTAGTGACCTGATGTCTTGCGTTTGCGGTCAATGGCTACCTAAACCTCTGGTTCTGTTCTCACAGTGTGGTCAAGGAGGGGGTACCAGACAACGAACAGGAACGAGGCAACGACGAGGCTGAGGTGGTACGTCTTAGAATGTCCTTTATTAGCATATTTATGTCTGTGTGTGTGTGTGTGTGTGTGTGTGTGTGTGCCGTGTGTGTGTGTGTTTGTACTCACGTCGTGTAAATGTGTGTGAACAGGATGACCACGTCAGTGACCACGAGGAAGGAGAGGAGCTGGAGGGAGAAGAGGAGGAGTATGAGATGGAGGGAGAGGAGAGCTCGGACGAGTCAGACTCTGAAGAACTGGATGAGAAAGGTAAAACTCTCTCACACACACACACCTACACACACACATCCAAAGGTGCTTTTACACTGTCATACAGAATGCCCTCGCAACTTTGGTCCTGGAGGGCTGTGGGGAGTGTATGAAGAGTTTTTTCAAACCCAGGTCTAGCACTCCTTATTCATTCACCATGATTAGATTATTCTGTTATTTTAATAAAAGTAGTGAAGAATAGTTAATATGTCAATGACGCCTGTCTCATATAGCTAGTTCTGTGTGTGTTCTCTGAACAGAGAACTTCCAGGCGGATCTGGCCAACATCACGTGTGAGATCGCCATCAAGCAGAAGCTGATAGACGAGCTGGAGAACAGCCAGCGCCGCCTGCACACGCTCAAACAGCAGTATGAACAGAAACTCATGATGCTGCAGAGCAAGATCAGAGACACACAGCTGGAGAGGGACAAGGTGCTGCACAACATGGGTACGTATATGAGAGAACGAGACGTGCACAGGATATGATGTCATGTATCATGGTCACAACATCGGTACAGCAGAGACACACAGGAATATGGTGACAGATTAATGAAGGGTTGCATTTATTTGTTTAGGTGGTATGTGCTATGTCGCTAGATCTCAGAGTGAGTATATTATGGAGTTATATAACTAACTCTATCTAACTAATCCTATCCACCACCAATGACACCATACCTGTACATAACAATTGAATGTATTTTGTGTAAGTCTCTCTATCATTATTTGTTATTTTAGACACCATAAAGTACATGCGCTTGTGTTTAAACCCCTTATTTCTAGAGGGCTGTCATATTCTGTAAATCACTTTGTGACTGGGACAACGGTTGCTTTAAAAAGACTAACATCTGAATGACTGATTTGATTGATATTAAATCGTGGCTGTGCTGAGCTGTGTCGGTTGAACTGAACTGTGTTGTGTTGTTTCCACCGTGCCTGTGCTTAGCCGAGTTAGTTGTGTCTGCAGGCTCGGTGGAGACGTGCACGGAGGAGAAGGCTAAGAAGGTTAAGTTAGAATATGAGAAGAAGTTGAGCTCCATGAACAAGGAGATGCAGAAGCTACAGTCAGCCCAGAAGGAACACGCACGCCTCCTCAAGAACCAATCACAGTACGAGAAACAGCTCAAGAAACTCAACCAGGATGTGGCTGAGATGAAGAAAACAAAGGTACAGAAACAATTCTGGATGGAAGGATGGGTGGGGCGATGGTAAAGTGGGTGGTTTGTTGGAGGGAAATGTGGCTCGATTGGGGGTAGGTGATTGGTTGGGGGATGGATGGATTTGTTGACAGATTGATTGAGTGACATGTAAATGGTGGGTGTTGTGCTAGGTGGGTCTGATGCGCCAGATGAAGGAGGTGCAGGAGAAAAACAGAGCGTCAGAGTGCCGACGCAACCGAGAGATCGCTACTCTGAAGAAGGACCAGCGCAAACATGAGGTAATGTTACAGACAGGAAATAATGTGTGTTGTGAAGTTGTGTGTAAGCCTGTGACAAAGTTCAATTAAATGAAATAGTATTGATATTGATATTATGTGCCTGTCACTTACAGCTCCAACTGAGACAGCTGGAGGCTCAGAAGAGGCAGCAGGACCTGATACTACGCAGGAAAAATGAGGAGGTAAGATTAACTGGGTCATGTTCAGTATGGCAAACTGTAGCAACACGTTTTGCAATGAAAAACAAAACATCTTTGTCCTTTTTGGACTCGTTCAAATTATGCATACTGAACGTGGCCCTGCTTTCCCCCTTCGCTAGGTGACAGCTCTGAGGAGACAGGTGAGGCCCACCTCAGGGAAGGTGATCAGAAAGGTGAGCCTACCGGAGCCCCTCCAGGATCCTTCACACCGCGGCATCCCAGGCAGACCTCACTCCGCTGGGGCAGCAGCCCCCAATGGCACCCCAAGGTACTGATGGGGTGATGTTTGTGTGCGTGTGTGCGCGTGCATTTGCCATGTGCATAGGCATGATGTGTTCGTTAACCAAATCGCTATCTGCGATGATCCTCTTTGCACTAACTCTTTTGACTCAAATACGCTGCTCCTATTGTTTATTATCTATCCTGTTGCCTAGTCACTTTACCCCTACTTATATTTACAGTACATATCTACCTCAATTACCTCGTGCCCCTGCACATTGACTATGTACTGGTACCCCATGTACAGGGATGGCCTAAAATCACAAAATACAGGTACAAAATACAGATACAAAATACCATAAAAGATCTATGTGTCAAAATAAACTACAACATACATATTTGTAATGTATTTCATAAAAATACATGTATTTTAAAATACAAGTAGCCGGCCTGAACAGCAACAACATTCTCAGTAACGGTTACAAAAACGTTTTGCTTGCTATGACTGTGATATATTGTTGTTGAGCAAGTCATTCTGGATAAGCATGTCTGCTAAATTACCAAAATGTATATATATATATATATATATATGAAAATGCACATACCAAATTGAATTGTTTCAGGGCAGGGCTCATTAGAATAATACTCAGCATGCTTTGCAAGTGTTATATATACATCATTTAGCAGACTTTCTAATCCAGAGCAAGGGCACGTAAACAGATTTGTCACCTAGTCGGCTCAGGGATTCAAACCAGCAACCTGTTGTTTACTGGTCCAACACTCCTAACCGCTAGGCTACCTGCCATTCATTTATCACACCATAGTGCTATCAGACTGATACCAATGCAGGGTGACAGGGGGGACACAAAATGTGTACCACTATAAAATATTTAGAAAAGTATTTAGTATTTTGAAAATACAAATGACAGTATTTTGAAAATACAAAATACATTGGAGTGTAGTTCAGCCCAGTGTTATTCAAATGTCAAAATACTCAGAAGTAATTAAACCAATCTATTTCAATTCTATGTAACATAAACTCTGCCTGTGTAACGATCGTCTTGAGGAGAGAGATTGGACCAAGACGCAACGGGTAATGAAGACATGATGAATTTATTAAACAAGACGAAAACGAACTACACTTGATAATTAACAAAATACGTAGACAGACCTGAACTGGAAAAACTTACATAAACACGCAGAACAGGAATAGACTACACAAACTGAAACAGTCCCGTGTGGCGCGACAAACACAGACACGGAAGACAATCACCCACAAACAAACAGTGAGAACATCCTACCTTAATATGGTTCTCAATCAGAGGAAATGAATTACACCTGCCTCTAATTGAGAACCATATCAGGTAACCCATTAACCAACATAGATACACATAACATAGAATGCCCACCCCAACTCACGCCCTGACCGACTAAACACATACAAAAACAACAGAAAACAGGTCAGGAACGTGACAGCCTGTGTATATAGCCAAGTTATCTTTACTCATTGTGTATGTATTCCTTGTGGTATAATTTTTTCGATATTTTCTCTCTGTATTGTTGAGAAGGGCCCGTAAGTATATATTTCACTGTTTGTCTACACCTGTTGTTTACAAAGCATGTGGCAAATAACATTTTATTATATTTTTTACTTGATTTGATTTGTGTACATGAAAGGACTCCTACTCTAGCTGAAACAGGACAACAATAAGTGAACAACTGATCTCTGTTGAATTCCACTTATCAGGAAGTACCCGTTGAGGACGAGTGTCTACACCACCAGGACAGCCCGGGCTAAATGGCAGTCTCTGGAGAGACGCATCACTGACATCATCATGCAGAGGCTGACCATCTCAAACATGGAGGCTGATATGAACCGCTTCCTCAAGGTAAAATAGATCCACTATAGTTTTACTGTATTGCTACTGTATTACTACCAGGTCTACTGTATTCCTATCAGACTGATGTCAACATGGTTTTCTGTCAGTGGAAAAAGGCAAAAACCGACAGGGGAGTATAAAGAGACGTATCATTTTTGACGTTTTGGCTACACTCTAGAATTAAGGGTGACTAAAGGAACCCTGGAGTTCCTCAATGAACCATCGCAGTCAATGGGTTCATATTTGTACCATTGGTTAGCTGAGGGGTTCTTGAAGGAACCTTTAAAGTTTAAATTTAGCGAAGGTTACTGGGAGAACCTTTTTGTCGGCACATGCAGAGCACTTTGAATTTATTTCGCCATTGGATTTGTTGTGCTGCCAGATTCAGAAGAATATAAAAATGTTGTTTTCACCGATGGCGTTATGGGATAGCTAGCAACTTGTAAACAATTACCCATTCCTATACGGGTACTATTTTAATACCAATGTTGAATAATACATGATTGGCTGTCAAGCCAATTATATTATATGACTGTAGCTCCTGTTTTAATTCCGAAAAGTTTATTGTGATGGTAATGACATGTGTTTATGATAATTAATTATTAGGTTTTGGCTTAGGTTGCAAGCTAGCTACAGTATCTTCAACCTAGCCAACACTTAAAAATGCTTGGTTGTTTGGATGACCCAACTGCTGGGTAGCAGGAATTGGGTCACTAAGTTGGGTTGTTTTCTTTAAAAAGGGCCAGGTTGGGTTATTGATGCTGGGTTATTAAGATATGACCCAGCGGGTCAGATGAGAAGACTGCGGAGCGTGGTTTAGTAAGGGTGTTGTTCTATTTTGCCACCCGTGGGCAGAAACGTAATTCCCATTAATCTTTTCTGTTGTATTGTCATCACATGTTAAGGTTGAACACTGATAGATTTGTAGCTTTAATGAGGCTTGCAGACTTGTATGAGTTCCTCAAGAGCCTTTAGACGGGTTGGTTGTTTAGCAACTAATGTGGCAAAAAAGACGGGGTTGGCTTAGATTGTAGACAACATGCAAACTATATTTAGTCTCCAATGTTTATTGAAAACAAATACATTTGCACAATAAATACATAGTTACAGTTGTTGGTTAGCTAGCGAATTCTTTTCATATTAGCATAGATGTGACATCAGTCAAAACACTTCAAAACAAGACATGGTATCAAGAACAAGATAAAACTAGCTGAAACGAGCCAACTACGATTTCGCATATGGCAGCTTCTTGTCATTGTTGCTGGCTATCTTGCCATCCAGAATCACAACAACACACCACCTTCTGTTCTATTTTGCCACCCGTGGGCAGAAACGTAATTCCCATTAATCTTTTCTGTTGTATTGTCATCACATGTTAAGGTTGAACACTGATAGATTTGTAGCTTTAATGAGGCTTGCAGACTTGTATGAGTTCCTCAAGAGCCTTTAGACGGGTTGGTTGTTTAGCAACTAATGTGGCAAAAAAGACAGGGTTGGCTTAGATTGTAGACAACATGCAAACTATATTTAGTCTCCAATGTTTATTGAAAACAAATACATTTGCACAATAAATACATAGTTACAGTTGTTGGTTAGCTAGCGAATTCTTTTCATATTAGCATAGATGTGACATCAGTCAAAACACTTCAAAACAAGACATGGTATCAAGAACAAGATAAAACTAGCTGAAACGAGCCAACTACGATTTCGCATATGGCAGCTTCTTGTCATTGTTGCTGGCTATCTTGCCATCCAGAATCACAACAACACACCACCTTCTGCCCCATTGAAGCGCATGTATCGTTTTCGTGATATTGTAGCATATTGTATGCAAAGCCCAATGTTGGAAAGTTACTACTTTATTACTATATGAAGATGGCATTGCGTTCAGATGACTGTCATGGCTCTACAGTGCCTTCAGAAAGTATTCACACCCCTGGACTTTTCCCACATGTTTAAAATGGATTAAATTGAGATTTTGTATCACTAATCTATACACAATACCCCAAAATGTCAAAGTGGAATTACGTTTTTAGAAATGTTTGCAAATTCATTAAAAATGAAAAGCTGAAATGTCTTGAGTCAATAAGTATTCAAATGTGCGTAGCAAGTCACATAATAAGTTGCATGGACTCACTCTGTGTGCAGTAATAGTGTTTAACATGACAACCCCATTTCTGTACCCCACACATACAATTATCTGTAAGGTCCCTCAGTCGAGCAGTGAATTTCAACCACAGATTCAACCACAAAGACCAGGGAGGTTTTTCCAATGGTTCGCAAAGAAGGGCACCTATTGATAGATGGGTAAAAAAAAAGAAGACATCGAACATCCCTTTGAGCATGGTGCAGTTATTAATTACACTTTGGATGGTGTATCAATACACCCAGTCACTACAAAGATACAGGCGCCATTCCTAACTCAGTTGCTGGAGAGGAGGGAAACTCCTCAGAGATTTCACCATGGAGCCAATAGATATTTTAAAACAGTTACAGAGTTTAATGGCTGTGAGAGGAAATACTGTAACTGAGGATGGATCAACAACATTGTAGTTACTCCACAATACTAACATAAATTACAGAGTGAAAAAAGGAAGCCTGTACCGAATAAAAGTATTCCAAAACATGCATCCTGTTTGCAATAAGTCACTAAAGTAATACTGAAAAAATGTGGCAAAGAAATGACCTTTTTGTCCTGAATACAAAGCGTTATGTTTGGGGCAAATCCAACACAGTACATTACAGAGTACTACTTTTCACATTTTCAAGCATGGTGGTGGCTGAATCATTTTATGGGTATGTGTAACGGCGTTCCTCCTCCTCTTCATCCGAAGAGGAAGAGCAGGGATTGAACCAAGGCGCAGCGTTGTGATAATACATGATTTATTTAAACAAGGAACGAAAACACGAAGAACACTTGATAACTAACAAAATAACAAAACGGAGTAGACAGACCTGGACATGCGAACTTACATACAACGAAGAACTCACGAACAGGAAAATGACTACACAAAACGACGAACGAACGAAACAGTCCCATATGGTGCAAACAAACACAGACACAGGAGACAACCACCCACCACAAACAATGTGACAACACCTACCTTAATATGATTCTCAATCAGAGGAGATGAAAACCACCTGCCTCTAATTGAGAACCATATTAGGTACCCATTAACCAACATAGAAACAGAAAACATAGACTGCCCACCCAAACTCACGTCCTGACCAGCTAACACATAAAAACTAACAGAAAACAGGTCAGGAACGTGACAGTATGCTTGTCATTGGCGAGGACTAGGGAGTTTTTTGGGATAAAATAAATGGAATAGAGCTAAGCACAGGCAAAATCCTAGTGGAAAACTTGGTTCAGTCTGCTTTCCAACAGACACTGGGAGACAAATTCACCTTTCTGCAGGACAATTAGCTAAAACTCAAGGCCAAATATACACTGGAGTTGCTTACCAAGAAAACATTGAATGTTCCTGAGCGGCCTAGTTACAGTTTTGACTTAAATCGGCTTGATAGTCTATGGCTAGACTTGAAAATGGCTGTCTACTGTAGCAATGATCAACAACCAAGTTTTTTTAACTAGGCAAGTCAGTTAAGAACAAATTCTTATTTTCAATGACAGCCTAAGAACAGTGGGTTAACTGCCTTGTTCAGAGGCAGAACAACAGATTTGTACCTTTTCAGCTCAGGGATTTGAACTTGCAACCTTTTGGTTATTAGTCCAACACTCTAACCATTAGGCTACGCTGCCGCCCCGTTGATAGAGCTTGAATCATTTAAAAAAATAATAGGCAAATATTGTACAATCCAGGTGTGCAAAGCTCTTAGAGACTTACTCAGACAGACTCACAGCTGTAATCACTGCCAAAAGTGATTCTAACATGTATTGATTTAGGGGGTTGAATACTTATCTAATCAAGATATACAGTATTAGTGTTTTATTTTCCATTAATTAAAAACATTTTGTTTTTTGTCTAGATTGCTGACAAAAAAAAAGACAATTAAATCAATTTTAATCCCACTTTGTAACATAACAAAATTCAAATAAAGTCATGGCGTGTGAATACTTTCTGAGGGCACTGTATATGTAATCAGCAAAGTTAATATTATATTCAGAGGGATCACACCAGATCCAAGGCGAAATTCAACGTTTGTGCAGGTCCCCAGGACGTCAGGAGACTGTATCAAAACTAGCCACTAAAAGAAAAAAAGGGGGGGGATAAACACTGGGATTGAACACATGGTCTACGGAGCCAGAGGCTTAGACTACTCCAGCAAGTCCAGTCAGAATTAATGCCTAAAGTTTTAACCCTATCCTGTGGCAATTATGTGAAAAACATATTATTCATGTCACAGGGGTTCCTCAAATGACCTTTTCAGAGGTGTTCCTCGAGGAACCTTTGTGACCTGGAAAGGTTCCCCCTGTGTGGCAATTTTTAGAACCCCAAAAGGTTCCTCTAGACTCCTTTACTTCTAATATCGTAACGCAATAGCTAGAAAGGAACGCAATTCGAAAACACTTTTATTGTAACTTTTTCTTTCCTCCTCTCTCTCCCTTCCTCCTGCCTCTTACAGCAACGTGAGGACCTAACCAAGCGAAGGGAGAAGGTGTCTCGTAAGAGGGAGAAGATCGCCACAGAGGGGACCGACACGGACCGAAGCATCCAGTCTTTGAACGAAGAAATGGATGCCCTGGCGGCCAACATCGACTACGTCAACGACAGCATCGCTGACTGCCAGGCTAACATCATGCAGATGGAGGAAGCGAAGGTTAGCTGACGCTAAACACACACATTTTCCTCAGGAAGTTGACCCTTTCTAGTTATTAGTACAGCTGACGCCAGCACACACATTTTCTTCAGAGTTGTTATTATGACTGACTGTGTGATGTTGTTGGGATGCAGGAGGAGGGAGACACAGTGGACATTACCGCGGTGATCAGCTCCTGTAACCTATCAGAAGCCCGCTTCCTGCTTGATCACTTCCTGCACATGGCCATCAACAAGGTAACCACGGTACACCTGTCCCTACTGAGTTCTCTCTACCTTTCGATTAAGCGCCATTCAGGTTATTGTAAATTTACGAACTTTATACTTATACTACCAAATTAGAGTTAAACATGCGTATCTGCTGTTCTGTGGGCTAAATGTCACACCACTCTGTTGATGTCAGTGTGAGATTTATGTGTGTGTTTGTCGTCTATGTAATGTATGATTTTACTGGTACGTGCATCTCCCAGGGTCTGCAGGCGGCCCAGAAGGATTCCCAGGTGAAGATGATGGAGGGCAGGCTGAAGCAGACAGAGATCAACAGCGCCACTCAGAACCAGCTGCTGTTCCACATGCTGAAGGAGAAAGCTGAACTCAACCCTGAGCTGGACGCTCTGCTGGGCAATGCACTGCAAGGTATAGATGGCTCGGTGGTATAAACACGCTGCTTTTCTGTTCTTCATCTTTTGGTTACACTTTATTTTATAGTCCACTGTTTTATCTGACATTCACAATGGTAGTGATTGACCTAACAATAACAATTTATAGAAACATATTTCCCATATTGTTTTTCTTTTGGATTCAGTAAAACATGTACCATTAAATATTCTCTTAGTAAATAGCCTACCAGTAAAATACCCACTGAAACAGGACTGTAAAATAAAGTGTCTCCATTCTTTTAACTTTTGTTTGACTTTGATTTCTTTGTTTTGTTTTCCTGTTTGTTCACCCTGAATTCAAACAGAGATAGGTTACCTACTGGTGGGTAAGTAACAGACACCAGACTGACTGGTCCCAGAGACCGTGGGTCTCCCTTAAAGCCCCTCCTCCCTCTAAAACTCCCCTTTAAGACTAACGTGAGAACGTAACTTTGCCTTGAGGTGCATGAGGTGGTATGTTGCCCCCTGTCGTCTGACCCCCACTTCCCTGTCTGACCCTTCCCTGTCCTCTTTGTGGATGTATAGTTTTCAGCAGACTCATTCAGGATGACCTGAATATTAAGAATCAGCACTAGCTTAAACCCTGACCCACACGCAAACCTGAAGTTCAGGCCTTAAGTAGAGTACTACTCCAACTCCAACCTTTACTAAGTTACCCTCCTTAAAATGGAAACGTCAGATGCATCATACTAATATATAGTATACTATCCTATCCTTTTGACCTTGTCTGAACCCTGATGTATTTAAACTGACCTCTGAACTTTGAACCCTGTACCTTAGAGCTCTTTTGAATTCAAACAATTGTTTTGCTGCTGCTGCAGCATTAGTTTGAAACCACTGTATGCATTTGCTTTCTTTGTGATATCCAGACTGTAAATTGACTTTGAAAATGGTCTACCTCTTACAGTTTAAAATAGTAAAGTAACAGAAGTTTAGTGCTTGTAATGGAATATTTGAAAACATGCCGTGAAGCCATAACTACCCCATGTCAGAACATGCAGTAACTGAGGCACGTTGTGTATCTGAGGGCCCAGTGTAACAAGGTGTACTGTATGGTTCTGTCCTCTAGCAGAGAATGGAGATGACAGCAGTAGTGATGAGTCCTCTACCCCCAGCCCAGCCACAGAGGGAAGGTAAAAACCATTTGACTCAGACAAGACAATGAGGATATTGAATATTGAATTTCATCACTTAAAGCTGGAATCCTTATTGTTGAGACTGCCACATCCGTTTGCAATATTACAAAAACAAAGAAGTTACTGCAAATGAACACTGTTTTTTCCCCCTTGAACATCGTTGTACGTGAGATAGAACAGCAGAATATGTATGCAATTTTTTTACCGCGTTGGCCGCCCTTCATCACCTCTAGTTTGTCACTAAACAATAAAAATGGCCGTGGGTTATTCAGTGGCGCTGTTTCTCCTAATGCGGATTCCACCTTTAATTTCTGATTATACTTTATTTGGGTAGTCCATCAACAAACTATCAATAGACTATGTGTAACATGTAAATTGCCCCTCTATCTTTGCATCAGTTTATTGGCCTCTGACCTCCTGAAACTGTGTGGAGAGGCCAAACCTAGGAAGGTACAGTCATCTACAGTACTTCACACGCAAAGCAATTTTCTAAATGCCATTTGTATTACATTTTCATAATGTCTAAAGTAAAGAAGTTACTGATAAGCACTTTGAGATAAATTTGTAATTTGTTATTTGTAAAACACTCTTTATGAATGGATATGTTATTGATTGATTGATTTGATCAATCCCTCTATCATAGGCACGCAGAAGGACAACCACCCAGATGGAGCTGCTGTATGCTGGTAGTGGTGAATTTGACTCCCCTACGGGGGACTTCTCTGCCTCCCTGCTACCCCTGGTAGAGGCCCAGGAAGGGACAGGGGACACGGGGACAGTAGCAGGACATCTCGGGGACAGGGAACTCACTGTGTCCCCCTCAGCACTGTCCACCAGGATAGCTGGACTGTAAGTCCTTATTTTGGTCAAATGTCTTTGTGTTTAGTTTTTAGAACTATAGTACAGGAAATACAGTGAGATACTTGCGGAGTAAATCCTTACCTACTGTATGTGCATTTGATGGGTCAGGCTTCACGTTTTAGCGGTGTTATTGTTGAAAAGAACGAGTGCATCAGCACGAGAAGGATAGAACGTTTAACTTGACCCAGACTGCATTGTAACCGTCAATGATGCATATGACTTCAGCTGATCATCCAGTGGGTATCAATTCAACTGTCCGTCTCTGTGTTGTGTAGTTCTGGAGTGTGGTCTTCTATGGGAGCTGAGAGGAGATCACTGGAACGCTCGCCTCTAACACCCAGGAGGATGCTAGAGAAGGGAGGACAACCCCCCTTAGACATCAAGGAACACACACCTATGGACCCCAAGGGTCACCCAGCACGAGAGACAAAGTCACACATACCCACAGCCACAGAGAAGACCAAAATCACAGACACCAAACCAACGTAAGAGCCGTTGCATGAAGCCGTCAACACACCACCACACCACCATGCCACAAATGTCATGTTTCGTACGACATCCCGATGGTCATAGTAGTACCTACGTCTTGTGTTTCAGGTTGGAAGAGTCACTTATATATCAAGGACAAAGGTATGTAACACTACTGTATGTCTATCTATATACTATACTACTGCATATGTCTAATTTCCTAACGCAGAGGTTCCCAAACTTTTTCACTCTGGGCCCCCGTTCCAGAATTGAGGAACATCCTTCTAGCCCGTGCCCCCCCTGCCCCCCACAGTCTGGGAACCACTGTCCTAACAATGTATTTTGTCCTTGTTACAGAGGGGTGATCAACCCCGTGTCATCCCCTAAGAGCAGCCATGCTGCCAGACTACAGTGTGTCTATGTGGCTGAGGGACACACCAAACCTGTCATGTGTGTCGACTGCACTGATGACCTGCTCTTCACTGGCTCTAAAGGTACAGCTCTCTAGTTCTATAATGTTCGGAGACAAAATCAACCCTTGACCTCTAAACCATGACCCCTAGAGACTTCTCACACCTGAAAGGCTCAGATAAGTGTAAGACATATTATTTGGTATTAGCTTCATCTAGCTTTCTGGTATGGTTGATGGCGTTTCTGTCATATTGAACACTCATCGTAACCCCTAACCATCGACCTCTAACCCCTGCGTCTGCGTGTGTTTGTGTACGTGTGTTGTCAGATCGTACGTGTAAGGTTTGGAACCTGGTGACTGGTCAAGAGATCATGTCTCTGGGAGATCATCCCAGCAGTGTGGTGTCTGTTAGATACTGTTCCAGCCTGGTCTTCACTGTCTCCACCGCTTACATCAAGGTCTGGGACATCCGAGACTCCGCCAAGTGCATACGCACACTCACGTGAGTAAATATATATACAAACACCAAGAGTATTTATATACACCTCTAGTAATAAACCGAAGACCTTTGTTATGTCAACAGTTGGAGTTGAGCGTGCCAGTTCCTTTTTCAACACATTCTAGGAGATTCTAACACATTCCAACACAGCCCAGGGAACTTCAGATTCTTATTGGCTACATGAAAAAAGTACTTTTACACAATGTCATTCCCATTGACATGGTATTAAATGTGTGTGTGTGTCGCAGGTCTTCGGGCCAGGTGAGTACAGGGGACAGCTGTGTGTCTCTCAGGTCCCTGTCCATCCCTCCAGGAGAGAACCAGATCAACCAGATTTCTCTGAACCCTACGGGATCCTACCTCTACTCCGCCTCTGGCAACTTAGTCCGCATGTGGGACCTCAGGAAGTAAGAATGAAGGCCAAAAAAATTCATTTTTCCCCACCAAGAGTAGTTGAATATCTTGTTTAGTTTAAGTAAGGACTGCAGGTGGCACAAAATTAAGATAAAAGGAGAGGAATTGCATTCGCCAAAACAGGCACAGGTGCTGAATGTAGAGTGTAGAAAAGATAGCTAGTGAATGCTCATCATTACTTCCAAGTATGATCTTTAGTTGTACCAAAGAATCCTAGATCGGAACTCTCCCTGACCCTTGAATCCTGACCTTATGCTCTAGGTTTGTGTCTACTGGGAAGCTGACTGGTCACCTGGGTCCAGTCTTGTGTCTGACCGTCGATCAGATGGGCAACGGACAAGACGTGGTCCTAACGGGGTCCAAGGACCACACCCTTAAGATGTTTGAGGTGACGGAGGGTGTCCAGGGCAGCATTGTGTCCTGTCACAACTTTGAGCCACCACACCAGGAGTGTATAGTCTCTCTGGCTGTTCAGGGGAACAGCCTCTACAGCAGCTCCAGAGACTACTGCATCAAGAAGTGGGACCTGTCCCGGAAACGATTAGTACAGGTGAGACATACTGGACACTAGCTGTATATACAGTACTGCTAGTACCTGAAAGAGAGACAAGGCTCTCAAAAACATACAATGAGCTGAAAGCTGTGATTTTCACTTTGCATGTTGCTTTGTAAGCATCAAATCTTGTTCTGTTGAATTGTTTTTGCTAGCTGCAACATTATCATCATTATAAGGCCAGTAGTGGTAGTAAACAAAATGTATTGTCCCAAGGAGTTATTTTTCAACAGTTTGTAGCCCTGTTTTGACCTAGTGCTTACTTGCTTCCTCCACAGCAGGCGGCGAGCGCCCACTCTGACTGGGTAAGTGCACTGGGTGTTGTGCCAGGGTGCCCGGTAGTGCTGAGTGCAGACAGGGGAGGTCTGCTGAAGCTGTGGCACGCTGATACCCTGGCACCGCTAGGAGACCTGAGGGGACACGACAGCCCTGTTAACGGAATGGCTACCAACAGCAGCCAACTATTCACTGCCTCAGAGTGAGTTTAATGCCTAACCCTAACATGACCCTCGAATGCCATAGGAGTCTACAGCTATATCTCACGGCAAACCTGACCATAACCCCTACCTTCGGAGAATATATCTCCTAACTTTGAACATGATCCTGTTCATACCCTGACCCTAACCCTCTGAGTAAATCAACCCACTGTTACTATAATAACAAAGTCATAGTTTAACCTAAACCTCTGATACACATGTTGATCCTGCGGTGTCATGTTCTTTCTTGTGTGACAGTGACCGGACAGTGAAGATCTGGCAAGCAAATGGTTCTTTGGAGGAAGGGATCCATTGACACTGAGAAGGAGACCTCTGGACTGTGACTGGACGCAACTCTGGGGACCTACTAGATTACTCTGGATCTAATACAGCCTATGGATCTATTGCTGCCTGCTGGATCTACTACTCGATCTAGTTGCTGCTGCTCTGCACAATGATCCATGGATGAAGGACGTCCGAAGATGGTCACAGGGCAGATGACCAGCCCTGACATACATATGACCCCTTGAGTTCACCAACATAGGACGTTCACTCAACAAGGTTGGAGGAGAGTAACACAACAGTCACGGTATTCACCTGAAGAAAAGTGAAACTCCAGTGTGATGCCCCTGGTTCTGCTTCATGCTGTATCCTCTCTATACATATCGTAGAGGAATCATCCACTACAGTGCGTGGAATCATCTCTCTGTGTTAGGAGGGGGGGGGGTCTTCTAAATAAAGGCCCTATGGAGGTTGGTCTTACTTCAGCTGTTACTGCCAAACCCTTTGGGAGACTCATATAGCCTTAGTGGGGAATAGGGATGTCTCAGTAGGAATAGCACAGTGACCTAGCTACAGAAACAAAGCTCAATGAGGGTGTGTCGTCATCACACCACAAATGCGATTGTGGATTTTCATCTCAACCAAATTCAAGTGTTGCTTTTAATGTTGTTACCTGCAGATTGTCGGTGACCTAAGTACAAACCTTCTCTGTGTTGTGGTAAGTGGTCTTACTCTTTTTGTATCATGCAAGTACATTCAAACCTCAAACTACCAAAAGTGGTTTGATCTTTCATTTTCTGTCAAAATGTTTGTATTTATGTGTGTTTTCATGGCGACTTTGAAACCTCCAAAGTTCTGAGCTTCCATTTCATGTTGTATCCAATGGCCTGCGTCAATCATTTCAGAGCCCAGGTAAAGTGAGGTTACCTGTGCACAGGCGTATGCCCTATCTTAAATCAACTCAGTTTACACAGATTTGCAGATGTTATCACAGGTGCAGCGAAATGTTTGTGTTTCTAGCTCCAACAGTGCAGTAATACTTAGTAATAAAACATTTCTGAGTGAGTTTTCCCGTGCCCACGTATTCCATTCCCCCAATCTGATTTAGGAACGGGCTGGACAGAATAGAACAAAACAGAGGTGTGTGTTATTATCAGTGCCTGTCAATTTTATACTGTAGATACAGTAGTACAGTATCACAACCTAATCTGTGTGGACTAGCCCAGGATCCCTAGATTGGGATGACATAGGTTATATGACCACATCTTTATGTAAATAAGAATCTGTTTTTCTTCCTCCTGGACAACTTGCGCACAAATTCCGACTTTTTAGTGATTCTAATTTCAGATGCAGTGTGGAAATAAATGTCCTCTGTCAAAAATAACATGAACTGATATGTCTTTCAACGTGGAGATGTGTGTTGCCATAATGCCACCAATTGGTGGCAGTATAATACAATATCACATTAGGAAACATGTCACGGTTTCAAAACAGAGAAAGCTTTGGAGCGGGAGATTTGTATTACTGCTGTTCTTCTGTTCTTCCGTAGATATTCAGTCCGTGGCTGTTTTAATTTGTTGCAGGAAAACGATTCTATCCAATGTCCACGAACCAATCTCCTTGACAGGTGTCCTTACTTTTGTAGTAAATTCCTGATAGCACAGGTGGATTTGCATATGTTCATAAACGCATGCAAATCAACCTGCTTTCCAAACGTAGATCTTTGGTTGGGTCTGTTTTCTCATTTGTTTGCAGCGAAGATAAAAGTATTGCAAGAATTCCATAAAAGCAGACCAAAGGCACGTATCATAGATCCAAGGTATAAACCATGGTAAGAACTATACAGTAGGCTCTCTATATACCTGTGAATTCCCACTTCCTGCATGGTCACCTGTGTGCCTACCTATGCATATGACCAGTGACCCATGACCCAACATATGTGGGCACACAGGTGACCAACAGTGTATACATTTATTGAGGAGGAACTACGATGAAATCCTTGTTTTTTTCCCCATTAGCTTCTTTCTCCTTTAGATAGCACTGCAGGTGGAATCATCATGTTTCGTACATCCCCTGAAGAAGAGAAGTGATGGGAATGAATCAGTATTTAATGTACAACAATTGGTGCATCAGAGTTTCATGTGTACAATAAGAACAGAACAATCTCTTGCACCATAAGCACTGCGTTACTTCTGTACCACGGACTATTTCCATGTCTAAACACTGTTCCAAAAACCACAAGCTACTGTATATTTACAGTTTTTTTCAATTGCTAACAAGCATCGGTCATTAGTGAGGCCACTTTTTCAAAACTCTTCACACAGTCTGCATTACCAACATGCGTCTTGGCCAAACAGTTACTCTCACCTCCAAAACTCACTCAAACCACCAAAACACTTCATACATGTCTCAAAATAAGCTTGTTCGACCATAACACTGGCAACAATTCTCACTCAGAAAGCATACATTGTCACTGATAACACACTGACCTACAAAACAACAGGGAGCATTACATAAATGATTAACTTCTCTTTGAAGTTTGAATGATTTTTCACATAAATCAGTATTTCATTATAGAATAAGAATAACACCTTTTTACTTTATTGACTGTACTAAAGTATATGTAACAAGAATGAATCAGAGATGCAGCAATTTGCTTCAACAGCCTTTATTTTTTCTATATCTTTGCATCTAGTAATTTCCTTGTGAAAAATAAAAAGTTGAAACAAATTCCTGAAATTCCAGGGCTGCAATAATAATGACAAAAAAAAACATCAACAACGTGTATAGTATAATCACTCATACTGTACAGTACTGTGAGGGTTCTAGTTCTCCCTCTCTCCTGCATTTGGCCACAAGTTCTTATCAACATCACACCTTACGTCTTCTCTGGCGATGCATCTTGGAAAGTATCTTCTGGAATGTCTAATCCAACCCTGGCAGTCTTCAGGAGAAGTGTCTCCACACCCCGCATTCATGGCATCCAGTAAGGACATCTGGTCATGTAGAGGGGGGTCATAAACTTTCCACCTCCACGCAGAGAAAAACTCCTCTATGGGGTTTAGAAAGGGGGAGTATGGAGGCAGGAATAGTTCTGACATCCTGGGATGTGCAGCAAACCAGTCTGACTGCAGCAGAGTGATGGAATGCCACATTATCCCACACAACAACGAAGGTAGGGGAGTTTCTTGCCCCTCCTCCGCTGGCACAAGTCGATTATGCAGGTCATCCAGAAAAGAAACAAGTCTCTCTGTATTGTAGGGGCCAATGAGTGGTTTGTGTAACAACAAACCATAATTGGACAGTGCTGCACACATTGTGATGTTAGCTCCTCTCTGGCCTGGGACATCCACGGTTGCTCTCTGTCCAATCACATTTCTTCCCCTGTTTTTGCCAGGTTGAATCCAGCTTCATCCACAAAGATGAATGCATGTGCAGTTTGCTTGGCTTCCATCTCCATTACTCTCTAAAATACAGTAAATCCACAGTTTTACAGTACTTTACATTATGCATAGCTGGGTATGTACCCTGTTTGGTTATTGAACAGACATCGTACCTGGACATATTGATACGGGAGTTCTTTCACACGTTCACCGTTTCTCTCAAAGGGTACAACGGCTTCATCCTTATTTTATGTTTCTCTAGGACTCTTGTTGTCGTTGTGCTGACCGTATTCACATTCCCAAAAGGGATATTGTCTGCCAGCACTCTGTCCCGAATTTCCTGCAGTTTTTTGGCATTTTTGCCTATTACCATGTCAACAATGGCAATTTCCTGCGCATCTGATAATATTCTGCCTCTCCCTCCTATGGGAGGCAACCTTTGGATCTTGCTGAAAAACACAAAACAATCAATATATTTCAAAATGTCAGTAAATGTAAAAATGTGAACATACTGTACCGTACTGTAATATGTTGTTCAATTATCATTGGAGGATGCACATCTCACCTGTTGATTTGCCGGAAAATTTGTACTATTGATGCAACTGTTGAACGCTGCAGATTTGGTTGCACCCTTAAACAGGCCTCTCTCAAAGAGAGACCATGGTTTACAACATGGTCAATAATTGTGGCCCTTATCTCATCAGAGACCACCGCTCCTGGTCTTCCTCTTCTTTGTCCTCCACACATTCTCCCTCTCCCTGCCTCTCTTCTTTCCCCACCAACCTGTCTTCCTTGATCCATGTTTCCAAAACTAAATCATTCTGAAGCCACCCTCTTTTGTCTGTTTGGTAACGAGACTAAAAACAGGACACTTGGGTGGTCTTTCAGCTGAAATTGCAATTAGCTGTGTTTGAATTGATTAAATATTCTTCTGAGGTTTTCTGTTTCAATCTGGTTACTGCAGAAATGCTCGACATTTGCCATCATTCTGTTTTGAATGTGTTTTTAACAGTTTTGGAAACAGTGTTAGCAATTGAAAACATGTGCTGCAAATATATCGTTTTGCAGGTGGTGGAGAATGACTGAGAAAAGAGTTCTTGGATTTCGGAGAATGTGGTCATTGAATGCATTCTGTGTGATGAAAAATGATTCACAGTTTGGTCCACATACACTTCTGTTTCGCTGACTGTGTGAAGAGTTTTGACAGTGTGACTTCCGTTTTGACCAATGCATGTTAGCAATTAAAAAACTGTAATACAATGTGGTCCAGCCATATAGAGTTAATTCAGTGTTCCTAAAATAACCATGATTCTTACTGCACTGTCAACACAATCTCACATGGTTTATTGGTCTAATCACTGCATTTTTTCTCCATCAATTATTATTTCCATTTTAAAACGCTGAACATCAGAGTTTTAAAATAACCATGATTCTTACTGCACTGTCAGCATATTCTTATAGGGTTTCTTGGTCTGTTCTCTGTTTCTCGGATTTATAACATACTTTATCCCAAGTTATCACCAGGACCCAGACGGTACTCTTACAGTTTCATAATAAATGAATGTACAGACCGACCTCACTAACGGCTACATGGGATAAGAGTTCCTGTCCGGGTTTATTTTAAGCTCAATCTATATGGGTTTGACAGGGGGCTTCTGTGCTTTTCTGAACCTGGTTTAGTATCCTTTATACCTGAGGGAAAAGAGCTGAGGTATATGGTAAATAGGTTGTGTCCCACATGGAACCCTGTTCCCTGTATAGTGCACTACTTTTGACCAGGGTCCATACTCTGGCCAAAAGCAGTGTATTACACAGCATAGGGAATGGGGTGCCATTTGGGATGCAGCCATTGTAGCCAGAGACTGATAGTATTTTTAGGCTTTGGAATTTGTAATGGGGATTATGTGACTGGCTACATTCATCCAATCTCTCTTGGTGTGTGTGTGTGTGTGTGTGTGTGTGTGTGTGTGTGTGTGTGTGTGTGTGTGTGTGTGTGTGTGTGTGTGTGTGTGTGTGTGTGTGTGTGTGTGTGTGTGCGTGTGCGCGTGTGTGTGTGTGTGCGTGATCATATTAACCCTGTGAATCATTGCTTGAATCATCACTCCCTTCAGTGCCTGTAGATATACAGGTAGATGTTTCTGCAATGCCCTTTATTTCCCTGTTAAGTCACAGGTTGTGTCATTTGGCTTTTGGAATAAAGGGTTGACCAAGAGAGGGAGTAAGATAGATTGATTAGACTGAGAAACAGTGAGAGGGTCAATACCAAACACAACAGTGCTTACCTCACATACAGGGAATAATGTGCCATTTTGGACACAGCCAGAGTGAGTTTCCTGGCATCTGCTGGGGAAGGATAGAGAGGGTGGTGAGAGGATGAGAGGATGGAGAGAGGGACGAGAGGAATAGGGGAAGAAATGTCAGGGAGATATTCTGGACCTCAGTACACAGATCATGGGTTATGATGAGGTGTATTTTATTAATTACATATGTGCATTTCCATCTAAAAGACCCATGAGCACCAACATGTGAAGTTCAAGGGAGCATATCAAATTGGGTGTCAAATGAAAGAGTCTATGTTTTTGGGAAGTTAAGGCATAGATACATTTTTCAACCATTTTCTATCTTAAAAATGTGGCATAATTAAAGGCTTTGATTTCTGGATAAACAGATGGAAAGGGGGTCTTACAAAACATTCACCAGAAGTTAAAAGATATCAGAAATACGTCAAAACACAATAATGTTGGGACTCCTGCCAACTAATATCAACATTTTGGAGAAATTGTTTACCTTCTGTAAGTTCAAGAAATATTGCCTCGTGCCTTGTAATTCCATTCCCAAAAGGCCTTATATGCATCTTTGAGATATGTTCTAATTTCTCTCCCTCATGAGGAGGGAGGATAATTAAAGTTCGCAGAAGTAACAAGCAGTGGTAGACTTACCAATTCATTAAAGTGATTTTACTGATATTCATTTTGTTTATGAATTATTAAGTGATTAAAACTCGTAATTCGGTTATCATACTGTTATGTTCAGCTCATAACTGTTTTCTTTCTCTTTCTTGGTCACATCGTGATCAAAGCAAGAGTGTTATAACAGTCTGGACTACCCCTCCCTCTCTCTCTCTGTGTGCCTTTGTCTCTCACTCTCCAGTTAATGTCACCCCTCCCAGCTCTTACTGACACCTACCCATGACCCCTCTCTCTTTCCCTCTTTCCATTTCCATTTACTAGCATCCTCACCTGCTGAGCACCGACCAACACCGGACGTCCATGGATGTTAAAAAGTAGTTGAAATTTGATTAGTCCACCCTAGCCTTGATGTTAATGTCCACAGACGGACATGACTGGACCAAATCTGAACCTATCATAGACGTGTGTTTCACAAGTTTGTTGTTTCACAAGTTTGGATAGCACAGTACAGTACAGTATACATTACAATAAGTAGAGTACAGTACAATACAGTTCAGTACAGTACAGTCAGTCGAGCAAGTAGAGTACAGTCCAATACAATACGAGACAGTACCGTAAAGAAAAGTAGAGTATAGTACAGTACAGTAAAGTACAGTAGTACTGCACTGAACAATACTGTACTGTACTCTACTTTACTCTACTGCACTGTACTGAACTCTACCCTACTCTGCTCTGCTGTGCTGTATTGTACTACAATTGACCTCTACTGTGCTCTGCTGTGCTGTGCTGTGATGTCCAAACTTGTGAAACATGGGGAGAATGACAATCAAATCCATAATTATGCATTTCTGTGTTGTACAGCTCAGGGACCCATGATGTAATTATGTTACCATAATTCTGCTAACGGGTGTAAATACACTTCACTTACTGTAGTTCAATAACCAAAATAGATTTTTTTCAAACTCAAGGAGCCATGTTATAACTTTTGGAAAACGTGGTCACATAAAAACTTGAGGGAGATTTTACCATAATTCCGTTACCAAAGTTTGCATCTGCACAGTTCTTCCACTTAATTTGTTTTTGTACATTTTTCAGTGGAAATTGTTAAAAGTAGTCCTTGTTCATAAAGTTGTATGGTTTGTTAAACTGTGAAATCAATATTTTTTGTTTGGCATACATTTTAAAGTAGAATTGCCCATATACCTTGCAGTAGACTCACTATCTTTAACACATTGACCTCTTACAGCTGAGTGGGCAGCTGACATTATAGGCTGTTTTATTATATTCAAGCAGCTCTGTAGGGATGTGTAGGAGGGCACGCAATACAAGTGGGGTCAATTACTCCTGGTCTGAGAGCGCAAGACTGTTGCCATACATACACGCCACTAAATAAAGTGAAATAGGCCTACTGTATAAAACATTAGAGGATACAGGCATGGACTTCCACATGGAATCATCTTTCTCCTTCCTGACCTGTGTGGTCATGCGTTAAATAGGCTACCGTGTTACTTTCACCCGGATTCCTCACACCTATGAGTGGAAATGGATGCTGTTTCATGTTTTATGTATATGTTTATACAGTAGTGTATACCGTGTGTGTCTCTGTCTCTCTCATTCTCTCTCTCTCTGTGTGTGTGTGTGTGGTTTCATGTGTGTGCGTCCATGCATGTGCGCATTCGCGTCATGACTGTGTGTTTTGTGTGTGCGTGCATGTGAGTGTACATACAGTGGGGAGAACAAGTATTTGATACACTGCCGATTTTGCAGGTTTTCCTACTTACAAAGCATGTAGAGGTCTGTAATTTTTATCATAGGTACACTTCAACTGTGAGAGACGGAATCTAAAACAAAAATCCTGAAAATCACATTGTATGATTTTTAACTAATTAATTTGCATTTTATTGCATGACATAAGTATTTGATCACCTACCAACCAGTAAGAATTCCGTCTCTCACAGACCTGTTAGTTTTTCTTTAAGAAGCCCTCCTGTTCTCCACTCATTACCTGTATTAACTGCACCTGTTTGAACTCGTTACCTGTATAAAAGACACCTGTCCACACACTCAATCAAACAGACTCCAACCTCTCCACAATGGCCAAGACCAGAGAGCTGTGTAAGGACATCAGGGATAAAATTGTAGACCTGCACAAGGCTGGGATGGGCTACAGGACAATAGGCAAGCAGCTTGGGGAGAAGGCAACAACTGTTGGCGCAATTATTAGAAAATGGAAGAAGTTGAAGATGACGGTCAATCACCCTCGGTCTGGGGCTCCATGCAAGATCTCACCTCGTGGGGCATCAATGATCATGAGGAAGGTGAGGGATCAGCCCAGAACTACACGGCAGGACCTGGTCAATGACCTGAAGAGAGCTGGGACCACAGTCTAAAAGAAAACCATTAGTAACACACTACGCCGTCATGGATTAAAATCCTGCAGTGTACACAAGGTCCCCCTGCTCAAGCCAGCGCATGTCCAGGCCCGTCTGAAGTTTGCCAATGACCATCTGGATGATCCAGAGGAGGAATGGGAGAAGGTCATGTGGTCTGATGAGACAAAAATAGAGCTTTTTGGTCTAAACTCCACTCGCCGTGTTTGGAAGAAGAAGAAGGATGAGTACAACCCCAAGAACACCATCCCAACCGTGAAGCATGGAGGTGGAAACATCATTCTTTGGGGATGCTTTTCTGCAAAGGGGACAGGACGACTGCACCGTATTGAGGGGAGGATGGATGGGGCCATGTATCGCGAGATCTTGGCCAACAACCTCCTTCCCTCAGTAAGAGCATTGAAGATGGGTCGTAGCTGGGTCTTCCAGCATGACAACGACCCGAAACACACAGCCAGGGCAACTAAGGAGTGGCTCCGTAAGAAGCATCTCAAGGTCCTGGAGTGGCCTAGCCAGTCTCCAGATCTGAACCCAATAGAAAATCTTTGGAGGGAGCTGAAAGTCCGTATTGCCCAGCGACAGCCCCGAAACCTGAAGGATCTGGAGAAGGTCTGTATGGTGGAGTGGGCCAAAATCCCTGCTGCAGTGTGTGCAAACCTGGTCAAGAACTACAGGAAACGTATGATCTCTGTAATTGCAAACAAAGGTTTCTGTACCAAATATTAAGTTCTGCTTTTCTGATGTATCAAATACTTATGTCATGCAATAAAATGCAAATTAATTACTTAAAAATCATACAATGTGATTTTCTGGATTTTTGTTTTAGATTCCGTCTCTCACAGTTGAAGTGTACCTATGATCAAAATTACAGACCTCTACATGCTTTGTAAGTAGGAAAACCTGCAAAATCGGCAGTGTATCAAATACTTGTTCTCCCCACTGTATTTCAAAGGATCTATTTGGGCATCACTTACAGTAACTCTTTGATGAGTGCTGGCTGGTTGCCTAAAGGTGTGGTAATGGTTTCTCTCACCACCTAACATGGGGGCTGTTTTTGAGCTATATTTAGAGGGGGAGGTCAGGCCTGAAAAATACTGGGTGATGATGATGTGATGAAATGATGAGCCACCCCAAGGATCAAATGTCTTCTATCCAAACATAGTAAACACATACTTTCTTTGTAATTACTTTTCCTGGTGTCAGGAAAATTATGATGGGAAAAGAAATAATAAAATATAATTTGGAACACTTTAAGACCTATTACACACAGACACACACACACACACACACACACAAACACACACACTCGCTCTATCTATTATTATAAGTAATGACATGGGCAGTGTTAGCCTAACTCCTATTTGATGGGTATCTGTGGAATTATTTTGTCTAAGGCGCACATTCCGCTCGCAGCGCAAGTAGGTGACGCTGACTGTTGAAGTGACATCAACCCACCGCTAGTAGCCTGCTCCGAGCATTCCTCTTCGTTCCGTCCACATGCATTCATTCTCGTTTCGCTAAAGGAGGTGTAGTTTATCCGATTGTTGCTGCTAAAAGGGGTTGGACAAAAATATTTTTCACCATGAACAACTGTAATAGCTTCGTCAACATGGCGTCGATAGGAGATTTCGACCCGCTCAATGCTTCCATCCCCGCCACCAAAGTTGAAATCACAGTGTCTTGCAGGTAAGATAATGGTTTCAGTGTAACCCATTTTTTTGTCGGGTGTTGATATGACTGTTGTCACGGTAGAAGGATATGGTATGGGCAAGTATTCCGGGTTTTATCTGCCATTCCAATTGGCCAACTGTCAAACAAGTTCTGGTTGTAGTAACATTTTGAAAAGTCAATGTTGTTCAACCAACGGCACTGTTTCTAATTATTTTAGGCTACATTGTATCTAGATAAGAGTGAGGTGTTCAAGTTGTTACTTTGTTTTAGTTTTGGGTGGTAAGTTTACAATTAACTTTCGAACTGTAGTATGTCAGGTATATAATAGGCAGTAACCTGGCATTCTGCCTGTTAGAGGACTGGCAATGGACATCAACAGGCTTTAATAGGCATCATCAACAATACCAACATTCCCTATGTTGGTATACTGCCGTATGTTAGAAGGCTGTTCTCACCGAATAATTTGACACTTATTTTATTCTGACTCGTGGCTTGTTGTGGGCTGTCACTCACGAACTGAACAGAGGAACATAAATAGATTTACATTGACATTTTACAAAAGGTAAGCTATATGCCAAGAGTAGGCTAGGGATTTGATGTAGCATAGCCTACGTGCAGCGACAGACAGACTAGTGTATTTGCGGGTTGAGGGTGTATCACTAGCCCTTTCATACCCACCCTGTCTCTCTGGAGCGGTGGCTTCCTGTTGCGTAACGGCTCCCCCCGTCCCTGCCAAACCTTATGTATTTTTAAGGGGTCCCTTAAGAATAGATCAACTGAGGGAATGCTTCTCTCACTGGAATGGGAATCATCGTTTTGTCACTGGACTGTCACTCAATATTTAATCAACTGATATTGAAGGAAAGACGACACACACAGTGAGACTTTGTAAGCGCTCAATAACACGTCATAGTGAAACAACGTGTTGGCCTACATCCCAAGGAAATTCCCTTTCGATCTCTCACAGTGGACTCAATTGAATAAAAGGGAAATTAATTTCGCAATAACCACACACAATAAACAATAACTAGTTACACAATATCTGACCATACCATACTGAACCAGTAGCCTACTTCTCTAGGGGAATCAATCCATTAAAATGTGTTATTTCTATCATCTCCAGGGAATAAGTCACATATTACCCCTTATGTGTCAGCCTCTGAAGAAGAGATGGAGGGTTGTGGCACTATATACATAAGGGATGTTAGGTAAATGCTGGTACTGAGTCACGCTCTAGTGCCTGCTGGGCATAGAGGGGGTCTGTAGGGAATGCCTTCACACTCATTACAACCCAGAGAGGAGGTGAGGTACCATGGTAACGTGGCCAGGTGTGTGTGTGTGTCCTTGCCTGAAAGGCTCTGATCTCTCGTCCTCTCTCTCTATCACAACACCACACACACACACACACACACACACACACACACACACACACACACACACACACACACACACACACACACACACACACACACAAACAAGGCTCTGCTCTCAAACACACTCACACATAACACACACACACACACACACACACACACACACACACACACACACACACACAAGCATGCACTGTGTGTCTGACGAAAGGATAAGAGTCCCTCCCTCTCTTTCTCTCTCTCTTGCTCTATCTCTCATTCTGACTTACTTTCTTCTCTCTGCCCAGAGCTCCAATGGAGGCCCAGACTGTTAGTACAGATAACTATATCTCTTCCCTCCCTGCCTGCAGTCATCTGATGTCATGTTTACATGTGGGTACGGTAGGCTACTGTAGTTGGATGGCTCTGCTCTGGTTAGGTTGGGCTATGCCTATTTACTGTCCTCATGACACGGTAAAGTTCTGTGTGGACCAGAGTCCAGCTAATATGAATAAGTTGGTGGATATTTATGAGGTGTTCTTCCCTGCTGGATTTCTCAGTACCCCTCGGATCCTCCTGGGTAAATTGCTCCTTGGCTTGGTGTAATAAAGCGGGCCTAACTGTTTCATGAAGTATTTTATTGTACAAGCACTGTATTCCCAATCCAGTGATTGGTTCTACCGCTCTCTGAGTTAGAATGCATGAATTGTTCGGATATTGCATTATCTTGCTATTTCCGTGCATGGTACATAAATCTGATTTGTGGTATCTGGCTGGTTGTCTCTGTGGTACTGTAGTTCAGTGTGTGGTTCCCTGTTGTTTAGGGGAACATCACTCATGTGTGGTGTCTGGCTGTGCTTATGGTAATCTTTGGTGTCTGGGTTTCTCAGTGCTTGTTCAGGGATGTGTCTAATCAGTGATAGGAGCACAGGTGTCAGAGCTGGAGGCCTCATTACCTCACTGATTGAAGAGGAGGGCAGGGGGGCACCAGGAGCTCCACAGGGACCAGGGGTACCTTGACATGTTTGGGCCCAGCTGTGTACCCTTTCTCCCCTTTTCTCACACCTCTCGCTCTCTCACTCGTCTTGTCTCTCGCTCGTTCCTCTCTTTCCCTCTCTTTTTCCTGGATACCTGTCAATGTGTCTGTCCCCTCTCCCTGTCTCTTTCCTCTCTCCCCTTCCCCCTCTCTTTCCCCCTCTCTCCTGGGTTTTCTTTCCCTGTCAGTGTGTAACTGACTCTGACAGCGTCCTTAGATGTCAGATCTCCCTCTCCATCTCGTTCTCTGTGAGACTGCCTCTCCTCTTATCAACACAACTGTCACCAATTGGCCGACTTAATGACAGCCACTATTATCAATCCAAAAGTTTTGTGGTAGTTTTTTCTTGAGTTTATTTCAGGTTGACCATGCCTGACTGTTTCTCAGTGCTTACCCTCCCCTACTCCCTAAAAGACTGTTGTTTGAGGGAGTAAGTTTGTTTTGGCCTGAAACACAGCACAACCTCAGGGATAAGAAACCCCCCGGTGTGTTCTCCGAACACCAAAATGTAAATAAACATGTTTAATTATAAATCTACAAATCTAATCCAGAGAGTCAGGGAAAGCTTGCTGGGCCAGTGCTCCCTTAAACAAATCATATCTCAATGGGATTCACCTAGATAACTAAAGGATACTTATATACACTGCTCAAAAAAATAAAGGGAACACTTAATCAACACAATGTAACTCCAAGTCAATCCCACTTCTGTGAAATCAAACTGTCCACTTAGGAAGCAACACTGATTGACTATACATTTCACATGCTGTTGTGCAAATGGAATAGACAAAAGGTGGAAATTATAGGCAATTAGCAAGACACCCCCAATAAAGGAGTGGTTCTGCAGGTGGTGACCACAGACCACTTCTCAGTTCCTATGCTTCCTGGCTGATGTTTTGGTCACTTTTGAATGCTGGCGGTGCTTTCACTCTAGTGGTAGCATGAGACGGAGTCTACAACCCACACAAGTGGCTCAGGTAGTGCAGCTCATCCAGGATGGCACATCAATGCGAGCTGTGGCAAGAAGGTTTGCTGTGTCTGTCAGCGTAGTGTCCAGAGCATGGAGGCGCTACCAGGAGACAGGCCAGTACATCAGGAGACGTGGAGGAGGCCGTAGGAGGGCAACAACCCAGCAGCAGGACCGCTACCTCCGCCTTTGTGCAAGGAGGAGCACTGCCAGAGCCCTGCAAAATGACCTCCAGCAGGCCACAAATGTGCATGTGTCTGCTCAAACGGTCAGAAACAGACTCCATGAGGGTGGTATGAGGGCCTTACAGCCCAACACCGTGCAGGACGTTTGGCATTTGCCAGAGAACACCAAGATTGGCAAATTCGCCACTGGCGCCCTGTGCTCTTCACAGATGAAAGCAGGTTCACGCGCACATGTGACAGACGTGACAGAGTCTGGAGACGCCGTGGAGAACGTTCTGCTGCCAGCATGACCGGTTTGCCGGTGGGTCAGTCATGGTGTGGGGTGGCATTTCTTTGGGGGGCCGCACAGCCCTCCATGTGCTCGCCAGAGGTAGCCTGACTGCCATTAGGTACCGAGATGAGATCCTCAGACCCCTTGTGAGACCATATGCTGGTGCGGTTGGCCCTGGGTTCCTCCTAGACAATGCTAGACCTCATGTGGCTGGAGTGTGTCAGCAGTTCCTGCAAGAGGAAGGCATTGATGCTATGGACTGGCAGACTGGCAGACCCGTTCCCCAGACCTGAATCCAATTGAGCACATCTGGGACATCATGTCTCGCTCCATCCACCAACGCCACGTTGCACCACAGACTGTCCAGGAGTTGGCGGATGCTTTAGTCCAGGTCTGGGAGGAGATCCCTCAGGAGACCATCCGCCACCTCATCAGGAGCATGCCCAGGCATTGTAGGGAGGTCATACAGGCACGTGGAGGCCACACACACTACTGAGCCTCATTTTGACTTGTTCTAAGGACATTACATCAAAGTTGGATCAGCCTGTATTGTGGTTTTCCACTTTAATTTTGAGTGTGACTCCAAATCCAGACCTCCATGGGTTGATAAATTTGATTTCCATTGATAATTGTTGTGTGATTTTGTTGTCAGCACATTCAACTATGTAAAGAAAAAAGTATTTAATAAGAATATTTCATTCATTCAGATCTAGGATGTGTTATTTTAGTGTTCCCTTTTTTTTTTTTTGGAGCAGTGTATATATATGGTCCCGTGTGGCTCAGTTGGTAGAGCATGGCGCTTGCAACGCCAGGGTTGTGGGTTCATTCCCCACGGGGGGACCAGGATGAATATGTATGAACTTTCCAATTTGTAAGTCGCTCTGGATAAGAGCGTCTGCTAAATGACTTAAATGTAATGTAAATATATATTTCTCCTCTGGCTGTTGGAACAAAATGCTCTCTCTCTCTGTCTCTCTCTCTGTCTCTGTGTGTGCGTAATGGCTTGGCAGCCCTCCTGTATCCTGTCTGTCTGCTTAGTTTATGGAACTGAATGATGGCCTTTCATTAGAAAGGGTAAATGGAAAGTAAGAGTGGAAACATGGCTCTAGGTGTGGGTCGCCTTGGACATCTTTCAGGTGACAGTCACAGGGTTATTGATGATGGCCAGTTTGGGGCCTGGATGATGTCAGATATTCATTAGCTCGGGGACGGGGACGGGGTGATGTGCGCAGACTGGTGATTCGCAGACTGTTGCGGTTCATCATTCGCCCATGTTGTCCTATAGCAATGATGCCACATATGCTCCCGGCAGGCCCATTTATTCAGGAAAGCTAACGTTTAAATATTTGTCATTTCACTTTTAAAGTATGTTACCTTTTTATATGTGGCATAAACACAACCAGTCACAGTGTTTTAATCTGATTTAAGTTACTTCAAAAGTCTCCTTTAGGCATATGCACGTTCGTCCAAAATATAATTCCAGCATCCTCATAATGGCTTGACATTAACTAGGTTTCCATCCAACCTTTTTGTGTGAGTAAAGTACATGTCGGATAACAACTATCACGCTATCAGGGGAAAGCAGGCAATTGAAATAATGATGAACTTTACAGGGTGGTGAAAGTGCAAGGTGATGAGCTTGATGCTCCTTTCAATAAATATCGAGGGTCTTATTCTGATGACCTGATCATCGATGCTTGACTGCTGTTTGACAAATAAAAATGATATCGCGCTTTTGTCCACAATAATCTCATCATGTAGGTTATACCCACACTGTATCTGCGAGCTGTGTGCTAGAGCGCACGTACCAATACCAGACTGGGCATATTCGCTATACCTGATGGTAAAACCATCAGTAGGCCTAAAGTTGAAAATGTGATGGAAAACGATTAATTTTTGATTCAGTACATGGGAATTTAACTGCAAAAGTTATTTTTATGTGCACTACGTATTTTTCGCACATACTTTTATCGGCAAGCCTTCGATACTGGGTAGGCCTCCCAAGATAGGGCGGGATATATTTTCTGTTGGCCGAGATTGACATAGTCTATTTATTGTGGTGTTGAAAACGCAAAGCATGATATTGAAGCGCCCGAAGTCGTTATGCTTTGTTTATCGATTGTGTGATACAGAAACCTGTTGGTGGAAAATGTGTTGCATATACAGTATTTTATATAATTATAAATATGGCATCAAAATGTTGAACATCGGATTTCCCCCTTGGCTCTGATTGTAATGTACGCCTAATGAAACAAGCAGGGAGCTCGTCCGTGGTGGTCGGTGAACCCCCCACCTTCTGGCCCTTAGCCCTGCTTGGCATCGACTGTGCCACAAAAGCATGCTGCAGTGGCAAAGCCGATATCAACATTTTATAAACACAGGGTTTCTACAGCTATTGTTATTTGTTATCGTAAACATTACAAGTACAAGGGGAGGGTCATATGAAATAGTTTTTATGAAATGTCCCTAATTCACGTAAATCCTGCCTCAAAGGCAATGCAATTGGTTGCATGCTCAGGGTGCGTCTTAATACTCTAAAGTGTCATCCTGGCTTTTTCTTTATTTGTTTGCGCCAAATTGAGAAGACAGGATTGGTGAGACCAGAATGGAGGATTTAAAAAATATTTTAACTAGGCAAGTCAGTTAAGAACAAATTCTTATTTACAATGACGGTCTACCGGGGAACATAGGCAGAACGACAGATTTTTACCTCGTCAGCTCGGGGATTCGATCCAGCAACCTTTCGGTTACTGGCCCAACGCTCTAACCTGCCGCCCCAGGATGCAAAGTGTGCGAGCTAGGTTACTCACTTTAGACCTGTCCAGGACTCACAGATCACCATGGATAAAGGAAAGGGAGGCAACAAGAGGAAGCTGTTGTCGAATATTGACACGCAGCCCTGGCTAGAAATAACAGATAAGAGATCAAATAAGAAAAATGGAATTAATCTGGGTCGTGTGAATGTAAACTTCCCCTTTCTCTGTCAGAGACTAGAACCTGGATCACATGCATGATTTGTCCATACCAGGCGAAGGCAGGCGGAACATTCCAATATCCAATAGCCATGTTTGCTTGCAGTCATAAAACATGTGCACAACACACACAGACACACATGCACACACACACACACACACATTTGATTGGCTCCAACCCAACAGTCACAAGTGATAATAAAGACGATTCACTCTTATCTACAACATACTTTCAGAAAAGGAACTAGTTCTATCCTACTTCCGAGCTGGAGACAGGCTACTAGCCTATAAATTATAGATCCAGATCTGTTTTTTTTTTATGATAGAAACCCAACAACACTCAACTAGTTCCTCTCTTGTCTTGAAGGTTATTTTTGGTTCCCTCTTTGACTCTAGGAAGTGATTGTATTTCCCTTTTGGATCCATAAAGATCAGCTAATGGCTTGTATTGGAGAAGTGACAAAAGTGTCTGGATGGATTGAGCTGAGACGGGCCATGCTGTGGCCTGGTTCAATACGACTCGGAGAAAGACAGGAAGATACCTCCATTGTATCTCACATAGGAGAGGAGGATGAAAAGAGAGTGGAAAGACAGGCAAAAGACTGCCGATCCATGATCAATGGACATTTGGCTGGAACTGTGGGAGCTGAATGGATTTTGGAAGACCTTACAGGAGCAAAGCAATCAGTGGGATTTGCAATTTGGCTGAAAACATATGGAGCTAAAATGAAATTGGAAGACATGGTCTCTGAGCCTGGGTAATTGTGTGTGTGTGTGTGTGTGTGTGTGTGTGTGTGTGTGTGTGTGTGTGTGTGTGTGTGTGTGTGTGTGTGTGTGTGTGTGTGTGTGTGTGTGTGTGGGTCCTGCCATGTAATGGGGTTTGGGTCTGCTTGGGGAGTCTAGCACACCTCGTAAAGATCCACACACAGAGGAAATGACTATTGACCGCTCCAACTGCTCTGAGGTGATTTTCTACAGGGCTGGGAAAAATGTGTGCAAATTGTGTGCAATTTCCATGTAGTGTGTTTAATCTGTATTGCTGGGAATACAATTTTATAACGATACTTAGGTGCCGATAGAATATGTGTAACAGTATAACTTTAGACCGTACCCTCGCGAACCAGGGACCCTCTGCACACATCAACAACAGCATCGTCATCACCCACGAAGCATCGTTACCCATCGCTCCACAAAAGCCGCGGCCCTTGCAGAGAAAGGGGAACCACTACTTCAAGGTTTCAGAGCAAGTGACGTCACCAACTGAAAGGCTGCTAGCGCGCACCACAGCTACCTAGCTAGCCATTTCACATCGGTTACATTCACCCCCCTTTCGACCTCCTCCTTTTCCGCAGCAACCAGTGATCTGGGTCAACAGAATCAATGTAACAGTTTAACTTTAGTCCGTCCCCTCGCCCCGGGCGCGAACCAGGGACCCTCTGCACACATCAACAACAGCCACCCACGAAGCATCGTTACCCATCGCTCCACAAAGGCCGCGGCCCTTGCAGAGCAAGGGGAACCACTACTTCAAGGTTTTAGAGCAAGTGATGTCACCGACTGAAAGGCTGCTAGCGCGCACCACAGCTACCTAGCTAGCCATTTCACATCGGTTACATATGTATTACGATTATATATGTATTTCAATTCGAAACTGTGATTTTATTGCGATTTGATGTCCCAAACATATTGCTCACTGTGTCTGCTGCAGAGTGACAAGTAAATGCATGAGAAAGCGAGTTTTAATTAGTCAGGGAAATAAAAGTGGTGAAAACATCTTAGCCTGGCTCACTATTTAAAAACCTACAGTAACAATTTTTTACAATAAAAATAAAAAATAAATATTGCGATATGTAACTGTATCGATTTATTTTTCACCCATCACAAGTAATCTGTGTGTTGTGTGATTTAGTGTGTTTCTTTGCTTCCATGCTCATTGTTGAACCACAGAAGGTAAAGTTTGTGACTCATATTGGATTTGTTTTTCCTCTTTCTCTCTCAATTCAGTTAAATTAAAAGGGGCTTTAATGACATGAGAAACAAATATTTACTTTGCCAAACCAAGTGAAATAAACAACAAAAATTAGAAGAAACAAAACAAAAAAACTATCAGAAATTATATTGAACTTAAATATAAACACAACAGGTAAAGTGTTGTTTCCATGTTTCATAAGCACAAGATATAAGGGCCCAGGGCGAGACCCAGATGCAGACACGGGTCTCTGATATTTATTAGTATCCAAGGGGCAGGCAAGAGACTGGTCGTGGACAGGCAAAAGATCATAACAAGGTCAGAGTTCAGGAGGTACAGAGTGGCAGGCAGGCTCGAGGTCAGGGCAGGCAGTATGGTCAGGCAGGTGGGTTCAGAGTCAAGGCAGGCAAGGGTCAAAACCGGGAGCACTAGCAAAAGACAGAGAAGAGGAAAAAGCAGGAGCACGGAGTAACATTCTGGTTGACTTGACAAAACAAGACGAACTGGCACACAGACAGAAAACACAGGTATAAATACCCAGGGGATAATGGGGAAGATGGGTGACACCTGGAGGGGGTGGAGACAAGCACAAGGACAGGTGAAACGGATCAGGTTTGACAGTACCCCCCCCCCCCCCCCCCCTCTAGGGGCGCCACCTGGCGTCCTACCTGGGCGAGTACCTGGTTGACAGGGGTGCTGGCGGTGGAAGTCGGCGTTGAGGGCTTGGTCCAGGATGTCTCTAGCGGGGACCCAGCACCCCTCCTCTGGGCCATAACCCTCCCAGTCAACCAGGTACTGGAAGCCCCTGCCCCGCAGTCGAACACTCAGGAGGCTTCTCACCGTGTATGCCGGATGGCCATCAATGACACAGGGCGGAGGGGTGGGCCTGGAAACAGAAAACAAGGGGCTGTGAGACACAGGCTTAATCCTAGACACATGGAACGTAGGGTGAATATGGAGGGTACGGGGTAACAAAAGATGAACGGCTGTGGAACTAAGGCCTCTCGAGATGGGGAAAGGGCCACTGAAATGTGGGGAAAGTTTGCGGGACTCCACCCGAAGGGGCAGGTCCCATGTGGATAGCCATACCCTCTGCCCAATGCAATAGCGAGGAGCTGGAGTGCGGCGGCGGTCCGCTTGTTGACGATACCTGGAGTAGGTCTTGAGAAGCTCCGCTCGGGCTCTTCTCCAGGTACGCCGACAGCGGCGGACGAACATCTGGGCCGAGGTTATGTTGACTTCCTGCTCTTCTATCAGCGGAGGCTGATACCCCATGGAGCACTCAAAAGGGGAGAGTCACTTAACTGAACAGGGAAGAGTGTTCTGGACATACTCCACCCAGACCAGTTGTCGGCTCCAGGTAGTGGGGTTGGTCGAGACGAGGCATCTGAAGGTTGTTTCCAGGTCTTGGTTTGCTCGCTCCGACTGGCCGTTGGATTGGGGTTGGAATTCGGAGGACAGGCTGGCCGACGACCCAATAAGGGTGCAGAACGGCTTCCAGAACTGAGGACCCCGGTCGGAGACCATGTCCACTGGGAGTCCGTGGATCCTGAAGACGTGCTGCACCATGAGCTGGGCCGTCTCTTTTAGAGGTCGACCGATTAATCGGAATGGGCCGATTTCAAGTTTTCATAACACTCGGAAATCGGTAATTTTGGACGCCGATTTTGCCGATTTATTATTTTTTAATATATATATATATTTTTTACACCTTTATTTAACTAGGCAAGTCAGTAAAGAACACATTCTTATTTTCAATGACGGCCTAGGAACGGTGGGTTAACTGCCTTGTTCAGGGGCAGAACGACAGATTTTTACCATGTCAGCTAAGGGATTCAATCTTGCAACCTTACGGTTAACTAGTCCAACGCTCTAACCACCTGCCTCACGAGGAGCCCGCCTGTTACGCAAATGCAATAAGAAGCCAAGGTAAGTTGCTAGCTAGCATTAAACTTATCTTATAAAAAACAATCAATCAATAATAATCACTAGTTATAACTACACATGGTTGATGATATTACTAGTTTATCTAGTGTGTCCTGTGTTGCATATAATCGATGCAGTGCGTATTCGCGAAAAAGGACTGTCGTTGCTCCAACGTGTACCTAACCATAAACATCAATGCCTTTCTTAAAATCAATACACAGAAGTATATATTTTTAATCCTGCATATTTAGCTCAAGGAAATCCAGGTTAGCAGGCAATATTAACCAGGTGAAATTGTGTCACTTCTTTTGCGTTCATTGCACGCAGAGTCAGAGTATATGCAACAGTTTGGGCCGCCTGGCTCATTGCGAACTAATTTGCCAGAATTTAATGTAATTATGACATAACATTGAAGTTTGTGCAATGTAACAGGAATATTTAGACTTATGGATGCCACCCGTTAGATAAAATACGGAACGGTTCCGTATTTCACTGAAAGAATAAACGTTTTGTTTTCGAGATGATAGTTTCCGGATTCAACCATATTAATGACCGAAGGCTTGTATTTCTGTGTGTTATTATGTTATGATTAAGTCTATGATTTGATAGAGCAGTCTGACTGAGCGGTGGTAGGCAGCAGCAAGCTCGTAAGCATTCATTCAAACAGCACTTTCGTGCATTTTCCAGCAGCTATTGTGCTGTTTATGACTTCAAGCATATCAACTCCCGAGATTAGGCTGGTGTAACCGATGTTAAATGGCTAGCTAGTTAGCGGGGTGCGCGCTAATAGCGTTTCAAACGTCACTCGCTCTGAGACTTGGAGTAGTTGTTCCCCTTGCTCTGCATGGGTAACGCTGCTTCGAGGGTGGCTGTTGTCGATGTGTTCCTGGTTCGAGCCCAGGTAGCGGCGAGGAGAGGGATGGAAGCTATACTGTTACACTGGCAATACGAAAGTGCCTATAAGAACATCCAATAGTCAAAGGAATATGAAATACAAATCGTATAGAGAGAAATAGTCCTATAATTCCTATAATAACTACAACCTAAAACTTCTTACCTGGGAATATTGAAGACTCATGTTAAAAGGAACCACCAGCTTTCATATGTTCTCATGTTCTGAGCAAGGAACTTAAACGTTAGCTTTCTTACATGGCACATATTGCACTTTTACTCTCTGCACTTTTACTTTCTTCTCCAACACTTTGTTTTTGCATTATTTAAACCAAATTGAACATGTTTCATTATTTATTTGATGCTAAATGGATTTTATTGATGTATTATATTAAGTTAAAATAAGTGTTCATTCAGTATTGTTGTAATTGTCATTATTAGAAATAAACTAAGAAAATTGTCAGATTAATTGGTATCGGCTTTTTTTGGTCCTCCAATAATAGGTATCGGTATCGGCGTTGAAAAATCATAATCGGTCGACCTCTAGTCTCTTTGGCAGAGGGTAGTTTGGGGAGAGGGATGAAATGGGCAGCGTTGGAAAACCGCTCCACTACTGTCAGAATTGCGGTGTTGCCATCAGACGGAGGGAGCCCAGTGACAAAGTCCAGGGAGATATGGGACCAGGGACGATGCGGGACAGGTAGTGGCTGAAGAAGGCCGGAAGGGGCTTGCCTCAGTCTTATTCTGAGCACAAACGGTGCATGTGGCGACGAAGGCAGAGAGGCATCAGGAACCATTGTGGGCCTTCAGAAATCTTGTCGGAGGAAGGCCATGACAGGTAAGCCCTGAGGAATGAGCCCATTCCAGGACCCGGGACCGGACTGAATTAGGGGCGAACAACCGGTTAGCCAGGCCACCTCCAGGGGCAGGCTGGGAACATTGTGTCTTGCGGACCAGGGTCTCAATACGCCAGCCCACAGCAGCCGCTAGGCATGATGTGGGGAGGATGGTCTAGGAGTCAGAGGATGTGGCAACGGGACTGTACAGGCAAGAGAGGGCATCAGGTTTAACATTCTTGGACCCTGGGCGATAGGAAATGGTGAAGTTGAACCTGGTGAATAACAGAGCCCACCAGGCCTGCCTGGAGTTAAGGCGCTTGGCTGTGCGGAGATATTCCAAATTCTTGTAGTCGGTCCAAACCAAAAATGGATGTTCTGCTCCCTCCAGCCAGTGTCTCCACTCCTCCAGCGCCATCTTGACCGCCAGGGGTTCTCGGTTACCCACGTCGTAGTTTCTTTCTGCAGAGTTGAGACGATGGGACAGGAAGGCACAGGGATGGAGCTTTTGGTCCTGGATGGATCTCTGGAACAGGATAGCCCCCACTCCAATGTCAGAAGCATTGACCTCAACCACCAACTGAGGGGACGGATCCAATCCACTACTGCTTTCACCTTTTCATCTGGACCATCTGGACATTTCCTTCAGCGATTACATATCCCAGAAAGGAGAGGGTAGAACAGTGGAACTCACATTTCTCCACTTTCATAAATAACTGGTTCTCCAGGAGGCACTGAAGGACATGTCAAACATGGAGGATGTGTTCTTGGGCAGAACGGGAAAAAAACAGGATGTCGTCGAGGTAGACAAACACGAAATGATTTAACATATCCTGGAGCACATCGTTTACCAGGCCCTGGAAGACCACGTTGGTGTGACCAAACAGCATGACCAGGTACTCATGTCCACTGGCAGTGTTGAAGGCTGTCTTCCACTCATCCCCTTCGCGTATCCAAACCAGGTGGTAGGAATACCAAAAGTTCAGCTTGGAGAAGATGGTAGCGCCCTGGAGAGGTTCGAAAGCCGAGGAGAGGAATGGTAGGGGGTAACGATTCTTGATCGTTATGTCATTAAGGCCCCGGTAGTCAATGCACGGACGCAGGGTCTTGTCCTTCTTTTCCACAAAGAAAACCCTACACCGGCAGGGGATGCAGAAGGACGGATGCATCTAGCAGCCAGAGAATCTTCAATATACTCCTCCATGGCCTTGGTCTCTGGGATAGGGAATATAGCCGACCACGAGGCGGTGTGGTACCTGGGAGAAGGTCAATGGCACAATCGTAGGGATGATGCAGGGGAAGAGAAGTAGCCCGTGCCTTGCTGAAGACTTCCAGGAGGTCATGGTACTCTGCGGGGACGACAGAGAAATCCAAAGCTTGACTTAAGCTCTGAGAAGGCCGTCTTGGGGAAGGCTGCGCTGCTTTGAGGCAATGAGAATGGCAGAACGGACTCCAACCCAGGATTGAACTCGTGGTCCAGTTAATAACGGGGTTGTGTTTTTGGAGCCAAGAAAATCCCAAAACAATAGGAACATGGGGGGACTCAATGATGAGAAGCTGCATAGCCTCACTGTGATTTCCTGAAACCAGCAAATTAACAAGAACAGTGCTGTGGGTAACTCTACCAATGGAGCGGCCGTCCAGTGCTCTAGCGTCCATGGAAACAGAGAGGAGTTGAGTGGGGATACCTAATTCAGAAACTAGGGTAGCGTCCGTAAAACTCTCATCTAGCTCTGCCCAGTTGCATAGGTTCCGGTGTATCTGACTCAACCGTCGCCGATGATTCTCGAGGGAATTCGGGTGGCTTCGGGTCTTCTCGGAAATACTGCCTTCGGGGACTTCCGGATTCCTTCGGAGATGAACGAGCAGCAGCGGATGAATGAGTGTGCCCAAGACCAGACCACCTCTCACTCCTGCATTCCCGTAGACGCCCATCAATCCTAAGAGTAAGGGCGAGGACAGGTGAAACAGATCAGGGTGTGACAAAAAGCTTATTTCTCTCAAATGTTATGCACAAATTTGTTTACATTGTTTACATACAGCATTTCTACTTTGCCAACATAATCCATCCACCTAACAAGTGTGGCATAACAAGAAGCTGATTAAACAGCATGACCATTACACAAGTGCACCTTGTGCTGGCGACAATAAAAGGCCACTTTAAAATATGCAGTTTTGTCACACAGCACAATGCCACAGATGTCTCAAGTTTTGAGGGAGCGTGCAATTGGCATGCTGACTGCAGGAATGTCGCTGTTGCCAGAGAATTGAATTTTCATTTCTCTACCATAAGCCCCCTCCAGCATTGTTTTAGAGAATTTGGTAGTACGTCCGACCGGCCTCACAACCGCAGACCATGTCTAACCACGCCAGCCCAGGACCTCCACATCTGGCTCCTTCACTTGTAGGATCATCTAAGACCAACCAATATCCAGCAACTGGACAGCTGATGAAACTGTGGCTTTGCACAACCAAAGAATTTCTACACAAACTGTCAGAAACTGTCTCGGGAAGCTCATCGTACTCACCAGGGTCTTGACCTGACTGCAGTTTGGCATCATAACTGACTTCAGTGGGCAAATGCTCACCTTCGATGGCAACTGGCATGCTGGAGAAGTGGACTCTTTATGGATGTATCCCGGTTTCAACTGTACCGGGCAGATGGCGAGTATGGCGCTGTGTGGGTGAGAGGTTTGCTGATGTCAACGTTGTGAACAGAGTGCCCCGTGGTGGGGTTATGGTATGGGCAGGCATAAGCTTCGGCCAACGAACACAATTGCATTTTATCGATGGCAATTTGAATGAGATAGCGTGACGAGATCCTGAGGCCCATTGTCGTGCGCCGCCATCACCTCATGTTTCAGCATGATAATGCACAGCCCCATTTCTCAAGGATCAGTAGATAATTCCTGGAAGCTGAAAATGTCCCAGTTTTTCCTTGGCCTGCATACTCACCAGACATGTCACATATTGATCATGTTTGGGATGCTCTGGATTAGGGCTGGGCGATATGGCCTAAAACTCATATCTTGATATTTTTTATATATTTCTTTACTTATGGGTGATTTCAAGATTATATATCTCGATTTAAAAAATATATATAAAAACATCTAAGCTTTGTTGTACAATTAAAGGTCAAATACACTACATTTAAATCTGTCAGCAATAATCTAATGATTTCAGAGATTGTAAAATTATACCTAGGCTGAATATATATGCCTTCCACAACCATAAAACCAACTAATAATGTCATTATTTTATCAAAATAGTTGTACTGGCTTTTCTTTTCAATAAACACTGATTTGGTTTTCAGGTCTGTCTATAAAAATGCTAATTTTGTTACAAATTTAACCTGAACCACGCATAATGCACATTCACTAACAATGCAGCAGGCATCGTAGAAAATTAACACTGTTTATGAGACCAATCTCTCAAGCACAAGCCAACGTGCTAGCGAGTAGCCAGCTAATATTTATATTTCAAGTTTAGCCAACTTGGATCTAGGTATAATTTCACAAGCTCTGAATTCATCTAACAAGGCAAAACAGTTGAATTGTTCGTCTCCAACTGTTTGAACAGCATGCTAGCCTGTCCACTTTGTTCAGTGGTAGGTAGGCCACAAATCAAGTGGCCTACCTAATTTCTTTGAATTGGAACGAGTTGCAAATTCCTTATATAATGATTGTATGCTTATTGCACATTTATAAAACAGACTACACAGCTAGTATAACAATCTTTATTTGACTAAAATGCTGCTAGCGATACGTGGTACCGTAATGTGCGTGCGCACGACCAAACAGAATGAATGTTCATTGGTACATCCGATTTAGTAGCGTCTGCTCAAAATTGAGGGGATGAAACATAAACAGGTTCTGCCCCTGAACAAGGCAATTAACCCACTGTTCCTAGGCCATCATTGTAAATAAGAATTTGTTCTGAACTGACTTGCCTAGAAAATTTGTAATTGTATATACAGTTGAAGTCGGAATTTTGCATACACCTTAGCCAAATACATTTAAACTCAGTTTTTCACAATTCCTGTCATTTAATCCTTGTAAAAATTCCCTGCCTTAGGTCAGTTAGGATGACCACTTTATTTTAAGAATGTGAAATGTCAGAATAATAATAGAGAGAGAATGATTTATTTCAGCTTTTATTTCTTTCATCACATTCCCAGTGGGTCAGAAGTTTACATGCACTCAATTAGTATTTGGTAGCATTGCCTTTAAATTGTTTAACTTGGGTCAAATGTTTTGGGTAGCCTTCCACAAGTTTCCCACAATAAGTTGGGTGAATTTTGGCCCATTCCTCCTGACAGAGCTGGTGTAACTGAGTCAGGTTTGTAGGCCTCCTTGCTCGCACACGCATTTTCAGTTCTGCCAACAAATGTTCTATGGGATTGAGGTCAGGGCTTTGTGATGGCCACTCCAATACCTTGACTTTGTTATCCTTAAGCCATTTTGCCACAACTTTGAAAGTATGCTTGGGGTCATTGTCCATTTGGAAGACCCATTTGCGACCAAGCTCTAACTTGACGTCTTGAGATGTTGCCTCAATATATCCACATAATTGTCCATCCTCATGATGCCATCTATTTTGTGAAGTGCACCATTCCCTCCTGAAGCAAAGCACCCCCACAACATGATGCTGCCACCCCCGTGCTTCACGGTTGGGATGGTGTTCTTTGGCTTGCAAGCCTCCCCCTTTTTCCTCCAAACATAACGATGGTCATTATGGCCAAACAGTTCTATTTTTGTTTCATCAGACCAGAGGACATTTCTCCAAAAAGTACGATCTTTGTCCCCATGTGCAGTTGCAAACTGTAGACTGGATTTTTTTATGACGGTTTTGGAGCAGTGGCTTCTTCCTTGCTGAGCGGCCTTTCAGGTTGTGTCGATATAGGACTCGTTTTACTGTGGATATAGATACTTTTGTACCTGTTTCCTCCAGCATCTTCACAAGGTCCTTTGCTGTTGTTCTGGGATTGATTTGCACTTTTCGCACCAAAGTACGTTCATCTCTAGGAGACAGAACGCGTCTCCTTCCTGAGCGGTATGACGGCTGCATGGTCCCATGGTGTTTATCCTTACTATTGTTTGTACAGATGAACGTGGTGCCTCCAGGCGTTTGGCAATTGCTCCTAAGGATGAACCAGACATGTGGAGGTCTACAATTTTTTTTCTGAGGTCTTGGCTGATTTCTTTTGATTTTCTCATGATGTCAAGCAAAGAGGAACTGAGTTTGAAGGTAGGACCTTGAAATACATCCATAGGTACACCTCTATTTGACTCAAATTATGTCAATTAGCCTATCAGAAGCTTCTAAAGACATGACATCATTTTCTGGAATTTTCCAAGCTGTTTAAAGGCACAGTCAACTTAGTGTATGTAAACTTCTGACCCACTGGAATTGTGATACAGTGAATTATAAATTAAATAATCTGTCTGTAAACAATTGTTGGGAAAATGATGTGTGTCATGCACAAAGTAGATGTCCTAACCGACTTGGCAAAACTATAGTTTGTTAACAAGAAATTTGTGGAGTGGTTGAAAAACGAGTTTTATTGACTCAAACCTAAGTGTATGTAAACTTCCGACTTCAACTGTATGTGCCCTCTGTTCGCCATTGTTTTGTTGGATTTTGTTACCATGTCCGTTGGTCTGTGAGTATCTGTGCTTTGTTATTTTGGCTTTCGTGCTGCGTGTATTGTGCACTTATTATTACGGGTCTCATCCCGTGTATTGTTGTGCATTTGTTGTTACGGTTCTTGCCCTGTGTAGTGTATTGCGGGTTTCGTCCCGTGTATTTATTCGAGGTTTTACCTCACTTTTTTGTTTGGGTTACATCCCTGTGTTTTTGTATACATGCCTTTTCATGGCATTTTGTATACTTTGGGTGGAGAATTAAACCCCCCTATTACGAATTCCTGCACTTGTCTCCAATCATTTACGTGACAAAATAACACATATGGAATCATGTAGTAACCAAAAAAGTGTTCGTTTTGATGTCTTCAGTATTATTCTACAATGTAGAAAATAGTAAAAATAAAGAAAAACCCTGGAATGTGTAGGTGTGTCCAAACATTTGACTGTTACTGTATGTCAATAAGGTGTTAAAAATAAATAATCTTTAATACATTTGCAAAACAATCAAAAAGATTGATTCTACTTCGTCATTATGGGGTATTGAGTGTAGATTGATGAGGATTTGTATTTATTTAATACATTTGAGGCTGTAACGTAACAAAATGTGGAAGAAGTCAAGAGGTCTGAATCCTTTTCGAATGCACTGTATACAAATATTTTGTAGTTTATTTTGATACATTGTACTGATTTAAATACACCTCACATCTTGCCAATAAAGTTGTCCACGGTCATGTGACCTTTGGAACGCTACATGGTGGGAGATACTGGTGGATGTTCTCTTCAATGGCCAGAACCTTAATGATTAACATTTAAGGCATTTGTCATATGGTATGCCAGACATTTCTGCGTCCCAAATGTCACCCTATTCCCTATAAAGTGCACAATTTTGACCAAGGCTCATATAATAGATTCCTGAATACATCAATAACCATAATTACAAGTCAACTGCACTTGCTCTAAAGAGCTCCTCTCTTCACACCGCCAAGAGCCTAGTCAGCCTGAACTCTGAACTCACTTCAATCACCCGGTGACATATTGCTTTTTTTGGCCCTGATCTTTCTTGTTGGAAGAGTGTGACCCTCAACTTAACTCCAGTTCCTTTCACTACTGTCAGCACTTTTCGTTTTATTTGCATTTTGCAGGCAATCAAACTTTAGCTGTGAATGGGTTTTTGTATGGATTCATGAAATTACGTTTTTATTTACTATGTAATTCTAAGATTAAATATTTAATGTTATCATGCTTGGTTTACTTTATATACGTTTAAATATAGTATGATTAGTTGAAGGTGTGTTAGCACTTGGTTGGAACACAACTCTGCACATCACATGGGTCCTTTGCACCAGAATTGAGGAGCTCTATCTTAACTCTCTAAATCACAGGCTAAACTTTTTTGACTGACAGGTGAAGGTTTGAGTGACAGCCACAGGTGGTCATGATTCTCTCTTCTCAGCCGTTTCACTGTTGGAATATTATAAACAGGCAGTTAGGGGTCTGGGCCTCACAACCTGACTTTGTCAGTCACTGTCACCATGGTGATATCGAGGCTGACAGACTGCTGGAGAAGCAAGTATCCATGTCCACATCTGTTCATCGTTCTCTGACTCTGTCTCTGACTCTGTCTCTGACTCTGACTCTGTCTCTGACTCTGTCTCTGACTCTGTCTCTGACTCTGACTCTGACTCTGTCTCTGACTCTGTCTCTGTCTCTGTCTCTGTCTCTGTCTATGTGTGTGCTAAGAAATATGTTGTCTTGCATGTGTGTATCAGTCATTTGTGTGTGTGTGTGTGTGTGTTTGTTCATGTACTCTAATTTACATATTCTTAAATGACAAAGATGTCAACAACATGCCATCAGATAGAAACGCTACAGTGATGATTTACGAACACGTCGTAATAAGATTTCATCATGTCCTCCTCTTGAGTCATATAGAAAGAAGGAGGGAGAGAAGAGATGGTTTGAGAGAGATAAACAGAGGGTATGACTAACACACACACACACACACACAGACTCAGCACATTCCAGCGAGTGGGGTACTCTCATGGGCCTAATATAGTAATCCCCACCCTGGTCACATCTCTCTTGTAGTTAATATTCCTCTGGGTGTCCCCTCTCTCATCTCTACCCTGGGGAGGCAGACAAACGCTCTGCTCTTCTCTGCAATGCTTAGGGATCCCCTGGCTCCCGTCGGCCTGCTGCCCTGCCATGCTGCTGCCATACTGTCAGCCCTAACAGCCTTTCCTCTACTGGGCTCTCCTCTCTGCTGGAGGACTGGCACAGTGAAGCAAGGGAAGCGGGAGTGTAAGAGAGGGGTAGAGAGGTGGAGGGGAAGAGAGTGGAGAGAGAGTTGGAGGAAAGGTCAGAGAGAGAAATAGACAGACAAGAGATCACCTTCAATCAATCAGAATGGGTTCTCAACAGAATCCATGAATGAAACAATGACACTTCAGTAAATGTGTTATTGTGCCTAGCTAAGATGGAATACATTGATAGATGGTGGTAAGACCTGAGATTGAGAGAGGGGGGGCAGGGAAACAGAGTGAAAAGAAAGAGCGAGAGAAGGAGGGAGAGAGAGATAAGCATATTAACTACCTCTGCCAGTGTTTATAGTAAATGGTAATGCCTAGTTGTGTCTCAGAGGAAGGGCTATACTTCTGTGGCATGTCACTCATGACCACCACTGAGTTTGCATATTGACATAAGAGTGGATTTGCCTAGTAATGTAAAACATGCCAAGTACAGGTTGAAATATTAATTGTGTTTTGTGTGCGAGTGCGTACGTGTGTGTGTGAGAAGGTGATCGCATGCGTACACACTGCCTAGTCTCTTTGCTCACCCAGCCCAGCTTGTCAGTAAAAATTAGGGCAGGTCTCTCCGAGAGAGGCACTGAGAATATACAAGTCACAGCGCTGCTGATGCTCTCTTTCTCTGTGTGTGTGTTTGTGTGCACACCTTTCGCTTGTGTGTGTGTCTATGAAAGAGGTAGACATGGCGAGAAATGATAATGTGTGTGAGAAAAAAAGAGGGAGGGATAGGGAGAAGGATATAGGGAAAATGTAGAGAGAGGGGAAATAGACAGAAAGGCATAGCTAGCTTCTACCTGTGGAGCTGGGCTCAGTGACCTGTTGAAAAGCCTCAGCTCATATTAGCATGCTCTGTTGCTCCTGTTCTCTCCAGATGTTGCCAAGCATAATCCTGCTCTGTTGCCATTGTTGCCACACTCATATCCATGTCCTTTCAATACAGTACAAGCCACCATGGAAATAGAAAACATTTTTTATTTTTATTTCACCTTTAATTAACCAGGTAGGCTAGTTGAGAACAAGTTCTCATTTACAACTGCGACCTGGCCAAGATAAAGAAAAGCAGTTCGACACATACAACAACACAGGACATACATGGAGTAAACAAACATACAGTCAATAATACAGTAGAAATAGTCTATATACAGTGTGTGTAAATGAGGTAGGATAAGGGAGGTAAGGCAATAAATAGGCCATGGTGGCGAAGTAATTACAATATAGCAATTAAACACTGGAATGGTAGATGTGTAGAAGATGAATGTGCAAGTAGATATACTGGGGTGCAAAGGAGCAAGATAAATAAATACAGTATGGGGATGAGGTAGTTGGATGGGCTATTTACAGATGGGCTATGTACAGGTGCAGTGATCTGTGAGCTGCTCTGACAGCTGATGCTTAAAGCTAGTGAGGGAGATATGAGTCTCCAGCTTCAGTGATTTTTACAGTTCGTTCCAGTCATTGGCAGCAGAGAACTGGAAGGAAAGGCGGCCAAAGGAAGAATTGTCTTTGGTGGTGACCAGTGAGATATACCTGCTGGAGCGCGTGCTACCGGTGGGTGCTGCTATGGTGACCAGTGAGCTGAGATAAGACGGGGCTTTACCTAGCAGAGACTTGTAGATGACCTGGAGCCAGTGGGTTTGGCGACAAGTATGAAGTGAGGGCCAGCCAACGAGAGCGTACAGGTCGCAGTGGTGGGTAGTATATGGGGCTTTGGTGACAAAACGGATGGCACTGTGATAGACTGCATCCAATTTGTTGAGTAGAGTGTTGGAGGCTATTTTGTAAATGACATCGCCGAAGTCGAGTATCGGTAGGATGGTCAGTTTTGCGAGGGTCTGTTTGGCAGCATGAGTGAAGGATGCTTTGTTTCGAAATCGGAAGCTGATTCTAGATTTAATTTTGGATTGGAGATGCTTAATGTGAGTCTGGAAGGAGAGTTTACAGTCTAACCAGACACCTAGGTATTTGTAGTTGTCCACATATTCTAAGTCAGAACCGTCCGGTGTAGTGATGCTTGACGTGCGGGCAGCGATCGGTTGAAGAGCATGCGTTTAGTTTTACTTGCATTTAAGAGCAGTTGGAGGAAACGGAAGGAGAGTTGTATGGCATTGAAGCTCGTCTGGAGGTTAGTTAACACAGTGTCCAAAGAAGGGCCAGAGGTATACAGAATGGTGTCGTCTGCGTAGAGGTGGATCAGAGAATCACCAGCAGCAAGAGCGACATCATTGATGAAAACATAGAAAACATATACACTAGAAGTAAATATTAATATAGGATTTCTATGGGTATGATACAGTACCAGACAAAAGTTTGGACATACCTACTCATTCCAGGGTTTTTCTTAATTTTTTTAATATTTTTTACATAATGAATAAGAATAATAGTGAAGACATAAAAACTATGAAATAGCACATATGAAATCATGTAGTAACCAAAACATTGCTAAACAATATTTTGTATTTGAGATTATTCTAAATGGCCACTGTTTGCCTTGAGGACAGCTTTGCACACTCTTGGCATTCTCTCAACCAGCTTCATAAGGTAGTTATCTGGAATGCATTCATATTAACAGGTGTGCCTTGTTAAAAGTTCATTTATGGAATTTCTTTCTTTAATGCGTTTGAGCCAATCAGTTGTGTTGTGACAAGGTAGGGCTGGTATACAGAAGATAGCCCTATCTGGTAAAAGACCAAGTCCATATTATGGCAAGAACAGCTAAAATAAGCAAGGAGAAATGACAGTCCATCATTACTTTAAGACATGAAGGTCACTCAATGCGGAAAATGTCAAGAACTTTGAACGTTTCGTCAAGTGCAGTTGCAAAAACCATCAAGCGCTATGATGAAACTGGCTCTCATGAGGACCGCCACAGGAAAGGAAGACCCAGAGTTACCTCTGTTGCAGAGGATAAGTTCATTAGAGTTAACTGCACCTCAGATTGCAGCCCAAGTAAATGCTTCACAGAGTTCAAGTAACAGACACATCTCATCATCAACTGTTCAGAGGAGACTGCGTGAATCAGGTCTTCATGGTCGAATTGTTGTTAATATACCACTACTAAAGGACACAGATAAGAGGAAGAGACTTGCTATAGTACAGTCTACATTAAAAGATCCCAACTTTTTGAGAAAGTACAGTCTCTGTTGACTCTTTTTGTAGATCAGGTCTGTACACTGCATATATTCACCTAATTTGTTTCTGTATCAGGATCTCCTTCAATGTGGAGGTAGGTAGGCAATGTTATGTTGCTAAGATTAGAATCCCAGCACTATGTTCACTACTACAACAGGGAGAAGGAATCTCACAGATTGAGAGTGTTTTTTGTTCTTTGGTACTGTGGCTGTATGGAAGCATAGATGTAAAAATTCTACACCACACTTTGAGTTAGAATCGGCACACTGTGTGTGTGTTTGGCAGAGCTGTTTTCTTCCATGGTGGTGATTGTATCTAGTTCAGTGTGATGGTGTATTCTCTGTGGATCCATTATCTAGGCCACACCGGGAAGAGAAAGAGAAGAGAGAAGGAAGCAAGAGGTGAGAGAGAAGGGAAAGAGAGGGAGGAAAGGCCCTCTGTGGGATCTGACTTTGTTCTGGGAAAAACCCCTCTCCCACACCAAGGAGAGAGGACAGAAGAGGAGAAGACAGGAGAGGAGGGGCGAGGATACGAAAGGAGAGGATAGAATGTGAGAAGAGGGGAAAGGAGAGAAAGTGTTTGCTCACATTTACAATCTTACCTCCTTTCCTCTCCCCTCTCCTTGTTTTCTCTCCGTGCAGTGACAGTGTTACCCATGGCCAGCAGGACAGTAACATCCCTGGTTAAGTCACAGTTTCACAGACCAGTGCCATGGTGTTGCAGTTTTTTTTCTAATTCTGAACTACCTTTTCTTACTCTACTTGGGGGGGGGGGCTGTAACTGTACTCTGTGTGTGACTTCGCCATTCCATTCAGGTAAAATCTATTTCTCGAGTTGCACAGTAGAGGATGATGGGTAATGTAGGTCAGGGTCCTGGGGGTTCTGCCACATGTTCAGCGGGTTGTCATGGTAATGCTGTCATAACCAAACAGTGGCAATCTCTCATTTGTGAGCCGATCAGAGAGACATGCTTGATATGTTCATTAAATTAAATGTCTGTACGAACACATCTCATCAGAGAGAGCGAGAGGTAGAGGAGAGAGGCAATGAGAAGAGAGAAGGGGGATACTATCAAATCAATTTTTACTTGTCACATACACATGTTATTGCGGGTGTAGCGAAATGCCTGTGTTTCCAGCTCCAACAGTGCAGTAATATCTAACAATTCACAACAATACACACAACCTAAAAGTAAAATAATGGAATTAAGGAATATATTAATATTAGGATGAGCAATGTCAGAGTGGCATAGACTAAAATACAGTAGAATAGAATACAGTATATACATATGAGATGAGTAAAGCAAAAATATGTAAACATTATTAAAGTGACTAGTGTTCCATTATTAAAGTGGCCAGTAATTTCAAGTCTATGTATATGGGGCAGCAGTCTCTAAGGTGCAGGGTTACGTAACCGGGTGGAAGCCGCCTAGTGATGGCTATTTAACAGTCTGACCTTGAGATAGAAGCTGTTTTTCAGTCTCTCAGTCCCAGCTTTGATGCACCTGTACTGACATCGCCTTCTGGATGATTGTGGGGTGAACATTCAGGGGCTTGGGTGGTTGTTGTCCTTGATTATCTTTTTGGCCTTCCTGTGACATCGGGTGTTGTAGGTGTCCTGGAGGGCAGGTAGTTTGCCCCCGATGATGCGTTGGGCAAACTGCACCACCCTCTAGAGAGCCCTGCTGTTGCGGGCAGTGCAGTTGCTGTACCAGGTGGTGATACAGCCCGACAGGATGCTCTCAATTGTGCATCTGTAAAAGTTTGTTGGTTTCAGGTGCGCCTTCTTCACCACACTGTCTGTGTGGGCGGACCATTTCAGGTCGTCAGTGATGTGTACGCCTAGGAACTTGAAGCTTTCCACCTGCTCCACTGCGGTCCCGTCTAGGTGGATAGGGACGTGCTCCCTCTGCTGTTTCCTGAAGTTCACGATCAGCTCCTTTGTTTTGTCTACATTGAGGGAGAGGTTATTTTCCTGGCACCACCGTCCCAGGACCCTCACCTCCTCTCTGTAGGCTGTCTCGTCATTGTTGGTAATCAGGCCGGCCTAGTTCTGTTGTGTCGTCTGCATACTTGATGATTGAGTTGGAGGCGTGTGTGGCCATGCAGTCATGGGTGAACAGGGAGTACAGGAGTGGGCTGAGCACGCACCCTTGTGGGGCCCCTGTGTTGAAGATCAGCGAAGTGGAGATGTCTACCTTCACCATCTGGGGGTAGCCCGTCAGGAAGTCCAGGACCCAGTTGCACAGCGCAGGATTCAGTCTCAGTGCCCCGAACTTAATGATGAGCTTGGAGGGTACTATGGTGTTGAATGCTGAGCTATAGTCAATGAACAGCATTCTTACATAGGTATTCCTCTTGTCCAGATGGGATAGGGCAGTGTGCAGTGCGATGGCGATTACATCGTCTGTGGATCTATTGGGGCGGTAAGCAAATTGTAGTGGGCCTGTGGTGTCAGGTACGGTAGATATGATCCTTAACTATCCTCTCAAAGCACTTCATGATGACAAAAGTGAGTGCTACGGGGCGAAAGTAATTTAGTTTAGTTAGCTTTGCTTTCTTGGTTACAGAAACAATTGTGGACATCTTGTAGCAAGTGGGGGCAGCAGACTGGGATAGGGAGAGATTGACTATGGTCAGTCTAGCCAGCTGGTTTGCGCATGCTCTGAGGATGCGGCTAGGGATGCTGTCAGGGCCGGTAGCCTTGTGAGGGTTAACATGCTTAAATGTCTTACTCACGTCGGCCACGGAGAAGGAGAGCCCACAGTCATTGGTAGCGGGCCACGTCGGTAGCACTGTGTTATCCTCAAAGCGGGCAAAGAAGGTGTTTAGCTTGTCCGGAAGCAAGACGTCGGTGTCATGGCTGGTTTTCCCTTTGTAGTCCGTGATTGTCTGTAGACCCTGCCACATACTGTATGTCTTGTGTCTGAGCCGTTGAATTGCTATTCCACTTTGTCTCTATAGTAGTGATGTACCGATATTACATTTTTGGCCGATACCGATATCCAATATTTTCCTTGCCAAAAAAAACGATACCGATATTGACAATTTTTGCGGCCTTTTAAGCATTCTAGTGAAGTTAAATAGTTAACAGAGACTGCTGCGTTCATGTGTGTATGGCACTGCTTCTCAGTGCAGGAGGCGTCACCACAGTCCCTGGTCCGAATCGAGTATCACATCTGTATCACATCTGGCCGTGATTGGGAGTCCCATAGGGCGGCGCACAATTGGCCCAGAGTCGTCCTGGCCGTCATTGTAAATAAGAATTTGTTCTTAACTGACTTGCCTAGTTAAATAAAGGTTACACACGCACACACACCACACTGACCAAAAGGTTATTTTGTTGGCATTTACGTATGTCCCCATTACCAGTAAAACATAATCAAAACCTATTTGTTTCACTTACTTGCTGTGCTGTTTCGTTGTTAATTTGTTCAGTCGTTTCATTCTCAATCAGGATTTCTATGGAACGCCGTTTTGGGTCTTTGCGTGTCAAAAAAGATACACTTCAAATAGTGTTATTTGACTTGTAAAATAATACTATTTGACGTGTCAAATAAGCTTGTTGACTAATCAGGACCTGAATATGACTGCACGTCACATAATAATTTAACGCGTTCATACATTTTTTATGTAGTTATTACAGATTGATTACACTATCACTCGTATTCCATATGTCACAACGATTCATTGATACGTATGCTATGATGCTGATAAAGTTGTCTCGGTGGTCGGAACCATCTATGTGAAGCTAGCCACAATAAGGATTAGCCACACTAGTGGACTTCGCGGTTAGCCTTCAAAATAAAAGTATGGCATAATTATACTATTTGTGTTTATTTGCATCACTGTCAATGACACTTTTATTTCGAAGGCAAACCGCAAATTCCACTGTTGTGCCTAATCCTTATTGTGGCTAGCTTCACAACACATAACCCGGTCCGGTCAAGCCTCACTAGCCAGATGAAGCTAGCTGGCTGCCTATAACGTTAGCTTTGGGCAATAGGGTTAAGTAGCTGGCTAGCTATTTCTTTTCATCAACTGAAGTTCAATTTCAATAGGCGAACAACTGTATTGGTGATAGCTAGGTACCATGCTAAAGCTAGCTACCCCAGAAGTTGCGGTCAAACAAATTATGCTTTATTACCAACACGGTATTGTAAACACATTGTTTGTGGCCGGTGTTTTCTTGTTTGCAGACTTTTTTGTACAGCTTTGACAGTATCTTTTTTGACACGCAAAGACCCAAACGGCGTTCCACAGTATGTATGTCGTGAAGCTAATAGCAGTGACGCTATTACTGTGTAACTCCAGTAAGGCAACATCAGAAAATAGCACACTCGACCGGTGCTCGACCAGTCGGCGAAGGCCAACATCACCCACGACAGAGAATGGTTGATTGTCAACGGCAATGAATTCCATTATCTTGGCTTTAATGGATTTTGCCTTTGCGTTGTCTCGCTGAAATGTTGTTACTCATTCAAATGACTACTCGACTTGTTGACTGCTCAATCCACACAGCAGACATTGTGTGGGCTAGGTTAGGAATGCTGTGTTGCACGTGTAACGCCAAATTTTACGTGGCGTCATTACATCATGTACCTACGTTATATAGGTATGCACGGTAGCTTTAACATCGGCGTTAAACTAGACATCGGGCCGATACCGATGGTGGCATTTTTAGCTAATGTCGGCCGATTCCGATATGTTAGCCGATATATCGTGCATCCCTACTCTATACTGACGTTTTGCCTGTTTGATTGCCTTACAAAGGTTGCCTTACAACTTGTTTGAGTTTCTGCCTATAGGAAGGGATGAGCAAAATGGAGTCGTGATCAGATTTGCTGAAGGGAGGGCAGGGGAGAGCCATGTAGGCATCCCGGAAGTTGGAGTAGCAGTGGTTGAGTGTTTTAGCAGCACGAGTACTACAGTCAATGTGTTGATATAACTTCGGTAGCGTTTTCCTCAAATTTGCTTTGTTAAAATCCCCAGCTACAATAAATGAGGCCTCAGGATATGTGGTTTCCAGTTTGCATAAAATCCAGTGAAGTTCTTTGAGGGGCGTCGTGGTATCGGCTTGAAGGGGAATATACACGGCGGTGACTATAACCGAAGAGAATTCTATTGTGAGGTATTCTAGGTCAGGTGAACAAAAGGACTTCAGTTTCTTTATGTTATCACAATCCCACCATGAGTGGTTAATCATGAAACATACACCCCCGCCTTTCTTCTTCCCGGAGACTTCTTTATTTCTGTCTGTGCGATATATTGAGAACCCAGCTGGCTGTATGGACAAAGACAGTATTTCCCGAGAGAGCCATGTTTCTGTGGAACAGAGTATGTTAAAATCCCTGTCCTCTGGAAGGAGATTCTCGCCCTGAGCTCATCTACTTTATTATCCAGAGACTGAACATTAGCGAGTAATATACTCGGAAGCGGTGGATGGTGTGCGTGCCTTCTGAGTCGCACTCCGAATACCTCTTCTCCGCCAGCGGTGTTTGGATCCGCATTTGGAATCAGTTCATTTGCCCTGGGGGGTACGAAAAAGGATCCAATTTGGGAAAGTTGTATTCCCGGTCGTAATGCTGGTGAGTTACTGCCACTCTGATATCTTAAAGTTATTTCAGGCTGTATGTAATAACACAAAAAGTTTCCTGGGCTAATAATGTAAGAAATAACACAAAAAAACGAAATACTGCAATAAAGAGCTGCCATATCTGTTGGTGCCATCTTGCTATTTACTCTGTGAACAGCTCTTGTCTCTTCTCCTGTTTTTAATGAGCAGAGGGCTGATGTCAAACTTATATCGTCCCATCGGGAGCTGCTGTCTGAGTGGGATAAATACTCCTACCCCAAAAGAACTAGATGTCGGACGGTTGCTATGGTTACCGTTGTTGCTGAGACATTCCATCACTCGGGCCGAGTGACGAGGACAGAGGACCGAGTCGGGCCCCGCTGGGGCTTGGTGACTGGGAGGGGGGCGTGTCTTACACGTGATAGGCAGCGCCTTTCTCTCTCTCTCTCTCCATCTTTCACTATCAATTCAGTTCAATTCAATTTGCTTCATTGCCACAACCTAACAATGTACGTATTGCCAAAGCGTACTTCTCTCTGTTTAAAAGAGCTCCGAAAGGCTTTTAGAATAATTAAACCTCTCAGAAAGGATAGGCGCCTCTTCTCACACTCATCTATCCCTGTCTGTCTGTCAGTCTTTCTCTTTCCCTCTCTATTTCTTCCTTACCTACTGGGGACAGCCAGCCAGACAGACAGACAGACAGACAGACAGACACCTGCTCTTATGGTTCTATTGGTGCTTTGGTCTTTTTCCCATTTTTTTTCTAAAGATATTTGTCTGGCCTGGTGTCAGATCTCTCTCCACCCCCACTTGTTTTCAGATGTCAGGTTTGTTATGCACTGTGACTGATGACCCTCACACTGGGTGAATCTCAGGGGCATCAGCCTTCTGTCCTCTTTACCCTCCTGGGGAGAGGAGATGAGGTGACAGAGACACAAATGAACTTCTTTGATCAGACCTGGAGTCAGTTCTCAGCAGTTTTTGGGCAGAGCCAGGGCCAGTTTCCGGAGGCTAGGCTGGATGCTGGGGAGCATCTCTGTCAGCTGCTTGGTCTCTGCGTGGCCAGTGATGGGTGAAGGTGTTGGCTGCCAGGGAGACCTTCACTTGGGGGTTGTTGAAGAGGATCACTGTCCCCTGGTTTGTGAATATTATAAATGAGGACACAGTATTTTTAAAATGAGGATACAAAGATGGCATACTTTTTATGATCATGTCACAAATATTAGTATCCACACAAAACTGGTCAAAACCATGTTGAGGCAATTGTGCCATAGCAGATTTGGGTCAGTTATCACTTGTTGCTAGGTCAGAGTTAGGTCAGATTTGGGAGCCATTTGTTTAGAGTTAAGATTGGTGGAGGCTGGAGCCCACAGTTGTTTGGTTAGTTGAGCTGGTCTACACAGGAAGGCCATATAAGAAAATATTTGCTTGACAATCACCGGCTGACAAAATGTAATGACCGATACTGCCCTAATGCACACACACACACACACACACACACACACACACACACACACACACACACACACACACACACACACACACACACACACACACACACACACACACACACACACACACAGGGGGAATCCAGGGGCCCATTACACACACAGCAAGGACCAAAGGGCCAATTTCAGTGATGTAACCAGCCATCAGTCTGGCTAAAATATTTATCTCCTGCTATGATGAAGGAAGCCTGGTTTAAAATGCCGTCGACCATGCAGACTAGAGGTTGACCGATTAATCGGAATGGCCGATTTTAATTAGGGCCGATTTCAAGTTTTCATAACAATCAGATTTTTTTTACACCTTTTTTTACACCTAGGAACGGTGGGTTAACTGCCTCGTTCAGGGGCAGAACGACAGATTTTTACCTTGTCAGCTCGGGGGATTCAATCTTGCAACCTTACAGTTAACAAGTCCAATGCTCTAACCACCTGATTACATTGCACTCCACGAGGAGCCTGCCTGTTACGCGAATGCAGTAAGCCAAGGTAAGTTGCTAGCTAGCATTAAACTTATCTTATAAAAAACAATCAATAATAATCACTAGTTAACTACACATGGTTGATGATATTACTAGTTTATCTAGCGTGTCCTGCGTTGCATATAATCGATGCGGTGCGTATCGTTGCTCCAATGTGTACCTAACCATAAACATCAATGCCTTTCTTAAAATCAATACACAGAAGTATATATTTTTAAACCTGCATATTTAGCTAAAAGAAATCCAGGTTAGCAGGCAATATTAACTAGGTGAAATTGTGTCACTTCTCTTGCGTTCATTGCACACAGTCAGTGTATATGCAACAGTTTGGGCCGCTTAATTTGCCAGAATTTTACGTAATTATGACATAACATTGAAGGTTGTGCAATGTAACAGGAATATTTAGACTTATGGATGCCACCCGTTAGATAAAATACGTAACGGTTCCGTATTTCACTGAAAGAATAAACATAGTTTCCGGATTCGACCATATTAATGAGCTAAGGCTCGTATTTCTGTGTGTTATTATGTTATAATTAAGTCTATGATTTGATAGAGCAGTCTGACTGAGCGATAGTAGGCACCAGCAGGCTCGTAAGCATTCATTCAAACAGCACTTTCGTGCGTTTTGCCAGCAGCTCTGCTGTTTATGACTTCAACTCCTGAGATTAGGCTGGTGTAACCGATGTGAAATGGCTAGCTAGTTAGCGGGGTGCGCGCTAATAGAATTTCAACGTCACTCGCTCTGAGACTTGGAGTGGTTGTTCCCCTTGCTCTGCAAGGGCCGCGGCTTTTGTGGAGCGATGGGTAACACTGCTTCGAGGGTGGCTGTTGTCGTTGTGTTCCTGGTTTGAGCCCAGGTAGGAGCGAGGAGAGGGACGGAAGCTATACTGTTACACTGGCAATACTAAAGTGCCTATAAGAACATCCAATAGTCAAAGGTTAATGAAATACAAATGGTATAGAGAGAAATAGTCCTATAATTCCTATAATTACCTGGGAATATTGAAGACTCATGTTAAAAGGAACCACCAGGTTTCATATGTTCTCATGTTCTGAGCAAGGAACTTAAACGTTAGCTTTCTTACATGGCACATATTGCACTTTTACTTTCTTCTCCAACACTTTGTTTTTGCATTATTTAAACCAAATTGAACATGTTTCATTATTTATTTGAGGCTAAATTGATTTTATTGATGTATTATATTAAGTTAAAATAAGTGTTCATTCAGTATTGTTGTAATTGTCATTAAAAATCGTCCGATTAATCGGTATCGGCTTTTTTGGTCCTCCAATAATCGGTATCGGTATCGGCGTTGAAAAATCATAATCGGTCGACCTCTAATGCAGACCATACTATAGCCTCTGCAGCTTTTAGACATTTACACACACAGGAATGCATCCACACATACACTCACTGACAAAGTGAGTGAGTCAGTGAGCAACATGGGTAACAGGAAACAGGAAGGCATGGACACAGACAGATCAGTGTTCCCTCCTGTCCTACAGCAGGCCAAAGCCTCTGCTGATCCCTGGGCTTTAACGGGATAAAGTGGAACATGTCAGAATTTCCTGACATTTCATCACCTTTTATACAGCTCAGTAAGTGTCAGGGATAGTTCAATGGGACATGAACCAGCAGGTCAGGAGGAGAGAAGGGTATGTTATCTCTCCCTGCAGAACCATTAATGTTTCCAAGCCATGGCAGAGAAGTCACTTACTGTATCTCATCTCTCGTTCCCTCACTCCGTCCATCCCCCCCATTCCTTCATCCAGTCCTGATCTTATAGGATGAATGGATGTGTGTCGGAATCACTCCAGCAAATTCACTGAAGAACAGCTCAATTATATTAGAGGTAACTGTATTACCCAAATCCCCTGCTTTTAAATGAGTCAATCTTCCCAGCCCTATTTGGTGAATATTCTCCATCCCCCAGAGTGAAGTAGAAATGCTTTATGACTGGTGTAAGATCTGTCTCTGGTTGTGGAGTTAGCATTTCAAGGTGGGTGGGGGTTCAGGTTATTTTGTTTGTAAACGAGTCATTGATTCCAGTGGGGTTTGAAGGTGTTCATGGGTAGGGGCTTAGGGGTAGTTTGTCCGTTTAATGTAAATTAATAGTTTAATTGACTGATTCTCTAGGGGTTGGGACTAGGGGGTTGAAAGGCGGCCCCATCCCAAGGGAGGTGCACAGGATGTGTTCTTGATCACTGATGATGCCGTCACTATAAACCCCCTCGTGAGCATCATGATATAGAAGGTGTTACTGATCATAACGGATGGGGCTTTTTAGCAGCACTGTCAATGTGCATTTCATGGCCGCCTCTCTCCCTTACCTTAATCTTTTTCTGTCTGGTAATTAGCCTGAGAAGGCGAGACCCGTTCCGCTCTGTAACGGCTGCTACAGCAATCCCTCGTTTACAGGCCTCATCTGTTAGCCAATCAGAGCATGACGCTCATGTCTCTCTTCCCAAATGGCACCCTATTGAAAAGTAGGGTAATATTAAGGGAATAGGTTGCCATTTGAGACGCAATCCTGTCTGTCACGCTTGTATCCTGTATCTATCCCCAACGGTGTTCGCTGCCTTAACTAACGAGAGCCTTAATGAGCCAATCAGCGTCTCGTTGTGTTTAACGAAGCAACATGGTGTCAGTTTTACTTATTCACACCTCGCTCCCTCCTGTTTGTTTTCTCTTCACAGAAATCTGCTGGACATGGATACCTTCTCCAAATCAGACCCAAGTAAGATCACTATGGTTTTCTGTTTATTTGTTTGTTCCACAATGACACTGTAATATCTGTTCCATAACAATGTTTCTGTATAAATGGTAAGTGTGTGAGTGTGCCTGGGGGCATCCTGAAGCTCCGGCTCTCCTGATGAGCCAAAATATCTCCAACAAGCATTCTATCCTGTTCAGCAGGATTGGGGTCAATTTCAATTCCAGTAAATTCAGAAAGTTTACCAAATTCCAATAATTCAAATTCTTCCTCCTTGAAAAGCTATGAAGAGAATTGGAATTTCAGTGTACTTCCTGAATCGACTAGAATTGAAACGGAATTGACCCCAACCCTGCTGTTCAATCATTTAACCCCTCTTTATGCCCTAATCCAAGACCTAACCTGTCTTAACCCATCCTCACACTCCCTATTTAACCTCCTCTTTCTGTCTGGGCCCATTTTCCCAAAAGCATTGTAAGAACCTTCGTATTAGCATTGGTAGCCCATTACACTCGTACCCATATACGGGTTGAAAATGGCAGATTTGGGCCTCTAAATTGGAACGATGTGGCTGTACAGTAAAATGAACAAGCTTTCAAATGATGCCCCCTGACCCAGATTGTGATTTAAAATGGGCAGTTTTTGGATTGTGTAATTTTTATTTAATTAACTAGGCAAGACAGTTAAGAACAAATTCTTATTTACAATGACGGCCTACCCCGGCCAACGCTGGGCCAAATTGTGCGCTGCCCTATGGGACTCCCAATCACAGCCGGATATGATGCAGCCTGGATTTGAACCAGGGACTGCAGTGATGCCTCTTGCAGTGAGATGCAGTGCCTTAGACCGCTGCGCCACTCGGGAGCAACAACAACAGTAATTGTGTGATGGCGGGGATGCAGGGTTGTGTTCTAAAGAAAGAACTACAAGTGTAAAAGAAAAACGTATAGTTGAAGAATCTTCTTTGAGTCATAAAGGTGCATTGAAATGACTTAGGATCTTTGGAGAGGTGTGTGGCCGCTTGGAAACACCAATTAGTCGCTCTCACTCAAACCTTTGTCATTGCTTTATCTTATGTTGCACCTACCCCACATTTTTCAGGAATATTCTTATAATCTGACTGAATGTATCCAGAGTATTTTCAGATTTCGTTATCAACAAATGTGGCGAAATGTACAACAAAAAAATTCACATAAAACGTACAGTGTAATATTTGTGTAATATCAGTCTTGTGTCAGGTGAACTGTTGGGTTCTCAACTTTGGTCTAATCATTTTCCCGTAATCTCCAAACTGTTCCCTTTCAATTACTACCGTGCTTATGTATATGCTTTTCATATTTCTTCGTTAAGAATCTTTAAGAAACGTAGCCCGATCCATTTAGGCCAATTGCCACTCAAAATCTCAAAGCTGTTTCCCAAAACTTAAAAAATGCTTGTTATTTACTGACTGCTTCAGACCACCAGCTAAGTGAGCCGTTGGATGCTTTTTTGTCCTTCTGCGTCACTTTATACACAGAAGATCTCCGCTAAACATAGATAAGCATCTTGATTCTGTCCCTCTTTCGACCGCTGATACAAAGTTGCCAATGTCTTTCCAATTGTTACACAAGCTAAGGATAAAAATGTGCTTCAAATTAAGAATGTTGGTGACTGCATTAAACAATTAATACAGTAGGCCTATAGGCTACAAACAGGCCTACATACACTGAGTGCACAAAACATTAAGAACACTTTCCTAAGATTGAGTTGCACCCCTTTTGCCCTCAACATAGCCTCAATTTGTTGGAGCATGGACTCTACAATGTGTCGAAAGCGTTCCACAGAAATGCTGGCCCATGTTGACTCCAATGCTTCCCACAGTTGTGTCAAGTTGGTTGAATGTCCTTTGGGTGGTGGACCATTCTTGATACACATGGGAAACTGTTGAGTGTGAAAAAAATCAAGTAGCATTGAACTTCTTGACACACTCAAACCGGTCCGCCTGCCACCTACTACCATACCCCATTCAAAAGGCACTTAAATATTTTGTCTTGCCCGTTCACCCTCTGAATGGCACACATACACAATGCGTGTCTCAATTGTTTCAATGCTTAAAAATCCTTCTTTAACCTGCCTCATCTCCTTGAGCTACACTGATTTGAAGTGGATTTTACAAGTGACATCAATAAGGGACATTAGCTTTCACCCGGATTCACCTGGTCAGTCTGTCATGGAAAGAGCGTTTCCAATGTTTTTTACACTAAGTGTATTTCAATCATATTGAAATCAATTTCATGTTCAATCAATTGAGTTATATTTTGCTAATTGTACAGCTATAGTGTCTGTAATTATTGCCTCATTATATTTCATGATGTGCAACAATGTGCGCATTATAAGCCGTGTCCATATTTGCAGCCGTAGGTGATAATATCTCTCTTGGAACTGATACGTCGTCAGTATTATGAAATAATTCTAATGTTAAGCTAAAATTTGAATGGGGAAAGCTGACCCAAGAGCAACGCTGCCTTTCTTTTCGAACCCTATCACTGTCGACACATGCCCAGAGGGGTTGGTTTAAATGCGGAAGACACATTTCAGTTGAATGCGTTCAGTTGTACAACTGACTAGGCATCTCCCTTTCCCTTTCCGACGACGCACTTCGTGAATCGGAGCCAATGCCTTTTCAATGTTAGTCATCCGTCGCCGGATGAATGACGTTGGCAACGGATGAGTCTCTCACAAAAACACACGCAAACAATCTGCCTTGTGATGGATACAACTCGTATACATTAGTATGCCATACAACATGGATTACGCACAAAGGTGTGAGTCACTCCCTACTTTGACATGTTTAATTTATTTGTACAGTAAATGTGTGAAGAGGACCAGAGAGCCAAATTCCTACTCTGAATATATAGAACCATTCAGTAGGCGTGACCTGTTGTGCTTTGTTTTCCCTTCTGTTTAATTGAGAAGGTCAGCATACAGACAATAGTGTTTCTGTTCTTGATACCTTCATCGTCAATGAGCCAGGAACAATTTTGCATTAGTTTAACTTTGAAATATCTCAACTCCTTCACCAGCATACCTAGGCCCTTCCTTCCACCCCTCCAGCCTTAGCTTCTCCTTTATTTGCGTTTGAGTTCATTTATTATTCTTTTTTACAGGGACAGTGCACATTAATCAATCAGTAAAAGTGCCGGTTATAGCCAGTCGGCTCGTTTTCAACCGTAGTCCCTGGGCAGGTTATTAAAAACAATTACAATACAGACAAACAATGAGCAGTGAGCACATGCAGAGCAACATAGGACAAGCAACACGTAGCATGCAGACAGAGAAACATACTGTCGAACAAGCAACACGGAGCACGCAGACAGAGCAATAGTACAAAATACATAAAAGCAGCAGTTTTGACTAAAGGTCAACCCAGTGTTTTCTTAATGGTTTTCTGGAGGGTCACGTGAAACACGTGCACATTTAATAAGGCTTTGGGGAAACCATGCTTCTTAAATGTTATTCATATCAGTGTGACGTTATGGATGTCAAATCAAATGTGATTGGTTGAATACAACAGGTGTAGACTTTGCAGTGAAATGCTTACTTACGAGCTGTTCCCAACAATAGAGTTAAAAAGTAAGGAAAATATTTGCTAAATACTGTAAAAAAGGAAATGGTAACACAATAGTAACAATCACAAGGAGTACCAGTACCAAGTCAATGTGCACGGGTAAGAGGTTGTTAAGGTAATACAGTATGTACATGTAGGTAGGGGTAAAATCAGGATATATAATAAACAGAGTAGCAGCTGTGTGTGTGTGTGTGTGTGTGTGTGTGTGTGTGTGTGTGTGTGTGTGTGTGTGTGTGTGTGTGTGTGTGTGTGTGTGTGTGTGTGTGTGTGTGTGTGTGTGTGTGTGTGTGTGTGTGTGTGTGTGTGTGTGTGTGTGTTGGAGTGTCCGTGTAGTATGTGTGTGTTGGATTGTCAGTGTAGTATCTGTGAGTGTGTGGGGAGAGTCAAGTGAGTGTGCATAGAGCCAGTGCAAGAGAGTTGGTGCCAAATGTTGTATGTATGTGTCAGTGGGGGCTGCTGAGGGGAGGAGTAATGGCAGTAGTGGAGTCAATGGAATGGTATCGAAGACGTAGTTTCCATGTTGATACCACTCCATTGACTCCATTCCAGCCAATATTATGAGCCGTCCTCCCCTCAGCAGCCTCCTCTACTGTATGTGTGTGTGTGTGTGTGTGTGTGTGTGTGTGTGTGTGTGTGTGTGTGTGTGTGTGTGTTGGAGTGTCCGTGTAGTATGTGTGTGTTGGATTGTCAGTGTAGTATCTGTGAGTGTGTGGGGAGAGTCAAGTGAGTGTGCATAGAGCCAGTGCAAGAGAGTTGGTGCCAAATGTTGTATGTATGTGTCAGTGGGGGCTGCTGAGGGGAGGAGTAATGGCAGTAGTGGAGTCAATGGAATGGTATCGAAGACGTAGTTTCCATGTTGATACCACTCCATTGACTCCATTCCAGCCAATATTATGAGCCGTCCTCCCCTCAGCAGCCTCCTCTACTGTATGTATGTATGTATGTATGTATGTATACATCAGTACGTATGTATGTGTTATTATGTTATCATTTACTGATGAATCACTCTGGGCTGTGTATTAATCAGTAATGTGTGTGTTGTTGTGGCACTTTTGCCTTCTTTCTATATTTACATTTTTACATTTACATTTAAATGTAAAATATCTATTATAAAATATATAAATATCTAAATGTAAAATATATATATTTACATTTAAATGTAAAATTTCTATATCTCTCCATCTTTCTCTATCTTTCTCTCTCGCTCTCTTTCTCTCTTGCTCTCTTTCTCTCTTGCTCTCTTGCTCTCGTTCTCTCTTGCTCTCTTCTCTTTCTCTCTCTCTGGTTAGAACGCATCACATATGCTCTTCATCTTTCTGTTTTTCTTTTCTTCCAGGCCTTTTGTCCGCTTGTCTCCTTTTTCTGCCTGTCTTGACATTCTTGATCTCAATATTCAGCATCTCGAAATTCTGTCTCTGAGTCTCGCCCCCTCTATTCTCCCCTCCTCCACAACTCCAGCCCAAAATAGAAACAGGGCGTCGTCCTTCTTCTCACGCCTCGTTAGTCAATCAAAGTGACTCCACTCATATGTCACGGGTCATATTCTCAAGGCAGATTTATTCATATTCATATATGGGATCTGTGGCGAAGATTAGGGAGAAGGAGGCTTTGTGACTAATAATGATAGGCTTATGATGATGAGCCAGGTCCAGAGCCATATACAATCATGTATGGAGGCACTTGTGCTGAGTGGCCATCTTAATCATGCTGAGTGCTGCTGCTCAAGTCTCCCAGCATTAAGCTGCTTCAGTGGGCAGCGAGAGGGGCCAGGCAACGCCAGGGGACAGGGGAGGGATAGGGGGGCAGAAGGACAACTTTGGCCTTTTCTTCCCAGGTCTCAGGTGAGACTTAGGGATCATATCTATCTTTGGGCATGCCTTTGAAAAGGAAGGGAGAAGGAGAGAAAGAGAAATCCAGAGATAGTGGGAGTGAGGTAGAGAGAGAGGGGAGAGCGAGAGACGGGGAGAGAGTGAGTGTGAGAGAGATGTCAGTGATGGCGGGACAAAGGTTGCTCTTATGTTTGCTACATTCCTCTCTTCCCTTTGTAACAAGCATATGAACAGAGGATAACTGGCTTCAGCTCTCCTCGGGGCTGCCGAGTAAGTGATTAAATAATGTAGGTGTGTGTGTGTGTGTGTGTGTGTGTGTGTGTGTGTGTGCGCAAGCACCACTACCTTAACAGGAGTTTATTATGTTGTGCATTCTCGAAGCCCTACTGAAAAAGTGCACCATGAATGAGCTCAGTTTTTTTCGCACTAGAGCATTATGGTGGTGTTGTTAAAATCAAATCAAATCAAATCAAATTTTATTAGTCACATACACATGGTTAGCAGATGTTAATGCGAGTGTAGCGAAATGCTTGTGCTTCTAGTTCCGACAATGCAGTAATAACCAACAAGTAATCTAACCTAACAATGTGTTAACAACTCTCTAAAATATTCCTCCTATAATGTTTGTAACTCTGTAATGCATTTTCCTCACACTCAAAAGGTCATGCAGGGTCCCCTGTTTAACCTTGTTCTTCTGTGTTTCTCCCTCTTCATCTAGTATGCGTTCTGTACACACAAGGCATTGGCAATAAGGAGTGGAGAGAGGTAAGTCCCCTTCAGTTAGCCTACACAGTACACCAGATACTGAATTGAAAAGGTCTGATATTCAACATGATCTTTGGCACTCAAACCTCAATATTTATACAAGTAAATTATGAAATGAATCCTCAACCCCTCTGCATATTTTCCCCTATGATTAATAATTACTGAAATATCGGACCCACATAACCCCTATAGATAGCTGTGTAGGTATTACTCTGTCTGTGTCCCAAATGGCACCCCATTTCCTACATATGGGCCCTGGTCAAAAGTATTGCACTATATAGGAAACAGTGTGTCATTTGGGAGGCAGCCTCTGACATCGGTAATGTCACTCTCAAGTAATGAATTCTCAATATTTAATTTATTCATTTGAAATTGAGTTGCACCATGATATTTTTGGAGCGGTCAATTCGTTTCTCTCTCTCTCCGTTAGAAATTGTATGTCACGAATGTAGTCTGTCAAATACCCACATTCAACCGGAGGAAATATCTTGCATGCCTTTGACCCTCAACTTTTTCATCCTCTCTCTCTCTCTCTCCCTCTCTAAAGTTTGGAAGGACAGAGGTGATTGAAAACACACTCAACCCAGAGTTTGTTCGTAAATTCATCTTGGATTATTTCTTTGAGGAACGACAGAATCTGAGATTTGACCTGTAAGTAAACATTTGTATGTGCCCCTTTCTTTTTCACTACCTTTGTGTAGTTACGTGTGTGTATAGTGTATAAAGGAGTGTATCTACAGTGTGCATTGTCAGTACGGATTGGTGTCCCTGCCTAGTGTCCTGTCAAAGTGTGTGTGTGTGTGTGTGTGTGTGTGTGTGTGTGTGTGTGTGTGTGTGTGTGTGTGTGTGTGTGTGTGTGTGTGTGTGTGTGTGTGTGTGTGTGTGTGTGTGTGTGTGTGTGTGTGTGTGTGTGTGTGTGTGTGTGTGTGTGTGTGTGTGTGTGTGTGTGTGTGTAAATCGGTGTCCCTCCTCGTCATCCTGTCAGAGTAGGTATTTAAATTTCTCTCTGACATGCGAGGGGTCAGGAGGTCGCATGGGCACTCTCTCACCGATACGAGAGAGAAAATTAAGTGCTGTGTGTGTGTCAGCGCCCATTGTCAGGACAACTGTAAGACGAACTAGGGCCTGTGAATTAATACAGTAAAAGACACATTCCTTTACTGAGAGAGACACAGCTAACTAACAAACAACTAACTGAATACACACAACTAATTGAATGATACACAAATCTCTATTTATACCAATAGCATTATTTACTCCATGTGAAATGACCTGACTGGGACCGTAATAAACGATATATACAAAAGTATGTGGACACCGCTTCACATTAGTGGATTCTGTTATTTCAGTCACACCCGTTGCTGACAGGTGTATAAAATCAAGCACACAGCCATGCAATCTCCATAGACAAACATTGGCAATAGAATGGCCTTACTGAAGAGCTCAGTGACTTTCAACGTTGCACCATCATAGCATGTCACCTTTCCAACGAGTCAGTTTGTCAAATTTCTACCCTGCTAGAGCTGCCCCGATCAGCTGTAAGTGCTGTTATTGTGAAGTGTAAATGTCTAGGTGCAACAATGGCTCAGCCGTGAAGTGGTAGGCCACATAAGCTCACAGAACGTGACCGCTGAGTGCTTAAGCGCGTAGTGTGTAAAAAATCGCCTGTCCTCGGTTGCAACACTCAGCACAAGTGTTTGTCGGGAGCTTCATGAAATGGGTTTCCATGGGGTGGGTGAACATCAGGCCATACTACATCCTCCACTGATAGCTGTGCTCTGTTCAGATAGCTCACTCTCTTTTTACCTGCTTTTTCTCTCCGTTCTTCTCCTCCCTCCTCTCGCTCCCTCTGTTTCCTGTTTCCTCTCCCTCTCTCTTTCTCCCCCCACTGATCACTCTCTTCCTTCCTCTCTTTCCCCCCCTGTCTCCTGCTTTCTCCTTCCTTGTAGTTCTTTCTGGTTTGTGGTCAGAGTAGACATGTAATAATATTCTGTCATTCGTGTTATGGCTCGGTTGGTGTCTTGACTGTGTGGAAGCCTGTGTTTAAAGGTTAGTTAGGGCAGCTTTTCCCTCTTGTTTATCCTGGTCTGAAATATAATTTCCCCAGGCAAGCGAGTGGAACTCTAGTCGAATGGGTTTCTGAGAGAGGTGGACAAGAGAGTGATGGAGCGCTGCTAGGCTGTGGGGGGTGAACATCAGGCCATACTACATCCTCCACTGATGGCTGTGCTCTGCTCAGATAGCTCACTCTCTTTTTACCTGCTTTTTCTCTCCGTTCTTCTCCTCCCTCCTCTCGCTCCCTCTGTTTCCTGTTTCCTCTCCCTCTCTCTTTCTCCCCCCACTGATCACTCTCTTCCTTCCTCTCTTTCCCCCCCTGTCTCCTGCTTTCTCCTTCCTTGTAGTTCTTTCTGGTTTGTGGTCAGAGTAGACATGTAATAATATTCTGTCATTCGTGTTATGGCTCGGTTGGTGTCTTGACTGTGTGGAAGCCTGTGTTTAAAGGTTAGTTAGGGCAGCTTTTCCCTCTTGTTTATCCTGGTCTGAAATATAATTTCCCCAGGCAAGCGAGTGGAACTCTAGTCGAATGGGTTTCTGAGAGAGGTGGACAAGAGAGTGATGGAGCGCTGCTAGGCTGTGTTAATGTCAGAGCTGAGGCTTAACACGCACAGACAAACACACACACACACCACAAGCATGTGCACGCGTACAAGCTGCTGATGCTCACCTTTTAGAACATCTACATTTATACAAAATTTAAAAAAGTATAATAAATCAATTGAACATACAGCATCACAATAAATCCATTGTTTTAGGAAGGTCCGTCTAAAGAAACATGATGATATGAAGAAAATGTATTTCAGAAGAACAGAATATGATTTGACCTACTGTATGTTATCTGGCTATGCGGCATGCTGTGGGCTTGTTCATTTAGCAGGCAGGATATGCTTAAGTCCTGTACCATTATTTTATATTACATGATTTTATAGTAAAAATAGTTATAGTAAAAAGTGGGCTTATGAAGTGGCTATGTTGAGCGTAAAAGTGATGATTTGAAGCAGGTCCTATACGCTAGACTTAGTTATTTGGCAACCATAGAATGCATTAGAAATTAAACAATATATGGGCTGAATGATGCGACTATAGGCTATTGATGATTTGAGAGGGAGAGGAGATGGAAACGCATGGTGGTGAGATTTTCTGTAGCTAAAGGTAATGCCTATTAATTATAAAAATTGCCCTATATTACTAGGCCATTAAAAATTGTAGGGTAACTGAATTTGTTTAGTTGAGGCTAGAACAATTATGTACCAAAGATGTCTTAAATCAGTATTTTTTAAATATTTTTTTAATGTTTGTAATATGCAGTAGGCTATGTATTGTATAACGGCATCATTATCTTAATTCAGGGTTTTTTTCAGGCTTGGACTCATACAGTATAGGCCTATGCAGATGCATAAGCTCTAATATACATATGGTTGTTTTGAATTAATCATCACCTTAGAAAACACTGTCCATTTTGTTGTGTTAGGCTTTGAAACAGCATCCACAACGATCATGTTTTTCACTCAGTTTGAACCTGTTGTTGCGTTTCTTCAAATTGATCAATCACAGTGAGGTGAGTTTTAAAAGCACGATACTGTTTTGATGAGAAGTGTTTGATGTGATTTTCAATCCCATTTGCATTGATGTCAGAGTGGTTAGAGGGACAATAGAGTCCTGAGTACCCGGCCATTAGCGACCTGATGATCATTATAGAGTTGCGTACTACTAACACCGGTGTGGCGGTAATATGGTCACCGCAACAGCTCTACGCACACAAGTACGCATACTGTACATCATGGACAGACCTATACACAAATATGTGCACGCACACACGTGGTAGTGTGTATTTGTGTGTGTTAGGTGTCGTGGGGCATTTGTTTTGGCGGCTGAATAAATACAAAACGCATGCCTTTGTGCTGTGTGTCTCAGGAAATTCTTTTTTCATGGATGTAAGTGATCTGTTTCAATGGAATAGAACATTAGAGCTGCTGTGCCTCCAGTGCTTTGTGAGTTACATAACAAACATCCCAGAGCTCATTCTGACAATACACTCAGAATGACAAACACACCATCCCATCTCAATGACAGTGGCAGTATGCCACATAATCTGTCCTGCTTGCTAGACGGGGAGAGTGTGTGTGCGTGTGTGTGTCCGTGCATGTCCATGTGCGACTTGTGTGTGTTAGGGGAGGCTGGCACAGGACTAGAGCCCAGAGACCCACGAGTACCACACAGAGAGAAATATTCCATCTCATCTCCCATCAACAGAATCAGAGCCTACTAGTTGTTTGATGTGTGTAATTGAGTAATGCCATCCTGTTGAGACAACATTGACAGAGATGATAGTAGATGAAAACACTGGCCTGATTGAATAGACAATTTCCCCTCAGGCACACATAATGTTTTCTGTCAACAGAGTTATGTCTATTTCTGGCCTATGCGATAGTGGGGAGGTGATGTTCCAATATGTGATGTAAATGGATTCTATGTTCTATGGCTGATGTTGTATAGCAGTGTTGCTCATCCTTTTTGTTAAAGCTCCAGTTGGGGATTTGGAAAGCTATTCAATGGTCAATGTTTCAATAGTCTCAGCTGTATACAAGTGACGGGACCATTTTGTTGTTCTTATCTAAATGACTAACAAAATCAATGGGGGCTCCATGCCATGACTTTTTTGGAATTTTTGATTCTTCCTGAGTCTATTTTTATTTTGGTGATTGTTAGTTCTCAAAGGCTCCATTTTCTTTTCTACATAATTTCTATGTGGTTTTAGTTGTTTAAGTGTACACAGATTTTTTTTTTACCATCCCCCAAATTATTTTCAAATAAATACAATCACATTTAGATTTTTCTGGTGGGGTGGCGGCCACGATTTAGCATATAGAGGAAACACTGCCGACTGTAACTTTAACCAGGGCCTGACAAGCAGTGGTCCTTTCTCCTTAGTTTGGTAGTTTGTTTCGATTAAATGTAATGGTTCTCACTGTCAGAAAAACCACAGGGGCTACAGTAGTGGGTCTTTGTACCACTGCTTTTCTTACAGCTACGTGAGGCTCAGTCTCCATAAAATTGCTTTCAAAAAGTACCTAAAAAAATAGACGTCTATTTTTAGTAGTTGTGTAAAATCACCTGGACTGTGAAATTACTTTGAATTGGTTCCTGAATCTGCAGCTGATTGCAGCCCTGTTGGACAAGAACCCCCCTTTCCGAACTGGCTCACACAGACACCCGCATTGGTACAAGGATACAAACACAAGCGCACAAACACTTAAAACTTCTTATGGATCCCTTCGCGCGCCAATCCCGTTAGCGGGATCGATTTGACAACACCCAGTGAAATTGCCAAATTCAAAAACAGAAATACTCATAATAAGAATTCATAAAGCATACAAGTGTTATACATCGGTTTAAAGATGAACTTCTTGTTAATCCAGCCGCAGTGTCAGATTTCAAAAAGGCTTTACTGCGAAAGCAGACCATGCGATTATCTGAGGACAGCTCCCAGCATACCAACACATGAAAATCAGATTTCAACCAGGCAGGTGCTACACAAAAGTCAGAAATAACAATATAATTCATGCCTTACCTTTAGAAGATCTTCTTCTGTTGGCACTCCAAAATGTCCCATAAACATCACAAATGGTAATTGTGTTCGATAAATAGCTTTTTTATATCCCCAAAATGTCAATTTATTTGGCGCGTTTGATTCAGAAAAACACCGGTTCCAACTCGTCCAACATGCCTACAAAGTATCTAATAAGTTACCTGTAAACTTTGGCCAAACATTTCAAACAACTTTCCTAATCCAACTTTAGGTATTTTAAAACGTAAATAATCGATCAAATTTAAGACGGAATATACTGCGTTCAATAGCGGATAAAATGAAAGTGGAGCGAGTTCCAGGTCGCTCGCACCAAACCAAAAAGTACACTTGGCTTGACACTCAGAAAGGAAAGGGCTACTTCTTCATCTCTCAAAGGAAAAACATCAACCAATTTCTAAAGACTGTTGACATCTAGTGGAAGCCATAGGAACTGCAAGTATAAAAAGGGATTGCCATAGAAAACTAATGGAAAACAGATTGAGCTCCAAAAAAAAAAAATCCTGGATGGATTGTGCTCGGGGTTTCACCTGCCAAATCAGTTCTGTTATACTCACAGACATTATTCAAACAGTTTTCGAAACTTCAGAATGTTTTCTATCCACATATACTAATAATATGCATATCCTAGCTTCTGGGCCTGAGTAGCAAGCAGTTGACTTTGGGCACACTTTTCATCCGGACGTGAAAATACTGCCCCCTAGCCCAAAGAGGTTTTAAACACCCAGGGAGTCCTCCACTTTGACATTTCAGGATACTAAAATGATTGAAAAGCACAAGAAGACTTAATGATACTCTGCGTGACATCATTGCTTTATACATTTACTGAGCGGTCTAACTGAGTGTCCCCTTCTGTAAATCACCTGCTGCTTCCAGCTGTACTGCTGTCATCTCCATGCCCCTCTAACAGTGTGTTTCTCTTCTCTTCTCCAGGTATGATGTCGACTCAAAGAGCGCCAACCTGTCAAAACATGTAAGTCTCTCTTTCCGTGTGTGTGTGTGCGCGTGACTGCATGTGCGCTTTGGGGGTACATCCTATTGTCATTAGCACCCCCTTACTACAGTAGTTAATCTCTGTTCTGTAATGACTGGGTTAGTATTTCATAGTGGGGTTACCTTCCCTGGGTAGCCAGTGTGTTTTAGCATAACAGTGCACTCATGCACTCGCTCTCGCCCGCTCTCAATTCCATGTGATGCGCTGTGTGTTCTCTACCCTCCCTGTCCCTCGCCTGTCTATTGTCATCACTGTGAATAAAAACACACAGATAACAATCATTTCATGTAACAATGCCATCAGTATGTCTTTGTTGACACACAATAAACCCTGATTCTCTTTAAAATTATATTATTGTATTTACATTTAGATAGACAGACACAAACAGACACAGGCAGGCAGGCAGGCACACACACACACATTCCAATGGGATCTATTTTGATCTTATCTGTTCTTATAAAATCTAGAATAAGAGATGCATATTACCCACTGCAGTCTTACCACAAGGACCCCATCTGTGCCTGTCACACACTCTGGGAATTGCTCATTCATGTGGTCCCTTTCTCTCTTCTGCGCACCACTCTATTCCACAAATGTATCTCTGTCTGCTAGCTCCCCCCAAGGAGTTTGAGATCGGTACTTTCGCCTTGGACACCTGTTCAGTGACTGAATTAAAATAAGTTGAATGGAAATAGTCCTAGAGCAAGGGCCGCATGTGTGCAGGATTTCGTACCAGCCCAACTCTAACACACCTGACGCTCCCCATCCAACCCGATAGAGCTAGAGAGGATCTGCAGAGAATGGGAGAAACTTCCCAAAAACAGGTGTGCCAAGCTTGTAGCGTCATACACAAGAAGACTCGAGGCTGTAATCGCTGCCAATGGTGCTTCAACAAGTATTGGGTAAAGGGTCTGTTTACTTATGTAAATGTGATATTTGCTGTTTACTTCTTGTGGCTGCAGGGGTAGTATTGAGTAGCTTGGATAAAAGGTGCACAGAGGTGCCCAGAGTAAACGGCCTGCTACTCAGCCATAAAAGCTAGAATATGCATATAATTAGTGATTTGGATATAAAACACTATGAAGTTTCTAAAACTGTTTGAATGATGTCTGTGAGTATAACAGAACTCATATGGCAGGCAAAAACCTGAGAAAAAATCCAACCAGGAAGTGGGAAATCTGAGGTTTGTAGTTTTTCAACTCATTGCCTATAGAATACAGTGTCTATGGGGTCATATTGCACTCCCTAAGGCTTCCACTAGATGTCAACAGTCTTTAGAACCTTGTTTAATGCTTCTACTGTGAAGTGGGGGCGAATGAGAGGGGAATGAGTCAGAGGTCTGCCAGAGAGCCACGAGCTCAGTCTCGCGCGTTCACGTGAGAGCGAGCTCTGTTCCATTGCAATTCTACAGACAAAGGAATTCTCCGGTTGGAACATTATTGAAGATTTATGTTAAAAACATCCTGAAGATTGATTCTATACTTCGTTTGACATGTTTCTACGGACTGTAATATAACTTTTTGGACTTTTCGTCCATACTTTCCGCTGGACTCTCACGCGCGTCGTGAGTTTGGATTGTGTACTGAACGCGCGAAAAACAAGGAGGAATTTGGACATAAATGATGGACATTATCGAACAAAACAAACATTTATTATTTAACTGGGATTCCTGGGAGTGCATTCTGATGAAGATCATCAAAGGTAAGTGAATATTTATAATGCTATTTCTTACTTCTGTTGACTCCAACATGGCGGATATCTGTTTGGCTTGATTTGTCGTCTGAGCGCCGTACTCAGATTATTGCATGGTTTACTTTTTAAGTTTTTAAGTTTAATTTTTTTTTAAATCTGACACAGCGGTTGCATTAAGGAGAAGTGGATCTAAAATTCCATGCATAACAGTTGTATCTTTTAGCAATGTTTATTATGAGTATTTGTGTAAATTGATGTGGCTCTCTGCAAAATCACCGGATGTTTTGGAACTACTGAACGTAACGCGCCAATGTAAACTGAGATGTTTTGATATAAATATGAACTTTATCGAACAAAGCATACATGTATTGTGTAACATGAAGTCCTATGAGTGTCATCTGATGAAGATCATCAAAGGTTAGTGATTAATTTTATTTCTGCTTTTTGTGACTCCTCTCTTTGGCTTGAAAAATGGCAGTGTTTTTCTGTGATTTGGCTCTGACCTAACATAATCGTTTGGTTTGCTTTCGCTGTAAAGCCTTTTTGAAATCGGACACTGTGGTGGGATTAACAAGAAGTGTATCTTTAAAATGGTGTGAAATACTTGTATGTTTGAGGAATTTTAATTATGGGATTTCTGCTGTTTTGAATTTGGCGCCCTGCAGTTTCACTGGCTGTTGACGAGGTGGGACGCTACCGTCCCACATACCCTAGTGAGGTTAAACTAAAGTGAAAAAAACAATAACGAGGCTACATACAGGGGGTACTGGTACCCGAGTAAATGTGTGGGGGTACAGGTTAGTTGTAAAGTGAATATGCATAGATAATAAACAGTGAGTAGCAGCAGAGTTTAAAAAAGGGGGTGGTCAATGCAAATTGTCTGGGTAGCCATTTTATTAACTGTTCATGGTTTCTGGCTTGGGGGTAGAAGCTGTTAAGGAGCCTTTTGGACGTAGACTTGGCGTTCCAGCCACCCTTATGACTAGGGTGGCTGGAGCCTTTGACAATTTTTAGGGCCTTCCTCTTACACCGCCTGGTATTGAGGTCCTGGATGGCAGGAAGCTTGGCCCCAGTGATGTGTTGGGATGTAGGCACTACCCTCTGTAGCGTCTTGCGATTGGATGCCGAGCAGTTGCCATACCAGGCGGTGATGCAACCAGTCCGTATTCTCTCAAAGGTGCAGCTAAATAACTTTTTGAGGATCTGAGGACCCATGCCAAATCTTTTCAGTCTCCTGAGGGGGAATAGGCGTTGCGTGCCCTCTACAGGACTGTCTTGGTGTGTTTGGACCGTGATAGTTTGTTGGTGATGTGGACACCAAGGAACTTGAAGTTCTCGACTTGTTCCATTACAGCCCTGTCGATGTGAACGCACAAGCCTAAGATCACCGTGTGGAATGCCAAGCGTCAGCTGGGGTGGTGAAACACGCTTCCCCATCTGTCAGTCCGATGGACAAAGCTGATTTTGGCGGATGTCAAGAGAATGCTACCTGCCCCAATACATAGTGCCAACTGTAACGTTTGGTGGAGGAGAAATTGTGGTCTGGGGCTGTTTTCATGGTTCGGGCTAGGCCCCTTAGTTCCAGTGAAGGGAAATCTTAACACTACAACATACAATTAGATTCTGTGCTTCCAACTTTGTGGCAACAGTTTGGAGAAGGCCCTTTCCTGTTTCATGGGGTGAATTGGAACGCCGACTGCGAGCCTTGCCTAATCGCCCAACACCATTGCCCGACCTCACTAATGCTCTTGTGGCTGAATGGGAGCAAGTCCCCGCAGCACTGTTCCAACTTCTAGTGGAAAGCCTTCCCAGAAGAAAGAAGGTGGTTTTAACAGCAAAGGGGTGGCCAACTCCATACTAATGCCCATGATTTTGGAAAGGAGGTGTTCGACGAGCAGGTGTCCACATACTTTTTGTCATGTAGTGTACTTTTGTATATATATTGTAGATATATTAATAATTAGATATACAGGCTAGGAAGTTGGCAAAGTTAGCATTATATAATCTCCAATAACACATTAAAAGGCACTTATTTAAACTCAGGGACGCACAACAAAAGGACACATGGAAATGGGAACAAACTGCATTTATAGCTGAGGAAAGGAGAGAAATGGTGATTGTTAGAGTGAGTTCAGGTGTGGTGAGTTGGCAGTAGAGGGGGCATGTCCAGAGGTTAATTAGAGCGTATTTTTGGAATGACCCTTCAGGACACCATCCATACCAATCAGGATTTGTGATGTTGCCTTTCTAAACCACCTCATATTGCTAAATATGGTTTCAAGTGACATTGATTACATTGGACTCACTGGACTGAAACCATTATCCTTCATTATCCTGGCATTATCTTACCTAATGATCATAAGCTCAGCCTGCTATTAGCAAAATGCTCATGTTCCTCTTATCGCTAGGATTGACTAGATTCATATAGCATTTCTATCCCTGTCCTATCTTATCTTAGTCACATTTCAGACTTTGCTCTCTTGTGTTTGCTTTGGCAATTTGAAAAAACCGGTCTGCCCACATTGCAGGGAAATGTTCTGTTTAGACTTTGTTTGGCAAACAACCGCTTAAGGATGAAGGTCATTAGAGAAACACAAACAATGAAAACATGAGAACGAGTTATTACATGTTTGACCTTAAGGGATACCTTTTCTGTTATTTGGACAGCCTTCACATGTTGGCTTGTCACATGGCATGTGTCATGCATAGCTTTATTTACCATTACCTGACTAATGTGGCTGATAATCTGTTGGGTAAGGTTTTAGACTAGTATTCTAACAATGTGCACAGAGTGAGCAGTGTGTAAAAGTTTCCATGGTGAAAGGATAAAAGGGGGAGTGGTCACTGATGTGGGCCAATCACCTTTGCCATCAATAGTATGCAGTCATGGAAAATAACTGCCGTTTTTCCACAAAGATTTGGTGGATGACGTGCACAATTCAATGTGGGGCGTACAAGAGATGCTCTTCTACCTGTTGGTGTTGGTACAATAGTAACGCAATAATAAAGCCCATATCCCCTGGTCCACTGCCTGTCGTGTTGTGTAAAACACGTTGCATTAACGTTGCAGTTACATTTTTTATCCTTAATAAAAGGTACTCAACCAGGGACGCTAGCACACACATACTGTGCACACACACACACACACTCTTAGTCACAAGGCTTTTTTCACTGGTCCTCCATTCTGGAACTGTCTCTCCCAATTTCACAGACGTTCACGCTGGATACATTCTCTATCCCTATCCCTCTCTCTCTCCTTCCCTCCGCCCCCAATCTCTCTCGCTCTTGCTCTCACTCTGTCTCTCTCCTTTTCTCCCTTCCTCGACCAGGCATATAAACAGGGGGTGAAATCAATAATCTCAGGCTGGGAATGACACACTTGGCAGTTTTAGAGGCTGCTTAGCCAGCCCTGGCCAGCCCTCTGGGGAATTCCACTGGAGATAAACCTTTACTGTGTTAACATGTGAGAGGCAGGCAGGCAGGCAGGCAAGCAAGCAAGCAAGCAGGCAAGTAAGCAGAGCAGGTGTGGTAGTGGAGCTGGGTGGAAATCAGACCTGGGTTCGAATACTATTTGAAGTCTTTTCAAATACTTTATCTAGGCTTGGTTGAGTTTTCTTGGCGCAATGGAATCAAAACAATAGTCCTAAAACTGATAAACTGACCATTTGGTAACCCTGGCAGGCCTGAGCAAATACTTAAAGTATTTCAAATAGTATTTGAACCCAGGTCTGACTGCTGGAGCATGCTGGAAATAACTGGGCTATAAAGCCTATAGGGATTATACAGCACACACTGTTTATAGTAGACATTGTGGTCAGAGAAGACCACAGCGAGATTCCATTATGAAGTGTTGGTGTTTTTCCAGACACTGGCTAACAGAATCACAAGGGTTCTCCTTCCCCCATCCCCCAACATGTGATTCATTGTATTAATGTCAATGTCATGTTTCATAAAGAGTATTCTATGCGCAGTATGGGATGGGAGTCCGCTGTGTGTGGTTTGTGTGGATGTGTGCACCCATGCATGCGTGTGTGTGTGTCTCCTATATCTTCCACTTCACCAGATTGTGCCCAAATATATATATATATATATATATAACTCGTATCTCTGTTTCTGTAGGACTTCCTTGGCCAGGCGTTCTGTACGTTGGGAGAGGTGGTGGGATCGCTGGGCAGCCGTATGGAGAAACCTATGGTGTGAGTACCTCTGTTCCTCCATTTTTTTTAACCAATTACCTCTAACCTCTGACCCCTATTATATGGTTTCACTCTAACCTCAAAACTCCATGCTATACAACATCATTACACTCACATCTCAAACCCATAGACAGTATGGTCCTTTGTAGCTCAGTTGGTAGAGCATGTCACCAGGATAGTGGGTTTAATTCCCGGGACCACCCGTATGTTAAATGTATACATGCATGACTGTAAGTCGCTTTGGATTAAAAAAAGTCTGCTAAATGGCATAATTGGCAACAAAATCTAAAATATTCTATAAAGATTCGATATGCAGGCTAAACCTGACCCAGTTCTAATGGCATTCACTCAGATCAAATCAAATTGTATTTGTCACATGCGCCTAATACAACAGGTGTAGACCTTACAGTGAAATGCTTACTTACAAGCCCTTAACCAACAATGCAGTTTTAAGAAAATACCGCCCCCCCCCCGCCAAAAAAGAAAGAGATAAGAATAACAAATAATTAAAGAGCAGCAGTAAATAACAATAGCGGGGCTATATACAGGGGGTACCGGTACAGAGTCAATGTGCGGGGGCACCGGTGTCGAGGTAATATGTACATGTAGGTAGAGCTATTAAAGTGACTATTTACATTTTTTTCATTTTAGTCATTTAGCAGACGCTCTTATCCAGAGCGACTTACAGTAGAGTGCATACATTTTATTACATTTTTACATACTGAGACAAGGATATCCCTACCGGCCAAACCCTCCCTAACCCGGACGACGCTATGCCAATTGTGCGTCGCCCCACGGATCTCCCGGTTGCGGCCGGCTGCGACAGAGCCTGGGCCCGAAACCAGCCCAGCCTGGGCGCGAACCCAGAGACTCTGGTGGCGCAGCTAGCACTGCGATGCAGTGCCCTAGACCACTGCGCCACCCGGGAGACCTATGTATAGATAATAACAGAGAGTAGCAGCAGTGTAGAAGAGGGTGGTTGGGGGGCAATGCAAATAGTCTGGGTAGTCATTTGATTCGATGTTCAGGTGTCTTATGGCTTGGGGGTAGAAGCTGTTTAGAAGCCTCTTGGACCTAAACTTGGCGCTCCGCTACCGCATGCCGTGCGTTAGCACAGAGAACAGTCTATGACTAGGGTGGCTGGAGTCTTCCTCTGACACTACTTGGTATAGAGGTCCTGGATGGCAGGAAGCTTGGCCCCAGTGATGTACTGGGCCGTACGCATTACCCTCTGTAGTGCCTTGCGGTCGGAGGCCGAGCAGTTGCCATACCAGGCAGTGATGCAACCCGTCAGGATGCTCTCGATGGTGCAGCTGTAAAACCCTTTGAGGATCTGAGGACCCATGCCAAATCTTTTCAGTCTCCGTAGGGGAACAGGTTTAGTCGTGCCCTCTTCACAACTGTCTTGGTGTGCTTGGACCATGTTCATTTGTTGGTGATGTGGACACCAAGGAACTTGCAGCTGTCAACCTGCTCTACTACAGCCCCGTAGATGAGAATGGGGGCGTGCTCGGTCCTCCTTTTCATGTAGTCCACAATCATCTCCTTTGTCTTGATCGCATTGCGGGAGAGGTTGTTGTCCTTGCACCACACGGTCAGGTCTCTGACCTCCTCCCTATATGCTGTTTCATCGTTGTCGGTGATCAGGCCTACCACTATTGGGTCATCAGCAAACTTAATGATGGTGTTGGAGTCGTGCCTGGCCGTGCAGTCATGAGTGAACAGGGAGTACAGGAGGAGACTGAGCATGCACCCCTGAGGGGCCCCAGTGTCGAGGATCAGCGTGGCGGATGTGTTGTTACCTACCCTTACCACCTGGGGGCAACCCGTCAGGAAGTCTAGGATCCAGTTGCAGAGGGAGGTGTTTAGTCCCAGGGTCCTTAGCTTAGTAATGAGCTTTGAGGGCACTGTGGTGTTGAATGGTGAGCTGTAGTCAATGAATAACATTCTCACATAGGTGTTCCTTTTGTCCAGGTGTGAAAGGGAAGTGTGGAGTGCAATAGAGATTGCATCAACTGTGGCTCTGTTGGTGTGGTATGCAAATTGGAGTGGGTCTAGGGTTTCTGGGATAATGGTGTTGATGTGAGCCATGACCAGCCTTTCAAAGCATTTCATGACTACAGACGTGAGTGCTACGGGTCAGTAGTAATTTAGGCAAGTTACCTTAGTGTTCTTGGGCATAGGGGCTATGGTGGTCTGCTTGAAACATGTTGGTATTACAGACTCCGACAGGGAGAGGTTGAAAATGTCCATGAAGAAACTTGCCAGTTGGTCGGCGCATGCTCGGAGTACACGTCCTGGTATTCCGTCTGGCCCTGTGGCCTTGTGAATGTTGACCTGTTTAAAGCTCTTACTCAAAGGTCTTACTCACATCGGCTGCGGAGAGCGTGATCACACAGTCGTATGGAACAGTTGACGCTTTCATGCATGTTTCAGTGTTACTTGCCTCGAAGCGAGCGTAGAAGTTATTTAGCTCGTCTGGTAGGCTCGTGTCACTGGGCAGCTCTCGGCTGTGCTTCCCTTTTGTAGTCTGTAATCGTTTGCAACCCCCGCCACATCCGACGAGCGTCAGAGCCGGTGTAGTACGTTTCGATCTTAGTCGCGTATTGACACTTTACCTGTTTGATGGTTCATCGGAGGGCATAGCGGGATTTCATATAAGCTTTCGGGTTAGAGTCCCACTCCTTGAAAGCGGCAGCTCTACCCTTTAGCTCAGTGCGGAAGTTGCCTGTAATCCATGGCTTCTGGTTGCGTTATGTACTTACAGTCACTGTGGGGACGATGTAATCAATGCACTTATTGATGAAGTCGGTGACTGATGTGTTGTACTCCTCAAAGCCATCGGAAGAATCCCGGAACATATTCCAGTCTGTGCTAGCAAAACAGTCCTGTAGTTTAGCATCTGCTTCATCTGAACACTTTTTTATAGACTGAGTCACTGGTGCTTCCTGCTTTAATGTTTGCTTGTTAGCAGGAATCAGGAGGATAGAATTATGGTCAGATTTCCCAAATGGAGGACGTGGGAGAGCTTTGTACGTGTCTCTGTGTGTGGAGTAAAGGTGGTCTAGAGTTTCTTTCTCTCTGGTTGCACATTTAACATGCTGATAGAAATGAGGTAAAACTGATTTAAGTTTCCCTGCATTAAAGTACCCAGCCACTAGGAGCGCCACCTGGATGAGCGTTTTCCTGTTTGCTTATGGCGGTATACAGCTCATTGAGTGCGGTTTTAGTGTCAGCATCGGTCTGTGGTGGTATGTAGACAGCTACGAAAAATACAGATAAACTCTCTAGGTAGATAGTGTGGTCTACAGCTTATCATGAGATACTCTACCTCAGGTGAGCAAAACCTCGAGACTTCCTTAGATAACGTGCACCAGCTGTTGTTTACAAATATGCATAGGCCCACGCCCCGTGTCTTACCAGAGGCTGCTGGTCTATCCTGCCGATAGAGTGTATAACCTGCCAGCTGTATGTTCTTAATGTCGTTGTTCAGCCACGACTCGTGAAACATAAGATATTACAGTTTTTAATGTCCCGTTGGTAGGATAAACATGCTTTCAGTTCGTCCCATTTATTTTCCAGCGATTGAACGATAGCTAACAGTACTAATGGCAAAGGCAGATTAGACACTCGTCGCCTGATCCTCACAAGGCACCCCTATCTCTTTCTGCGAAATCTTAGTTTCTTTCTCCAGTGAATGACGGGCATGTTCGGGTGTTTGGAGCATATCCTTCCTGTCCGACTCATTAAGGGACAACTATTCGTCCAATTCAAGGTTAGTAATCGCTGTTCTGATGTCCAGAAGCTCTTTTCGGTCATAAGAGACGGTAGCAGCAACATTATGTGCAAAATAAGTTACAAACAATGTGAAAAAACAAACAAAATAGCACGGTTGGTTAAGAGCCAATAAAACAGCAGCCATCCCCTCCGGCGCCATCACTCACCTGATCATTATAGAATTTACACCAACACACGTAATTATAACTCTGATTCATAATTTTACATCGTAACTTTAACCCTGACCCATGATCTACTTCTCATGGCGGTCACTCACCTGTCATTTACTCTGAAATATTTACATCCACACACACAATTACTTGTTAATGTTTATTGTCAACATATCAGTCTTTGACATGTAAGACACATGACCCAGTTCATTGTCTTGACCTGAAGACAAGAAAATACCAATAAACACACTTTCTCCCATATATACAGTGATACAGTGCCTTCAGAAAGTATTCACACCCTTTGACAATTTCCACATTTTGTTGTGTTACAGGCTGAATTTAAAATTGATTAAATTTAGATTTTGTGTCACTGGCCTACACACAATACCCCATAATGTCAAAGTGGAATGTTTACAAATGAATAAAAAATGAAAAACGGAAATGTCTTGAGTAAGTAAATATTCAAACCCTTTGTTATGCAATCCTAAATAAGTTCAGGAGTAAAAATGTACTTAACAAGTCACATAATAAGTAGCTTGGACTCACTCTGTGTGCAGTAATAGTGTTTAGCATGATTTCTGAATGACTACCTCAAGTATCTTTAAGGTCCCTCAGTCAAGCAGTGAATTTCAAACACAGATTACACCACAAAGTCCAGGGAGGTTTTCCGATGCCTCAAAGAAGGGCACCTATTGGTAGATGGGTAAAAATAAAGCAGACATTCAATATCCCTTTGAGCATTGTGAAGTTATTTATTACACTTTGAATGGTGTATCAATACATCCAGTCACCACAAAGACGCAGGTGTCCTTTCCAACTCAGTTGCAGGAGAGGAAGGAAACCTCTCAGGGATTTCAACAATGGTGACTTTAAAACAGAGTTTAATGGCTGTGATAGAACAAAACTGAGGATGGATCAACAACATTGTAGTTACTTCACAATACTAACCTAATTGACAGAGTGAAAAGAAGGAAGGCCGTACAGAATACAAATATTCCCAAACATGCATCCTGTTTGCAACAAGGCACTAAAGTAATACTGCAAAAAATGTGGCAAAGGAATTAACTTAAGTCTTCTGTTTGTAATCCAATACAACACATTACTGAGTACCACTCTCCATATTTTCAAGCATAGTGGTGGCTGCATCATGTTATGGGTATGCTTGTAATCGTTAAGCACAGGCAACATCCTAGAGGAAAACCTGGTTCAATCTGCTTTCCACCAGATGAATTCAGCTTTCAGCAGGATAATAGCGTAACACACAAGACCAAATCTACACTGGAGTTGCTTACCAAGAAGACAGTGTATGTTCCTAAGTGGCCAAGTGACAGTTTTGACTTAACGCTGCTTGAAAATCTATGGCAAGACCTGAAAATAGTTGTCTAGCAATGGTCAGCAACCAATTTGACAATTTTGAAAACAGTAATGGCCAAATGTTGCACAATCCAGGTGTGGATTGGGAACTGGCTGTTGGGAACATGCATTGAAGGTGGAGATGTGTATGCATTTCAGCACCACTCCCTCATTGTCGGTCTTCCTGTTAACAGCAGGTGTGAGCTCATGCTCTCTAATGAGATGTTTTCTCACACACAGACACACACACACACACACATGATAATGCTAACGCTGATGCTCATTACTAGAAGTCTGCTCGTTTATGTCTTTCTCACCTCTCTCTTCCTCACAAGCCTTGTGTCACAACCCTCGGCCTGTTTGTTTGACTATAGTTAGAGGGAAAATCTACTCAAACTATCTTCTGGTATTTGTTTCATTAGTCCACTGTTGATACAATGTCACATGCATCTCTATCAATAAAGACTAGGGTGGGCCAATTGCTTTTGTAGATTTTCTCAATTGAAATAAAATATAAAGCTTGTTCTGGAAGTATTCTTACGGTGATTATTAGATTGCATAAACATGATGAGGGCTTTCCCCCAACAACTTTGGTCTTCACATTTTGTTTCCTAAACATAGGCTAAATAAGGAGTATAGGGTGTTGCTCCTGGTCAGTCTGTGAGACATGCAGGCTGCCTCTGACTGGGTTTGTTGTAGGATAGATTCTTTGAAAGTGCATGTAAAGTTTTGAAAGCAAGACTAAAGAAATGCATATAATAGTGTGTGTGTGTGTGTGTGTGTGTGTGTGTGTGTGTGTGTGTGTGTGTGTGTGTGTGTGTGTGTGTGTGTGTGTGTGTGTGTGTGTGTGTGTGTGTGTGTGTGTGTGTGTGTGTGTGTGTGTGCGTGCGCACCAGGCACGTAAATTGCAGGGGGGATGGGGGGGTCATGACAGTACTGGAGACTGGCCTCATGACAGTGAGGTATCATAATTATCAGCTTCCACTCAGTCAGCGCAAAAAAACACTTCGCCAGGCCAAATACATACACTCCTTTCTTGAAACATTAATATCTTAACAGTCTTTATATCTATTATAGACATGTTTGTGCAGTGGCGAACCTATGGGCTTTCAGTGTGTGACAGGTTCGTGATTCTGAAAGGACAGCAACCGTAATACCAGCCCACTCATGTAGGAGAGTGCACTTTTTGTAAAACACAAAGGGCCAGTGGTGTATTGGAGGGTATACGCAGGTACTGTATAAGCCATATACCCACTTTTATTTTCAGTGGGCAATGTGTATAGTAGAGGAGGTATACGTAGAGGAGGTATACAACTTATCAATTATGTAGTACAATAGAGAAATCATGCACAAAGTAGCCTACACAATCGAAGAGCACGTGAAACATTCACAGCCTAGTTTCAGTGGGAAATAATCTGCAGGCAGCAAGAGTGTGCAGCTCTCAACTGGTTTTGGCTTGGAGCAGCTCACAGAATAATGACATCGGTAGCCAGTGGGGTAGGAAAAACGTTTCAATTTATGATATCTACTAGTAAATGCAAACTAAGGGAACAAGCAAACCGGGTATTGAAAAAGTTTTGTCCGAAGTGTTGGTTACTTGGCTATTTGTGATGCGCAATTGTCATCATGAGCTGTTTGCATCAGGGGCGTCGATATGGATGGGCCTGGGTGACAGGCCCACCCAATCAGATTGATGTGGTTTAAGCATTGTTGTGGACTTAGAGCATCAAATTTGTGCCTTTTTTCTATAAAAACAAAAGTGTGATTTTGAGAGTGAAAGTCTGAAAAATGCATTGAAAAACAAAAACATCAGAAACATCGAATTTTTCACACAGGGTGCCTTTCCTTTGCTGAGCGGGCCATTCTGGGAACTTTTTGGAACACTTTAGTACATATCCACTTCTCCTGGCACCATTACACCACTGAGTAGGGCCGATGGAAAGACAGCAGTCACACACAGCATTATTTTAAAGGTTAAGCAGTCTATAAACGCAGACATAATAAGCTAACCATTACGCATTTCCCAACCGAAATGTACAACTATTACTTCCCATTGCAAAAAAACATTTTACGTTTAGCACACAAAGTAACTGGTGACCTAAATTTTAAAGTGGAACTGACAGCGTTTTAACTACTTTGCAGATATGAAACAAACAGACAATCATAATATCAGTAAAATAAATATGAGAGTGCATCTCCATTCGAGATGTTTCAGTTGCACTGTTTCAGTTTCAATGACTCAATATTTTGGACAAACACTGACGAATGTAACTAAGGCTGGGAATGTCAGTCATAACGTGGCTAATAGGCTAGTGCATCTATTTATGTAGCAAGCTAAAACCAGCTAGCTGCTAGGAGGTTGCCATGTCATGCCATTGGAGGAGTGGGAGAGTGATTGACTTTTTACCCTCCTGTTGTTTTTCAGTTGCTATACACAGCTAGAGATGCATGTGTCATTTGGTTATATAGCAAGAACTTGAACAACTGTTATCCAGTTAGCATGACTCTTGCGTTTGCAAATTCACTATGGCTATCTACTCCGATTTCAGGACACTCTCGTCTGAGTGTGCCAGAGTGCAGAACAGCTGATGAATTTACAAACACACAACACCCGATGAATATGACCGGTGGTAGTAAACAGGCAAAAAAAGTAATAGTTAGTCAAGAACGCTCACGTTAACATGTAAACAGCCTAACCAGCTCTGCTATGGCGAGTAAAATGGTCAGAGTGAGGTGTTCTCTCATTTGTGTCTGGAAGTAGCTAACTAGAAAGCTAGCCAACTTTAGCCAGTTAGCTTGGGTGCTTGGTTGGGACAAACATGCATTGGCAGGCAAGCTAATGGCAAATGGCTTGTTTGTATAAAGGCCTACTGTAGCTCTGATTGGCTATAGCGCACCAGTCTGTGTAGACTCCGGTCCTGGACAAGACATATGTTTTTATTCTTTTTTATTTACTGCAGTTTCTATTAATTCTCCAAACGCATGGTCGTTTTCCCACACCATATTGCTATAACATTTTAACAAACGTCATAATTCCTAAACATTCTAAGAATTTATGAAAACGTGAAAATGACCATATCTAAGTGCTCGCTTGTCAGAAAATGTTTTAAAAGTGTCATGTTCTTCCTGGGGGTGTAAATTTAAATATTTTAATAAGATTTCATGTTGCTAAATGCAACAATGTTTCACACAAAGTTAATTTCAAATAAATGGCTAACAGCAATTGCGCTTGAATAAAAACACAGTTCCACTCACCAGATGATGATCATTTGAAACTTAACTTCTTGTTAAAAGTTATTATTGAAGAGGGAGAAGCTAACAAATTAGCAACAACATCTTCTTTGATAACACCTTCTGCTGCCGCTGCAAACTAGCCACAACAAAAGCTAGCTAGCTAGGCTGTGGGAAAACTACTAATTGCAATTGCGTAGTGACCTGTTGGCCTTCAATGCAGAAGTTTCCATACGTTTTTGTAAAAACGGTCCTACCCACTAACTCAAAATGTGATTGGTTGATTCCACTGTCACTCCCAAATACAGTTGAATGGCAGATGCTTTTATCCAGCTTGTGATGGTCTAGCCAATAGCTGACTTAGCTAGCTAGATTTATCTCCCCAGAAACCAGCCAAGAAAAATCCTGATTGGATCTTTTTTTCCCTTCAGTGTTAACCCTTTCCTTTCCAACAAAAGCTGAAGAGATTAAATCAGAACATCATTGAAAATAATAATATTAGAATTATATTATTAGAATTCCTATTTTATAAATCCTTAGCCCTTGTGTTTGGGTTAGTAATACTTTGTAGAGTGGCTCTATTTTCCCTCAGCATGGATTTTTTTCACTACTCTGAATGTCTTAAGAATCGACATGTTGTCTTGAAATATGAACACAGAAATACTGGACATTTTGAACTCTTATGGTGGTGATTTGTGATTTGACAAAATTACAATCATGGTCTTGAATTGGACTGGCATTTTTCTGGTCAGACCCTTTGTCCCCCTCCGGTCTTGGTCTTGACTGGTACTCGATTTGCTCCAGTCTTGGTCTTGAATCGGTCTCGCTTTAGGTGGTCTCAAACACAACACTGGGTCATGACCCTCCCAATATTTGAAATATGTCAATTTGACACCCCCTCTTGCCTTGGTGACCTGTAGCAACACCCATAGTTTAGAATACTACCAAAGTTTTCTTTGAACTCACAAAATTGAGCCCAATATAATTGTTACCAGTTGTCACTCGAGATGCTCACATTGTCACCAGGAAACCACTATTTGAAAAATATCAAATTTTATTAGTCACATGCGCCGAATACAACGAATGCAACCTTACAGTGAAATGCTTACTTACGAGCCCCTAACCGACAGTGCAGTTTCAAAAATACGGATAAGAAAAAGAGATAAAAGTAACAAGTAATTAAAGAGGAGCAGTAAAAAATAACAGTATATACAGAGGCGTGCCAGTATAGAGTCAATGTGTGTGGGGGGGGGGGCAGGCAATGTGAATAGTCTGGGTAGCCATTTGACTAGATGTTCAGGAGTCTTATGGCTTGGGGATAGAAGCCGTCCACCCCGCAAGTTACACGCCTGGCACACACACACGTGCACAGTCACTTCATACTGTATATTATGTATTTCTTTAGTCTCGCTTTCAAAACTTTGCATGCACTTTCTAAGAATCTACCCTGTTGCTTCAAGCTCCAATCAGCTGCCTGAAAGCAATTTCTTGGCATCTCTTCAAATGTATATGTCTTTATAATAGGATTTGCCAGTTGAAGAGCGCTGTGATGAGCTGGAATTATAAACAAAGGCCAATCTGGCAACCCCCTGTGGGTGCTCCACACTCTTCACAGCACGACCTGCTCACATCAGAGTGCTACTCTTGGCCTCATTTCAAACCACACACACACACACACGCATGCACTAGCATGCACGCTCACATGCACAAGTATGCACACACATACAAATGCACGCTCACATGCGCAGGTATGAACACACACACACATGCATGCCTGTAAGCTGTTTATATATTTAAACAAATATTGGTTTTCACATACGTATTATCAGTAATACAATAATAATACTATAATGAATTATTACAACATAGCATTAATTTAATTTTACAGGTGGGGGAGGAGAGGGTGCACATAAGCTGGCACACACACACACACACTCCCCTGCCACCTCCTAGAAAGCAGTCACCATGGTGATAGTCATTCCAGTAAACTTGTACTGTGTTGTATTGGCCCTTTCTGATACCTTTCCAAAGTGCAAAACGATGTTAGTACTCCCTCTCAGTCCGCTTTTCTCTCTCCTCATACTCAAGTCATTACTGACAAGGGATAATGCCTAAAACCTTTTTAATTCAGCACTATTCTTTTAGGGTGTTGCTCTAGGCCACCAAGTGCGAACAGTCAGTATCTAGATCATGTGTATAAAAAGCTTGATAGTGTATGTGATGTAAACAGAGAGGTCTACTTTCTTGGGGACCTGAATATTGACTGGTTTTCATCAAGCTGACTGCTAAAGAGGAAGCTTCTAACTGTAACCAGTGCCTGTAATCCGGTTCAGGTTATTAATCAACCTACCAGGGTGTTAACAAACACCACAGGAACAAGATCATCCACATGTATTGATCACATTTTTAATACTTTAAAACGTTGTTCTAAAGCTGTATCTGTGCCCATTGGATGCAGTGATCACTGATACACCATTGGTTATATCCAGGAAAGCCAAGGTTCCAAAAGCTGGGCCTAAAGTAGTGTATAGGAGATCATACAAAATATTTTATGTGGATGATGTTAAAGATATTTGTTGGTCTTGTTGGTGATTAATAAGCAGCATCCAGACGCTGCACTGAATTTATGAAATTGCTTCTTCCAATTATTGATAATCATGCACCTGTTAAACTGTCAGAACTGTTAAGGCTCCATGGATTTATGAGGAATGGAAAAACTGTATGGTTGAAAGAGATGGGGCAAAAGGGGTGGCTAATAAGTCTGGCTGCACATCTGAATGGTTGACTTATGCAAATTGAGAAATTATGTTACTAAACTCAACAACAATAAGAATAAACTATATTATGACGCTAATATCAATGATATAAAGAAAGATGTGGGAAAAAAACTTTGGAGTGCGTTAACCTCTCTTGGGCACGTGAGACGGTAGCGTCCCACCTCTTCAACAGCCAGTGAAACTGCTGGGCGCCAAATTCAAATACAGAATTACTCATTATAAAAATTCAGAAAACAAACATATTTTACATAGGTTTAAAGATTAACTTCTTGTGAATCCAACCACGGTGTCAGATTTAAAAAATGCTTTACAGCGAAAGCATACCTTACGATTATTTGAGAACATAGCCCACTAGACAAATCATTACAAACAGTAGCCAGCCAAGTAGAACAGTTACACATGTCAGAAATAGAGATACAATTAATCCCTTACCTTTGATGATCTTCATATGGTTGCACTCAGCAGACATTCATTTACTCAATAAATGTTCCTTTTGTTCGATAAAGTCTCTTTGTACCCAAAAACCTCTGTTTTGTTCGCGTTTTCTTCAGTAATCCACAGGCTCAAACGCAGTCAAAACAGCAAGACAAAAAAATCCAAATTGTATCCATAAAGTTCATAGAAACATGTCAAACGATGTTTATATTCAAACCTCAGGTTGTTTTTAGCCTAAATAATCGATAATATTTCAACCGGACAATAACGTCGTCAATTTAAATGGTAAACAAGAAACGCACGCACTCGGTCTCGCGCATGAAAAATCTCTGTGACACTTTAGGGTCCACTCATTCAGACTGCTCTTACTTCTTAATTTTTCAGAATACAAGCCTGAAACAACTTCTAAAGACTGTTGACATCTAGTGGAAGGCATAGAAACTGCAATTTGAGTCCTAAGTCAATGGATACTGTAATGGCACTGAATAGAAAACTACAAAACCAAAAATAAAACGACTTCCTGAATGGATTTTTCTCAGGTTTCTGCCTGACAAATCAGTTCTGTTATACTCACAGACACTATTTTAACGGTTTTGGAAACTTTAGAGTGTTTTCTATCCAAATCTACCAGTTATATGCATATCTTCTGGGCCTGAGAAGCAGGCAGTTTAATTTGGGCATGCATTTCATCCAAAATTCCGAATGCTGCCCCCTACCCTAGTGAAGTTAAATGAAATGATGTGCAGAAAGACAAATTCACCTTGTATCTTTCATCGAATCCGATGGCTAATTCATTACAAAACCATTTGATGTTGCCAATTATTTGAATGATTACATCAGTGGCCAAGTGGGCAAACTTAGGCAAGAAATGCCAACTATGAACAGTGAGCTATCGTATTCATACAGAAAAAAAACTAATAATGAAGGAATAACATTGTAATTTCACATTTTGTAAAGTGTGAGAGAGGTGGATTTTTTTGGCATTGACAACTTAGATGTAAAGAAAGTGAGGATGGAAACTGACTTTATAGCCACTCCTATCTGTCATATCTTTAATCTGAGCCTAGAGGTGTTTGTCCTCAGGCCTGGAGGGAAGCCAAAGTCAAGAATGGTAAAGCGGCCAAGAATAGTAAAGCATCCTTTGCTGGTTCTTACAGTCGACCTATAAGCTTGCTGCCAGCTCTCAGCAAACTGTTGGAAAAAATACAATGCTATTTTTCTGTAAACAAATTATTTATTGACCATAACCTGTTGTTGAAAACCCGTATGTGTTATGGTTTTTTAACCTCTGCCATATCGTGGAATCAGAGCTATCTATCTGATAGAACACAGAGGGTTTTCTTTAATGGAAGCTTGGTGGACGGCAGGGCAGCTTCCTTGGCCCTCTACTCTTTTCTGTTTTTACCAATAACCTGCCACTGACATTAAACAAAGCCTGTATTTCCGTGTATGCTGATGATTCAACCCTATACATGTCAGCAACCCCAGTTAGTGAAATCACTGCAACCCTAAACAAAGAGTTTCAGTCAGTTTTAGAATGGGCGGTCAGTAGGGCTGACCCCAATTAGTCTACTGGTTGATTGTTTGGTCCATAGGCTGTTGGTAGACCGAGATTTCTTTAGTCGAGCAGTCGCAATTATTTATATTTGGTTATGGTGCACAAGACACTTCTCTGAGTCGCGCCTGTCTCAGTGGACAAATCCATTGCCGATATCATGGGGATGGCACAGTCCATCACTCTAAGACGTAATACTGAAATTCTATATGGTTATTTTATGTAAAAAATTATTGTGCAACACTAATAAATATAATATTATTTAAAGACAAATGCGCTTTCTCCTGCGTTGGATACAGTCGCTGTCCGTGGTTCTGAAACATAATCTTCAGTGCACCATAGAATTGGTGCCTTTCCTTATGTTGCTATGTGCATAATAGCAAAGTTAACCAGCATATTGGGATTGAGAACAATGTTGTGGAGGCAGCAGCAGACGAGACAAGGAAACAGCCCTTGCCTTAGCCTAATTGTCTAAGAAAATTGAGGATAGAGTAAACTCCAATTTAATTAGGTCTATAATCAATAGCCAAACTGTTAAATGGGCCTGGCTTCATAAATCATCCATATTTACTGTATGTACAGAAATAAGACAGATCCTGCTTCTGTTGCCTGTTTCAGTCTTTGTTTAAAGCCTACTGATAGCCTACTGATTCAGTGAGCACCAAGCCTCATGCATTGGCAAAATGTTGGATAAAGCAATTTCACAGATTCAGCTGTTTTAATCTTTGCTATGCTATAATAAAGGTTTGATAATACATTTTTGGGGGAACAGACTGGTATTACTTATTTATTCAATGTCACCCAGCATACCAGACATTCATGCTTTTAAATGCAATCAAGCATTTTTTTTTAAATTAAATAACAAAGGGAGCTTTGAATAATTAGCCTAAACAATAAATAAACCCAATTCACAAATGCATGCACCTGTTTTTAGTCTGGTGTAATAAATGCTTTATCTTTTTATTTGTATTTATTAGAACAGACTCTCTGCTACACTTATTTATTTAGTGTTTACACAACAACAAATTATCAGAAAAAATGATATTGTAATCTAACAGCAACTGTTTGGCACACATACTACTCATGCAACGCTTGCTCATATATCTTCCTTTTTGTTGATCTCCAGAAGGTTTCAGAACTAAGTCAAATGTCTTCCGCAGATTTGACTTCCCCTTTCCCTCCTGAGCAACCATTAAACATTCGCCCGTTTCAATTTCTTTTGCATGTCCTCCGCATCCATTTTGCTGTTGAGATTACTGTGTTCAGAGTTTGTTATAACCAGTTTATTGATGTGATTATGATATGCTCTAGGTCAGGCCCAGTTGGTCACATGCATGTGATGCTTACATGTTTCATGTAAAGAGAGCAAGGGTTGAGGGTAGGGTTGCACATTTTGGGGAATATTCAGAGGTGGAAACTTTCCGTGGGAATAAACGGGAATATATGGGAATGGACGGAAATATATGCAAATTAATATTAATACCATTTAAATGTATATGTTTTTTGCGTTGGATATATTTACCTTATCATAAGTAGACATAATTGCAAATGATTAAATCCTTCCAATAGAAATGTAAAAAATAATTTAGTTACGAATTGAACTTTACTTAAATGAGTTGACTCTTCACATGGGACAATTTCACTGAACAACAAAAGGGAATATTGAATGATCCCCAATGATCCATCGCATCTCCCAAAAACATTTTCAACATACATCTGTAAAATGATAGTCTAGAAACTAAGGCTTTGGTTGTCTTCCTCTCAGGCTTCCATGTCTTCTCCCTGGACCTCCTCAATGTCCACCTCTTGAACATCAGCCAAGAACTTTGCCCTCATCCAGGCCAAGGTGGCGAGACACAGTAGTGATGATGCCATAGGCCTTGTTGATCTCTGCACCAGACAGGATGCTCTTGCCATACTTGGGGTCCAACATGTACGCTGCGGCGTGTATGGGCTTCAGGCAGAAGTCGTCACGTTTTTTGATGTATTTCAGAACTGCAGTTTCCTCTGCTTGGAGCAACAGTGAAGTGGGCAGGGCAGTACAGATTTCTGAACATCAGACAGGATGGCATTGTCTCCCTCAATCCGTGCAATGGCTACTGCTTTAGGTTTCAGGCTGCTGACCACTCTCTCCCAAAATACATCATCCAGGAAGATCCTCTTGATATCGGCAGGCTGTGATATGGCCATTTCTTGGAGAGATTCCTTCCACTTCAGGAGACTGTCAAACATTATGACAACACCACCCCAATGGGTGTTGCTGGGCAGCTTCAATGTGGTGCTCTTATTCTTCTCACTTTGCTTGGTGAGGTAGATTGCTGCTATAACTTGATGACCCTTCACATATTTAACCATTTCCTTGTCTCTCTTGTAGAGTGCATCCATTGTTTTCAGTGCCATGATGTCCTTGAGGAGCAGATTCAATGCATGAGCAGCACAGCCAATGGGTGTGTTGTAAGGGTAGGGCACCTCCACTTTAGACCAAGCAGCCTTCATGTTCGCAGCATTGTCTGTCACCAGTGCAAATGCCTTCTGTGGTCCAAGGTCATTGATGACTGCCTTCAGCTCATCTGCAATGTCGAGACCAATGTGTCTGTTGTCCCTTGTGTCTGTGCTCTTGTAGAATACTGGTTGAGGGGTGGAGATGTAGTTAATTATTCCTTTCCCACGAACATTCGACCACCCATCAGAGAGGATTGCAATACAGTCTGCTTTCTCTATGATTTGCTTGACCCTCACTTGAACTCTGTTGAACTCTGCATCCAGCAAATGAGTAGAGAAAGCATGACTGGTTGGAGGGGTGTATGCTGGGCAAAGAACATTCAGAAATCTCTTCCAATACACATTGCCTGTGAGCATCAGAGTTGAACTAGTTGCATACACAGCTCGAGCAAGACATTCATCAGCATTTCTCTGACTACGTTCCTCCATTGAGTCAAAAAACTTCTGATTCCAGGAGGACCATGAGCTGTTGTTATCGATAAGGTGTCTGATTAATCATTTTCACCTTGAATAGAAGTAGAGGGACTTTTGTCAGAGGTTGCTTGTTATGAGCGCTGAGGGAACTTTATGCACTTGGCCAGATGATTCTGCATCTTTGTTGCATTCTTCACATATGATTTGGCAGAGTATTTGCAAATGTACACAGCTTTTCCTTCTACATTAGCTGTAGTGAAATGTCTCCACACATCAGATAGTGCCGTGGCATTTTCCTGTAAAGATTGCACAGATAAATAGTTTGTAGCAGTAGCAATAGCGGTTCGATTAAACAACTCCTTTTTAAGATAAATGTTTTAAAATGAAACATGTATGGAAACAGGGGAATTAACACTCCTAAGTTAGCAGGCTCAAGCAAGCTAAAACCCACATGGTAGCAAAAACGAACTAACAGAAATTGTTAACAAGTTAGAAATGATTTAAACACACTTTGCTGTAGGCTACTATTTACCAGTTAACAAAAAAATTATGTTTGTCTTATAAAATATATTCATCCCACCCGGTATTGTAATCAAAACTTACCAGAAAGCATGTAATCCTTGGCTCAGACAGTGTAGTAGTGTGGGGTTAATAGCATCTCATTAGTGTGCAAGATTTTGAGAATCAGCTGTACATGTGATGGAAGAGTGCACTGCACATGTGATGGAAGAATGCACTGTGCATGCAGAGGGTTTCAATTCCATTGAATTGGGGATAGTTTAACCAAAATATCCCACAATACCTATAATTGCCTTATGTGTATCCCACAAAAAACGGTTCACTGTTATAAGCTAGCTGTTTTGACGAATTTAAGCAAAATTTCCAATATTCCAAGGCTTATTTCCCCATGGAAAATTCCGGAGATTTACCGGAAAGTCTCCGTACCTTTGCAACCCTAGTTGAGGTAATAGGGAATGTTTTTAATAAACAAATAAGTGATTTCGGTAACAGAACTTTTCAGTCAGAAACTAGTGAGAAACTAAATGGCTGACATGATGTTACAGCTTCAGTACGGACAGCTCAATAAACACTTGCTGTGCTGTGGTGCCTTTTCGATGAAGTAGGGAGGAGAGCGAGACATCGTGAGCCAGTCACACAGGCACTCGCTGTCATTTAAAAAAAAAAACACATTGTGATCATCAGGCTCTTTCTTGAGTCATTTGTGTGTCTTCATTATTTAATCGAACAGTGTGCTTAATCAAAGCATCAGACAAGCTCAGTGCATATGCAGTAGATTTTATTCAAACACATATGGTGTCTGTCTATGGAAAAATAAATTCAAACATTTCGACCAATCAATTGGTCGAAAGAACAGGACGACCCTTGGTCAACCAATATTTTTTTTTTGTCGGGGACAGCCCTATTGGCCAGTAATAAACTGATTCTGAACATCTCTAAAACTATGAATATTGTATTTGGTACAGATCATTCCCTAAGTTCTAGATCTCAGCTGAATCTGGTAGTGAATGGTGTGGCTTTTGAGCAAGTTGAGCAGACTGAATTACTTGGTGTTACATTAGATTGTAAACATATTGTTTCAATGGTTGTAAAGATTGGGAGAGGTATGTTTGTGATAAAGAGATGCTATGCTTTTTTTTTATTGTCCAGTCATATGGTCAAGTGCTGCAAAGAAAGACCTAGTTAAGCTGCAGCTGGCCTAGAAAAGATTGTCACTTTTTTGCTTTGCTTTTCTTGGCTAAGAGTTGAGGGAAGACTGACTGCATCACTTCTTGTTTTTATTAGAAACAATGTGTTGGAAATTCCAAATTGTTTGTATAGTCAACTTACACTCAGCACTGACACACACACACACACTTCTGATTCAGTCATAATGGATGGTTGATTGATAGGTCATTTTCATCATTCTGAATAGAATATGCTGAATGCATGCATTAGATGATACAGCACAAAGCTATTTAGGGACATGTACAGATATTGAATGTTTACTTTGATGTAATGCTACTAATCACTGATAGATTGGTAGACCTGTTTCTGAGCTAATGTATTCCAGTTTCTAAGCTAATGTATGCCATTGCCTATATTCATGCCGCCAGCATGTTATATTCAGCTACAGTAATTGATTGTTCACTTGGTTCTCATGCTGAGGTGAGTAGAGGGTGAACAGAGAGAGAGAGAGAGAGACCCAGCAAGAGAGATGGGGGGGGGGAGAGGGGAAGAGAGAGCAAGACAGAGAGAGAATGATACAGAGGGAGAGAGAGCGAGATTGGGAGAGAGAGAAATGCTCTAGTGCCTTTCTGTCGTCAGACATACACCTGCACCTGACCGTAACGGGGGACCTTTATTTCCCCTATTGAATGTTAATTACCTCTAATTACACAGTTCAATCAGCACTCCAATGGGCGTATGTGTGGTGGTGGTGGGGGGGTCGACTCAGCAGTGACTCAGTTTATTTTAAGACAATGGCTGTCAGCAGATTGAGGAGTGTGTTGACATCTATTGCGTCCCATGCCAACTGTAGTGTGTCCTATTATTTGATTGAATAGGTGTGTGTGCTATCTCATGAATGATTCAAAGTGAGCAGCAAGGCAGTAAAGGCCCCAACATACAGCTGAATGAGTAAAGGGGAAAAGAGGGAAACACAACTGTGATGTCATGATTTTGTCTACGTCTGCTCTGCACTTCAGAGGTGAGGCTGACGGTCCTCATCCTATGATGTCACAAGGAGCCTAGTTCTCCCAGTTCAATAAAGGTTTGAAATGAAGAAGGGATAAATGGGTAAACACAGTAAGACTTGGATAAGTACACACCCTGATCTGAGTGAACTCGGGCAACTCAATAATCTACTACTCGAACAGTATATTGAAGGTAATTAAAGAATAAATGTGGATACTTAAGCTATTTTTACTAAATTATCCCTCACTTAACAAACCGCCTCCCCCCCTTTTCATATTTTTTGTTAAATTGAAAACAGCTCGAGTTAAGTAAATTCCGCTGTTGCAATTTGCATTCCATTTCCATAATATTATCAATAACGTTTTCCTGGGCCACCGTAATGACTTTCAGATTTGTCATGGTGTCTTTCATTTTTATGGCCTCTTGAATATTCATTAAGCCACAAAGGGCAGGACAGAAAGTCTTTATCTGAACATGAATCCCTTTCCTCTGGAAAGGTGATATTCATTTAATACAGGACAAGAGGTTGTAGGAGACTAGAGAACAGTTATACGACTTTAATATAGACTGCTGTTGTGAGAAGGAGAGAGAGAGAGTGCAGCAATACCCTTTTCAAACTGCTGAGCCAAGCCAAGCTGTACTCTGCTGGCCTGGTTACTAATCTACCTACGTTGCTGGAACGGTGCTTGTAAAGATGTTTGAGGTTGTAGTAGTAGTGAGGACAGAAAATAATATTGGTCTGAGTATTTGAGTTGAGCATCCCGAGCTCCACCTGGGGGCGAAGGAGGCTTAGCCCCCTCAGTTTAAATGTGTGCCCCCAACCTTTTAATTTGATGTACTTATATAAAAATAGCAAAAAAGTACAAGTGACAGGTTAGTGCAAAATGGACAGAGCGTGCGTAGGGGGGCTATGGAAAACCACTGGGGCAGTTAGGTATGACTAGGGCTGTCGCGTGGACCGTATTACCGCCACACTGGCGGTAACGAGTCATGAAGCCAGTCAAATTCCACATGACCATTTAGTCACGGTAATTAGGATTCTTCTAGCTCTGATGCTGTCATTAGTAGCCTACCGAACTTGCTAACTGCCTGGTACTCAGCGATCTATTGTCCCTTTAATCACTCTGACATCAATGCAAATGTAATCAAAAATCGAATCAAACACTTCACGAGAGCCCATGAGCTCATGTTGCGCAATATTTCAGTAGGCTATACAATTGCACGAGAAAACAGAGTGATGGCCTCTACTAAAAAGATGAGGATCCCATCAGCTTTCTACAGGCTAGGCCTACTATATTTATTTCTGAACTTTCCTAATATTAAGCACATTGCTTATATTTACAACAGGAGTGTAGCCTATCTGGCTGGCATGAAAATATACCACAGGAAAAGTGTTCTCCATTCGCTATTTAAGTGCATAGATGACATGTATTTTTTCCCGCTGCCCCTGTTTCGATACAGGTGCTTGATAATGGTCCACTCTACATCAAAACAAATTTCACACATACAGTACCAGTCAAGTTTGGACACACCTACTCATTCAAGGGTTTTTCTTTATTTTCACTATTTTCTACATTGTAGAATAATAGTGAAGACATCAAAACTATGAAATAACAAATATGGAATCATGTACTAACCAAAAAAGTGTTAAACAAATCAAAATATATTTTATATTTGAGATTCTTCAAAGTAGTCACCCTTTGCCTTGATGACAGCTTTGCACATTGTTGGCATTCTCTCAACCAGTTTCATGAGGTAGTCACCTGGAATGCATTTCAATTAACATGTGTGTTTTGTTCAAGTTAATTTGTTGAATGTATTTCCTTCTTAATGCATTGAGACTATCAGTTGTGTTGTGACAAGGTAGGGGTGTTATACAGAAGATAGCCCTATTTGGTAAAATACCAAGTCCATATTATGGTAAGAGCAGCTCAAATAAGCAAAGAGAAACGACAGTCCATCATTACTTTAAGACATGAAGGTCAGTAAATCGGGAACATTTCAAGAACTTTGAAAGTTTCTTCAAGTGTAGTCGCAAAAACCATCAAGCACTATGATCAAAGTGGCTCTCATGAGGACCGCCACAGGAAAGAAGGATCCAGAGTTACCTCTGCTGCACAGGGTAAATTCATTAGAGTTACCAGCCTCAGAAATTGCAGCCCAAATAAATGCTTCAAAGAGTTCAAGTAACAGACACATCTCAACATCAACTGTTCAGAGGAGACTGCATGAATCAGGCCTTCATGGTCGAATTGCTGCAAAGAAACACTACTAAAGGACACCAATAAGAAGAAGAGACTTGCTTGGGCCAAGAAACACGAGCAATGGACATTAGACCAGTGGAAATCTGTCCTTTGGTCTGATGAGTCCAAATTTGAGAATTTTGGTTCCAACCGCCGTGTCTTTGTGAGACGCAGAGTAAGTGAACGGATGATCTCCGCATGTGTGGTTCCCACCGTGTAGAATGAAGGAGGAGGTGTGATGGTGTGGGGGTGCTTTGCTGGTGACACTGTCTGTGATTTATTTAGAATTCAAGGCACACTTAACCAGTATGGCTACCACAGTATTCTGCAGCGATATGCCATCCCATCTGGTTTGCGCTTAGTGGGACTATCATTTATTTTTTAACAGGATATTGACCCAAAACACACCTCCAGGGTGGGTAAGGGCTATTTACATTTACATTACATTTAAGTCATTTAGCAGACGCTCTTATCCAGAGCGACTTACAAATTGGTGCATTCACCTTATGACATCCAGTGGAACAACCACTTTACTATTTGACCAAGAAGGAGAGTGATGGAGTGCTTCATCAGATGACCTGGCCTCCACAATCACCCGACTTCAACCCAATTGGTTGGGGATGAATTGGACTGCAGAGTGAAGGAAAAGCAGCCAACAACTGCTAAGCATATGTGGGAACTCCTTCAAGATTGTTGGAAAAGCATTCCTCATGAAGTTGGTTGAGAGAATGCCAAGCATGTGCAAAGATGTCATCAAGACAAAGGGTGGCTACTTTGAAGAATCTCAAATATAAAACATATTTTGATTTGTTTAACACTTTTTTGATTACTACATGATTACATATGTGTTATTTCATAGTTTTTATGTCTTCATCATTATTCTACTATGTAAAAATAAAGAAAAACCCTTGAATGAGTAGGTGTGTCCAAACCTTTGACTGGTACTGTACATTTGCAAATATTACCGTCATCTTTGAAACACCAGCGCTGTGTAAATACATCTAAAACTCTTTTGCACCTCTACCTGTCTGCCTCCTGCTGAATCTTTGTCCTCACTTCTGCTAGAAGGCCCCTATTTTTACGCGGCGGAGGTAAGCTAAAGATTTTGTGCCAACCTGTTACTTCTAAAGCACTCAATGATCTCGAACTCTGATCTCGAACTCTGAGTCTCTGCATTTGATCTTCATGTTTATTGTGGTATAGCGTGATATAAGCAGAATTCAATATAAATCCCCTCGCCGATTTCAACTGCCCCCTTAGTCACTTTATCCTGGCGCCCGGTCTGTTCTTCAGATAATTAGACCCTAATTGTGTTGAGCTGAATCAAGGAAAGTAGCTAAACTATGGTAATATGACAGCATCTTTGTAATATTGAATAGGGCTAACTGGCTCAGTTAAAAAGGTCAGCCTTTCCAAGACCTCACCTGCGTATCTCTACTGGGTGGGAAAAAGAGAAGATTACACACTGTACATAGATTCCCCTGGCTCAGGGTGTGTTGTCTGATAGTTATTTCCTCAAGGCTACTTGTCTCTCCAGGGGGGAAGGAGGAAGATAATTGCAGGCGCATTGTGCGCTAATAAACCCCCCCCCCCCAGTAACGCCACAGGTTGCTAAGATTGAATTATAATTACCCACCTAGCGCTCTCCCTCTACTCTGCTCTCTCTCTCTCTCTCTCTCTCTCAACGCTGATTGCAAATCCATGTGTCTTGATTAGAAGTGCTGCTTCTGAATACACGCAGACCAAGAAAAAATAGAGGTTAAAGAGAAAGCAAGATAAAGGAGAGAGAGCGAGACAATGGGAGGTGAAAGAGAGCAGAAGAGGGAGGGTAGAGAGATGAGAAAATAAGATAGATGTGTATGAGTGAAAGAGAGGTGAAAGTGACCGAGAGAGCATTTACTTCTTAAGGCATTTATGATGATTCATTTTCACATTTTCCGTTAATGTTATTGACCTCCAGACTGTCCTGTCATCTGTGGTGTAATAAATACATGTTTTAGTCTTCCTCACAGAAGAACGACTTGGGTCGTTCCATGAACTGAGTGCCTTTTGTGACCTTTGTGACCTGTGTGAAGCTAGCCACAATAAGTATTAGCCACAATAGCGGAATTTGCGGTTCACCTTCAAAATAGAGGTCTCCATTTAAAACTGATGCAACGGATACAAATAGTGGAATAATGACATATTTTAGGACTACAAAACCCTGAACATGGTTGGAATGTTATTTAAATTCAACAAAAGACAGTTAGTGTCAGGACCCGGTGCGAGAAACAGTCACTTAATAATTGGCAGAACCCAGAAGATGAGGCAGACACAGCAGTACTAGAGATGGTGGTTTAATGAAAAATGGATATCCTCCAAAATACAACAAAAAAACCACAAAGTGGTAAAAAACAGCAGGGAAAAAACAAACCTCAAAAGACTACTCAAATACTAAACAAGAACAAAACCAGAGAACCTCTGGAAAATCCAACAAGAGAAAAGTCTATATAAAACAAGGCTTGGGCTGGGGCTGGGTGCTAACTTACAAACACTGAGCAAGGAACTAAGGAACACACAGGGTTTAAATACTAACAAGGGAATGACTTACAGGTGCAAACAATAATTGGAGCAAGAAAAACAAAAGGTACAAAAAAGGTGCAAGGGGGACATCTAGTGAACAAAACCTAAACAGTCCTGGCCAAAACCTGACAGAATCCCCCCCCTAGGAACGGCTCCTGACGTTCCTACCAGCCTTCTCAGGGTGGAGGACCCTGAACTGACGAATGAGGTCAGGGTCCAGTATGTCCTTGGCAGGAACCCAGGAGCGCTCCTCGGGACCGTAGCCTTCCCAGTCCACCAGATACTGCCAGGACCGCTGCACCCGGCGGGAATCCAGTATCCGGTGGACGGTATAAGCCGACTGGCCTCCGATGACACGGGGCGGAGGGGGAGGTCTGCCTGCCGGGATAAGGGGAGAAAAAACAACAGGTTTTAATAAGGAAATGTGAAATGTGGGATTGATCTTAAGGGATCTGGGTAAGTGCAGGCGAAAAGTAACGGGATTGACTCTCCTGACAATCTTAAAGGGACCGATGAATCTCTGGGACAGCTTGCGAGACTCCACCCTTAGCGGTAAGTCCTTTGTTGAGAGCCATACTCTCTGGCCGGGGTACAGGGTAGGACCGGGACGGCGACGTCTGTTGGCTTGTCGCTGGTACTGCTGTGAGGAACGCAGAAGATTAAGACGGGCCTTCTTCCACGTAAGCCGACAGCGTCTGATGAACCTCGAGGCTGAAGGCACTCTGACTTCTGCCTCCTGGTCCGGGAACAATAGCGGAGCATAGCCAAACTGACACTCATGCGGAGACATACCAGTGGAGGAGGAGCACAAGGTGTTGTGCGCGTACTCGGCCCAAACAATGAAGGATGACCATGTGGAAGGGTTGTTGGAAACCATACATCTGAGGGTGGTTTCCAGCTCCTGATTCATCCTCTCAGTTTGGCCGTTGGACTCCGGATGGTACCCTGAAGATAAACTGGCCGTGGCCCCTATGAGTTGGCAGAAGGCCTTCCAAAACCTTGAGGCGAACTGGGGACCTCTGTCGGAAACCATATCTTGCGGGATACCAAAGACTCGGAACACATGGTTAATCACCAACTCAGCTGTTTCCTTGGCAGAAGGTAATTTGGTCAAGGGAACAAACCTGGCCGCCTTAGAAAACCTGTCGATGATGACTAGGATAGTAGTATTACCATGGGACGGAGGAAGGCCAGTAATAAAGTCCAACGAGATATGGGACCAGGGTCGGCGGGGAATAGATAAAGGGTGAAGGAGTCCTTGAGGGCGGAGGTGAGAAGATTTGCCCTGGCAGCACACGGGACAGGCCTTGACGAAAGTGGCAACGTCTTCTTTTATGGTGGGCCACCAGAACTTACGCTGAATGAACTCCAAGGTGCGACCTACGCCCGGGTGACAGGTGAGGCGAGAGGAGTGCCCCCACAGAAGGACTTGGGATCTTGCTGCCTTGGGAACAAACAACCGATTAGCAGGACCTCCTCCAGGGCCCGGTTCGATGGCTTGAGCTTGTTTCACGGTATCCTCCACTTGCCACGAGATCGGAGCCACGATCTTAGCGGCCGGAAGGACAGTCATGTCAGTATCTTCTCGAATGGCAGGAGAGTAGATTCGTGACAAGGCGTCCGGTTTGAGATTCTTCGACCCGGGTCTATAGGTGAGGATAAACTGAAATCGGCTGAAGAAAAGAGACCATCGAGCTTGTCTGGAGTTCAACCGCTTCGCCTGCTGGATATACTCCAGATTTTTGTGGTCCGTAAGCACTTGAAACGGTTGAGAAGCCCCCTCGAGCCAGTGTCTCCATTCCTTCAATGCCATCTTAACCGCTAGGAGTTCACGATCCCCCACATCGTAATTCCTCTCGGCCGGGGTAAGCCGGTGAGAGAAGAAGGCGCAAGGATGAAGCTTCTTGTCTTCACCCCTCTGAGACAGGACAGCTCCAACCCCAACCTCTGATGCGTCTACCTCCACCACAAAAGGTTCATCCGCCGTTGGTAGTGTCAGGATGGGAGCAGAGAGGATGCGCTGCTTGAGTCCTTGGAAGGCCGTCTCAGCTTCTCTTCCCCACAGAAATCTTGTGTTGCCACCCTTGGTTACAGCTGAGAGAGGGGCTGCCACCGAGCTGAAGTTCTTGATGAACTTGCGGTAAAAGTTGGTGAAGCCCAGGAAACGCTGAACTTCCTTAACGGACTTGGGGGTGGGCCAATCCGCTACTGCCCCTACCTTCTTGGGGTCCATCTGGACTCGACCGGGTTCCACTATAAATCCCAGGAATTGTACTCGAGAGGAATGGAATTCACACTTTTCCGGCTTAACGTACAAATGGCTGTCTAGGAGGCGTTTGAGCACTTGTCTGACATGCTTGGTGTGTTCTTGAAGGGAGCTCGAAAAGATGAGGATGTCATCCAAGTAAACAAACACGAAAATGTTAAGCATATCCCTAAGCACATCGTTTATGAGCGCTTGGAACACAGCCGGGGCGTTGGTCAGGCCGAAGGGCATCACCAAGTATTCGTAGTGACCAGTAGGCGTGTTGAAAGCGGTCTTCCACTCGTCACCGGGTTTGATCCGCACAAGATGGTATGCGTTCCGCAGGTCAAGCTTAGTGAAGACCACTGCTTCCTGGAGCAGCTCAAAGGCTGTGGCCATAAGGGGTAGCGGGTAGCGGTTACGGACGGTTATGGCATTAAGTCCCCGGTAGTCGATGCAAGGACGTAATCCCCCGTCTTTTTTGGCCACAAAGAAAAACCCTGCTCCCGCTGGCGAGGTGGATGGACGCATGAGGCCTGCTGCCAGAGAGTCCTTGATGTAGGTATCCATAGCAGCTCGTTCGGGAGGAGATAGGGAAAAGATCCGACCCCTGGGGGGGCAGGTGCCCGGAAACAGGTCGATGGGGCAATCGTAAGGTCTATGGGGTGGTAGTTTGGTGGCCCTCTGTTTGCTAAATACCGGTTTGAGGTCATGGTAACACTCGGGAACTCGGGACAGGTCGATGGATTCTAGAGACTCGGGAGGGGAACTCGGGGAACTTGGGAAGATACAAGTGGCTTGGCACGTAGGACCCCACTGCTTGATAGTGCCCACAGACCAGTCGATGTGAGGGTTATGGCTGTGAAGCCAGGGGTATCCAAGGACGAGAGGGAACTCGGAACACGAGGTCAGATGAAAGTTCATCACTTCCTGGTGTTGGGAAACTGAAAGTCGCAAGGGGGTAGTGACACGAGTGACAAGTCCAGATCCCAAAGGGCTTCCATCCAACGTAGTAACCCTTATGGGGTCACTTAGAGGTTCAGAGGGAACGCCATTCTCCTTCGCCCAGACACCATCCATGAAGTTACCTGCGGCTCCAGAGTCTACCAAGGCTTGAAGGGGAAGCTCGTGGTTGTCCCAGGAAAGGGTAACTGGAATGAGCAGGCGGGAGTTGGATGGATGGGAGGAGGTTATGTTTCCCATTACAGTCCTCCCAGGCCTGCACGGGAGAGTGCCTTTTCCCTGGAGCCCGGAACACGTGGAGAGGAAATGGCCCGGTTTGCCGCAATATAGACAGCATCGCTCCCTCATCCGGCGGTCTCGCTCAGCCTGGGAGATGCGTCCAACCTGCATGGGTTCCGGTGGAGTCAGCGAGGATAAAGGTGGAGACTCGGAGCTGGGACCGATAGGAGCTAGGGTGAGAGATCTACGGTTGAGCTCTCTCTCTCTGACGCTGGTCTATGCGTGAAGCCAACTTGATCAGGGACTCGAGGTTGTCTGGTGGTTCCCGAGTGGCCAGTTCATCTTGGATGGTGTCGGAAAGACCCTTCAAAAAGCACACTGTGAGCGCCTCGTCGTTCCAGCCACTCGCTGCTGCCACCGTGTGGAACTGGATGGCATAGTCCGTCACGCTGCGCCGACCTTGGCGGAGAGTCAGGAGCTGTTTGGCTGAGTCAGGACCGCTGGTAGGACCTTGAAACACTCGCTTGAATTCTTCAGCAAAGGTAGAGTAGCTGGCACAGCAGGGACTTTGGGCATCCCACACAGCAGTAGCCCAGGCTAGGGCTTTTTCCGACAGCAGGGTGATGATATATGCTATCTTGGACCGGTCGGTGGGAAACGACGAGGGTTGCAGCTCGAAGGAGAGAGAACATTGGGTGAAAAACCCCTTACAAACACTCGGATCACCTGAGAACCGTTGGGGAGGCGGCAGACGAGGTTCAGCCAGGGGGTTAACTGCCACGGGCACTTGAATCTGATGAACTGGAGCAGAAGCGGTTGCAGGAGAAAGTTGATCAGAAATCTGTTTTATGGAAGTCATCATCTCCAACAGAAGTTGAGAATGTCCAGCCAGTAAGGCCTCTTGCTGAACCAGAGCAGCTTCGTGACGTTGGACAGTCCCCTCGTGGTGGGACAGCATGGGAAAAAAGTCCTGGGTACTGGCTGCCTCTGGGTTATTAATATTATTAATGGCTCAGTGTTTCTGTCAGGACCCGGTGCGAGAAACAGTCACTTAATAATTGGCAGAACCCAGAAGATGAGGCAGACACAGCAGTACTAGAGATGGTGGTTTAATGAAAAATGGATATCCTCCAAAATACAACAAAAAAAACACAAAGTGGTAAAAAACAGCAGGGAAAAACAAACCTCAAAAGACTACTCAAATACTAAACAAGAACAAAACCAGAGAACCTCTGGAAAATCCAACAAGAGAAAAGTCTATATAAAACAAGGCTTGGGCTGGGGCTGGGTGCTAACTTACAAACACTGAGCAAGGAACTAAGGAACACACAGGGTTTAAATACTAACAAGGGAATGACTTACAGGTGCAAACAATAATTGGAGCAAGAAAAACAAAAGGTACAAAAAAGGTGCAAGGGGGACATCTAGTGAACAAAACCTAAACAGTCCTGGCCAAAACCTGACAGTTAGTTACACACACAAAAAGAAGAACATCTGTTGAAATCGCACTGTTGATGTAATACACTTGTTGACAAGTATATTAACAAATATTAGCTCTGTTTCTCTTATTGTGGGACTTTAACTATGGGAAATCCCCTCACTATCCAGCCTTTTGAGCATATTGACATTCATATTGCAATGTACAGCTTTAGCTATGGGTCTTGGGCAATGTTCCCTCTAAGTTGCAAGCAGGCGCGTAGCTCCCCCAGGACTGCCACAGAAGAAATATCAGCACGCGCAGAGAAGCACGGGATTGAACTTTTCCCCATTAGTGAACACTATCAACATTTCCCTTTATTGTGAAAATTGTGAACGAATCAACTCAATATTAGTCACTTTCACTGCAACATACCGAAACAAAACTAACTATGCAAGAGATTTTGTTGTAGGCAGAGCTGCAGTAGGCCTATATGCAAATAGACCATTGACATATATGGATCTGTGCCATATGGATCTGTGTTATGGGATGCATTTTCTCCATAGTTTATGGTAGTCCACTCTGGTAGGCCTACATTGATTAAATAGCCACAGTATTCTACTTGACCACTGTTTAAACTAACTTAAAGCGGGTACAGCCTCAGTAAACGCGCGCCGGAAGTTTCATAGAATTTTCACAACTAAAGTTTGCTCTTAGCAGACCTGAAATTTGCTCAGTGATGGAAAAAAAAACATTGGTCTTGGGTCCATGAAATGGTGTATCAACCTACTCGGTGACACCCACAGAACACAACTGTGAAGAGTTTACACAAATACTAGAGTTGTTGCTCTTATTGTGGGACTTTACCTGTTAACTCTTTAACTGTTGAATATTAAAAGAATGTCATATTAAATAAAGTGTCCTTTAATATAGACCACATGGAGAATTCAATAAATCAGCATTTTGACATGTCTCAGTTGTGTTCTGTGGGTATCACTGAGTAGGCTGATGACCCAAGATCCATAGGTAAGGCTGTATATTGCAATATGAATGTCAATACGCACAGTAGGTTGACTGACAGTCACATTAGCTCACCAAAGTCCTGCAATAAGAGTCTACGATACTGACAACTCTTCACAGTTGCGTTCTTTGGGTGTCACTGAGTAGGGTGATACTCAATTTCATGGACCCAAGATCCAAAAGTAAGGATGTACATTGCAATATGAATGTCAATATGAACAATAGGCTGGATAGTGAGGTGATTTCTTACAGTTAAAGTCCCACATTAAGCTACGACACTAATATTTGTGTACACTCTTCATAGTTGAGTAGGCTGATACCCCATTTCATGAAACCTGTCCTCTGTGGACTGCATTCTTGCTTGACCTGCACTAGACCTTTGCCCCCCGCCCTTCATCCCCCCATTATTAAATATAATTGGCCCTATCCCTGCCACCCACAAAGGCCTGTTGGTAGTGTAGGCCTTGCCAACCAACCCAGGAGGAGCTCTATGTGTGTGAGTCCTCCGATGGCCCTGGTCTTGTTTACTTGTTTGATTTATAGTCTGACAGACCCACTGAATTGGGTGTGATGGGATGGGACGGAGCTTTGTTTAGCCTACTGTGTTGCCCCTCATCAGTACCCATTCACAGTCACCCGCACAAAGACAGCAGTGTGTGTTGGCACCAAGGCAAGAAAGACGGGGAGACCGAAAAGAATAAAGGGATTTTTTCTGTTTTTTTTTCATTCAACCACTCCTATTGTAATAAGCATAGGCAGTAAAGCTGACGTTCAGTGTCGTTCATGAGGATCGTAATATGGCAGCAGATCTGAATTGCGCTGATCTGGTTAGTCTGGTTAGGCAGCTTATGTGTGTCCCAAATGCCACCCTATTCCCTAAATTGTGCACTACTTTTGACCAGACCCATATGGGCCCTGGTGAAAAGTAGTGTACCCTAAATGGAATAGGCTACCATTTGGGATGCAGATTTGGTCTGAAATGGCTCTATTCTATTTAGAGTGAGTGGCTGTGCCTGAGGGTTACAGTGCACCCCTGTTCTGCTGCATTCAGCGGCACACACACTTTTAGAGCTAGCTGCTTTGAGGGACTACACATATGCATACAAAAGTGCGCACACACACACACACACACTGGGAAAGAGAGACAGAGCAAGAGAGAGTGACTGACTGGAATTTGTAAGTGACAATCAAAATCCATAGGTGTCTATTACTGGATGAGAGGACTTGTGGAACCCTGTCTGAATCCTATTTGTGTGTGTAATCCTGTTATTAACTCGTCTACAGCAGGATTTCCTTACGTGGCTTTTCACTATATGCTTGTGGAATCAACTGCTACGGTTTTAAATTCTCGTTTGTTTTGGCATTCTAAGATTAGAACTAAACATTCACAATCAAGCTTCTCTGTAACAGTGGCTGGGCCTGTATTCATAAAGCGTATCAGAGTAGTCCTAGGGGTGCTGATCTAGGATCAGTGTGAAAATACTCACAAGTGTGAAGTTCAGTTTTTCATCTCACAATTACTCTTTATACAGAGAAACAACAAAATGGGATGTTCTGAGTCCATGTCAATGAAACATTTATCAAAAGACCATTATTGGCGTCTCAAATAAATCTAACACATTTAGCTTTTTGTGTTGCGCACCTAGCTAGAGAGGAACATGTTTTGCAAGCGATGTTTCTGTAGCAGATTTTGCAATACAAATGCCCACCCGATTGATACAAAGCATGACATAATTCTGCCATGTAGGTCTACTTTTCAGTTAACATTTACATGGTTGAGAAGATTTTGGGGAAAGCCTTTCTATTTCCCACAAGACCGTTATCATTAGCATCGCTACTGGCTACACAAAGACCGTTATCATTAGCATCGCTACTGGCTACACAAAGTGATAGGCCTAGTTGATTACATGTGGCATTGATTTTGCAAACACCGTTGATTTTGCAAACACTCATCTCCGAGCAGACCATGCGATTAATCAGGGGGGGCCGGATCCTAGATCAGCACTCCTAATCGGAGACTCTTTGTGAATACAGGCCCTGGTCTACTCCAATTGGAGTAATTTCCCCCATCATAAAAGACAGAGAGTTTAGGGATTAATCAACAGTCGATTTGCTACACTGGCAAAATGGAACATAGTCCTAAAGTGTCTTTTTTTATTTTCTTACATAATTACAATGAGGAGAATGGGTCGATTTCATGGTGGAGGGAAGGGAAGGGAACACTGGACACTACAAATGACCTAGGGGAATTGTCAGAGGGAGGGGAGAGAGAGAAGCCTTTTCATTTTCTTCTTTTGCAATTTTACTCCCATCCTTCAGAAGAGGTAGGCTATTGGTTTCTGGGTTAAAAATAGATAGATGTTCTTCCCAATGTAAAGCACTGATACAAAAAAAAAACCATCCAGATCCATGTCCCTTTGATAGGTCTATCAGCTGTCTCCTTCAGTCTTGCTGTCTAAGTAAAGGGGACTTGTATTACTCTTAGGCTGGGGTCCTAGACCCCAATTTCAGGCTGCCTAAATGACTGCCTGAGTACATTTCTGCAAGGTGGGCCTGGCTAGTGCTATGACAGCGCTAGTCATCAGTATTTTGAAGATGACTATTTTCTCAGAAGTTAAGACAACTAATATCACTGTGGTTTCTTACCATGCCTCATGGGTTCCATTTTAAAGTTTATTTTATTTTGTCCTCCATTTTAAAGCTTATGACTTGGACACCATTGCTTGGAGGGATGGTGGATGTGTTGTGAAAGAGACCTGTGTAAGTTGGGTGTGTTGGTGTAGTGTGTTGGATGGAATCCTGGATAAACGGTGTCTCGCGTTCTGCTGACCGCCGGGTCAGGAAAGGCGTAAGGGAAGGTGCACACACAAACACACACACCCTCTTTCTCCCCCTCTCTCTCTCTCAAAGCTCAACTTGTATTCTCTGGCTTTAGAGGTGTTTTGGGATACTCCCTCAAGTTTTCCATGGCATGATGGGTGAGGCTTGTTATGACAGAGAAACATGCACAGACATCACCGTTATGTGTTTCCGTTAGACCATACTGACCATATAGTCCATTAGTGTATCAATGAATGGCGTCTCTGTTTTGTCTTCAACAGGGGCATTCCTGGAAAGAAGTGTGGAAACATCATTGTTAAGGCAGAAGAGATGGGAAACTGCAGGGTGAGTAGGGATATCAGGGGATATGGATTTTTTGGGGGGTTCGTATCATTTGATTTACACAACATGCCTACCACTTTGAAGATGCTAAATATTTTTTATTGTGAAACAAACAAGAAATAAGACAAAAAAACTGAAAACTTGAGTGTGCATAACTATTCACCCCCCCTCCAAAGTCAATACTTTGTAGAGCCACCTTTTGCAGCAATTACAGCTGCAAGTCTCTTGGGGTTTGTCTCTATAAGCTTGGCACATCTAGCCACTGGGATTTTTGCCCATTCTTCAAGGCAAAACTGCTCTAGCTCCTTCAATTTGGATGGAGTCCTTTGGTGTACAGCAATCTTTAAGTCATACCACAGATTCTCAGTTGGTGTCACGCCCTGACCTTAGAGAGCTTTTTATGTCTCTATTTTGGGTTTGGTCAGGGTGTGATTTGGGTAGGCATTCTATGTTCTATTTTCTATGTTTTTGTATTTCTTTGTTTTGGCCGGGTATGGTTCTCAATCAGGGACAGCTGTCGTTGTCTCTGATTGGGAACCATACTTAAGTAGCCCTTTTCCCTCCTTTCGGTGTGGGAAGTTGTCTTTGTTTGTGGCACTATAGCCCTTAAGCTTCACGGTCGTTTTTGTATTGTTTATTGTTTTGTCGGCGTCATTCTAATAAAAAGGAATATGTACGCTCACCATGCTGCGCTTTGGTCCACTTCTTTTGACGGCTGTGACAGTTGGATTGAGGTCTGGGTTTTGACTAGGCCATTCCAAGACATTTAAATGTTTCCCCTTAAACCATTCGAATGTTGCTTGAGCAGTATGCTTAGGGTCATTGTCCTGCTGGAAGGTGAACCTCCGTCCCAGACTCAAATCTCTGGAAGACTGAAACAGGTTTCTCCTCAAGAATTTCCCTGTATTTAGTGCAATCCATCATTCCTTCAATTCTGACCAGTTTCCCAGTCCCTGCCGATGAAAAACATCCCCACAGCATGATGCTGCCACCACCATGCTTCACTGTGGGGATGGTATTCTCGGGGTGATGAGAGGTGTTGGGTTTGTGCCAGAAATACTGTTTTCCTTGATGGCCAAAAAGCTCAATTTTAGTCTCATCTGTCCAGAGTACCTTCTTCCATATGTTTGGGGAGTCTCCCACATACCTTTTTGTTTGCTGATTTTTTTTCTTTAAGCAATGGCTTTTTTCTGGCTACTCTTCTGTAAAGCCCAGCTCTGTGGAGTGTACGGTTTAAAGTGGTCCTATGGACAGATACTCAAATCTCCGCTGTGGAGCTTTGCAGCTCCTTCAGGGTTATCTTTGGTCTCTTTATTGCCTCTCTGATTAATGCCCTCCTTGCCTGTTGAGGGATTTTTGGTGGGCGGCTCTCTCTTGGCAGGTTTGTTGCGGTGAAATATTCTTTCCATTTTTTAATAATGGATTTAATGGTGCTCCGTGGGATGTTCCAAAGTTTCGGATATTTTTTTATAACCCAACCCTGATCTGTACTTCTCCACAACTTTGTCCCTGACCTGTTTGGAGAGCTCCGTGCCACTTGCTTGGTGGTGCCCCTTGCTTAGTGGTGTTGCAGACTCTGGGGCTTTTCAGAACAGGTGTATATATATACTGAGATCATGTGACAGATCATGTGACACTTAGATTGCACGCAGGTGGACTTTATTTAACTAATTATGTGACTTCTGAAGGTAATTGGTTGCACCAGATCTTGTATAGGGGCTTCATAGCAAAGGGGGTGAATACATATGCACGCACCAGTTTACCATATTTTTTTAAACAAGTTACTTTTTCCATTTCACTTCACCAATTTAAACTATTTTGTGTGTGTCCATTACATTAAATCCAAATAAAAATCCATTTAAATTACAGGTTGTAATGCAACAAAATAGGAAAAACGCCAAGAGGGATGAATACTTTTGCAAGGCACTGTACATCATACCCACATAAGGACAACATCAATCAATAAACACTTTGCCATGGCATATACATTAAATTATATTGTTATGGATTTACTATCATAGGATATTACTCTCACCTTGATGCTGAGTAGAGTTGCTCTGAGCTGTGTCCTGTAATGTTACTGTTGACTGATCAGCATTAATGTCTGCATCTACTATCAGAAGTCTCTCACCAGTATCTGCTGTGAATACTGAGCTGTGCTGTCAGTTTCATCAGTCTCAATGTCTCTCTCTGTTACTGTAGGAGTCAGTGATGATGCAGTTCTGTGGGAATAAACTGGACAAGAAAGATTTCTTCGGCAAGTCAGACCCTTTCCTCGTCTTCTACCGCAGCAATGAAGACGGCACGTGAGTATACTTTACCTACCCCTTCTTCAGATCCTCTCCTCCATTCAGTTCCATCCATCAGTCCCGCAATCTGAGGGAAATTAGATTCCATTGAACTCCTTTAGGTAAACAACATTGCCTCTCTTTGTTGGTTTGTGTGTGTGTGTATTCTCTCTCTCATCAACACAGGTCAGATAAGCAGGTCTACTCGATCAATCAATAAAAATGTATTTGTAATGCCCTTCTTACATCAGCTGATGTCAGAAAGTGCTGTACAGAAACCCAGCCTAAAACCCCAAACAGCAAGCAATGCAGGTGTAGAAGCATGGTGGCTAGGAAAAACTCCCTAGAAAGGCCAGAACATAGGAAGAAACCTAGAGAAGAACCAGGCTATGAGGGGTGGCCAGTCCTCTTCTGGCTGTGCCGGGTGGAAATTATAAGAGAACATGGCCAAGATGTTCAAATGTTTATAGATGACCAGCAGGGTCAATAATAATCACAGTGGTTGTCGAGGGTGCAACAGGTCAGCACCTCATGAGTAAATGTCAGTTGGCTTTTCATAGCCGATCATTCAGAGTATCTCTACCGCTCCTGCTATCTCTAGAGAGTTGAAAACAGCAGATCTGGGACAGGTAGCACGTCCGGTGAACAGGTCAGGGTTCCATAGCCGCAGGCAGAACAGTTGAAACTGGAGCAGCAGCACGGGCAGGTGGACTGGGGACAGCAAGGAGTCATCAGGCCAGGTAGTCCTGAGGCATGGTCCTAGGGCTCAGGTCCTCCGAGAGAGAGAAAGAGAGAGCGAAAGAGAGAGAGAATTAGAGAGAGCACAATTAAATTCACACAGGACACCGGATATCACAGGAGAAATACTCCAGATATAACAGACTGACCCTAGCCACCCCGACACGTAAAGTACTGCAGCATAAATACTGGAGGCTGAGGCTTTATCCTCTGAGGCGAGGCTTTATTACACACACACAAACACACACACCTATGTTACAGCTGGCAGAGCAGAGAGGAGATGACCTAGAGGGAGCAGTGGTTGGAGGGAAAGCTCCCTATTGCCCCCCCTGACCTCTCTGTACAGGGGTCAATCCTCTCTCGCTCTCTCTCGCTCTCACTCTTTTTCTCTCTCTCTCTCACTATCAGTTAATGGAAGGTGAAGCTCTCTGAACTCATATTCCACACTGCACTATATTCACTTTAAAACCATTTACTGTTGCAGTGAATGATGATTATACTAAGAATTCCTCAGTTGATGGTAATTGCTCTTAGAACTGAAACAGATATTTTTTATGCCGGTCATCATGATGACATTTGCATTTTTTTTTATCGCTCGATATTTTGGCAAAGTATGGAAAAAAGGAATCAATGTCTTAGAGATTTGTATCACTAAATGAGTGCAATTTATCTTATTGGGGGGAAGAAAGATCTGAGGGAGCTGAGAGTCAAAGAGAGACGTTTAAACTTGAGAAAAAACTTGAGAAGATCGCAGGAAGATAGTTTGTCTCGCTAACTCTAACTTTGCACAGACACTCTGAGGGAATGAGAGAGAGAGAGAGAGAGAGAATGGGAGGAAGATGTGGGGAAAATAGAGGGGGATAAAGAGGAACAGTGAAAGGAATATTGTCCAGTGATTGATTGATCCATTGATAAGTGTCTGGCTTGTCTTGTCGCTGTGTTTCTCCAGGTTCACAATCTGCCATAAGACAGAGGTGGTGAAGAACACACTTAACCCAGTGTGGCAGGCCTTCAAGATACCTGTCAGAGCACTCTGCAATGGAGACTACGACAGGTCAGTGTGTGTGTGTGTGTGTGTGTGTGTGTGTGTGTGTGTGTGTGTGTGTGTGTGTGTGTGTGTGTGTGTGTGTGTGTGTGTGTGTGTGTGTGTGTGTGTGTGTAGTGTGGCCAGCAAGATTAAACTGGCATTAACTGTTTTGCTGAAGTGTGTGAGGGCCATGGTGATCTTTTTTTTTACAATTTGAGTGCTTTGTAAAAATTATTTTGTGACAGGATCTAATCTGCAAGAGGTGAAAATATTTTTTAGATGGACTCCATTTTAAAAGAATCACCATGCACGCATGGAATTCCTTGGTTGCCAAGTTGGTTGTGAACCTATTGTCACGTCCTGACCATAGAAAGCCTTTATTTTCTATGGTAGAGTAGGTCAGGGCGTGACTAGGGGTTTAGTCTAGTGGGGTTCTAGTTTGTTTTTTCTATGTTGGTGTTTTAGTATGATTCCCAATTAGAGGCAGCTGGCTATCGTTGTCTCTATTTGGGGATCATACTTAAGTAGCATTTTTTCCCACCTGTGTGTTATGGGATATTGTTTGGAGTTAGTGCACTTTGCACCTCTGTAGTCACGGTTTGTTCCTTTATTGTTTTGTCTTTGCTATGGTTTCACTTCTTTAATAAATTATGTGGAACTCTACATTCGCTCCGCCTTGGTCCGACCATTATTACGAACAACGTGACACCTATTAAATGCATATGGAAGCTATTATAATGAACTCCAAAGGAGAAATTAATGCTTGGTCTGCTTATGAATAGCCTTCCTCTCTGCAATCATCTTTCTCCCTCAGTGGAGTAGTCTATTCACATGCCTGACTGACAGACAGGTGTCATGCCCTCACTCAAATGTAATGGCCCTTAAATCCAGGGTGTAAGAAGCGCTGCAATAGTCTTTCACACACAAGTTTGAAATTCCCAGTGTGCGTGTGTGCGTAATGTAAAGGACAATGTGTGTGTTTCACTCCGCAATCCCATCTCAGGGATTGTGTTTGTATTCATCTCCAGTTGTCAGCGGGCTTGTTTGCCAGTGATAAGGCACAAAGCCCCAGATGGATGGCCTGAGCTAGTCAGGCTGCATTGATTGGAGCAGAGCTGGGCCCTGGCTCTGTCTGAGTTGTTAGGAGGTTAGTTAGAGAGAGCTCATTGTTATCAGTGTGTGGGGAGCCAAGGAAGCACGCGAATGAACGCTTAGACACACACACACACACATACATATACATTGATTTACGCACACACACACAGCGAGAGTGCGAGTCTCTGGGGGTCTGGGATGAGAGATAAGGGAGAGGCAGGACGAGAGCCACGAGAGAACGCTAACAATGGAGAGCTGTGTGTCCCCCTGCTGATAGTACCAACGCTGATGGGCCCTTGTTAGAGACACACTCTCTCACGCACGCACACATACACAGTTTCTCCCGCCACCATGGGGACTACAGAAGGAGCAGCAAACCCATTGTCTGTCCTGTCAACTCATCACTCCTGTCGTGTCCTCAGAGCATCTTTAGGTTGTGCTTCAATACCGTAATTGTTTTCCAATGAGGGAGTTAATAAAGTCTACTGCTGTTTGTATGAGGGGTCATCCCCCGTGCTGTCCTCCTCTACAGTAGATGGGTGCCATTTGAGTCGCAGTGCAGGACTCCCTCCCTCAGGACCCAGGGGAGGTGTTCTGGTAGATTACTGTAGGGCTGGATGGCTTTATCTCCTAAGCCTTGTATCTAGTCAGCTTAGATGGGTGGTGATGGGCTCATCCTTCAATCCATTTAGTAGGAGGCTGAGCAGAGAGAGAGAGAGAGAGTGTGTGTGTGTGTGTGTGTGTGTGTGTGTGTGTGTGTGTGTGTGTGTGTGTGTGTGTGTGTGTGTGTGTGTGTGTGTGTGTGTGTGTGTGTGTGTGTGTGTGTGTGTGTGTGTGTGTGTGTGTGTGTGTGTGTGTGTGTGCGTGCTCTGACAATGCCAGAGTGTGCCTCCTCTTATCATCATACCCCCTTACGAACCCCTTCAGGAAACTCATTAACCTGTGACTTCTCACCCGGTGGTAATCTATAACTAATGATTACCTTTTCATCTAAGCGTCTGTTCATTATTTTCTTCTTTCTTTTTTCTCATCTGAGAAGAGAGGTGAAATTGAGACAGGTGAAATTGGTGCTGGGTAGAAATACGCATAGCCACAGTCAACTACTTATCTCTTGGCCCTGGTGAAGGAAAATGGCCACTAGTCAGGGGAAAACGATTCTTCAGTTTGAGGGGATTGGATGATGGTGGAAGAGCACTGCTTTTCTCTCTCTAACGTTCGCTATTTTGAACACTAATATAGACATGATATAGATGACTATAAACGATCCTCCTTCAGAATAGTATGCATTTGAACTTAAAACTTGTTTGGTGGGAATGTACAATGCCATGGTCATAGATTCTGCTGATAATTGTCCTGTTAAACTGAATAAATCTGTTTCTAATATATATATATATTTTTCACCCTACTAGAACGATCAAGATAGAATGCTACGACTGGGAAAGAGATGGAAGGTAATTTAATTTGAGTCTTAATTGAAAAGCACCTTCATTAGCATGATGTAATCCACTGTGTTATCTAAATTAGGATACTTTAACTAATCCTAATCTATATTTCTAGAAGGTAAGGAAGCTGGAGGGGATGCTGATTCATTCAACACACATTGACACGTTGTTGTTGAAGTGGGGGAATTGGATTGGCCCATAAATATAGAGGCAGGGCCAAGGGCGGGGCAGCAGTAGAAGAAACACCAACTTGATATGAGTGTCAACATTTCATATTATGGGTTTAGTGGGCAAGGGTATTGCACTGGGGTATTACATTACGGTATGCTCTCACTCCCTCTGTCTTGTTGCCTCTTTATACCTGTCAGCGTTATGTCAAGTGTTACCAGACCTGTCTTTGCTTGCAGGTAGAGGGGTTAACCTTTGTTTACGAATGTATTTTATTTTAAGGAAGTGCATTGAATATACAGTGCCATGAAAAAGTAATTGCCCCCTTGCACTTGTTAGGTTCTAAATTTGAGTAAATAAATCACGGACACTGAAGAAGCTTAACCATGTCTCGTCCTTATCGCTAAACATTCCATCATTATTGCTGAGCGGGGAGCTAAGTGATATGATCCTTCAACGGTTTCTCCCCTTGTCAGTACTGCCACGTGCGATCGTGTTCCCTGCATTCAACCCCTCCCAAGCTTCATTATAGCACCCGTCATGTCTCTTTTGTAACTAATGTTCTTATTCTTCTGAGTATAACAATGTTCAAAGTTTACCCCAGAATCCAACACACTTAATAACTGGTTGTGTCACCTTTAGCTGCTCAGTCGATGTGGAGGATTTTGTCATCCAAAAAGTTACTTTTGAATCATCTGTCCGTAGAACATTCTTCCAAGAATCTTGCTGATCCTCCAGGTGCTTTTTGGCAAACTTGAGTAAACTTTTTGGACGACACGGGTCCCATTATGCCTGGCGAAAACCAAACACTGCATTTCACTGTAAGAACCTTTTACCAATGGTCTAGCATGGTGGTGGTAGTGTGATGGTTTGGAGATTCTTTGCTGCCTCAGGACCTGGACGACTCGCCTTAATAGAAGGAACCATGTATTCTGCTCTGTATCAGAGAATTCTACAGGAGAATGTCGGTCCATCTGTCTGTGAGCTGAAGCGCAGCTCGGTCATGCAGCAAGACAATGATCCAAAACACACAATCAAGTCTACATGAAAATGGCTAAAACGTTTTGGAATGGCCGAGTCAAAGTCCAGACCTAATCCCAATTGAGATGTTGTGACAGGACTTGAAATGAGCAGTTCATGCTTGAAAACCCACATATGTCCCTGAGTTGAATTAGTTCTGCATGCAAAAGTGGGCCAAAATTCCTCCACAGCGATGTGAGAGACTGATCAACAACTACAGGAAGCATTTGGTTGCAATCACTGCATCTAAAGGTGGCACAACCAGTTATTGAGTGTAAAGGGGCAATTACTTATTCACACAGGGGAATTGAGTGTTGCATAACTTTGTTTATTGTAAACTCAGGTTCCCTTTATCTAATATAAGGTTTTCGTTGAAGATCTGATAACATTCAGTATCAAAAATAGAGAAAATCAGAAAGGGGGCAAATACTTTTTCCCACCCTCAAGTGGCTGCATGAAAAACACAAGTGAAATCTCTACTTACTCACTCTCAAATAATTATTAAATGTCTATCTATCTCACTCTTTATTGCTTTAACATTTCATTAATAATAACTTATCTCAACCGATCACATTCCATCCACTAGACTATTATAATACTTTGCAATACACTTCTTCATAGGCACGTCGATCAGGCTTCTGCCACTAACAGTGGTGCTTTGTGGGTTGTGTATTTGAAATAGTATGATTTTACTAATGATTGTTTTGTGCGTTGTGTCCTTAGCCATGACTTCATAGGAGAGTTCAGTACCAGCTACAGAGAGCTATCCAGAGGCCAGTCCCAGTTCAATGTGTATGAGGTAAGTGTGTGTGTGTGTGTGTTTGCGTCATGTTTACGTATGTATGTGTACTTGGTGGAATGCAATATTATGTATCTGTATACTTTTAACGTCACTCACCCACACAGAAGCACATTTAGTAAATCTCCTCTGGAGCGATTCTTTATGGCATTTCTCCTGGAATTTCATTCACGAAGTTGGACGTAAAGTGAGGGAGTTTTGATGGATGGCCAGCCTCCACACTCCGTCTCTTAAGATAGAGCTGAACAGTTGTTCATTAAAAACAATATTCTGAGTGGGAAGCACACAGGGGGACCCTTATTTTAAGCAGCTGGTGTTTGTCTAATGAGAGAAAGAAGACACACAGCCACACCGTGATTGTGTGCTGTCATCCAGGATTCTGGCACTGGGACATGAGAATCTATCATAATTTCCCAAGTCACAGCTCTTGGCTTCCACCCATATTATCTGGTTTGTTTTTTTCCTCCACAGTAAATTGTACAATTTAGGAGAGGAGGTTCTACATCACTACTGTGTGTGTGTGTGTGTGTGTGTGTGTGTGTGTGTGTGTGTGTGTGTGTGTGTGTGTGTGTGTGTGTGTGTGTGTGTGTGTGTGTGTGTGTGTGTGTGTGTGTGTGTGTGTGTGTGTGTGTGTGTGTGTGTGTGTGTGTGTGTGTGTGTGTGTGTGTGTGTGTGTGTGTGTGTGTGTGTGTGTGTGTGTGTGTGCGCGCGCGCGCGTGTGCCTTCCCTTAACCAATCGTCCATTTGTTAACAGTAAGCACCCAATGCCCAGCATCAAATGTATTGGTCACATACACATGGTTAGCAGATATTAATGCAAGTGTAGCGAAATGCTTGTGCTTCTAGTTCCGACCATGCAGTAATATCTAACAAGTAATATAACCTAACAGTTTCACAACAACTACCTTATACACACAAGTGTAAAGGAATGAATACGAATATGTACATAAAAATATATGAATGAGTGATGCCCAAACGGCATAGGCAAGATGCAGTAGATGGTATAGAGGACAGTATATACGTATGAGATGAGTAATGTAGGGTATGTAAGCATTATACAAAGTGGCTAGTGGTAAATTGATTACATACATTTTTCCATTATTAAAGTGGCTAGAGTTGAGTCAGTATGTTGGCAACAGCCTTAGAATAGAAGCTGTTTTTCAGTCTCTCGGTCCCCGCTTTGATGCACCTGTACTGACCTCGCCTTCTGGATGATAGCGGGGTGAACAGGCAGTGGCTCGGGTGGTTGTTGTCCTTGATGATCTTTTTGGCCTTCCTGTGACATCGGGTGGTGTAGGTGTCCTGGAGGGCAGGTAGTTTGCACCCGGTGATGCGTTGTGCAGACCTCACTACCCTCTGGAGAGCCTTACGGTTATGGGCGGAGCAGTTGCCGTACCAGGCGGTGATACAGCCCGACAGGATGCTCTCGATTGTGCATCTGTAAAAGTTTGAGTGTTTTTGGTGACAAGCCAAATTTCTTCAGCCTCCTGAGGTTGAAGAGGCGCTGCTGCGCCTTCTTCACCACGCTGTCTGTGTGGGTGGACCATTTCAGTTTGTCCGTGATGTGTACGCTGAGGAACTTAAAACATTCCACCCTCTCCACTGCTGTCCCGTCAATGTAGATAGGGGGCTGCTCCCTCTGCTGTTTCCTGAAGTCCACGATCATCTCCTTTGTTTTGTTGACATTGAGTGTGAGGTTATTTTCCTGACACCACACTCCGAGGGCCCTCACCTCCTCCCTATAGGCCGTCTCGTCATTGTTGGTAATCAAGCCTACCACTGTAGTGTCGTCTGCAAACTTGATGATTGAGTTGGAGGCGTGCATGGCCACGCAGTCGTGGGTGAACAGGGAGTACAGAAGAGGGCTGAGAACGCACCCTTGTGGGGACCCAGTGTTGAGGATCAGCGGGGTGGAGATGTTGTTACCTACCCTCACCACCTGGGGGCGGCCCGTCAGGAATTCCAGGACCCAGTTGCACAGGGCGGGGTCGAGACCCAGGGTCTCGAGCTTAATGACGAGTTTGGAGGGTACTATGGTGTTAAATGCTGAGCTGTAATCGATGAACAGCATTCTTACATAGGTATTCCTCTTGTCCAGATGGGTTAGGGCAGTGTGCCGTGTGATGGCGATTGCGTCGTCTGTGGACCTATTGGGTCGGTAAGCAAATTGGAGTGGGTCTAGGGTGTCAGGTAGGGTGGAGATGATATGGTCCTTGACTAGTCTCTCAAAGCACTTCATGATGACGGAAGTGAGTGCTACAGGGCGGTAGTCATTTAGCTCAGTTACCTTAGCTTTCTTGGGAACAGGAACAATGGTGGCCCCCTTGAAGCATGTGGGAACAGCAGACTGGGATAAGGATGGATTGAATATGTCTGTAAACACATCAGCCAGCTGGTCTGCGCATGCTCTGAGGACGTGGCCGGGGATGCCGTCTGGGCCTGCAGCCTTGCGAGGGTTAACACGTTTAAATGTTTTACTCACCTCGGCTACAGTGAAGGAGAGCCCGCAGGTTTTGGTAGCGGGCCGTGTCAGTGACACTGTATTGTCCTTAAAGCGAGCAAAAGAGTTGTTTTGTCTGTCTGGGAGCAAGACATCGTGGTCTGCGACGGGGCTGGTTTTTCTTTTGTAGTCCGTGATCGACTGTAGAACTTGCCACATACCTCTTGTGTCTGAGCCGTTGAATTGCGACTCCACTTTGTCTCTATACTGACGCTTAGCTTGATTAGCTTGATTAGCTTGATTGCCTTGCGGAAGGAATAGCTACACTGTTTGTATTCGGTCATGTTTCCGGTCACCTTGCCCTGATTAAAAGCAGTGGTTCGCGCTTTCAGTTTAGCGCGAATACTGCCATCAATCCACGGTTTCTGGTTGGGGAATGTTTTAATAGACGCTGTGGGTACAACATCACCGATGCACTTGCTAATAAACTCGCTCCGATTAGTCGGACCAGCGTTGAACAGACCTGAGCGCGGGAGCTTCCTGTTTTAGTTTCTGTCTATAGGCTGGGAGCAACAAAATGGAGTCATGGTCAGCTTTTCCAAAGAGAGGGCGGGGGAGGGCCTTATATGCGTCGCAGAAGTTAGAATAACAATAGTCTAGGGTTTTGCCAGCCCTGGTAGCACAATCGATATGCTGATAGAATTTGGGGAGCTTTGTTTTCAGATTAGCCTTGTTAAAATCCCCAGCTACAATAAATGCAGCCTCAGGATATGTGGTTTCCAGTTTTCATAGAGTCGAATGAAGTTCTTTCAGGGCCGTTGATGTGTCTGCTTGGTTGGGAATATACACGACTGTGATTATGATCGAAGAGAATTCTCTTGGTAGATAATGCGGTCGGCATTTGATTGTGAGGAATTCTAAGTCAGGTGATCAAAAGGACTTGAGTTCCTGTATGTTGTTATGATCACACCACGTCTCGTTAATCATAAGGCATACACACCCGCCCTTCTTCTTACCAGTGAGATGCTTGTTTCTGTCGGCGCGATGCGTGAAGAAACCAGGTGGCTGTACCGACTCCGATAGCGTGTCTTGAGTGAGCCATGTTTCCGTGAAACAAAGAACGTTACAGTCTCTGATGTCTCTGGAATGCTACCCTTGCATGGGGCCCGATCCCTGTTGTACACATTGCCCCTTCACACAAACAAACACAAACACTGCTTATGGTTGTCCATCGTGCCCGATGATCACCATCTTCTCTTTTACTTGTGAAATACGCCGCTTGTGAGCAGCTTCTGTCTCCCTGGTCCTCTCTGTCTATCTGTTGACTTGATGTGACATCTACTCTTGCCAGAGCAGTTACTGAACACAACACAAGGGAAACTAACTGTTACTGTGTGTGTGTGTCTGTGTTATGTGTGTGTGCGTGCGAGTGTGTGGATGTATTTTTTATTTAAAAAAATACATATACATTTTATTTTACAAGCCAGATGCAATAAAACAGCTAGCATCACCTTTAAAAGGCAAATGTGCCCTTCCTTACTTATTCCCTCCAATCTCCACCAAGGATGCAGAGGGTTAGAAATCCATTGTAAATTGGGCTGCTTCCCAAATAACACCCTCTTCCCTTATAGTGCACACTATGGGCCCAGGTCAAAAGTAGTGCGCTACTAAGGCAATGGTTTAATTTAACACCTTGAAGCTCAGATTAAAATATATATATATATATATATATATATAAGAGAGAGAGAGAGAGAGAGAATAATTGTGTTATAATCAGACTCCATGTTTGAATGAGGCTGCTGTTCTCTCAACAGGTTATAAATCCGAAGAAGAAAGGAAAAAAGAAAAAATACCTAAACTCTGGAACGGTAAGCCACAACGGACACTGTCCATCCGTTCTTTTTATGTTGATTTGAGCTTGGTTTAGTCATTGTCTTTATTGTAAAGCCCGTTCCATCCTTGTATCAATATTGTCTCCAGGTAACTCTGCTCTCATTCCTGGTGGATATAGAAGTCACCTTCCTCGACTACATCAAAGGAGGGTGAGTGACACTGCCTTCTCTCTCTACAGTGTGAATGCAGAGACGGAGTGAAAGAACCTCTCACTCCTGCATTCCCTCGTTTATTCATATAGAAAAGAGAAAGAAAGACAGAGAAGTCGAGAGAAAAGAGAGAGATTGACAGGTGTGCAGATGTGGAGTCCGGTGGAGGGGGACGTGAGGAGAGTGAACTGTATGTGTGTTCATTCCGGCCCTCTAGTCCATGGCTGAATGGGTGATGGTGGCTGAGTGTGTGCAGTGGTGCGTAGCAGAACGCTCGCCCACACACACTTCCTGACTTTCATAAGACTCACAGCGGAAGGCTAGTCAGGCTTGCACTCCAGAGCATGGGTCGAACGGTTAAACAGGAAGAGAGGGAAAGGTTTAGAGAGACCGAGATGGAGAGAGTCAGAAAATCAGAGAGACAGAAAGAGAGGGAGAGAAAGTGAGAGAGGTCTGTGATGAAATGAGAGACACAGAATGGCCATTTTGAAAGCAGCACTACAGTCCTCTTATGGCCTGTTCTTGACAACACTTCTCATCTAAAGGTCATGGATCATGTGTGGTATTGTACAACAAGGGTAGGTAGGGTAGCAGAATAACATGTGGTGCACTGACCCTTACACAGTCGGAGCTCTCTCAGTATTTCGATGAGCATTTACATTGTCAATGGCAGTCAGAGGAGGAGAGGGGAGCTTTTTTCAATCAAGCACAACATCTCATTGATATTGAGCTCTTTCCTCTCGGCATGTAGTCAGTCCTATACAGTCTGACATGTAGGAAGTTGGTCCTGTTTTGAGCTGTCGCCTGAGGGTGAGCTGAGGGGTAATCATCACTGACACTGACCCTCCTGTGTAGTTTAGGAAGTGTAGTCATGTGCTGGTTACTGTTGTGAATGTGTTCTCAGTCAACATCAATTTTAAAATACATGTTAATGAATATATAAATAACTAGGGCCGGGACAATACCAGTATCACGATACTTGTTAGTGTGGTGGCAAGGAAACAAAATATGAAGCAAATTTGACTTCTTTAGGAAAACGGCCCTAATGTTAGAAACAAACATCATAATGTTGTCACCCAGAGTCCTATTTATTTATTTTCCAACATATAGCACACAATATTTGGCAAACAGGAGGTTTTTAAAGGACCAAAGAGTTTGGTCTGCTTCGTGTAAAAAATGTTGCCATGGGAAAAGTATTGCAATACTGGTAAATTGTCCAAGGCCCTATAAATAACAGTGAATGTCTTCACAGCCCCAGTCAATGAGACAGCTGATGTATCTACATGTATGTAGAGGTGAATGTCTCTCCTCCCATCATATATGAGTAATACAGGACAAGCCAGAGGCTGAGGTCACTGACCTTTCCATGTGAGATCTACATTTACTTCCTCTACCAATCAATAAGGTATCGGCAGAATACCAAAGAATATGTGGATAATAGATGGATATACTGAACAAAAATATAAATGCAACATGCAACAATTTCAAAGATGTTTCTGAGTTACAGTTCATATAAGGAAACCAACCAATTAAAATAAATTCATTAAGCCCTAATCTATGGATTTCACATGACTGGTCCTGGGAGGGTATAGATCCACCCACTTGACAGCCAGGCCCACACACACACACAACCACTGCGGTGTGAGGCTGGTTGGACGTACTGCCAAATTCTCTAAAACAATGTTGGAGGTGGCTTATGGTAGAGAATTTAACATTAAATGATCTGGAAACAGTTCTGGTGGACATTCCTGCAGTGTCAATTGCACGTTCCCTCAAAACTTGAGACATCTGTGGCATTTTATTGTCCCCAGCACAAGGTGCACCTGTGTAATGATCATGCTGTTTAATCAACTTATTGATATGCCACACCTGTCAGGTGGATGGATTATCTTGACGTAAATGCTCACTAATTTGAGAGAAATAAGATTTTTATGTGTGCTGAAAATGTCAGGGCTCATTTATTTCAGCTCATGAAACATGAGCACTTTACATGTTGTGTTTATATTTTTGTTCAGTGTAAGTGACTGATTTGGTCTTATGTAGCAAAATTTGAAATTGTGTTTTTTACATTCAATAAAAGTAGAGACTCAGAGCTAGAAAATGATATACCATGCACTACAATGGAGTGATTTGAAAGTTGATAAACCCCACTTCTGATTTGAAAGTTGATAAACCCCAATTTTGAGGAAATGGCCCTTTTCTTTGTCTACACCCATTTAGCATAATTCACTACCTCTTAAGTCTTAGCCCCACCCATCTCTTTAAGGATTCACATGTGAGACCATGTGCTAAACAGAGATGGTAAGGTAGTGTAGTAAACAACCAAAGTGGTGAAAGTAGTAGCCTGCAATAAGGAAAAACTCCAGGTAAAAATACACTTGATCTAGTCCTTGGCCTATATCCTAATCTGACTTTGGTACAGGGCGTGTTGTTCGTCACATTACCATCTGTGGTAAACACACACTATATAAAATACAAGTTTGTCACATGCACATGATACAGAAGGTGTAAACAGTACATCTACAATGCATATGGAAAGTATTCAGACCCCTTGACTTTTTCCACATTTTGTTACTTTACAGCCTTATTCTAAAATTGAATTTAAAAAAAAAAAAACGATTTCCCTCATCAATCTACACACAATACCCCTTAATGACAAAGCAAAAATGCATTATTAGAAATGTTTGCAAATTTATAAAAATAAAAATAAAATATCACATTTACGTAAGTATTCAGACCCTTTACTCAGTACTTTGTTGAAGCACCTTTGGCAGTGATTACATCCTTGAGTCTTCCTGGGTATGATGCTACAAGCTTGGCACAACAGTATTTGGGGAGTTTCTCCCATTCTTCTTTGCAGATCCTTTCAAGCGCTGTCAGGTTCAGTGGCGATTTTAGCATGTAAATCTTGGTGGGGCAAACTCCCCAATTTTTTTTTAGATGCATGCCAGCAAAGCCACAACACAACACTAAACAATATATTACTTGCACTATAATGGTGACAAACGGTGCCCACAAACTGTTAGGGCCTACATAAAGCTGTCCCAACAGCAGAGCTTTCTTTTCAGCACCATGGAGTGAATCCTTACCACCGCTACAACTGGCTATCAGAGGAGCCTTGTCTGGCAGCGAGTCTTTCAGCCTCGTTTACTGCCTTTTTAAAAAACATAGCTGATATGGCTGACTTGTTTAAACAAATGTGGTTTCTACTGACAATTGAGATGTAGACACTATGGCATAAGGGAATGATGTGCGGATAAGAGCCATTCCGTAATTTCGATATTAATGAGTGAGCTAAGACGGACATAGTCAATATTACTGTGTTCAGCACTTTTGACATGTACAGCGACAGAATGCAGAACATGGGCTGCTCTTACAGTATTTCCCTGTACACCAAGTCAGAACTGTAGGATAAATAAAAGGCCATATAAGCAGACAATGAAACCTCTTACAATATTATATGATGACAATTCTCAAAAACAGGTTATAGGCTACACATGCGCCACCGAGTCAGAACAGTAACGTAGGCGAAATTAAGAGGTAAAAATTGACCAAATTATTTGGGTGAGGCACATGGGCTACTAACAGCTTACCACACAACATACAGTTGAAGTCGGAAGTTTACATACACTTAGGTTGGAGTCATTAACTTGTTTTTCAACCACTCCACAAATTTCTTGTTAACAAACTGTACTTTTTGCAAGTTGGTTAGGACATCTACTTTGTGCAACACTAAGTTGACTATGCCTTGGAAAATTCCAGAAAACGATGTCATGGTTTTAGAAGCTTCTGATAGGCTAATTGACATAATTTGAGTCAATTGGAGGTGTACCTGTGGATGTATTTCAAGGCCTACCTTCAAACTCAGTGCCTCTTTGCTTGACATCATGGGAAAATCAATAGAAATCAGCCAATATCTCAGAAAAAAATGGTTGACCTCCACAAGTCTGGTTCATCCTTGGGAGCAATTTCCAAAAGCCTGAAGGTACCACGTTCATCTGTACAAACAATAGTACGGAAGTATAAACACCATGGGACCATGCAGCCGTCATACCGCTCAGGAAGGAGCCGCATTCTGTCTCCTAGAGATGAATGTACTTTGGTGCGAAAAGTGCAACTCAATCCCAGAACAACAGCAAAGGACCTTGTGAAGATGCTGGAGGAAACGGGTACAAAAGTATCTATATCCACAGTAAAACGAGTCCTATATCAACGTAACCTGAAAGGCCACTCAGCAAGGAAGAAACCACTTCTTTAAAACCGCCATAAAAAAGACAGACTACGGTTTGCAACTGCGCAAGGCGACAAAGATCGTACTTTTTGGAGAAATGTCCTCTGGTCTGATGTAACAAAAATAGAACTGTTTGGCAGTAATGACCATTGTTATGTTTGGAGGAAAAAGGGGGAGGCCTGCAAGCTGAAGACACCATCCCAACCGTGAAGCACAGGGGTGGTAGCATCATGTTGTGGGGGTGCTATGCTGCAGGAGGGAATGGTGCACTTCACAAAATAGATAGCATCATGAAGATGGAAAATTATGTGGATATATTGAAGCAACATCTCAAGACATCAGTCAGAAAGTTGAAGCTTGGTTGCAAATGTGTCTTCCAAATAGACAATGACCCCAAGCATATTTCCAAAGTTGTGGCAAAATGGCTTAAGGACAACAAAGTCAAGGTATTGGAATGGCCATCACAAAGCCTTGACCTCAATCCCATAGAGAATTTGTGGGCAGAACTGCAAAAGTGTGTGTGAGCAAGGAGGACTATAATCCTGATTATTACACCAGCTCTGTCAGGAGGAATGGGCCAAAATTCACCCAACTTGTTGAGGGAAGCTTGTGGAAGTCTACCCAAAGCGTTTGACCCTTGTTCAACAATTTAAAGGCAATGCTACCAAATACAAATTAAGTGTATGTAAACTTCTGACCCACTGGGAATATGATTAAATAAATCATTCTCTCTACTATTATTCAGACATTTCACGTTCTTAAAATAAAGTGGTGATCCTAACTGACGTAAAATAGGGTATTTTTACTAGGGTTAAATGTCAGGAATTGTGTAAAACTGAGTTTAATTGTATTTGGCTAAGGTGAATGTAAACTTCCGACTTCAACTGTACATGTCTTTACTATAAAACCCATTTAAAAAACACACAGGAGGTCCCATTAAAAAAAAGAGACTCCTCGAATGTTACAGTATAACTCGCACTCTGTAGGGCACTTTCAAGTGAATTTACTGCTGTATGCTAATACATGTTCTGGACACGCCACTGCAAAGCACCACCTGGAGTTTGATAAACGGCATTGGTGCTATCACGAAATCTATTTCTCCGAGAAATTGTATTACTATAAAATAATATCCACATAATTTTGTTGCATAGAATATACAGTAGCTCAGTATTTGTATGATTTATTTTATACAGTATTTTTTGCTCATCTTTATCAAGGGTGCCAGTAATTATGCACCTGATTGTATGTAACACAATGGCCGTTGTCCACAGTGATATGGACGTGTGACCATCACTGAATTGATCCTGTGGATGCATGTAATATGGACTGTATGTACACTGAGTGTACAAAACATTAAGAACACCTGCTCTTTCCAAGATGTAGACTGTCCAGGTGAATCCAGGTCAAAGCTATGATCCCCTATTGATGTCACTTGTTCTATCCACTTCAGTCAGTGTACTGTAGATGAAGGGGAGGAAATAGGTTAAAGAAGGATGTTTAAACCTTGAGACAATTGAAACATGGATTGTGTACGTGTGCCATTCAGAGGGTGAATGGGCAAGACAAAATATTTAAGTGCCTTTCAACTGGGTATGGTCGTAGGTGCCAGGCGCACCGGTTTGTTTCAAGAACTGCAAAGCTGCTGGGGTTTTCACTCTCAACGGTTTCCCGTGTGTACCAAGAATGGTCCACCTCCCAAAGGACATCCAGCCATCTTGACACAACTGTGGGAAGTTCCAGTGGAGCGCTTCCGACATCTTGTAGTCCATGGAGGAGGGGGGGCAACTCAATATTAAGAAGGTGTTGTTAATGTTTGTACACTCAGTGTATATTGATGTGGTTTAATGTGTATGAGTGCGATGGAGGTTAACAGTGTAACTGGAGACAAGTGTGTAGGAGACAGGAGTTTACTTTTTTACTCTGCTTATGTAAAATGCATACACAAAACGAGGTCCTTCTGAATGTTGTAGAATAAAAAGCACTTTCCTAACTCCCAACATTTTATGTTTTTTTGACAGAGTGGGCCAAGTGGTGTACCCTGACGTTTGTGTGACTAAATGAAGTGGAAAGCGATGTTTTTGCTGTTTGAAGCCTAAATGGATGATAATGGACTATAGTGCTCATGTTTCATAATAACTGCTCCATGCTGAGCTCTTCTCACACAGCCTCCTCATACCCCCTCGTGTCTCTTCATCTGTTTGGCTTGTTTGATAAGAAATAGCATGTTACTTTAATAGGTATAATCTACACTGAACAAAAACATAAACGCAACATGTAAAGTGTTGGTCCCATGTTTCATGAGCTGAAATCAAGATCCCAGAAATGTTCCAAATCCCTGTTAGTGAGCATTTCTCCTTTGCCAAGATAATCCATCCACCTGACAGGTGTGGCATATCAAGAAGCTGATTAAACAGCATGATCATTACACAGGTGCACCTTGTGCTGGGGGCAATAAAGGCCACTTTGAAATATGCAGTTTTGTCACAACACAATGCCACAGATGTCTCAAGTTTTGAGGGAGCATGCAATTGTTATACTGACTGCAGGACTGCCCACCAGAGCTGTTGCCAGAGAATTTAATGTTAATTTCTCTACCATATGCCACCTCCAACGTTGTTTCAGAGTATTTTACAGTATGTACAACCGGCCTCACAACCTGAGATCACGCGTATGTCATCGTTTGCTGATGTCAACGTTGTGAACAGAGTGCCCCATGGTGGCGGGGGGGGGGGGGTGTTATGGGCAGGCATAAGCTACGGAAAAACGAACATAATTGCATTTTTCCGATGGCAATTTGAATGCACAGAGATACCGTGATGAGATCCTGAGGCCCATTGTGCCATTCATCCACCGCCATCACCTCATGTTTCAGCATGATTACGCACGTCCCCATGCCGTAATTATCTGTACACAATTCCTGGAAGCTAGGGCCTCCCGAGTGGCGCAGCGGAGTGCTAGAGGTGTTACTACAGACACAGGTTCATTCCCAGGCTGTGCCACAACCGACCGTGGCCGGGAGTCCCATAGGAAGGCGCACAATTGGCCCAGCGTAGTCCGGGTTAGGGGAGGGTTGGCCAGTGTGGCTTTTACTTGGCTCATCGCGCTCTAGTGACTCCTTGTGGCGATCCAGGTGTCTGCGGGCTGACTCCGGTCGCCAGTTGAACGGTGTTTCCTCCGACACATTGGTGCGGCTGGCTTCCAGGTTAAGCTGGCGGTTGTTAAGGAGTGCGGTTAGGTGGGGCATGTTTCAGAGAACGTTTGATTCCACCTTCGCCTCTCCCGAGCCCGTTAGTTAGTTGCAGTGATGAGACAAGATTGAAAAAAGTTCAAATTTCTGGAAGCTGAAAATGTCCCAGTTCTTCCATGGCCTGAATACTCACCAGATATGTCACCCATTGAGCATGTTTGGGATGCTCTGGATCGACGTGAATGACAGCGTGTTCCAGTTCCCGCCAATATCCAGCAACTTTGCACAGCCATTGAAGAGGAGTGGGACAACATTCAACAGGCCACAATCAACAGCCTGATCAACTCTATGCAAAGGATATGTGTCGCGCTGCATTAGGCAAATGGTGGTCACACCAGATACTGACTGGTTTTCTGATCCACGTCCTCACCTTTTTTTTAAGGCATTTGTCACCAACAGATGCATATCTGGATTCCCAGTCATGTGAAATCTATAGATTAGGTCCTAATGAATTTATTTCAATTGACTGATTTCCTTATATGAACTGTAACTAAGTAAAATCTTTGAAATTGTAGCATTTATATTTTTGTTCAATATATAATCCCTTTTTATTTTCTTCTCTTCTTTCTTGTCTCTCCTCTCCACAGCATTTAGATTTTGATTGACACCTGTATGGAGATTCGCCTCATTAGCCAAGAGCGTATTGAAGCCCTCACCCTGACAGGTTCTGAGTGAGAGCAGCCATTGTTAGTGACTCACTCCAATCTGCTCATTTTCATTAGCTCAGAAGCCCTTGGAAGTGAATGGGAATGCACCACAACTATTAGCATTGGAATTAGCATAGAGAATGGATGGGTAGTGTGTTGTAAATCCCCTATCTCTTATCCAGCAGCACACAGCTGTTATGTGTGTGCATGTGTGCGTGGGATTGGGACCCTCATTCAGTGTTAATGTATCAACACCAGTTATTGTATACAAAGGGATGAACACGGTCCATTTGAAACAGAATTAATCCAACCTTCTGTTCTGCTTGTGCGGCTTTCAAGTTGTATTAAGCGTGCGTCAATGCTCCCTTAGTGGTTGCTGGGGTTACGTTATGTAGGCAGCATGTAAACAATCAGTCTTCTTCTTCTCCTCCTTCTATCCTTCTTCTCTAAACTTCCACAGTATCACCACCACTGCACAGTACCATGGTTTGTCATACATTGTCAGAGCCTTGTCCAGTTGAAGCACCCAGGGCTTTAACAATAACACTAGGAATGGATTGCTCTCTGAGTCCCAGCTGTTTAATAGGCATTTCCCATCATATATCTCCCCTCCTTTCTCATTAACCCAGCCCACCTCTCTCTGTGTCGCTCTTTCTCCCTCGCTCTCTGTCACGATCGTTATAAGGAGTGGACCACGATGCAGCGTGGTATGTTTCCATCCTTTTATTTGGAAGAGAAACTTAAAGAACATAAACAATAACGCGAATAAACAAAACGTGACGCTCAGCGTAGTGGTCGCAGGCAACTATACTTAGACAAGATCCCACAAAGCACAATGGGGAAATGGCTACCTAAATATGATCCCCAATCAGAGACAACGATAAACAGCTGCCTCTGATTGGGAACCACACCAGGCCAACATAGACATACAATTCCCCTAGATAACCCACCCTTAATCACACCCCGACCTAACCAACATAGAGAATAAACAGCTCTCTATGGTCAGGGCGTGACACTCTCTCTCTCTCTATCTCTCCACTCCAGTAACAAAAGGAGGATGCTTCTCTGCTCACCCTAATCTTCTCTACTTACACTGCCATTATATTCATCAGCTCATCTCTCCAGACAAGTTTCTTTCTTTCCCAGGTGTTTTTATTTTTCTGTGAATTGGTCATCAGCTGGCTTTGTGACACACAGACGGGGTAGTTTTCTCTTCTTGCACGGAGGCAAACGGAAGCAAATTAAAGGAGCGCTGTCGAGAAAGGTACTGCACTGATCGCCCCTGGGTGATACTATCGTATAGGAGACATAAACATGAGTCGGGGTGTGTGCGCGCCTCATCCCCTGCACTCTGATAGCTTCAATATGGCTCACACTCCTCCACTCTTTTTATTTTTTTAACCTTTATTTAACCAGGGAAGACTTTGGGATTGACATGTTTTTCTCAAGTGAGCCCATGTAGTCGCTCTATAGACTGCCTCGTCACTTACGGTTGGGGAGATGGAGTCCTAATTTATGCATGAAACAATCAAGTGGGGTCAGATGAGGATTTTAATTAGCCACAGGACCAGTACGAATTACTCCTACAGGGTTTCCCATGTCCGCTGGCAGGGGCAGATGGATGCCACTAATACAATAACACTCCTACAGTAGTGCTATTTACTTATTATGAATCACTACCCATAGACAAGGCCGGAAGGGACAGTATGTTAGTCATAGTATGTTAGATGTTTGTTAAGCATGAGAAAATCTCTCCCTCCTCTCTCCCCCTTTCCTCCCCCCTCCCACTCCCCATCTCCTCTCTCTGCTTCTCCTCTCCTCTCTCTGATAATGATCCAGCTAATAACACAGCTAATAACACAGGCAGACATGAAATGGTTTCACAGTCACTTCCGTAGGGATTTGCTGCTTTAACGTTACTTGAGAAGAGCTGAATTTCTATCCGTTACTTTAATGTTGCTTTTAGATAACGTTTCAAGGCAAGCTTCACCTAAAAATGGACCATATTAAAAGTCAAATTCTCTCTCTCCGTATCTGTTGAAAGATTAGCTTTTCGGGTTTGAGCTAGGTTAAAGCGGCAATAAGCAGTAGAAACAATAACAAAGTGCAATCCCTGCCCCTTTTTCGGTAAAAAGCTGAGGGGTGGGGCTGGAGAAATGTAAACTGTCTCAAATTCATAGACAGATATATGGATGCATGGCCTGACCATCCATGATATCAGCTTTATTGTTTTAACCATGTTTTGAGGCTATACAGTGTTTGTTTACATTTACTTTGTTTACAAACATTGGTTTACAAACAAGCTTATATTTTGGGTACTGATGGGGGTACAACAGTTGAACTAAGCTCATGAGTTATATTCTTTAAGAACAAATGGGTACATATCATTCATTTATTAGTGAAAAAATTGATGTAGCAACTGCTGATTGCCCCTTTAAGGTCAGAACGGGCTGGCTAGTTTTCCTGGAACATGCATCGCCAGGGGCAACACCTGGAGCCAATGGGGTGATGTTTCACTCTTACCTCACTGTGCACACTCATCTGTGATTGGTGCAGAAGCTTCAGCTGACCTTTAGCGAGAGCCTTCTGCATTGTAATGGGAATAATTAGATTGTATCTCTGAGTTGTATCTCCACTGATTTACAGTCTCTGAGTTATATGGAAATGACTGAGTAATATTTCATTTCAGACTAGGATACATTTCTCTACTCTTTTTTTATTTTTCTCTCTTTATCCATCTCCTTCCCCTGTTTCTGGCTGTCCTCACACTCTGAACGAGGTGGAAACTCTGTGTGTGTGTGTGTGTGTGTGTGTGTGTGTGTGTGTGTGTGTGTGTGTGTGTGTGTGTGTGTGTGTGTGTGTGTGTGTGTGTGTGTGTGTGTGTGTGTGAGGAGAGATCCATAATTCAGGCTGGCGGGCCAGTCTGTCTGTCTCCCTCTTGGCACAGAGAGCTGGACCAGATATGACTCCAATACACCACTGTCTCACCTCCTCTTCTCCTTGAAGACTTGTCCCCATGTTCCTTTCTCTGAATATTAAACTGTCTCCTCTCCACTGACTTCTGCAGCGTACCAATGCTCTTAAATATTGAGTGGTACATCTTGGCACTGAATTATACTGAGGGAAAAAATACTTGAATTCATGTAACATGAGTTACATTACAATTCAGTGAAGTTAAAACATTATATGTTTGATGCAGGATTGTCACGTTCGTCATAGTAATCGGACCAAGGCGCAGCGTGTGTAGAGTTCCACATCTTTTAATAAACAGAAACTGAAACAAAACAACAAAAGCACAAACGAAACGCTACTGGTGTGTGCACACAGGCAACTATCTGTAGACAAGATCCCACAAACACAATCGGGAAAATGGCTACCTAAATATGATCCCCAATCAGAGACAACGATAAACAGCTGTCTCTGATTGGGAAGCATACCAGGCCAACATAAACCATTAATCACCTAGATGACCCACCCTAGTCACTATCACGCCCCAACCAACATAGAGGATAAACAGCTCTCTATGGTCAGGGCGTGACAAGGATAACCCAGTATAATGTGCACATTGACTTACACTAGCAGATGTAACTTTTTAACCCTACACAAATATTCTTTAAGAAATGCGCTCAATGGCTTCCGGGTTAAGCGAGCAATGTGTCAAGAAGCAGTGCTGCTTGGCGGGGTCGTGTTTCAGAGGACGCATGGCTCTCAACATTCGCCTCTCCCGAGTCCATATGAGAGTTGCAACGATGGGACAAGACTGTAACTACCAATTGGATATCACGAAATTGGGTTGAAAAAAAGGTATATAATAAGAAATGGGCTCAAACACATTCTTAGCATGCATGCAAAACGAAGCATAAATGAGTGATTTAACACTACATTTGTGATTTAACTCAGGGGGAATGATGCAAGCATCCCTCTACTCCCTCTGCTCCCTCCTCTCATCCTCCCTCTCTCCTCCCCTCCATCCCTAGACTCTATCTGCCCTAACATGAGGCGACAGCGCCGTACTTCAGGCATCACTCCCCACCCACCCCTTCCTCTCCCAGCAGTAGACCCAGACTGTGTGTGTCTGTGTGGACTAGAGAGTAGCGCAAAGTCCGACCAGGGCCCTATCCATCCATACCCGCCTCATGGCTCCTAGCCTGACCTGAACCACAGCCAACGCAGGCAGAGTGGCTCGGAGCTGGGGAGAGGAGAGCACAGAGCCCCTGGTCTGGTTCTCCCCCTCCCTCACAATGAGTAAACAGGCATCTTCAGGTCTGCTGCACTAACATGTGTCTGCGGGCTGTGCAGTGCACTCCACATTGCGGGTGACACGTCCAATGGTTCCTTACAGTACCTGATCTATTCAAATACAGGAGGTGGTGGAGAGGGCAAGAGGATGTGTGAGCTACGGCGCACGGCACGCACAGCACACATCAGCACTGTGTGCACTCCTCTGTTGAACCTCTTGTTTGTCTTAACTTCTTGGGATTATAAAGATTTCAATTTGATTTTGTTTCTTCAGGCACCGAGGGCAAGGAGTGGTTTCAACTTGCCTGCTTGCTTGAGCTATGATAATCAGAACATTATTGTGTTTACTAAAGTTCATTAAGCCAATGGTTTATGGTGTGTGTGTGTGTGTGTGTGTGTGTGTGTCTATGTTAGCGTGTGGTAAATTAATAATTACTCTCCTCTTGCTTTTGCCTTCCAGGACCCAGATTAATTTCACAGTGGCAATTGATTTCACCGCTTCAAACGGTGAGCAACACACACACACACTCGCACACACTCAACACTTCTCCTAATGGTCGACCAGGGCTGTTTAAATGTATGCATATGGGGTGATCTGTAATAGCCCTACTCCTTTATTGCAGGGCAGGCTAAAACCTAATGCTGTGAAAGAGATGATAGCTTAGTGGTGATAACAGGAATGAATGTGCCTCTCTTGTATATTTTAATGTGTACCTGTTATAGCAAGGCTGGAAGGAAATGACCTATCTCTTAGACTTTATGTTGACTGGGACTACCATATCTCTTAGATAACAACAGATGGTTCAATTCAAACTTAGACCCGCTGATAACTCATAAGCGTAGGGTTATTGCTTCCTTGTTTTTATTTGACGAGGTCCGATATATGATGTGCAGGAGCTGATGTTATGGATGTGTGTCCAATAGGGCCGTTAAAAGATCTAAAGTTCAATATGTCACCATACTCATAACCACTACAGCCAGTGTGCTATAAAGTGAAATTATTCTCCTGCTCATATTGGTCATGTAATTATGCATGTCACTCGTACTGTACCCACTACCCAGAGTCGTATATAGAGGGAAAGGCAGGGAAAGAGATCTAACACGGTCTCTAGTGAAATGGTGGATTATGCTGTCTAAAAGTGTCAGCCTTTTGGTTGAACTCACAACTACCTTTATGTATGGGCAAAATTCAGATAACACTGTATTCCACATATAATGCACCACTTTCTACCATAAACAGCACGGGCTAGCAGTGCACTAAATGGGGAATGGAGTTAAATTTGAGACACAGCCGTTCCTTTCTATATCTGGCTCTGTTGTTCCATTATTGTACCTTGTTATTATTCTCCCATTATTTACCATTACTGTACCTGTTTCCCAGGCAACCCAGCCCAGCCCACCTCCCTCCACTACATGAGTCCTTACCAGATGAATGCCTACGCCATGGCCCTGAAGGCTGTAGGGGAGATCATCCAGGACTACGACAGTGATAAGATGTTCCCTGCTTTGGGCTTCGGAGCCAAGCTGCCCCCTGACGGACGGGTCTCGCATGAGTTCGCCCTGGTAAGTGACCTCTAACCCCTGACCTCTAACCCCCTAAACCCCGATAAGATAATCCCTGCTCTTGGCTTCAGAGACGTTGGAAGAAAACCTGTGGATGGGTACCCCAACACCAGAGTTGTTCAGTCCTGGCTCAGTTGGTTAAATTGTGGGTTTGCTCGCTGCATGGACCACATATACTTCATGTGTTTACCGTGGTTGCAGGCTTGTTTTGTTTACATCTGGTCAAACGCTGCAGATGCACCCATCGAAGCGTAAGCAATTAGACAAGTGAAAGAGCAACAACACCCTAAGCAAACTCCACCTATCTGGCACTCCAGGCAGGCTCAAACGCTCAAAGTTTCATTGTCTACTTAGTGGCTGTATTGTAGAGGCTTAGGATGCCAAGTCCTAAAATACTACCACTGACTTCTATGACTGCCAATGGGAACAGTAACTGTCCTCTCTGTAAGGAAAAAACATTGATCACAGACAGCCCTCCCTCCCATGCCCTCCCTCCCTCCCCCTCTCTCTCCTTCCCTCTTCAGCTCTACAGAGTACTGTAAACAGTAGGATACCACTCAGACAGGAACAGCCTCCAGCATGCTCAGCAGGGATTTCCCATATCTCTGACTGGGCCTAAAGTTGTATTGATGAAAGCTGTGTATTTATCCTCCTCTCCCTCTCTTTTTTTTCTAGTTCTCCTACTTCATTCCACTGCTTCAGAATTTAATTAGAAAGATCTTACATTTTTCTTTTTAGTTTCTTCTCTTTTTTAATTTTCTTCTCCTGCTTGAATGGGATTGATGACAGATGTTTAACTACCCTCCTTCTCATTTTGTGTCTTCCAGAATGGCAACCCCCAAAACCCATACTGTGCAGGTATAGATGGAGTGATGGAGGCATATTACCAGAGCCTGAAGTCTGTCTGCCTCTACGGCCCAACCAACTTCTCTCCTGTCATCAACCATGTGGCCAGGTAAAGGGGCTATGAGGAACAAAGCTGGACTTGAAACAGCTTTAAGGTCACTTCAGTGAATTTTCGAACCAAATTGAAATTCAACTTATGATTTGAAAATTATATTACCCACAGTTTTCTATTTTGGAGTTTTTAGATTCACTCCCTGACCTGACTGAATACACATAGCAGGGTGATAAAATCAGAGGGCGACATCTGTAGATCTTCCTTCATTAAGTTTCATATCACATTCCTACCAATGCACACCTAAACCTCCCAGGCATGAGAGAGCCATATGTCTATATAGAGCCATATGTCATGATGCCTGAGTCTTGAGTAGATCAATACTAACTAAGATGGCCTGAACGTGTGTATCGATCCACTGTCCTCTGTGTTCCAATGAGAGCCATTCGCCACGCAGGCTGTATGTTGTGATTGAGTCATTTCCCTGGGAGCAGGAAGGACAACAGAGGAAGTCTGCAGACTAACAGAGAGCTAACAAAGATGGATCAACTTGTATAAGTGCAAGTAGATGTTTCAGTACATAACTCACAGAGTATTATACTGAGAATGAGTTGGTGACAGTGTTTCGGCCACACGGTCAGACTAACGGACACTTAACTGAGATTCTTCAATTCTTAAGTGTGACTATGCTTCTCAGGGCATGCATAGCTCACAGAGATAATTTCACAAATAATCAGTGTAACAACATTCCACTGTAGAACTTT